>NC_136275.1:28450799-29035537 GCF_964198595.1 Lampetra fluviatilis | reverse complement strand
GGGTCGAAAAAGTATAGACCGTTCCCCGAGACAAAGACAAAGATCCACATATAGCCTGAACAGAATGTTGTGGCAAGTGCTGTTAGCGAGCACCTATTAAGGTCAGAACGGCACACAAGGGGGTGAGTGCCCAGCACCACGCCAACCGTCTTTGTCGCCCCAGTGGTGATGTTTACACACTGCTCCAGGTACTCATTTGAGGCTGAGCCGACCTAGAGGAGTCCCAGGACCGGTTCAGATAATTGTCACTGGTGTTGGCCGTGAGCGGGAATCAAACTCTGGGCACCGGGTTCGTAGCACAGCGTAGCGCTAACCGCTACACTACCGCTCCCCACAACAACAACAACAACCGCCATTCGCCACTAAGTGGCCGGTGACGTCACCACGACGCTTGTGCCAGGCCAAGTGCACCTTGAGGCCACGTGAAGTGTCGAACGCCCGCTGGCAGGAGGTCACGGGGCAGACCCAGCAGGTGCCACGGGTCGACTGACCGAGATGACCGAGATGACTGGCTGATGCACCACCCTTGCCCCCTACTGTACCAACTTGCTGTGCTTTATCCACCCGGCGCTCCGCTCGTTGTTGTGAGCGTCGCTCCTCCCCCTCCGTTGTTGTTGTAGGGCGACTGCCTCCAACTGCCCAGTAGCGTCCTTCACGAGCCTCCTCCACTGAGGCCGATCTTGACACCGCTGGTACCAGTCATCGGCAAGTCCACTCAGCTCCACGTCCTCCTGTACCACATCACTCCATCTCTTCTCTAGCCCGTGCCGCGCCCGTTTAGCTCCCTCGATCCGGCCGAACAAAAGCTGTTTAGGCATGCGGTGGCTGGGCATGCTACATGACCCAGCCAACGCAGCCTTGCCTGCCGGAGGAGCTCACCGATGGGACTTTGCCCAGATCTTTCAAGGATTTGTGAGCTCCTCACACAATCCAGCCTGGTTAAACCCAGGATGGATCGTAGGCAGGCCAGCCTAAATGTTTCCAACCGGCGAAGATGCTCCATTAGGGGGGGTCCACGTTTCGCAAGCGTAGAGAAGGGAGGGAATGACCGTGGCCGAGAAGACCTGAAGCTTCGTGCGGAGCGACAGACCAGGTAGCTTCCACACAGCGTTACGCAACCGATGAAAAGATATTGCCGCTCGACTGATTCGGAGTGAGACCTCTGCTGTTAAACTGGAGCCGATCATAAGCACACTGCCCAGGTATGGAAAACTCTCCACTCTCTCCACAACTTCCCCATCACCGATTGGGAGTTGTGGGGGTGGAGTGTCCGATGGTACAAAATACCCAGGCAGGTGCTTAGTTTTGGTGGGGCTGATGGTAAGGCCCCATCTCTTAGTGGCACGCTCCAGTCTCAGCAGCAGCGTCTCCAACTCCTCTTCTGAATGAGTAGCTATTACCAAATCATTGGCATACATAACGTGGTTGACCAATAGGGAACCATCCCTTGATCGCACCCGGGCGTCGATCAGCCTCCCATTATATCTGTACCAAATGGAAATTCCTCCGGTACAGCTATTGAAGGCTTCACGAACTACGCAGTCGAAATAGATGTTAAATAATGTGGGGAGCCAGAGGACATCCCTGTCGCACCCCAAGGTGTACAGGGAAAGGCTCCGACTCCCAGCCACGTAGTTTTACCCGGGCCCGCTCACCATCATGAAGGTCCTTAATGATCGTGAGCAGAGGGTCAGGGACTCCGAAAGCACGAAGAACAACCCAGAGCCCAGGCCTATTGATGGTGTCATAGGCGACCAGGTCAATAAAGCAGAGATGTAGGTCTTGTTGGAATTCCCTACACCTCTGCTGTAGCAGACGGACAGAAAATATGGCATCTGTGCAGGACCGCCCTTTCCTGAAACCGCATTGGGGTTCCGCAAGCCTCTCCTCAGCGTGCCTAGCAAGGCGATGTTGAATAATCCTTGCCAGGACCTTTCCCGGCACACTGAGGAGTGAGATGCCCCTGTAGTTGTTACAGTGTGTGCGGTCCCCCTTCTTAAAGAGGGGGACCACACAGGGCATCCTTCCAATCCTGCAGTACCCGTCCAGCGGTCCAGACCTGTTGTTATGATGTCATATAGGGCAGTCTGTGCACAAACGCCACCCTCCCCTCAGCATTTCGCTTGGGAGATCATCTCTGCCCGGTGCCTTTCCTGGTCTTAGACTCCGGATCGCCTTAAGTACTTCCTCAACAGATGGCACCTCAGCCAGCCACTCACAGGGGGTGACCTCTTCCAATATTTGAGGCACGGCAGCCTCAGCAGGATTATCCCCACTTTGTGCCATGATGTTTTCCTGGCTGAGAGATTTTCCCTCCCCCAGGACCTCACAGAAATGCTCAGCAAATCTGCAAACCTGTTCCTGGGGGTCGGAGATTGGATCACCGTTTTTTCCCCTAATGATGGTAATAGGTGTAGCGCTGCAGGTTACGTTTTTGATGGAGTTAAATAGTGATTTGTGATCGCGGGCCACTGAGGCAGACTCCATCTCCTCAGCAACCCGCGACCACCACCCATCCTTGCAGCGCCTTACGGCTCTCCGAACCTCCGAGCGAAGGCTGCGGTAAACCTCCTCATTCTCTGACGTGGGATGCTGTAGACGATGAGAGTGGGCCTGTCGCTTTTTCTCAATTAACCTGAACACCTCCTCCGTCAGCCAGGTTTTCTGGGGAGGTCTGGACCGCGTACCCAAAGCAGCCATTGCAGCTGCATGAGTCACAGTCTTAAACCTCGCCCATTTACCCTCGACATCAGGTAGAGTGGGGGACGATGCCAACCCCAGCTGCAAGCGATGATGAAATTATCGCTTGCAACTTTCATCAGCTAACTGAGACCAGGCCACTTTTGGTTGGAATGGGGTCCTGGGTGTACACCCACCACCGGAGTGGAAGAATGGCAGGCGCATCTTACAGATGACTAGTCGATGGTCAGAGGGCAAATCAGCTCCACGGTAGGTCCTGGTGTCAAGGACATGGGCTCGCATCCTCTGGTCCGTCACTATGTAGTCCAGCAGATGTTCTTGCTTGGACCCGGCATGCATCCATGATGTTGTGTGGATGTGCCGATGCCGGAAGAGCGTGTTGGTAATTACAAGCACATGGGCTGCACAAAAATCTAGCAGCCTCCTACCGTTGATATTGAGCTGATCTGGCCCATGCCTTCCAATCACTCCAGACCAGGTGCCAGCATCATGACCAACTCGGGCATTAAAGTCACCCAGCAAGATGACTCTGTCCCGAGTGGCCACTTCAGCCAGCACCTGTGACAGGAGGTCATAGAAGGCATCTGACTCATCGGCCTTGCCTGCATCCCTCCACGGATGTTCGTCTTCGGTGGGGGCATAAGTAACCACGACCACCACTCCTCTCCTCCGGTTGATGGGAAGGCGAGCCCAAAGTAGCTTGGGGCTTACAGCTTCCCACACCTCACCGCCACGCTCCCATGCCCCCTTCATTCTTTTGTTCAGAAGAAGAGCCACATCCTGTTGTTTGGCAGTCTCCTGCCCCGAGTGGAGGACTGTCCACCCCTCATGGTGGCAGGAGCCAGAACCGGTCCACCGGACCTCCTGAATGCCACAGAGATCCAGGCGGTACCGGTCCAGCTCCCGACAAAGGAGTGGCAGCCTCTCCTCCGCAGTGAGCGTTCGAACATTCCACGTGGCCATCCGCAATGGTTTTTCGTTGTTTCTGGAGGAGCCCCGAGGGTGAAGATTCAATCTGCTGGCTCCGCCATATGGGGTTTGGCCAGGAGACGTCATAAAAGCCTGACCCCCCGGGGCCTCCGGCACAAGCTTATTTGTTGCAGCTTTTTGTTCATATCGTAGTTTAGTGGTAGTTAATTGAAGGTGGAGGGGTTACCAGCCCCTCGCACCCGTCCAGAGCCTCCGTTTAGCCACTGTGGTGGTCACAGACGCCATGAGGGGAGAGGCCAATGGGCCTCCCCCCACAGCACTGCCCACGACAGTGTTGCCCGTCCGGCACCGCGAGGAGGTAGGAGGATGTTTTGCCGGACCCGCTTCCCACACACACATACAGACACACACACGCACACACACGTGCCTTCATTTTCTGTCAGTTTCTCACAGAAACGCGTTTCAAATGAAGCATTAGCCCTCAGAGGTAATGAACGCTTTTGTTTCATCATTTGCAATTCAGTCGCGAGAAAAATCGTACGCGATTACCCATTTTACCTAAGAAAATAACCGCACACCTGTGGTCTACAAAATGCCACACTTTATTTTTTTTCTCAAACGAGACAAGAGGCTTCGCCCTGCCGTGCTGACAGTAACCACATTCGGCTTGCAGGCTTAAATGCTGTGGTGTGATCACAAACTCGGGATTATCACACGGAAGGTGTTCGTACGACCCAAGCTACCAAGAGTCGTGGTGATTTCCGGAGAGCAGTGGCTGCCTTTTTTACATTGGAACATTATCTTCAAGTTTAGTAGATTGGACAGTTTTTTTTGTTACATAAAAGCAATACACACTCCAAAGACTGTCTTATTGTGCACGTGACAATCTATAGCATTGATGATACAGTGAAAACAACATATTTTAATCTTGTTTTTTTTATCATGTGAATAAATGCAGCACTTAAGATTGTCACATATACCTCACATATTTTATTACTTTCGAAATCTTACCACCACACCGACCTAGAAACATAACGAAGCATACAAGCCACGCGTACGTGGGATGAGAGGCTAATTAGTCTGTAATTATTTTGACCGGGGGTTGTCTCCCTCTTCATGAAGAGAAGAATGACTGAGTCATAGATCATTGGCTGCAGCTGAGTGCAACTCCACCTTCTTACAATCAGCGAATCCCAAACTTACGACTCGCGTTTTGTGTGTTTTGTGTTATTGTCCTCCCTGCACCTCCGATTAGCACAGTTGGCTACGTACGGTGCGGGAGAAGTTCAATATAATCTATACATAGACTCACACAGACAACCATAGACTCACACAGAGAACCATAGACTCACACAGAGACCCATAGTTTGTTGTGCTTCCCCCGCACCTCCGATTAGCACGTTTGGCGATGTACGGTGTGAAAGAAATTCAACATAAATACAGTAGATAATCGATTACACCATGTAACACATTTTTTTGTTCCTGAGTAGTAAGTGTTATTTCCTAATTGCTTATGCCTCAAAAGTACAGAAAATGGCTATTATTCCCCACAAACTTTGCTTTTGTGACCAGGACAGTGATATTTTGACATTTACCTATTTTTTATGATAAAACGGGCGAATTTGTGTATTTTCGTTCACAACCTCAGAAAAAAACAACATCAATTAAAATTAACATGTATTTATACTAAAGTAATACGAAAATGACGACAAAAAATTTAGACACCAACGCGCACTACCACAGGCAGGACTGGCCACAGCGGACCGAGTTCTCTGTGGGGAGGAACAATCTCGAAAAACATTTCACTTCTAAATCTTTTGAAGTAATTTTTGCATCACTTTACTATAAATACATGTTAATTTTGATGAACATGTTTTTTTCTGACTTTATGTGAACTAAAAGACACACATTTGGCCCATTTTCTCTTTGAAAATAGGTACATTTCAAAATATCACTATCCTGGTCACAACAGCAGAGTTTGTGGGGATTAATAGCCATTTTCTATACTTTTTTTAGGCATAAGCAATTACGAAATAACACTTACTACTCAGGAACAAAAAGTGTGTGACATAGTGTCGGATTTTCAAATCGTTGGATAAATCTTCATCATTATTATTTAAAATAGCTTATTTTTGCATATTCTTGTATAACTTGTTTTTAGGTGCTGTTTTATGTTTAATATGTGAAATTGGCACACATAAACATACAAATGGACACAAATAAATATTTCGATTTAAAGCTTTCGTGACTGCAGGGATTCATCTTCTTGGTTCTTTCGGTGAAGTCACGTAGAATGGAAATAATAAAATAATAAAAATAAAACATAATAAAATAATTCTCACGACTTTCCGGCCACAACGCAAGCAGCCGTCCTCAGGTGAAGAACAGGTCTGTCAGAAAGACAGCGTCTGAATGAACACCACCAGGCTTGGCAGCGTATATTTAAGCTGGGTTGGAGGGGGAAGAGCGCCTTGACAAAGGAATTTGCATATCAAGAGGAATTTAGCATATTTATAGTAAATGCAGGTATGTGATTAGTACTACTTATGCCCGTGCATTATGCAGGATTAGCAGCATCAAAGGGAGGGGATATGGGAAATGCAGGTATGTGATTAGTACTACTTATGCCCCTGCATTATGCACGATTAGCAGCATCAAAGGGAGGGGATATGGGAAATGCAGGTATGTGATTAGTACTACTTATGCCCGTGCATTATGCAGGATTAGCAGCATCAAAGGGAGGGGATAGGGGTAGCATTAATAAAGGGAAGGAGTGTTAATAGTATGTAGCTGCAGTAACTAAAAAAGATCTCCAAATCCTGATAAAACACAAGATCCAGGTCCGATTCAACACAGTACATAAAATCCGTGATCTGGTCCCGTCTGTAAAAGATGTGGTTCCAGACATACAGTACCCTGGCGTCTACAAACTAAGTTGCCTCTGTGGTAGCAGTTACATTGGAGAAACCAAACGACATGTCTTGGACCGCATCCGTGAACATAAAGCGGACTTGAAACACGGTAGGACAAACACCTCAGCCGTGGCAGATCACTGTTACAATTCAGTGGGCTCACATGATATTGACTTCTCCAAGACAGAGGTTCTCTGCAAGCCATCTGGCTACCATGAGAGATTCGTTCATGAGGCGATCCACATATACAAACACAGAGACAATTTCAACCGAGAAGATGGATTCTGGCTTAGTAATCATTGGAAGGACGTAATAAACCATTTCGGATCTTAACTGATTGTGTTCACGTTTACGGTGACTTTCAGACCGCGTTCCACTCACTGGCATTGTATTCTTTGCAGGGAATGGATTCTTTGCTCCGCTGCAAGTTTCCTTCCATACTCTCCCATTGACATATTTCCTTGCTTCCTCTTAGTATCTTTCACACGACGGTCAATGATGCAGTGTATAATAACAAATAGTATAAAATGTATATGCCGTAATACAATGTACAAAGTAATATATAGTATCGTAATTGTATAGTGAATATACAGCAGTGTGATATACATTAGGGTGGGTAGAATAATACATAGTGTAATATTACAATGTATAAGGTTTAGGGTGGTTTATAGCAATACAGTATATAATTTAGTGTTGGGTTTGTCTATGGCAGTATATAGTACGGTGTAGACTCGTGTGATGTAAGAGAATAAAGTTTAGATGAAAGTGAAGTACCGGTAAGTACGCTGGACACCCAGGTTGAGGCACACGTATCTTTATTACAAGTTGTCGGTACAGGACAGCACTAGAGGGGGTAGCGGCCCCCTCACCCGGATAACTGGGGATACACCCTAGCTAATCCTGACCTAACCCCAAGTCCTCCACTAACGGGCTAGGGGAGGCTAACTGGCCCGACACTGGTGAGTCGGGCTACGGTCTCCGGAGTCCCAGGGTACTGACCCTGGTTCACGGAACCATGCCTCTGGCTCGATCCTCCGCAGCCCTTACAAGGGCGGCGTCGAGGGGAGTCCAGGGCTTCTAACTAGCAGATCTTCCTTCTTCCTCCTTCGTTCCCAGACTCAGCCACGAGCTCTCTCTGTCCTCCCCCTTTATACCCCCCGTCAGGATCACAACCCCCCAGGCTGCCTGATGCGGACGTCGCTGCGGGCACCCCCCCCCCCCCCCCCGTGTACTCCCGGAGCTCCGCCCACTGTGTTTATTCCCCGTTGGATCCCATGCACCTACAGCCCTCCCGTAACAACCCTACATCACTCCCCCCATTACAGCTCGCAGCCGTCCCAGCTGCAACAATTCCAATAAAGGAACATTTACCCCTCAACCCCGTGTGTGCCTCATTTTTTTTCAACAAAATGCAAATTGAACAACAACAACAACAAGAACAACAAGAAGAACAAGCACACCCCCGAAGGGAATGTCCGACGCACCCCCCCCCCCCCCGTATAAATACGAAATCCGTAAAAGCGCGTATATACAACTAGCCAGGAACTCCCCCAGCACACACAGCACACCCACGACACACAACGCACCCACAACACACACACCCCGCCCACACACACAACACAACACACACAATGTGGCAGGAGCGCACCACCGACGCAGCATACAGTAACCATGACACGTGAAATAAAAAAAAATTCTTCTTTTTGTATATTATAAGAGTCTGCGCATCTTAGCGCGCGTCCTTGCCGCAGGCCCGTCACACGGGGCAACCCCGGACGGCGGACCATCCGGTGGCAGCTGTCCCTTTCGAGATGAGGTCGCGATTGAAGTGGCGCGACCGTCGGCATCACCCGTGTGGGTTGTAGGGCATGAGCCCGTCATTCCCGGTGCACCTGTGGGTGGGACAGCCGGCAACACATCAGGCGAGAGCAGCGACGGACCCTCCGAGTCGGTCGACCCCCCACATGCTTGGCCCCGCGCGTGTGGAGTGGGCCCTCGCACCGCAACAAACGGTTTTAGCCTAGAGGGGTGTACAAACCACCGGCGCCTGCCCCATTTGATTCGAACGCACTGAGGCCTCAAAACCTCGACAACCTCGACGGGGCCCCGCCACGGGCGCACGAGTTGAGAGGAGGTCGTGAGTGGTACCTGGGGACAGTGCAGCCATGCCCTGTCCCCCGGCTTCCACTGCAGCACGTGCGCGCGAGCCAGCCTGAGGCGCTCGTTCGCCTTTTGACGCCTGTCAGAATTTAGCCTCGCAGCATCCCGCGCCTCAGTCAGTTTGTCAAGGTTAAATTTAACGTGTTCATCCAATTTAATTTTACCCAGCGGCGCGGGGATCTGCAGCTGTGCCGGAACAGGTGGGTCGGGTTCGCGGCCATACATAAGAAAGAATGGTGAAAATCCCGTCGCAGCATGGGGAGCCAATCTGTATGCCGCTAGAACCCCTTGAATTTGTAAGTCCCAATCAGTCTGTGAGTCCGAGACTTGCTGCGACAACATAGACGAGATGGTGCGATGCAGACGCTCGACCATCCCGTCCGTTTGCGGGTGATAAGGAGAGGTTCGAATTTTTTTCGTTCCTAGGAGATCACAGACTTGTTTTAGGAGTTTCCCGGAAAAATTTCTACCCTGGTCGGTCAGCAACCGCTCCGGAGCACCTTTGTCCATGACATAACCCTGGACAAAGGCGTCGACGATGGCTGCTGCCGACTGATTTGGCAGGGGCCAGGCCATAGGCCAGCACGTAAAATATTCGACCCCAGTAAGCAAATATCTGTTACCCCTGGGGGTGGCGGGGAATGGCCCCAGAATGTCCAGTGCGACCAGTTCATTTACTCGGGAGACCTGGATGGACTGCAAGGGCGGGTTCGACTCCCGTGCCGGTGGTTTGCGCTGCGCACACCGAGGGCATGCTGCCAACAGATCAGTGACATCCCTTGTCATGCCTGGCCAAAAAAAATTCAGCTGGAGCAAGGCGAGAGTTTTCTGGGTCCCCAGGTGGAGGAGGCGCTCATGCGCAGCCCACACCACCTTACCCCGTAATCCCGAAGGGACCACCAGCCGGTGACGGTGGGATTTGCTGTCCCAATGCATGAGCAACCCTGCGTGCATACCCCAAGCGTCGGCCTCACCCGTCTCCCCGGCGCGACGACGCAACGCGAGGAGGGAGGTATCCTCCATTTGGAGGCGCCCCCATTCATTAACGGGCAACCCAAGCAGGGAATCTTTCCCCTGTTCCGCGATATCATTGGTGACCAATGTTTCGTCATTGGCGGCGGCCGCCAGGACCGGAACCATCATGTCCCCTGCCGGCTTGCAACGCCCAGACCCCAGGAGGCATGCGCATTCGGAGGCGGTTGGCATCCGTGACAGAGCGTCAGCGTTGGTGTGGCGAACGCCCTTACGGTAGGTGGTTTCGAAATCGAAATCCTGGAGGACCTCCAACCATCGGGACAATTGTCCCGATGGCTGTTGAACCTTCAGGGCGTACTGCAGTGCCGCATGATCTGTGCGGACGGTGAAATGCCGACCGTACAGATATGGGCGATACTGTTGGATGAAATAGACAATTGCCAACAGTTCCCTACGGGTGACACAATATCTTTGCTCCGCTGGAGACAACACCCGACTGCCGTACGCAACCACCCGTTCCACGCCGTCAACCACCTGGGAAAGCACACCTCCAATACCCGTGTTGCTCGCGTCGGTGTCGAGCAAAAACGGCCTAGAAAAATCTGGGTAAATCAGGGGAGGAGCCTTTACCAGGGCGTCCCGAAGGGAGCAGAAAGCAGCTTCCTCCTCCTGACCCCAGTGGAACCGAACCCCTTTAGATGTTAACGCGTGTAGGGGTTTGGCAATCGTTGCAAAATTAGCGACGAAGCGTCGGTAATATGATGCGAAGCCAATAAAACTCCTGACCTCTCCCACCGAGGTGGGAGTCGGCCAGGAGCTGACACACTGCGTTTTGGCGGGATCGGTAGCAATACCCGAGCGCCCTACGATGTGCCCCAAATAACGCACCGACTCGCGTAACAAATGGCATTTCTGGGGCTTAAATTTCAAATTAGCAGCCCGCATCTTTAGGAAAACCGCCCGCAACCTCTGGAGATGTTCATCAAAAGTTTTACCAAAGACAATAACGTCATCCAAATAAATCAGGCACGATTCCCATTGCAATCCAGCCAAAACCAATTCCATCAATCGCTGGAAAGTTGCCGGCGCTGAGTGTAAGCCCATCGGCAACCGGTTGAATTGGAACAGGCCGTGCGGTGTACGGAAAGCAGTTTTAGGCTTAGAATCATCGTCCAGAGGAAGCTGCCAGAATCCCGAAAGTAAATCTAGTGTGGAGAAGAATCGCGCTCCCGCCAAGGCGTCCAGCGATTCGTCCATCCGTGGGAGCGGGTATGCGTCGGCAACCAAAATTTTATTAAGGCGCCGAAAATCCACGCAAAACCGCAACGAGCCGTCCTGCTTTTTAACCAGGACGATCGGCGCTCCCCAAGGGCTGGTGGAGGGAGAAATGATGTCGGCGGCTAACATGTCATCAACAGCCGATTTGACATGGTCCTTTTCGGCGGGACTTAACCGAAACGGATTTTGGCGAATTGGCGCGCTGTCACCCGTGTCAATATGGTGACGCAGCAGGTGAGTGCAACCCAAATCATATTTATCCCGACTGAAAACGTCGGAAAATTCCCTCAGTAGCGTTCTAAGCTGTTGGCGCTCTGAATTTGTCAGGTCCGTCGATCCCGCACAAAGCGCGTCGAGCCACCCTTCATCGCTGTCCGAATGTGGGAGCATTCGGGAAGCAGTGCCAACATGGTTCGCGACAGGTTCCTCGCAGGGTACCGGCGTCGCGTGAGCGAGCACCGTCCCTTGAGGAACCACCACTGTCTGCGACCCCACATTGAGGACCGCGATGAAAGGGTCCTCGTCCCCTCTTACGACGGTCTGGGCCGGAATCAAATGAGGTGCATTAACCCCGGCCCTAGACGGTCCCAGCAAAACACCCTGATCCCCTACGCCCTTAGCGAAGGGCTTACGAAGTTTCAGAGGCACTAGCATTTGAGCTCCCGGCGGCACACTAACTGTTCTGACGACGAACGCCGGTACCGTCGCGAACGCCGTCCGAGCCGCCGCAGGGGAAGGCAGGAAGGCCATGCGTCGCCCTGACGGAAGCTCAATGCATCCTTGGTCGATCAAAATACGAATTGGCATTTTGCCTAAGAAATCCGTCCCCAGCAGGCACGGAACCGCCAGCGAGGAGGAAACGAAAATCGGCCCCGACAATTTGATGTCCCCGATACAAATTTGCGCGCGAATCTGTCCCATGATGCCCAGAGAGCCCCCGTTAGCGGCATAGAATGGGACGTTAACCGGCAGTAAGGGCCGGCTTTGTACAGGCAGAATATTGTAAATTAACTCCGAAATGATTGTCGCCGATGCCCCCGTATCGACCAGGATGCGTACCTCTACCCCGTCAATGTGTCCGACCACGGCCGACGACCCTGACGACGCGGCTACCACGCGATGGGCCAACACGGACCACTGTTTGGGCTCGATTCGAGTCCCCGCAGTGATCCGCGTTGGGCCGTCGCAACGCAACATCGGCCCCCCGTTCGTTGTGGTGCGAGAGTGTGCAACGGGTGGGTGCTTTGGCCAAACATGTGTGGTGCCGCGACTCGCTGGATCATGTTGCTGGAGCTTGGGAGGAGGAGGCCCGGCGTCCCGTCGAGGCGTCGTCCCGCGCTGTCGAGGCGAGCGGCACCCCAAGGCGACGTGGCCCCGAACGCCGCAGTTGAAACACCGCGGACCCCCCGGTGGAGACGATGGACGGTCGAACCGGCTTGAGCCGTCCCGGCCCGCCCGTGCTCCTTGCGCCTGTTGCCGTCGGTGGTCGACGGCGTAGAGCTCCTCCGTCTGAAGGGTGGCTGCAGCCACCGCACGCCCGGCCGATGCCCTGCTGGCTTTCCGCCGCAGGGACAGAAGGTTGGCGTGAAGGAGGCGCGCCGCCTGAAGAGAGGTCATCTCGGCATCCTCCTGTGCGACGACAGCGATGTCCAGGTCGTCTGCCAGGAGGAGGATTTTCTCCGTGACCATCGCGTCCACGCCGTCGTCGTCCATACGGGGAAAAGCCGTTTTGGCCAGCGCCAGGAGGCTCGTCCTGTATGCCAGGGGCGACTCTTTTTCACCCCGCTTGCGGTCGTAGAACTGCTGTCTGCATTCTGCAGATGGTCCATAGACCCCAGCCAGCAGTTGTAGCGCCCTCGGCAGAGTAGAACGCTTCTCTCTTGGCGCCGATGTGAGGGCGGCGAGCGCGTCGGCGTCGAGGAGCGCCGGCAGCGCGCAGAGGGCTTCGTCGTCCAACCACCTAGCCATTTCTTGGTGGGCGATGAAGCGACGCTGGAAGCCGCCCCAATCGCCCTCCGCGCCAACAAATTCCTTCAGCGGAGGTAGCCGTTGTTGCAGCGCAGCGTTCGCCTTGGAAGTCTGCAGGCTGCTATCCCCTGGACTCGGCTGTGCGTCGGCGCGAATGGCAGATGGAATCGCCTGTCGCAGCCGTGATGACGTTCCCGCCGCTGGCGATGATGCGGCTGTCCCAGCGAGAGCGGTGTCGGACCCAAGGTTTAGCCCGGCCACGCCCTCTGCAGCTGCCGTGGCGATGGCGGGAAATTCAAAGTTGGAGTCTTCCGAAATGGCGGGAAGGCGCTCCGGTCGTCGACTCCCCTCGCCCCGTGGTGGACCACCAGCCCCCAGCCGCGTGATGTTTTCCAGCGTGGCGGCAGCGGCATACAGCAGCTCCGCCAGCCTCTCGTGAGCCAGCCGTAGCGCGTCTGGCTGCGGCCCCTCTTCATGTCGATGCCCCGGCAGGAACGCGTCAGGCCCCGGCTGTACCATGTCTTGGTGAGCCGTCTCGGGCTCAACGATTTCAGCAGTGTCCTCGTCCGGCACTCTGGCTCGAGCTGTCTGACGTGTTTCCATGTTCGTAATACTTCTGACACCAGATGAAGTACCGGTAAGTACGCTGGACACCCAGGTTGAGGCACACGTATCTTTATTACAAGTTGTCGGTACAGGACAGCACTAGAGGGGGTAGCGGCCCCCTCACCCGGATAACTGGGGATACACCCTAGCTAATCCTGACCTAACCCCAAGTCCTCCACTAACGGGCTAGGGGAGGCTAACTGGCCCGACACTGGTGAGTCGGGCTACGGTCTCCGGAGTCCCAGGGTACTGACCCTGGTTCACGGAACCACGCCTCTGGCTCGATCCTCCGCAGCCCTTACAAGGGCGGCGTCGAGGGGAGTCCAGGGCTTCTAACTAGCAGATCTTCCTTCTTCCTCCTTCGTTCCCAGACTCAGCCACGAGCTCTCTCTGTCCTCCCCCTTTATACCCCCCGTCAGGATCACAACCCCCCAGGCTGCCTGATGCGGACGTCGCTGCGGGCACCCCCCCCGTGTACTCCCGGAGCTCCGCCCACTGTGTTTATTCCCCGTTGGATCCCATGCACCTACAGCCCTCCCGTAACAACCCTACAAAAGCATATTGTATTTTTTACGACGTAGAATTGTAATGTATTACTTACTGTTAGTAACTCAGCTTAATGTAGAGTATATTTAGCATAATGATGATACTATGAAGTTTATACTTTAGTTGTTTACGTGGTGGTTTTAGATACTGCAGCTACATACTATTAACAATCCTTCCCTTTATTAATGCTACCCCTATCCCCTCCCTTTGATGCTGCTAATCCTGCATAATGCACGGGCATAAGTAGTACTAATCACATACCTGCATTTCCCATATCCCCTCCCTTTGATGCTGCTAATCCTGCATAATGCACGGGCATAAGACATACTAATCACATACCTGCATTTACCATAAATATTCTAAATTCCTCTTGATATGCAAATTCCTTTGTCAAGGCGCTCTTCCCCCTCCAACCCAGCTTAAATATACGCTGCCAAGCCTGGTGGTGTTCATTCAGACGCTGTCTTTCTGACAGACCTGTTCTTCACCTGAGGACGGCTGCTTGCGTTGTGGCCGAAACGTCGTGAGAATTATTTTATTATGTTTTATTTTTATTATTTTATTATTTCCAATCTACGTTACTTTACCGAAAGAACCAAGGAGACAAATAAATATTCTACTTTAAAAGGTTACTGTATTTTTCGTTTAGTATTTCAGCTCGAGCTCCATCACACTGGCATGTTGACTCGATATCGTATATTTATGCATTGGCAACTTACAACATAAATACCAGGCAGCCATGGGAAAACACCTTCATGCAGGTTGATCCAGTGATGAGCATGCTCATCACCAGGCTGCCTACCACAGCATTTGGAATGTTTACGAGAGAGGCTGATGTAAAGCATGAAACGGGAATACCCAGAATTCTCTAAACCAGTTGGGAAGAGATTGAGAACCAAAACCAATCTGAGATTTAAGAAGCCTTAGCAAGTAATGGTAGCAGGAACGCAGCAACAGTGAGGTTGGCGATTGACAACATCTTAAATGGTAACCCTCGGTGATAGAGATAATAATCTTAACGTGTTTTAGGAACGCTTTCTATCGGCAAAAATGCAATCACGCAGTTCAGGAATTAGACCATCGTTCAGGTGAAGGCGAGGACGTTCCAAATGGCATGACAACATCAACTCAGTCCGCACTACGAAAAAGGGGAGAGCTCCTGGATGAGATGGTGTAACTCCATCTCGTAAATTTTAGGAGGAATTAACCACTATCATCTCTGTGTTTATTTTGCATATTGTAGGAGGGTTTTTTTTAGCTGGCCTCCATAATTCCAACATGAAACAAATTATTGAGTAAGTAAACAAATTAGTTTGTGTTGATGCTGCGTTGACAGTGGGGGCAGAAGCACAACTGACAAAAAACGGAACGCCCAAGTCAACAGGCCGACTTAAAGGAAAAATAGAACATATAATGGGCAATATTTCAGGCAATGGACCTTTCTTTTTATTGGGTGCGATCGTGAACAACAGCCATGTACATTAGTACATCGAATTGACATAACCATTGGTTCACAGCAGATCAAATACTCAGTCCATACAAGGCGTGTGTTGTATATGTTGTGATTATGAAATTTTGATGAAAACAATAAAAATTAATGAAAATCAGAAAGATGTGCAAATCGCATAAATTATGTTAATGTCTGTAATTATATGCATAAATTATGATAATCACAGAGATAATCGTAGTAATTTATGCGAATGCTTGCGATTATGTTAATATCTGCAGTTATGATAATTAAGCTTAGTTTCGTTTATCCAGAGTTGTATCAATCAGGATAACACGATTATCATTGATTAAACATTTACTGATTATCTTAGTGTTTTTATGTTATGTTAGGTCTCCAATTTCATATCTCATCGCAGGCTACAGTTCTTAGGAATAAGACAGTTTTGCATGGACTTGGAAGAAACACTCGAGATACTTCTGTGTTACCAATTTTATTCTAAACAAACATGTGACATTCTAGCATGCAAAGGCAAAAACATACGTCAATAAATTCATGAGCAAGATTATGCAATTAACTAAACTGAAGGCTAACCTTCTTCTAACAATCGTAATTTCTACTTTTCCACCAGACATCTCATTAGTTCCCCATGTATCGAGCATCACCGACGACCGGCCGAGTTTTAAACAGGCATACAACGATATTCATATGACGGCAATAAAAGCACTTATTGTACCCCGAAGGCGAAGCATACGTCAATCGATTCGTTGGCAAGATTATATCTGTTAACGGAATGTTTGAGACAATGGTGGGTGAGGGCGTGTGTGTTGGTTCATAGGTGCTCGCTAACAGCACTTGCCCCTACAGTCTGTTAAGGCTATACGGGGGATCTTTGTCTTTGTTGGTGGGAGAGCGAATCTGGCTCTGTTTTAATTAATTCTTCGGCGAGACTCTATGGCAAAGAAACAGGTTTGACACGATATTCACTATGTGCTTCCTTGAGTCTGTGAGTGGGGGAAGTGATACGACCGATCCGGAGATTCCTCTGCCCATGCGGGTTGCAGCCGAGACATTCTCCGCTGCGAGGTGAGCGGCGGCGCTTGGCGGCGCTCGTTCGGAAGGCTTTGACTCTCTTTCTCCACTGCTGGACAATTGTTGGGTCGGCACAATGCTCGCCTTCAGCGGTGTGCGATGATATCGTCGTCGCTGCTGGACGTCTTGTCTGTTCTCACTGGGTGTTGGTCGATGTGTGTATCAAACACACGGCGCATTCTATGGCGCTTTCTCTCTCTTGGTGGCAGCTCCAGGCTTCTCCACTGCTGGACGATTGTTGAGTCGGCACGATGCTCGCCTTCGGCAGTGTGCGATGATATCGTCGTCGCTCTCTCCTTGATCGCTGCCAACTTCACACGGACACTCACCCTTACTTCAGGCTGTGTTGGCTCAGGCTCTGGACGACGCGGCTGTGCGCTCTCACTGGCTTGGAGCGCTCTGGCGATGAACGATGGCTCTTGTTGCTCATCCGTTGCTGCTCGTCCTTTGTGATGCTCGCTTGGTCGACGCTTGGCGATCTCCGCCCTTCCTACAGGTTGTTCGCTGGTCGTCACTGGCGATGAACGATGCTTCGTTCGTTGTTGGGTGGACGTTGGGTGTCTTTGTTTGCTCGAGAGTGATAGTTGGAATCTCCGTCAGCTTCACTCGCAGCTCGGCGACTCAGGGTAGCGATTCTTCTTAGGTGGTGCAGACATCAGCTTGTCGATGCACGTCGCTACCTCGCGAACATCGTCATTCTGGATGACGGAAGAGCTTCCTCGTTGTCGGCGTTGAGATGAGATGGGGCCGTAGCCCTGGTGATCTCTGGTGGGGGCCGTAGCCCCGGAGACGAGATATTTTGAATGGATTTTGCCTCGGCTTATATTGAGAAAATCCACTCGGTTTTCCCGAGTTGTTCAAAGGCCGGGTCATAAAACTTTTCCCTTTGTTCGTGTGCGCTTCGTCCGTGTGTGTCGCGTGTGTGTTTATTGGAGCTTTAAAGACCAGCTGTCCGTAATAATTCTGGAAGGAGGGGTGGGGTTTCCTCGCGAACGGCGCCACACGAGTCATCAACTAAACCAGACCGACGCTTCGCGTTCGTACCGAGGTTACAAAAATCATAATCCACGTGTTTGATTATGAATAATATTGGTCGCGAAAGCCTACGCGTTGAGCGAGCTCTAAAATCCCCTCCCCCGCTCTGGGCGTTATATCCTTTGTCTCACACAGCTTAAGTTGTTTTTGGTTTGGAAGTTAAAATGACTCATTTGGCTGCTTAGTATCATTGTGATTTGATTGTAAGTGACTCCATGCATGTCGTAGCCGTGTTCACGGTATTTCATCGTGGTTTGATCTCCCTATGGGGAAATGTTATTTGCTCGCGTGCGAAAATCTTGCTGTCCGTGCTGCGGGGAGACAAAGACGGCTATGCTCCGTCATTGGAGCACCCTGCGCGTGTGTTTATTTATTTATTTTTGGGAGGCATGTGTTAATTTCCTTTCTCGAGCCGTTCCCGCTCGCCACGAACTTTTATGAGGGTAATCTCCTGGCTTTGTGTGTGTGTTCTGTGGTCGTTCCTCTCGGGAAGACAAAGACGGCTGTGAGCTGCTCGCTTCCCCTGGAGTGTTGCGTGTTGGTTAATTATGATAGACGTCTCCGCCCTTAACTCTCCTAGGAGATCCACTTTAATTTCGTACTTATTATTTTACTTCTTGTTATTATTTAATCTGATATCTCGGGGCTAGGGAATTTGTTTTTATGTTTTTTTTTTCTTAGGAGCGACCCTGACTGCCATAATTATTCTTTGATGCTTCGGCCCGGCCGCGTAGAAATTATTAAGGGTAAATAATGTCCGTATGGAATTAATACATGATGATTCAAACCCGTCTGTGCTTTCTTGTTGTCGATGCTATTTTCTTTGTTAAGAATACAATTATATATATATTTCGTGGCCTGGTTTTGTATTGTAAAAGGGCCTTTGAAGGAATGGGTGTTATCCTAACAACCCCTTACGACTTCCCCCCCCCCCCCCCTTTGTTCTTGTGTGGAATTTATGACATTTTATTGCCATCTCTTTCATGCTTTCTGGCCTTTGAAGCGGTGTGTGCACGCCAGTTGGAAAACAGGTTTTTGTTCGTCTTTGTTCGCTCCCAAGTTTCCCCGTGTCTATTAAAAAAAATATTATATATGTTGGCAGAATAATTCTTAATATTAATAATAAAAAAGGGGTATAGACACAACACGTGTGGTGAAGCTAGGAGATGTCCATGTGAGTGTGGGCTCGGCATTTGAAGGCCTGAAGACCTGAATCGGTTATCTCACCAACAACGTGTTCATCAGGGAGGCAGTTCCATATCCGGTCAGCAACGTGAAGAAGAAGTAGTGAGATTCTTTCCCAGGGAGCAATGTTCTGGCAACTGGGGGGTAAGGGCGTGGCTTTGGAATGGTTGTCCATAATCCGGTGGCACGGCATCTTTCATATGGGGTAGAAGCATGGCCTTTTGTTACGGAACATAAATCCGCAGCAACTCACGGGTTTTTGGGACTTTAACCCCCCACGGATTACGGGAGTTTCAGTGACTACGGGTGCTCTGTGAAGTTTCCGATTTGTGGATTGTGGGCTTTTGTATTTTCTTAAGAGTTGTACTCTCCTGCAGTCACTACATCGATGCCTCAGTCGTTCTTTTCTTCCAAAAGGGAGATGAAGCCGACCTGAAGGATTACAGAACCCATGATCCTCACATTTTACGTATACCATACATGACTCGGTCATGAAGTTCAATAAGAACAAAATAACGAACAGATTAGAAGCTAATCAACCACAGCAGCAAGCAGGATTTAGGAAAGATTTATCTACCATTGACCATATACAATCGAAGTGCAGTGGTGATGAGATGTTAACTACCTCGCCTGGTATACAGGAGGTCGTGGGTTCGATCTTGACCCTACACGACTGTATATTTGGAGTTTGCGTGTTTGTTCTCCCCGTGGTCGCGTAGATTTTCCTCCGGATCTCCCGGTTTTTCTCTTCACTTTTAGAAACAACATCACACGTTTAGAGTATTTGGCTGCTATAAATGTCCACATGATAAGCCATGTCAATGGGATATCATTTGTGGCCACGTTGCTTCTGAAAAAGAGCTATACAGGGACTCCTCTATTTATGAACGTGTTACAGAGGTCTGTTCACAAGTTAATTTGTTCATAAGTCCAACTTTACTCTTATCGATTCCAAACATGTTGTATGGTGTGGACACTAATCTCCTGTAGATGTAGATGCCACTTGTTCTTCATGTTCTGCAGATGTGGATGCCACTGGTTCTTTCTGTTCTGCAGATGTAGATGCCACCACCGTCATCTATTGCGCGGAGGTTGAACTTTACGACTCTGGGTCCGAATAGGCAACTGGACATATGGACAGGTTTGTTCGTATCTCTGAACAGTCTGTAAGTCGAACGTTCGAAAGTAGAGGAGTCCCTGTATTGCTCAGTGGGGCCTTACCTCGTAAAAATAAAAACTGTTTAGTTTACATTATATTCCATGAATCGTGTTCTTGCAAACAACAATTAATTTCAACGATCTTTGTCGAAGAGGGAAAAATAAATTTGATGCAATGCAGTCATCCAAGTTTCAGCCACCATAAACCGTCACACAAATTACATTTTGATAATTTAGTTTTCTACTTTATTCAGAATATACCAGCTCTGGATAAGTAAATATTATTATTTTTTGATTGCCGCATTACGAGCACTCTTCATGCGGAATATATATAAAAGGTAAATCACCTTGTGTGGATAACAGGCCAATCGAACTGAGTTTGGGGTAATGCTGTCATGTCCTCTTCCATGGCTGTGGAAGAGAACATGACAGCATTGTTTTCTCACAATTTCTTGCGAGCGTTACGAATGGAAATTGTTTACTTCTTGTGGCAACTTAACACCGATAGTAGCCAAGTAAGAATTGCAAAGGAATGTTTACGTATTTATTTTAACTATGTAGCTCTTATTCACATTCTTGGTTCTTTCGGTCAAGTCACGTAAAACCAAGAATATGAATCCCTGCAGTCATGAAAGCTTTAAATCAAAATGTATGTAGCTCTTTTTCAGATGCGGCCTGGCTATTACAAATGATAGCTCAATGAAGTGGCTCATCACGTGGAAATGTATAGCAGTAGCCAAATACTCTAAATGCATGATATTGATTCTAAAAGTGGAGGGAATAACCGGAGGACCCGGGAAAAAATCCACGTGACCACGAGGAGAGAGTCACACCAACTCCAAATATATACAGGCTTCAGGGTCGGGATTGAACCCACAACTTCCTGCATACCAAGTGTGGTATTTAACATCTCGCCACCGTGGTGCCCATTTGATTTGTCCAGGAAATTCTCAATGAGACTCAAGACCGTTTTTACCAGGAGAGTCATACATTGGGCCAGTTCTGCTTTAATTACTGTTTTGCTGAATGCTCTACTCACAACTACTGCTTCGTGGGAGCATTATTTGCATAACTTATCACTCGGTAATGTGATTTTAATTCGTTGCCGAGCTTAGTGCAATCACAGCAGCGGGTACTTGGGCCTCTTCCAGTGGAGCGGCTTGGCACGCCACCCGCAGCGCTCACCAGGGCGACAGCTGCCTACGAGCGACGTCACGCCAATGATAATGCGGTGCATTCCATCACTCAAACGTCTGCAAACTCTGCCGCCGTCTGACACTCTGAGAGCATCATCGCAGATCGGCAAAGCGCAGCCTCGCAAATCGGCACCGCGCGGCGTCGCAGATTGGCAAAGTTCAGCCTCGCAGATTGGCAAAGTGCATCATCGAAAATCGGCAAAGTGCATCATCGCAGATCGGCAAAGTGCTGAATCGCAGATCGGCAAAGTGCAGCTTCGCAAATCGGCACCGCGCGGCTTCGCAGATCGGCAAAGTGCGGCGTCGCAGATCGGCAAAGTGCAGCGTCGCAGTGGGATGCGGCACGGAGGGCTCCTGCTGGTGGCCGCACGACGCCGATGAGCTCGCGTGGCCATCCCTGCAGACGCCGCTCGCGGGCCCCACAACACGCGACCGTCCGCCAAATGAATCTCATTGCTCGGATCGCGATTGCGTGTCGTGCGGCGGTGTAACGTCCAGCGTACACCCAAAAGGGAAATGATCAAATTTGTGCTGGGTCACTGCTACTGCCACTAATTGAATGAGATCTGCTGTAGCAGGAGGCGTTCTGCCTGGGATCCGTGGCTCGTCTGCACCCCCACTCGCTAAGGTGTTGGGGATTTGTCATTCGCAAGTTGCTCTTTTTTTTTGGCTGCGCAACCTGCCGCAGATTTCTCTCTCTAAGGCTTTGCAATTAAAAAAAAGACATTTACACGCGTAAATTTCACCCGTGACTCAATTGCGTTATTGAAGTCGTCTGTTGTGCGTTTTGCTGCAGAGAAGCAATTAACGGCTGTAAAAATATCGCAAGGCATTAAGGTATATTGGCGTGGCCTTCAAGTTTACTAAAAACACTTGTCCTTGCAAACGAGATGTACGTAAAGTTTAGAGAGCTACAAATATTTGCAGCACTTTATGCGCTTGTTGGAAAGGCAATATATGGTACAACAATGTGTTCGTGTATGCTACTTTTGTTTATGTTTTATTTTATTTTTAAGATTCATTCATTGCTGGTCCTTACTGGTTTCTACACCATTGTTAAAGCCCACTACAAAGAAGCCATACACTATGCTCATTGGCCAACGCTCAATCAAAGTGTGCGTTTCACCGCGGATTCTACTGGAAGTTGTTAAGGGACGGAGGCTGTTGTGAAACATGCAGCGGGACGAATAACGGGATGGGTGAAGGGAGCGCAGACTGAGATCAGCTTTTACAATTTATATTTGCCAACGACCATACATGACGCGCACCCATATATAGGTATATATATATAGGTATGCGGTACTTTACTATACTTATTATAATTACACCGTTGTCATTTGTGCAGAAAGGGATGGCAAAAAAAGGAAGATCACACTGAAGAGGAGTTATAATTGTGATGCAGCGTAACGAGCCCTGTTTTAAAACTCTTCACTTGAGGAGCATAGCCCGATTGCTTTTCAGTATCAAATTCAATATTCGCAAAGCACTCCACCTGCTCCTCATCACCTCATCCTAGTCATTGATTGAGCACTAATGTGACGTTGGTGCTTTTGAGTGGCAGGTTTGTGACCCGAAAAAGGCGCCAAGTACCGTATCGTGTAGCCGGTCGGCCCTGTCCCTCCCCTGTCCTTCCGCTGTCCCTCTCCTGTCCCTCTCCTGTCCCTCCCCTGTCCTTCCCCTGTCCCTCCCCTGTCCCTCCGCTGTCCCTCTCCTGTCCCTCCCCTGTCCCTCTCCTGTCCCTCCCCTGTCCCTCTCCTGTCCCTCCCCTGTCCCTCTCCTGTCCCTCCCCTGTCCTTCCCCTGTCCCTCCCCTGTCCCTCCGCTGTCCCTCTCCTGTCCCTCCCCTGTCCCTCCCCTGTCCTTCCCCTGTCCCTCTCCTGTCCCTCCCCTGTCCCTCTCCTGTCCCTCTCCTGTCCCTCCGCTGTCCCTCCCCTGTCCCTCTCCTGTCCCTCCCCTGTCCCTCTCCTGTCCCTCCCCTGTCCCTCCGCTGTCCCTCCCCTGTCCCTCCCCTGTCCCTCTCCTGTCCCTCCCCTGTCCCTCCCCTGTCCCTCCCCTGTCCCTCTGCTGTCACCAGGATATTGCATATCAGGAATCACATCCTTTACAGATGGGATCAAATCACGGAGTTTGTGTACTGTGTTGAAACGTACCTGGATCTCGTGTTTATTTAAGATTTTGGAAATCTTTTTTTTGGTAACCCCTGCTATGTATGGCAAAGTCAACCACGGTATTAACTTATTTTTTAACAGCGACCTGGTCACAAATGGTAATGTGGCATCGTCGAGTGCGCGTTGCCCGAAGTTTCACTCTCTACTCTATGTCACTCTCTATGCTGATAAGGTCACAGAGGGGTGGGTGAATCAGGGACTTCTCGTTGTGCAGTGGCAAAGACGGAGCCCAACATCGGGCAGTCAGCGCAACGCAGAGCAGCGAGCGAGGCCATGCGGGCACCTTGACAAGCTCAGCCGAGCCTCTCCAGGCTTGCAGATGAAAGATAAAAGTTAGGCCGAGTTTTCTTTGTAATAGAGCTTTTATCGCTTGCACTTTAAAATTAAAAAATGATTAACTCGGCACATGGAGTATTCGTAACTATAAACAGGGTTTATCGATCGTTTATCATTGTATGTGTTTCATTTGCAACAACAAAAAACTGGAGTGATTGTTTATACCTTTGAGGGGGGGGGGCGCGGGCGCCCCTTCAGTTGTAAAAAAAAGATATATTCTGACCATTTTTACAGCACGTCTCGTATTTAATTGCTATTTAGCCCTCCGGTAATGTGGTGCCGCATGCTCGACACACTTTGAATAACGGTAGCCATTAACGTTCTGTGATGTTCACTATGAACGGGCCCAGTCGTGAAGAAACCCGCCATTACTGATCGTGGTTTTCTTTTTTACTGACAGGCTGAATACGTCCACAAAACAACGGCCATTTGCTCCGCAATCAAAAGTGACGGCATTTACAAACAAACAAATCGCCACCAGCCCGATGCTGTGTGCAAGCGCTCGTCCGCTTGATTGTGATGAGGTTTTGGTGGTGGGTGCTGCAAACCAAACACGGACGTCAATTCGCCGTTAATACCTAATGTCGATCCTGGTCAGGCCTCGTGAACGGTGTTTTCTATCCTTCTTGTTTAAGATGTAGTTTATTTATATATATATTTGTTTCCATTTAAGGATTTAAAGTGAAGTTGACATAGCCTGTGTAATAAAAAAAAGCGTTAGTGATGATAGTGTTTAAAGCCACATCGCCGGTACTTGTTAGTTTGGACAAATATCCACCCTCATGCTTTGTTCGATTATACAATTATGTTGCCATTGTTTAAATGTTGAACTGGCCATGTGCAATATAAGATTGCTATGCATGCAAAACAGTGTATACTTACATTCGGAATGTTGTGGATTGTCAAAAGTGGGAGGGATTAAACTATATTAAAGTAGCATGTCGTGGGACTTTAAGGTAAAATAACTACAGTGCAGTAAAGAGATAGGAATCATGTCCTGCTGGACATCTGTGAAAAATAACTTTATAGCTCATAAGATTCCTCCAGTATAAATAAATGTTCTGATTCTGAAAATAGTACAAAAATTAAAGCAGGTTCATATTGATATAATAAATATATTTGTACATAAATGCACATCAGTAGAATCTTCTTTGTGAAATCATGTCACCACTCTCCTCATTGGCATGTAAATTACCTGTAAACTACAGCCCGACGGGAAATGGACATATTGATGGTACACCGGTGTAGCATAACACACACCTGTCCTCATAAAACAGTTCTAAAATCTAAATTTGAACTGACATTCGTCTGTTTAAAAGGTAGACAAACTCTCGCTGTCACCTGATGATGCTGGCTGTACTTATATATTACCGGCGAAACGTCAGAGTACTTGAATTGTAAATGGCATTGTGAGTTTAACTGTAAATAATATTATCTGAATATTATTACTGTATTATTATTTCTATGTTCTATTGTGTTTAAAACAAACAAGTCTACAATTTAATCGTCTAATTTTTATTCTTGGTTCTTTCGGTAAAGTCACCTGAAGAAGACCGCTTGTGTTGCGATCGAAACATCGTGGGTTTTTTGGTAAAATTTTAGATTTTTGTTTTCTATCTAAGTGACTTTACCGAAAGAACCAAGAATATTAATTCCTGCAGTCACGAAAGTTTTAAGTCTAAATTCGTATAATTTTGTAAAAAATTAAATCAGTTCCAGCATCCAATGGATATTTAAGACCGAAACAGGAGGAGGGTTTCTCCACAATTCTGGCTGTCGCCTGATGAGGCTGGTTGTTGTTGTTGTAATTACCGGCAAAATGTCACGGTACTCAAATTGTTTTTTTGGGTTAGATCACATAAATATAAATGTGTCGTTAAACCCGCCACTATCCGACATAGCCAATTAGTAAAGTTTGCCACGTAAACAGAACATGCCAATTCGTTACTCGTGTTGTGTAGTGAATGACGACGCAGAGGCAGGTCTTCAGGTAAGGGCTTGCGCCGGTTTATTAACAATGAAGGTGGTAAGTAAACACCAGGGGTAGGTGTCCTACACTCGGTCCTTCATGTGGACCCTTGGCTCTATCTACTGCTAGCCTGGGCTGTCTCTTCGGGCTCTCTCACTCGAGTCGAGATGGGGGTTCAACCAACACCGCCCGACCGAGGAGAGCAGCACCTCCCATAACTACAGCCGGCTTCTACAAACGTCTTGAGCTCTACCCTTGGCTGTCTCTTCGGCTCTCTTCAACCGCTCACCATCCCGGGCTCCCACAACGACCCCGCCTTCGTCACGGGGCCCCTCCTTAAGTACCCCCAGGTGACATGACGTCATCGCACCTCACAGCGCGTATGACGTCACGTCTCCATACTACTCCTCTAGACTAGTACAGCACAGTGGGTTTACTCTTGATCACACAACCGGTGTGTGCTGTACTGGTAATGAATTAGCACGTTTTGTTTATATTACAAACCTTACTAATTGGCGGTGTCTTTAGTGGTGATGGGTTTATCGGCACATTTATAGTCATGCGATCTCACCCAAAAGCCTCTTATGTATGACATTCATCTTTTGACTACTTCGACATAACGAGAACTTATTTTAACGCAACACCACCACCGTGGTGATGGTGGTGGTGTTGCGTTAACAGTCTTTCCCCCCCCCCCTTTTCCTGATGATGACTGCTTGTGTTGCGATCGAAACGTCATAGTTTTTTGTAATTTTGTTCTTTTCTTTGAATCTATCTACGTGACTTTACCGAAAGAACCAAAGAATATGAATTTCTGCAGTCACGAAAGCTTTAAGTCGAGAGTCTTGCTATTTTAACTTTTTTTTATTTTACCAGGTAAGGCCCACTGAGCTATATAGCTTTTATTTCAGAAGCGACCTGGCTGTCACACATGATAGCCCAACAAAGTGGCTTATAACGTGGAAATGTATAGCAGCCAAATACTCTAAACCAGGGGCGGTTTCTTCATTAGGGCGATTGGGCGACGCACCACCAATGTGTGAAAGGGACTTTTTCAATCACATTAACAATCTCATTCAACCACAGAGCTATGCTAGCCGTTACTGTGCCTCTGGATATAGTCCAATCAGCGTCATGTCACGTTCTGTGGAGTACCGCCTCTTTTTGGGCGATTTCACTCTGGCTGAGAATCGCCCCGTGTGGTCCCATAGACTTACATTCAAAGATGTTATTTTTCTAACGGCGGGCGCTGCAATGCATTCTCTATGGCTTCCGGGAGGGCTCGCACTAACGTGCGTACGTCATCATACGTCAGCACATTTCAGTCAACGATATTATATGTCGCCACCTAGTGGAATTTCGATTTAAAGCATTCGTGACTGCAGGGATTCATCTTCTTGGTTCTTTCGGTAAAGTCACGTAGAAGGGAAGTTATAAAATAATAAAAATAAAACATAATAAAATAATTCTCACGACGTTTCGGCCACAACGCAAGTAGCCGTCCTCAGGTGAAAACCAGGTCTGTCGAGGCGACAGCGTCTGAATGAAACAGCACACGTGCTTGGAGCATGTATATAAGCTGGGTTGGAAGGGGGGAAGAAAGGGGGAACCTTAACAAAAGAATATGAAATATCAACAAGAATTTAGCATATTTATGGGAAATGCAGGTATGTGACTAGTACTGCATATGCCCGTGCATTATGCAGGATTATCAGCATCAAAGGGAGGGGATATGGGAAATGCAGGTATGTGATATGGGAAATGCAGGTATGTGAATAGTACTATTTATGCCCGTGCATTATGCAGGATTAGCAGCATCAAAGGGAGGGGATTAAGGTAGCATTAATGAAGGGAAGGAGTGTTAATAGTATGTAGCTGCAGTAACTAAAACCACCACGTAAACAACTAAAGTATAAACTACATATTATCATCAGTATACTAAATATACTCTACAATACGCTGAGTTACTAACAGTAAGTAATACATTACAATTCTACGTCGTAAAAAAATATATATAATATGCTTGCATCTAAACTTTATTCTCTTACATCACACGAGTCTACACCCTACTATATACTGCCATAGACAAACCCAACATTAAATTATATACTGTATTGCACACCAAAGAAAGGTTCTCCTTTACCGACCACCTTGTAAGTGCCACGCTGCTACAAGGAGAGATGTTTCAACAGCATGGCCATACATTCCCTGTTGAGGCTCTGAACATCACTGTCAGGGCATACCCTATGTTAAATAAGGCGAAGCTGAAGACTGAACTGTCTGTCATTTATGAGAGTCCAGAATTTAAGGGCTGCTGTGGTGCATTAGCGCTGTACCAGGTTTTGCTGAAGTACAACCTCCAGGATACTTTTTCAGAGACTGTTGCTCTGTTGAACATCCTCATAACCACTCCCATGACAACTGCTGAAGCTGAGAGGTGTTTCTCAACCTTAAAGAGAATCAAGACATTCCTGAGAAATGTAATGGGACAGGAACGTCTGAATGCAATGGCTATGCTTTCCATGGAGAGGGAACTAGTCAGGAACATGCCTGCTTTCAATGAGAGAGTAATTGATCACTTTGCTACTTTGAAAGAGAGAAGAGCAAAATTTCAATATAAGTAAGCAGTGTATTAAGCGAGTAATGTTATGTAAGTAGTGTAATAATAGTGAGTATAGAAACAAGCAAGGAGATGTATTGTAAGAGTCACTTTATTTTTCATTAATATTAAAGTAGTGAAGTTGCCTTTACATGCTTAAGCTGTTAATTTATCCATTGCATGGGTGGACCTTATCCTTATCAATCATCCAAACATTTGCCCCCCCTGAGAGATTTTGCAGGAGCCGCCACTGCTCTAAACGCGTGATGTTGATTATAAATGCGGAGGGAAAACCCGGAGGATCCAGATAAAATTCCACATGACCACGTAGAGAACATGCAAACTCCAAATATACAGGCGTCAGGTTCGGGATCGAACCCACAACTTCCTTCATAGCAGGCAAGGAAGTTAACATCTCCTAGCCACCGATGTGCCCCATGGTGGTCAATGGTGTTGTAAGCAGCAGTGACGTCCAGGGCATATACAGGAGAGAGACAGATCCACAGCCGGAAATAGAGGAGGAGGTTACTGACGACCGCACATACACGGAGGGCAAACGCTGTGGAATGGCCTTGATGGAAACCGGGTCAGAGAGGTGTTAGGAGAGATGAGAGATTACCCTTTCTATGACTATTCCAAGGTTAGGGGGTTGTGATAGGGTAGATACTTCCATGGATGTTTTCAGGATGCTGGTGAAGGCAGCGGCACTTAGAGCTATGGCAAACGGTACTGGAGGCGTTGACAAAGAGGGATCATATCGAAGCTGTTAGTTTCGGGTGCTAGGAGTTGGCAGTGAGCGATGAGTGTGGTTGGGCAGACGAAATATAATGTAATAATATCATTGAGGTTCGAGATGGTCATGATGACACTGCACTAAGTGACTGGGAGAAGAGGAGGGGTGGTGAGCAGAGCGAGGGAGACAGCAGCAAGCAGAACGGTTACACAACGATGCCATTCCTGGGTCTCATAAAACCTATCCCCGATATTAGTTCTTGACACCTGGTAATTGATGGGGGTAACAGATTACATTTAAATGAAGGCCGCGGTGTAAACATTTGACGGAGAAGCAGTGGTCGGTAATAAGTTATCTCCATATTAACGAATAATTCAATTAACCACCTGCCTGTGCACTCGCCGAAAGCAGATTGGCCACCGTTTTTTCCAAAGTGGGGATGCCACAGATATTGACGCATGAACATTGACATAAACTTCGCATTTCATTTGTCATTACATCCAGTTTTTACATCACACTGCCTCACTTGGACAGCATCCCCCAATTTGCAACAGCTAATTCAAGTCAGAAAGGACTTTAAGGATTCGATTTTTTGGTGGGGGAAAAAACTCAATACAATTATGCTTTTAAGTCTATTTCTTATTATTATTACTTAATTGACTGGAAAGCAATATTCAATTCAGTTAAAATTGCAAAGAAATCAAATCATGATTCATTCCAGATTATAATGAAAGAATGCTTAGAATATAATGATATGAAATTGCTGGGCAATTTAAAGAGAAATTATACACATTATTTTTCAGTTTTACACTGAAATAAATTGCTGTACTCTTTTCGACGCTACACCCAGGTTTGTTCACGTAAAATCAGGTGCTCGCTGATAATTAAGCCAGAGGACATTTTACACCAGCAATTAACGTGATACATGTGACAACTAGCAACTATAATAATATGGTGTGTGCACAGTTTTGCTGCCAGCAGCCCTTAATAAAGTTGATATATTATTGGTGTAAAGACTTTCTATCCAAATAGAGTGGGCATTGTGTTTTACTGAATGTCAGAATATTGTGTCATGCCAGGTTTTTTTTCTCGGCACACAATCCTGTTGTATATCTAAAAACAGATATTTGTTCCTTGTCCGCACAAGACAAAAACAAAGCGGTAGTGGGAACACTAAAATTTCCCTACTCCGATTGATTGTAAAAGAGAGCACGTAATACCAATAGTACAAATGCAAGCCGTTGAGCTTGGAGGCAACGCCATCGCGTAACCTCACGAACGACATGAGACACATCACGGAGAGTGGCCTGTGTATCCTTACATCAGTGCATGCCAGGGAACATGGCGCGCTGATCACCAGTGAAACGTTATCTTGTGCAAACTATGACCGATAATGTTCATAACATGACTCCTGAACAATAGGCATCTGCATAGAAACCCCACAGGAGCATCCGATTTGTCACACTATGTTGGAACCTGTATTAAAAAAAAACATTTGTTGAGTTCATTAAGTTTGTTGAGCCCGCTAGCCAGGATTGGGCAAAACTTCGCCCACTTTTCACCCAGACAACTGGAGAGCAGTTGTCACAGTTAAGAGACAAACACAAGGTAAACCATTTAAATAAATTAAATCATGACGTTTCGGAGGCAACACAAGCTTCCGTCTTTAGGTGGAAAAAACCAAAGAGTATGAATCCTTGCAGTCACGAAAACTTCAAATCTAGAATTGAGACAAACACAACTTACACTGTTAAAATACGAATTGAAATAAATACTCTGGGTCTTTCGGTAAAGTCACGTAGATAGAAAAATAAAATAAAATAAAATCACGACGTTTCGATCGCAAAACAAGCAAGCGTCCTTAGGGGAAAAATATAGCAAGAGAGCTGCTGAAGCAGGGTGTTATATAGGCCTGAGATGGGTGCAGCCCAAGGGTAAGGGGGCAGGGTTAGAGAAGGAAGATCGAGGGCACCCCAAAGCTGTTGGACTGGTCATTGTATTGTGAGAGATTAGCATACTCTTTGGTTCTTTAGGTAAAGTCACGTAGGTAAAAATAAAATAAAATAGAACAAATCACGACGTTTCGATTGCAACACAAGCAATCTTCATCAGGTGGAACAACCACAGCAAGAAAAATGCTGAAGTAGGCGAGAGAGCTGCCGTGGCAAGAGGTTATATAGGTAAGAAAGGGGGGAGGAAAGGGGAGAGAGAGAGAGGGGGGGTGTGCGGCAGGGGAAGGGGGCTGCGTGAGCGCTAGGAGGAAAAGAAGTGAGGCTGGGGGGGGTGAAGTAGGCAGGGCTAGAAGTGGGAAGCTGAGTGTGGGACACGGGGGGAAAGTAACTCAGAAAAATCTACTAGTAAACGGCAGGTAGGATTGAAACAACCACAACCAGTTAAGGCTTTACCTGGTTAATAACATCCTTACAATAATTGCTCAATTTGTATCCATCTTCTCGGTTGAAGTTATGTCTATGTTTATATATATGGCTGGCTTCATGAACAAACCTTTGATATTTGCCCGAAGGTTTGCAGAGTACCTTGGTCTCGGAAAAAACTATATCATGCGAGCCCACAGCGTTATAAAATAGTCAGCTACGGCAGAGGTATTGGTTCTGCCGTGTTTCAGATCTGCCTTGTGTTCGAGAACACAGTCCGAGACATGTCGTTTCGTTTCCCCAATGTAACTGCTACCGCAGACGCCAGGGTATTGCATGTCAGGAATGACCTCGTTCACAGATGGGATTAGATCACGGATTTTGTGCACTGTATTGAATCAGACCTGGATCTTGTGTTTGTTTAAGATTTTGGAAATATTTTTGGTAACACCTGCTATGTATGGTAAAGTGATGGTTTTGATTGGCTTCTCAGGAGATTGTTTCTCCATGGTTGGAGAAACAGCTTTGTGAATAATGCGGTCCGAGTACCCATTCATCTTGAGGGCTTGGTGTACGTGTTCCGATTCACTGGCGAGGTGGTGTTGGTCGGAAATGCAGTGGGCCCTATGGTGTAGTGTTTTGATGAGGGAATTCTTCTGGGCCGGATGGTGATGGGAATCAGGATTTAGATAGGAATCTGTGTGGGTGGCTTTCATGTAGACAGAGTGTCCCAACGAGCCGTCAGGTCCCTTCTCTTACAAAACATCCAGGAATGGTAGCTTACCATCCTTCTCCACTTCCATTGTGAATTTGATGCATGGGTGTATGGAATTTATGTGGTTGAGAAATTGGTTCAATGCTGGCAGGCCATGTGGCCAAATGACGAAAGTGTCATCTACATTTCTCTTCCACAAGGAAGGACGTAGGGTGGATGTCTGGATGGCATCTGTTTCAAATTTCTCCATAAAAACATTCGCTATCACTGGTGATAAAGGAGAACCCAGGGGGGTACCTTCATTTTGTTTGTAGAAAGTACCATTCCAGGTGAAGTAAGTGTTGGTAAGGCAGTGCCTAACCAAAGTTGGTACATCAGGATTCAGTCCATGTTGGACCAAGTCTTCAATTATTGCTAATGTGTCAGGTACAGGAACCTTGGTGAACAGAGAGACTACATCAACGCTGACAAGCAAATCATCTGGAGACAGTGAGATGCCCTTGATTAGAGAGACCAAGTGAGCTGAGTTACGTACTGCTGAGGTAGTCTTGCCCCTGAATGGAATCTCAGACAGAAATTTGGCCAGTTTGTAGGTAGGTGAGTTGACAGTGGAAAGGATGGGCCGAAGTGGAGTACCTTCTTTATGGATTTTTGGAAGACGATAGAATCTGGGTGGGCTAGTAGCAGAAGGTTTTAGGGAGAGCTGCTTGATTGGTTCGATTAGAGAAGTCGAATTGGTAATGATATTGTTGGTTTTTGTAGCCAGGCAGTTGGTAGGATCTTTGTTGATTTTTGTGTAACTGCCATCTTTAATAAGGTCCTGAATTTTGTTGTATGTGGTTTTATTCATGATGACAGTAGCATTGTCATTGTCGGCCGAGAAGATGAGGGTCCTCTCTCTTTTTCAATTTGGCGAGTTCAGAGCACTCGTCTTTGCTGATGATACTAATGGGTTTCTTAGCATGTTTAAGGATGGTGGCAATTTCAGATCTTGCCACGTCTGTTGGGATGTGTCCCAAGCCTTTGAGGGCTACATCTACCTAGGCAATTATATCATCCACTGGGGTGTGTTTGGGCATGACAGCAAAATTCAGCCCTCTAGCTAGTACCGATTTTAGGCTATCGGAGATTGTGCTGTTACTCTGATTGATAACAGTCTTGTTAACATCTAGCTTTTTAATGTGTGGATCTCGTTTCTTTTTTGAGAAGTTGTTGAATTTCGCAATAAGGTTAACCTTGCGTTTGCCTCCCCCCTTTCTTTCCTATATAACCTCTTGCCGCGGCAGCTCTCTCGCCTACTTCAGCATTCTCCTTGCTGTGGTTGTTCCAACTGATGAAGATTGCTTGTGTTGCGATCGAAACGTCGTGATTTGTTTTATTTTATTTCTACCTACGTGACTTTACCGAAAGAACCAAAGAGTATGGATTCCTGCAGTCACGAAAGCTTCAAATCAAAAGAGATTAGCATGTCAATGTAGCCACCGCCACATCGAGGAATGCAACTTAGAGAGTTGGAAATAACTGCTAACATCGGCAGGTAGGATGGAAACATCACAGCCAGTTATCACTTAAACTGGTTAATAACGTCCTTCCAATAACTGCTCAGTTTGTACCCATCTTCTCGGTATAAATTTTGCGTGTTTATATATCTGGATGGCTTCATGAACGATTCTTTGTTGATAGCCAGTAGGTTTGCAGAGTACATTCGTCTTGGAGAAATCAATTTAATGTGTGCCCACAGCGTTAAAACAAGGATCAGCCACGGCCGAGGTATTGATCCTACCGTGTTTCAGATCTGCCTTATGTTCACGAACACGGTCCGAAACATTATTAGCTTTATATCTACGTGACTTTACCGAAAGACCCAGAGAGTATGAATTCCTGCAGTCACGAAAGCTTTAAGTCAAGATTTTATTGAAATAAAACTGAATTAAAACTTAAAATCTCATTATTGGTGGTCCTCGCACTATCCGAGACACTGTTCCAGTGCCCGACCAGGTTGCTATTATTTTTATTCAATTTAAAACACCGCGAGCACCAACTGAACGCCACGAAGAAAATGTTTGCAACTTAAAAGCAGTCCATTTGTGAACTTCCCAATAAACGTGGCATACATACTTATTTACTGATATTTTAAGTGCTTATCTATCGCGGTGGAGTGGTGGCACAATGGTTAGCGCAGTGCGCGGTGAGCACCATGACCTGGGGTCACAGTTCAACGTCAGTGGTGAGTGATATCTGAAGTGGTCCCGGCAGCCAGTGTGGTGAGGTATGGTCACACAACCCCCACAACGGACATGGCATTGGAGTGGGAAGGGGGGGCTGCTCATCCAGCAGGAATTGAACTCAGCGACCCGAGTTCAATTCCCGCTCACGGCAAATACCAGTGACAATTACTGTATCTGAATCGGTCCTGGGCCTCCCCTAAGTCAACTCAGCCTCAAATGAGTACCTGGTGCGGTATGTAAGCATTACCAATGGGAAGACAAAGGCGGCCGGGCGTGGTGCTGGCCACCCACCCACTCTTTCGTGTGTTGTGCCGGCCTTCATAGGTCCTTGCTAACAGCACTTGCCCCAACTGTCTGTTCAGACTATACAGGGGATCTTTGTACATATATAAACACACTACAGAATAAGCTCACTACCAGTTTCATCGGAGGAAGTGTTCCTCATTAATGTAGTGACATCGCGGGATGTCAACGTGCAGTGCCGGCCCTAGAGAGGCACTGCGTGCGGTGTAACGACATCGCGGACACCACAGTGGTGTGGGTGTAGTACCGGCCCTAGAGGGGCCCGGTGATTGCTGATTGATAGCGCTAGATGGCACCACGCTTGGCGCGTAGTACCAGCCCTACAGGACAGGGTGTGGGAGTGCCGGCCGTAGGAATGAGGTTACTAAAGGCCATGGCACTCTGGTTGACTCGAGAGGACACGTGACCAGTTAAGTCGACAAAGGGGCCCAAGTGGGGGCTAGGGGTGGTCACATGGTTAGCATTCAGATCTTTCCCGAGGATTCTGGAAGGTGGTCGGGGCCAAGGGCGGAGCTAGCCACGCCGCAGAGAAAATAAGCCGGGTCCCCAGAGGGACCGGCGTTGTTGTTCATCCTGAAGAAACCTTGGTCAACGTTCTACGTTCTCCGCTCAATGAGTTTCCAACACGTGGACCTGGACCCGAGCTGTGGTTCTGGTCCGTAGTAGCTAGTTACGTTGTAATTAGTGCAGTTAGCCTGGTGGTCACTGCCCGGCTAACTACACCAATCACGTGGTAACTGGTGTAGCTAGCCTGGTGGTCACCACCACAGGTTGTTATTCTGTTAAGGGGAAGTGTTGGACACTCGAAATGAAGGACGTGGGCAGGTGCTCCAAATCAAGGGCAAGCACATTTATTTATTGTGGTTAATATTAATCTTGGGAAGAACAGCACCGTCGCTCTGTAAAATGCAACAACACGTGTGTTACAACCAGCCTTGCTCCCGAGCCGCCATTAACCATGTGGCTGGTTTACACGTGCGGTTATTCATTAACCCTTTCTCTTAAACCCAATTCTACTACTGATAAACCATCTTTGTCTAACAATCACATTTGCACATCACTATTCGAATATTACTTTAATCCTAAGCTGTATGTCTATCTATACCATCCACTTATATCGGTATATTACACCCATTATATGTACTGTATGTGTACAGTATACGTACTGTATCTCACCATTGTACAGCTTACTACTTTACATGTGTTCTATTCTCAATAGCATTGCAAGTAGTCATACTCTGGGTACATGGGCATGGTTATAGACTAAACAGTATTAGAGATAGAGAATTACAATGACAGTAACTAATTACAGTGCGTCATCCCTTTACAATGCACAGTGATAAAACGCCTCTAATTGCATATATCACAAACGAACAATTCAAAGCCAAGCTTAAAGTCTAGAACAAGTCTAGAATAAGTCTAGAACATTTATATAACGATCAAAAACAGCCTTTGGGTCCTTTACCTGTAAAATGCAACAACACGTGTGTTACAACCAGCCTTGCTCCCGAGCCGCCTATAAACAATGTGACTGGTATATCCGCGTGGTCATTCAATAACCCTGCCAGCCACCTACAGGCCCGACTCAGTCATCACATGCTGCTGTACACACATGCATTGATGCCACTGCACAGCACATCAGGACCTTCACAGAACCACACTTTACTCCCTTGCTGCACAAGGATAAATTAAAAGAGTGATCCATTCCTAATGTGCCACAGAAGTTACCCCGTGTGTTGGAGTTAAATAAATGTGTTGCCTCCAAGTATACGGCTGCGACTCAGTTAAACTCACTACAGTAAGATTAAAATTGTTTTGCGCTTCTCTCTCTTAATTATATAAGCAATGTCTGCCCAATGGAGACCACAGTCAGCAAATATACGAATTCAAGTTCTCCAACTTCTGCCACAACCCACACTTAACCTCCCATGACTATTCTTCGATTACTTTCACAAATAAACACTTACAGGTGTATATGTGTCAGGTGATTAGGATGTCGAAGTTGCTGGTAATTATAGATTTTTAGAGGGGGAGGAATAATATTTTGTAGCGCAACGAGCCTCCTCGGACGTGAAGTGTCAGGCGTTTATCGACATGAGCAGAAGTGCATTGGAAAGAGTCGACAGCAAAATAATATTAATAATCCTCATTAAAAATACGCTCCAGTAACGTGACTTTAAGAATGTCCTTTAGTACTATCACAGTGTGAACCGCTCCGATCTCTGCCCATGCATTGACGCTCGTGTCGATAACGTCAAAACATTTAAAGTGTGTGAAATCAATAATGCTATAGATGGGAACATAAAACATTGACATTTACCTTTTCTTTTTTATTGTCAATAACACGGTGAGTTATGCTTTAGGGGAAACAGAAACAGGAGACTGTCTCATTGTTAAATTATATATTATAAATTAACATTAATAACATAGATTTACAGTCATTTGTCAATTAAAAGATCCCCCGTATAGTCTGTAACATACTATAGCAGCAAGTGTTGTTAGCGAGCACCTATGAAGGCCGGCACGGCACACGAGTGGTGGGTGACCAGCACCACGCCCAGCCGCCTTTGTCTTCCTCGTGGCGATGTTTACACACCACACCAGGTACTCATTCGAGGCTGAGTCAACCTAGAGGAGGCCCAGGACCGGCTCAGATCATCGTCCCTGGTGTTGGCCGTGAGCGAGAATCTAACACGGGTCGCTGGCTTCGTAGCGTAGCGCACTAACCGCTGCACCACCGCTCCCCATATACACGAATAGACACCCACGAAATCTCCCTGCACGTCTTGCTGAGTAATCTTTGGCGGTAAATTGCATTTAAATTTACCATTACGTTGTACACTGATAAAAAAAAAAGTTCAGCACAAAATATTTTCTTTACAAACCTGTTTGGAGTCAATTTTTTTTCCTTTGTCGAAAGTATGTGACGTTTACATCTTAACAGACATGCCAGGACTGTCCTTGACCACAGCACCCGGCCATAGGTTTGTTTCCGCTCGCACGATCAAGGTCGGTGCTTCAAAGGACCCCGAGAGAGAGGTGCGCCTGCAGACGACTGACATTTTATGAATGCATCTTCGGCCCAGTGCCGTACACGGTGTGGCATAGACCAACTTGTCACAGATACGAAACATGGGAGTTTAGCTGCCAAAAAAATAACCTCATCTGTAAAAAATGGAATCGCAGCAGTCTCTTTGGGAAGACGGTCGCCTCGCTCTCAACGGAGTGCGAAAGAAGTTCAAACCCCGTACGCGCGTGGGTGTTCGTTTCGCAGCTCAACCGTTGACGCTTGTGACAGGGTGGGCGTGCGATCCCCCCTCCCCCTGGTCGCCAAATTTGGGGTAAAAATGAAGACATTCCCAACGGCTTGAGCGGTCTGTAACCGATTTGGTTAATGTAGTCCTTGTAATTCGGACGCATTCCATTGCACACATACAATGCATTTTACAGTGGGGGAAAAAAGATACGAACATAGCTTTAGATTTATTGCTGCGTTCTAACTTTTAGAAAACTTAGCACCGGTGTTATATGATTTCGATTTGAAATACTTTGGCAATTTAAATGCAAAACAACTTTGAAATAGATTTTGGTCCAAGGTGGAAAACACTTGAAACTCAGGCGTCTGAGCTAAACTTACAGGTAGTCCTTTAATGAATGATGTTAAAGCGCGCATATACACACACAACACTGAGAAGAGTGTGTGCTGCACGGTTGTAAATGTTTCATAAAAAAAAACAAATGTAACAATGGTTTCTAGGTGATGTTAACGCCACTTTGTGTTAAATGTGTATATTATGCGACACGTGTAAAATATATTCATACAAAAGCAGAACAATCCTTTGTTTTGTATAAATACACGGGGCATGTACATTATTATCTTGACTTTTCTGTTTTACTTTACGAATAAAAAATGACACGCAAGAATAAAAATTGTAGACTTGACACACGAGTCCCGTCTTAAGTCTACAGAAGTTTTAGCCAAATTAGTTTTGGTAATTTTTTTACGAGCAGACCACGTGCTCTTCCCTCCTGCCCTTTCCGTTTTTTTTTCTGGGCTCCCAATTGCTGGTGCTGGTTGCTCAAGGAGACCTCGACCACCAGTGCACCAAGCAGCCGTCGTGTCTGCGTGGAAACTGCGTGGTCCTGTCACTCCACGTGAAGTACCCCCTTGCCCGCCTGCCTGTCTCTCTCTCTCGTGCGCCCTCAGAGTGCATAACCAATCGCTGAGACAGCCGTGACCGCTTGAAACCGGTGGTGTGGGGGAGGGGGAAACAAAATTTTTTTAAAAATATATAACGAGCACTCAGCTCGTGCTCAGTGATTTGCCTTAAAATTTTTCAATTAAAGGGGGCTCCTCTCCTAAAATTGGCAATTCAGGATTCGGATGCAACGTAAATTATCATATTCAATTAGGCTGGAGTTTGTGTGCGCATTGCGTGTACTCGTGTGTGTGAGACAACCCCCATGTTAAAATGTTGGGAGCTGTAGCATAGTGGTTTAGAGCGCTGCGCTCCGAACCCGGCGACCTGAGTTTTATTCCCGCTCACGATTATCTGAACCGGTCCTGGGCCTCCCCTAGGTCGACCCAGCCTCAAATGAGTACCTGGCGCAGTGTGTAAGAGTCGCCACTGGCGAGACAAAGGCGGCCGGGCGTGGTGCTGGCCACCCACCCCCTCGTGTGCCGTGCCGGCCTTCATAAGGGGCTCACTAACAGCATTTGCCCCAACAGTTTGTTAAGGCTATACGGTGAATGTTTGTCTTTGTTTAAATGTTCAATCTGGGGTGTTTAATCCATTATTAAAATCGAGGTATACACCTCTTGAATCGAACCACAGCTCCGTATCGTTCCTGCTGGGTCCTCCTGCGATCATGTATTTAATCAGTGGAGTTTTGAAACTTGTAATGGAAATGTATGTGTTTCCTCGTATTGTACATATCCTGCTTATGTTTTCTTTATAATCTACATACATTCAAGCTGTGCTTGCTCTAAACCTAGATCTCCTTTAAAAAAAGAGACTCCTAGTTTTAAATAGGTCTTATCTGGTAAGTAAAAACAATAACAGACATGGTGATGATGTTGCCAGAGGTGATTCTGATGTTGCCAGAGATGATTATACGTATAAAACTTTTAAGTGTCATCGTGGAGAATATAAAGTTTGCAACAACAAAAAATGTAAACGTATTTTTACACAACCCAAATAGCTACGTAGCGTTCTGTGAGTTCAAATATAATTTCAACAACGTTGGTTTCAAGCAAGCCTGCCCTCCTCATATTAAGACGCTGATTTTCAATGCCAGTTCACAGTTTGATTGCTTTAAAACCACCGCTGCCGAAATTATTATACGTACGCCCCCAGAAGGCTGTGAGGCTGATGGTGATGTGTTTTCACACTTAAAACAAAAATACTTTCACGCGTAGAGACAAACATAGGAGGCATATTGTCTGCTCAGTTATGATGATGATGGATCATTTGAGCTATATAGAGTACCCGTAGGAAATATATAATAGCATAATGACATTTGAAACATGTTGACCCACGCATATCTATTCTTAACACCTATAAAGCCTTTCGGCATTGCTTTTTTTCCTAAACAGCACTCAGGGGGACACTTGCGCGTAATATAATTTGCCACAAACTGTGCGTAGCTGGCTGCAGCAGGGGCGGCAGCGGCAATAGCGGTGACAGTGCTCTCCTTCGGTGTTCAACATATACCATCGCAATCCACCCCTTCACGACCGTCGGCGGCGGGGTGGCGTCTTATGTTTCAGTGAGCAAATATGGCACTAAGTATAAACACGCTCTTAACAATTCGCGGTAAAAATCGGCAGATCACCGTCTTCCTCGTGCTCGTGGTGTTTAAAACGTGGCTCGCCACACGCTCAGGGGAGATCAGAGTCTGCCACTAATTAACGTGATGACATCACGTTAATTGACCAAAGCAGTTGCTTTTTTTGTTACGTCTCGCTCTGCGATGCTTAAGTCTGTGTATTATTAAACTGAGACGTGTTTAATTAATCGTTTACCCATCAAAATTATGCTGCGTTTAAGTGGAGTGGGACTCGTGACAGCTATCACTTGGCGCAACTGCAATTTTAACGATATTTTTTTTGTCAAAAGTAAATATTTTATGGGAAGGAATTTAAGATGACACGCTTTTAATTTTGTGACACCTCAGTTTACACCAGGACAAATCCTATAACCGGTGTTTTGGCAGAGAGAGAGCCATGTTCTCTTGACTTCATCTGCAAACGTGGCCAAAGTCGTAAACAATCTTATTCGTGTCTCCTGTCCAACCCTATACGGGACTTTTCCCAATATTCTGTACAGACAACCGCTTCTGGTGTTGGCATTGCCAAATCTTGAGGAGTGCATTGTGGGTGCTTCGGAGCATCTCGGGAGATGGGCCATGTTGTTTGCTTCTCCTGACAAGTGCATTGGTCTCGGTTGGTGCAGCAAAAGCCCCCACCCCATTATTTCATGACAGAGTTGCATCTGCCGAAACTCCACTCTCAGTCGTAAACATTGTGGACCAGAACCGTCTCTCACTGTGCAGACAACATTGGGGTTTTCGCCATCGTGTGGAGCTCTCTACTCTCGGGCTCCCTCGCAAGGTGAGTGGGGACCAAGGCAGAGTTGAGGCTGTTTTAAGGCCCAGCTACTGAAGCTAAAACTATTAAACATTTTTTTTTATTTTACCAGGTAAGACCCCACTGAGCTATGTAGCAGCTCTTTTTTAGAAGCGACCTGGCCACAAATAATAGCTCAACGAAGTGGGCTTATCACCACGTGGACATTTATAGCAATAACTAAATACTCTAAAATGCGTGATGTTGATTCTAAATGTGGAGGGAACAACCCAGAGTTCCCAGAGAAAAAATCCACACGATCACGGGGAGAGAGACGCAGACTCTAAATATACAGCAGGCGTCCAGGGGCAGGATCAAACCCAGGTCCTCCTGCACACCAGGCGAGGGAGTGAACATCTCGCGGTGGAGACCGCGTTCTCAGTGGCACCACCGGCATGTGGAGTAGCGAGCGTTCACTGCCTGCGACTCACGCGAGCAATCTTTGATAAATGTGTAATGCGGGCGTAAACGACCTTCCGGATGTGACGTCACGGGGGGGAGGAGTTACGTCACGTGGGAGAAGGGTTCGGGTCTTTAAGGGGAGAAACCGGAAGAGGAGGGGAGGTTGTTGGAGACTGGGCTAGAGTGAGGCCACGCAGGGCGAAGGCTGGGAGGAGTGGCGAGATCGCCACACACACACGGAGAGCGGATTGGCACCGTCGGCCAGCGGTGACCAACCCAGGGAGCAGCGGTGAGGCTGCAGCGAGGGCAGCCGGGGAGGCTGCACGAAGAGGCAGCAGTGGGACTGTTCGGAGGAGAGAGAGCAGCGGTGGGGCTGCGGCGAGGGCAGCCGGAGAGGCCGCAGGAGGGTCTCAGAGAGAGAGAGCCGTGTGGGAAAAGTAGACGAACCCGAATAAAGGACACCAAGCCAGATACCGTGGTCGAGTCTTTTATTACAAATGTAAAGCAACATATTTATTAACCTGGTTGTGTGTTCCTGTTTAATAATTCAGCGAAATATAATTTTACGAAAGTTTTAGAGAACATAAATCCACCGTCGCTGTATGGCAGAGAATTAAGATTGTAGGCGAGCGTTACCACCGATGCTGCACGTGTGCTGAGGGTTCACCTGCACATTCGTGCAAATCGCTCGCGTGAAAATGAGATTTTTTCGTCTTCAAACTAATTAAGTAAGCACACAAACTCGTGCATGCTCCTGGGGCAGCTGTTAATAATGAAATGAAGTGATGTTTAGATTCAAAATTAATATCACAGTGGAACCCCTCTCGCCTGCAACACACTGGCGATAGCGTTCCTTAAATCCATGAGAAATAATTGCGCATTCCAGGATTTTTTGATCGACACACGGTAACGTATATCCGCAAAAGAAGGGCGCATTCTAGGAGTTATGCCTTTCTTGTGCTGGCCACACCAGTGCGTGGAAACAGTGGCATGAGGCTGATGTTAACGGTGGTGCTGATAACAATGGCGATGATGATGATGTAGCGAATGATGATAAAACTGATGTTAATTGTGACGATCGCCCTGCTCGTGTTGCTTCGTAGGTGACGCAGGGCGTGTGTGCTATCTGAGTGCCATCCCCTTGCGTGCATTTCTCCGGCAGCCACGGTTGCTTTGCAAAGAAACACTCGAGGAGGAAATGGGAAAATAACCCAATATATGAATCCCCTTGAAGATGTCTTCGGATTCAGTGAGACTTCATGAATCGGGGATATTATTACTAGCCTTGCAGTAATTGTATATGTGGACTGTATGTTGAACTTCTTTCGTATCGTACGTAGCCAATTGTGCTAATCGGACGTATGGGTAAGGACAACAAATTAAACACAAAAAGCAGTCATTCATAAAATAATTGATCAAAGTGTTTTCCATACATGCATGTGTGTGTGATTCGATTACTTCCAACGAGGCGATCTGTAAAAATCTGTTCCCCATACGGTTCGGTGAATTGTCACAATTCCGGAATCAGGATTCAATCCAAGAATTTTTCGTCTTTGTTTCAATGTTAAATATTGTGGGTGGATGTAGCGTCTGTAGTGGCTGCAGTGGTCACATGACCCCGGTACGTGACGTAATGGGCCCTCGTATTGCCTCAACAAAAACAAATATGTAGATAGATAGATATCGATATAAACTCTCCGTATTCCCGGGTCGTTGATTAAGGGTGCCTTGTCGTGGCACCTTGAGGAAGGGCGCCTTGTCGTGGCTCAAGCGTTCTGTATTTTGTGTAGACATGGTAGACTCTTGATCATTCGTGTGCTGTTTATCCGATTTGTTGATTAACTGATTAACTGCACGCACCTGAGATTTTTACATACATTACAAACTTATGGATTTCCCCTGAAGCCCAAATTAATAATCTAAAAACAGTTAAAATTGTTATTGTTTGGAATATTTATTAGTCATGTGCTTAAACCAAACAAATATGTACTCCGGTTAATCCGAAATCCACGTGATCGCTTCTACAGTACAGTAGTTGCAGATCTTTACAACAGTGAGTGGAGCTTTATTGATGTTGATTGGCGTGGCTCTGCTGCTGTCCACTTAGTAGACCGAGTCTTCTGCGTGGGAGCAGAAAAACTGTTATCACTGAGCACGAGCATCAGAAACGGTCGAATTTTTACGACAAATATTTTGTTTTGTTCATTAACATACTAAAATTTCTTATCTTAAACATAATGTACAACTATATTAGTAGTCCGCTGCTGGATGAGGGCCTCCCGGGTCTGTGTGGGTCGAGGATGTTAATTTGGCAATGTTTCACACGCACGCGCGCGCGCACATGTACGATACATACCCAACGCGCGTAAGATCCTCATTAAACTAAACATCAAACAGGCTCGCACTAAAGATAATGGCCTCAAGTGGTTAATACTGCAGTCAGTAACTTTGTGTCAAACAACGATATACATTTGGGGGGGGGGGGGATTGGGGGTTATCTGAAGTGGAACACGCTAGGTTTTGGACATACATCTTAATTTTTTTGTTTAAAATAAAATCTTTATTTCACGGTGGCTAAGCACAGGCCCGATAGGCCGATAAAACGCCAAGCTGCCAGTACCAAACAGCACTATTACATGTTATAGTTTATAAAGGAGTGTACCACATTGCTTGAAATTGAGCTTGGCAAAAGAGACGATGGGAGGGAATTCCAAAGTGGAGGAGTGCGAGGGAAGAAGCAGAAAGAGAAGCGTCGTGACCTGCGGTGTCGTGAGTGAGTGCGTGGGTGTATGAGTGAGTGAGTGGGTCGGTGGATGAGTGGGTGAGTGAGTGGGTGGATGAGTGGGTGAGTGGGTGGGTGGGTGGGTGGATGAGTGGGTGGATGAGTGAGTGGGTGGGTGGATTAGTGGGTGGATGAGTGAGTGGGTGGGTGGATGATTGGGTGGATGAGTGGGTGGATGAGTGCGTGGGTGGATGAGTGCGTGGGTGGATGAGTGGGTGAGTGAGTGGGTGGATGAGTGGGTGGGTAAGTGCGTGGGTGGATGAGTGGGTGAGTGCGTGGGTGGATGAGTGGGTGGATGAGTGGGTGGATGAGTGGTTGAGTGAGTTGGTGAATGCGTGGGTGGATGAGTGGGTGAGTGAGTTGGTGAGTGAATGGGTGAGTGAATGGGTGAGTGAGAATGTTGTGATTGAACACAGCATGAAATGAAACTAAATAGTCAAAAAGTCTGCTAGACCGAGTCCTCGGCATGGGTGGAATGAATCCATGAGTAATATTCACAGGAACAGTCATCAGGGTATAGCAGCAACAGAAGAGCGATCAGAAGGCGACTGGCCGCTGGAGTGACGTTCCGCAACACGCCCTTGCCTCTGGGCGCGCTTAATTCGACGATGACGCACACACCAATCGTGCATCTTCCCCATTCGGGGTGGCTGAGCAGTTAGTGGACCAAAGTTCAGATTGAGCGCACAAACGCGGGACTCACGCCGCGCACAACACCCCCTGCTTCGCTGTCCGATCGCAAACACGCATCGCCCGGTGCGGTGCATGAGCGTTATAAGCGGCGGAAGGCCGCGCTCGCTTTGTGGGGTTCATGGGAGGGGGGGGAGCGGATCGTCATTTGGTGTCCGCCCGCACGGAGTTGTTGGTGACAGCACTGCGAAGCTTTGTCCGCGGTTCACCCCAAATTGTGGCGACGCAAATACGAAACTCTCCCAACCCTCCCTGCCTCCCCCCCAGGTTTGGCTTGAAGCTCGCGTTTAATGACGCACTCGTTATGAGAGGCTGCGGTCCAAGAGTAACTTGAATACTTCTCGATCTTTCGTGGCGTGTTGTTGTTTTTACGGTTTATTTTTTTGTACGTGTTTTTTTTGTTCATTGTTTTTCCTTTTTTTATCATACATTTTTGACTATTATTATTTTATAATTTACGAGCGCAACAAAAAAATCGCTCGGCTCATTTCCACGTTAGCGGAATATTTTTTTTCGTGTTCCTTCGGCAGAAGTCGATGCTGCGGTGGCGTGACAAATTTTTGCTGGGCGGGGGGAGGGAGTTCACTTAAAATTCATCAGTCGGTTGGGGGGGGGGGCAAGGGGAATAGGCGGCATTTCAGACGAGGTGAGAGTGGTGAAGGGGTGGAATGGGGGGGTGTAGGAGAGGAGGAGGAGGGGGGGCATAGACGTTCCCTCCAGCTCCAGACATGAGGAAAGAAAGAAAAATATAACCCCACTCAGTTCCCAAACTCGACAAATGTGCAACCTTCACCCGCACCACAAGTACGTCTGTGTGACGCCGTTTCTTTTTTTTTTCTTCCTCTTCTTGAAAACAAAGGCAAAGATCGCTCCACGTTAGCCTGCATCGGCTGCTGGAGCATATGCCGAGGTCCTGTTCGTGAGCACCTATTAATGTGTGGCCATAACCACGCACGCACGACGGCCTTTTGTCTCCCGGTACTGATATGTGGTCAAGCGCCACATCGGTTACGCATTTTAAGTCGAATGTTTTAGCATAGAGATCCGCGAAAATTTGATATTTTTGGATCCGTAATCGTTTTTTTGGGGTGAGATCACAGACCTATTAATATGTCATTAAACCCACCACCACCCGACACCTTACAATTACAGAGATACCTTGACTTTCGTCCACTTGACTTTCGTCGTTTCGCTCTTTCGGCCTTTTTCAATTATAGCCACATTTAAAATTTCGTCCACGTGCTTTCCTCTTTCGTCCGATTTCATCCAACTTTTCACGACGTTCGCGCCACGTGCCATATTTTTCGTTCAGTCTTTGAATAGAAGTCGTTCAGTGAGCATCTCTTATATTTGTGTATATTCATATGTTAATACTGTGCTTATTTCTGTGATTGTATTGTAAACAATTCATAGTTCTTTTTATGATAACAGTAGAACACTACAGTGTTCATAGTTATATTCGTGATTAAAAAACACGTGTACAGTATTCATAGTGTGCTTATTTTTGTGATTACTGTAAAATACTTATTTTTGTGCTTTCATATATTCATAATAAAACATATTTAAAGGTATACGTTTGTTTATTTATTTAGTAAAGACACGTAGGTATAAAATAAAATAAATCACGACGTTTCGAGCACAACAAAAGCGTCCGTCATCAGGTGGGAAAGCATGGTCTGCTGCTGAGGCAGACTGTTTTTAAAGGTTTGAATTGGGTGTAGCGCAAGGGTCATAAAGAAGTTGGCGGGGCTAGTGATGTAAATGTAAAAAATTAGCATGTAACTGTAAGAACGGAGAGTAGCCTCCTCGACGAGGGCACGGAAGTGGCTATGTTAATGTGAGAGATTAGCATGTTAAGGCATGAGAGCGCAATTCAAAGGACATGTGAGCATGAGAGTGCAATCCAAAGGACATGTGAGCATGAGAGTGCAATCCAATGGCATGAAAGTGCAATGCAAAGGACATGTGAGCATGAGAGATCTAAGAGAGAGGCATAGAGAGAGACACAGAGCGTCGGAAATAACAGCTGACATAGGCAGCTAGGATGGAAACATCACATACAGTTAGTACTTTATCTAGTTAATAACGTCCTTCCAATGATTGCTCAGTTTGTACCCATCTTCTCGGTTGAAGTTGTGTCTGTGTTTATATATCTGGATGGCTTCATTAACACATCTCTGAAGGTAGCCAGTAGGTTTGCAGAGTACCTCCGTCTTATATCCTTAGGTTTTTTCGGTAAAGTCACGTAGGTAAAAACATTAAAAAGTAAAATAAAATAAAAAATCACGACGTTTCGGAGGCAACACAAGCTTCCGTCTTCAGGTGGTACCGTCACAGCCACGACAGCTGTATCAAGTAAATGAGAGATTGCAGGAGTTACCACTGCGTTTATATAATGGTTGGAGAAGGTGGTGGGGCATGGGCCGCATCTTTATTATTAATATGGTAAGGTGAGGCTTGAGACTAAGAATAGACTGCATAACAAAGGCTGAGCATTATGGAGAGGTGCGGTTTGTGACTCAACCTGTAACATGGAGACCAACACTAAACATTGTAAAACAGTAATGGTTGTCTGTCAAATAAGATTGGCAAATAAGTGTAGTTAAATCTTTTTTGCATGGTTAGTCACATCTTTCCAATGATTACTCAGTTTGTAACCGTCATCACGGTTGAAATTATGTCTGTGTTTGTATATTTGTATGGCTTCGTGTACAAACCTTTGATGGTAGCCAGGAGGTTTGCAGAGAACCTTGGTCTCGGAAAATACAATTTCATGACAGCCCACCGAGTTGTAGCAATGATCGGCAACGGCCGAAGAATCAGTTCTGCCGTGTTTCAGATCTGACTTGTGCTCGCGGACACGATCAGAAACATGACGTTTCGTTTCTCCAATGTAGCAATCACCACAAATGCAACTCAATTTGTAGACTCCAGGATACTGTAAGTCAGGAACGACATCCTTCACAGATGGAATCAAATCACGGATTTTATGCACTGTACTGAATCGGACTTGGATCTTATGTTTGTTTAGATCCAAGTCCGATTCAGTACAGTACAGTGCATAAAATCGCATCACGGATTTTGTGTACTGGGTTAAAACGAACCTGGATCTTGTGTTTGTTTAAGATTTTGGAATTATTTTGGTAACCCCTGCTACGTATGGCAAAGTGATGGTTATGGTTGGATCCTTGGAAGGTTGTCTGCGCATGGCTGGGGAGACAGCTTTGTGGATTGCACCGTCCGAGTATCCATTCATTCTGAGGGCTTGGTGTATGTGCTCCAACTCACTGGCTAGGTGGTGCTGGTCGGAGATGCAACGGGCCCTATGGTGTAGTGTTTTGATAAGGGAATTCTTCTGGGCTGGATGGTGGTGGGAGTCTGGCTTTAGATAAGCATCTGTGTGGGTGGCTTTCCTGTAGACCGAATGTCCCAACGAGCCATCAGGTCTCTTCTCGATAAAAAATATCCAGGAATTGTAGCTTGCCATCCTTTTCCACTTCCATGGTGAATTTGATAGACGGGTGTATGGAATTGATGTGGTTGAGAAATTTGTTCAGTACTGGCAGGCCATTTGGTCAGATGACGAACGTGTCATCTACGTATCTCTTCCACAAGGAAGGACGTAGGGGGATATCTGGATGGCATCTGTCTCAAATTTCTACATGAAAACATTCGCTACCACTGGTGATAAGGGATAACCCATTGGGGTACCCTCATTTTGTTTGTAGAATGCACCATTCCAGGTGAAGTATGTGTTGGTAAGGCAGTGCCTTACCAAAGTTGGTACATCTGGATTCAGTCCTTGTTGGACCAAGTCTTCAATGATTGCAATGGTGGCAGGTACAGGTACATTGGTGACCAGAGAGACTACATCGAAACTGACAAGCAAATCATCTGGAGACAGTGAGATGTCCTTGATTAGAGAAACCAAGTGAGGTGAGTTAAGTACAGCTGAGGTGGACTTGCCCGTGAAAGGAAGCAGGGTCTCAGACAGAAATCGGGCCAGTTTGTAGGTGGGTGAGTTAATGGTGGAGACGATAGGACAGAGCGGGGTGGTCTAGCAGCCGAAGGTTTTAGGGAGCTCTGATTGGTCTGATCGATTAGAGAAGTCGATTTAGTAATGATATTGTTGTTTTTTTGTGGCTAGGCGGTTGGTGGGATCTCTGTTGATTTTGGCATAGCTGCCATTAAGAAGATCCAGAATTTTGTTGTTGTAAGTGATTTTATCCATAATGACAGTGGCATTGCCCTTGTCGGCTGAGAGGATGACAATGTCATCTCTGTTTTTTTAATTTGAGAGAGTTCAAACCTTCAGTCCTGTCTTTTGCCCTCCACTGATACTGGCAGTGTACCCAGAGCTATAGTGAGGGAAAAAAGTATTTGATCCCCTGCTGATTTTGTACGTTTGCCCACTGACAAAGAAATGATCAGTCTATAATTTTAATGGTAGGTTTATTTGAACAGTGAGAGACAGAATAACAACAACAAAATCCAGAAAAACGCATGTCAAAAATGTTATAAATTGATTTGCATTTTAAAGAGGGAAATAATTATTTGACCCCCTCTCAATCAGAAAGATTTATGGCTCCCAGGTGTCTTTTATACAGGTAACGAGCTGAGATTAGGAGCACACTCTTAAAGGGAGTGCTCCTAATCTCAGTATGTTACCTGTATAAAAGACACATATTCACAGAAGCAATCAATCAATCAGATTCCAAACTCTCCACCATGGCCAAGACCAAAGAGCTCTCCAAGAATGTCAGGGACAAGATTGTAGACCTACACAAGGCTGGAATGGGCTACAAGACCATCGCCAAGCAGCTTGGTGAGAAGGTGACAACATGATAATTGGTTTTTTACCCTTCTATCTGGCAACAAAACTGACACCTTTTTACAAGGAGTCATGTTTGCATAGACCACAATACCTGCAGTCATAATGCAAACAAAAAACATAACTCTGATAATGTGCACTGTCCTTGAAGTTGATTGGTCCACACCCGAGACAGCTTTCCTTAGAGCCTAGTCTCACATGGGTTGGACCAGATGACGCCAAAAGGCGCACAACTCAAAGACAATGCACCATCAGAATATGAGAGCTCGGGGCAAGCAAAAAAAACAATTATCATATTTTTTTACTGGCAAATGAGGTTCCCATAGTAAAGGTGACAACAGTTGGTGCGATTATTCGCAAATGGAAAAAATACAAAAGAACTGTCAATTTCCCTCGGCTGTGAGGCTCCATGCAAGATCTCACCTCGTGGAGTTGCAATGATCATGAGAACGGTGAGGAATCAGCCCAGAACTACACGGGAGGATCTTGTCAATGATCTTAAGGCAGCTGGGACCATAGTCACCAAGAAAACAGTTGGTAACACACTACGCCGTAAAGGACTGAAATCCTACAGCGCCCGCAAGGTCCCCCTGCTCAAGAAAGCACATATACATGCCCGTCTGAAGTTTGCCAATGAACATCTGAATGATTCAGACGACAACTGGGTGAAAGTGTTGTGGTCAGATGAGACCAAAATGGAGCTCTTTGGCATCAACTCAACTCGCCGTGTTTGGAGGAGGAGGAATGCTGCCTATGACCCCAAGAACACCATCCCCACCGACCAAAATGGAGCTCTTTGGCATCAACTCAACTCGCCGTGTTAGGATGAGGAGGAATGCTACCTATGACCCCAAGAACACCATCCCCACCGTCAATCATAGATGTGGAAACATTATGCTTTGGGGGTGTTTTTCTGCTAAGGGGACAGGACAACTTCAGCGCATCAAAGGGACGATGGACGGGGCCATGTACCGTCAAATGTTGGGTGAGATCCTCCTTCCCTCAGCCAGGGCATTGAAAATGGGTCGTGGATGGGTATTCCAGCATGACAATGACCCAAAACACACGGCCAAGGCAACAAAGGAGTGGCTCAAGAAGAAGCACATTAAGGTCCTGGAATGGCCTAGCCAGTCTCCAGACCTTAATCCCATAGAAAATCTGTGGAGGGAGCTAAAGGTTCGAGCTGCCAAACGTCAGCCTCGAAACTTTAATGACTTGGAGAAGATCTGCAAAGAGGAGTGGGACAAAATCCCTCCTGAGATGTGTGCAAACCTGGTGGCCAACTACAAGAAACGTCTGACCTCTGTGATTGACAACAAGGGTTTTGCCACCAAGTACTAAGTCATGTTTTGCAGAGGGGTCAAATACTTATTTCCCTCATTAAAATGCAAATCAATTCATAAAAATTTTGACATGCGTTTTTCTGGATTTTTGTTGTTGTTATTCTGTCTCTCACTGTTCAAATAAACCTACCATTAAAATTATAGACTGATCATTTCTTTGTCAGTGGGCAAATGTACAAAATCAGCAGGGGATCAAATACTTTTTTCCCTCACTGTATCATTATATTGTGAAAGTGATCCTCCTTGCTCTCTGTGCGTAACACAGTAATGGGGTAGTCATGTTAGACACTCTTACAACAGGTTGATTTCTAATTTAAATATTTATTTAGAGGGGGTTTGTGTCAACAATCTATCGGCTTTTTAACATTTATAGGACTTGGCGCTGTGACTTATGCACATCCACCATTTCTCATCTTGCTATCTAGGTTTTAGTGGCTGGATGAGTGATTTAAGGAGCAGAGCTAAAGATAACAATACAAATGTGATCTTCAATTGCATTTCACATCAGAATCAAACGTTGCAATGCATTGAATTCTGCTAACACTTGAATGAATATCATGGTGCGAACAGATTTTAAAATATATATACATTTATAATATTAAAGCATGAATTATGGAAAATAAAGGGTGCGGACTATGAGTCTCTTGCAGAACGGAAGTGTTACAGTTGATGCCCCAACAATCATGGCTTTAACATTGCTTTTTGTGCACTTTTGCGGGCCATCTGAAACACTCTTCTTTCCGATATTAGGAAGCCGCTGGGAGCTGTGCACTTTTACATTTCTTGAGAACTGCTTTTCATGTTTAGTTTATTATCCTTCCCCCCTCCCCGCAACTCCGATTAGCACGGATGGCTCCATACAGTTTGAAAGAGTTCATCCTACATCATACAACAGGTGAATACAATAAATGCTCACTGGGTCTAACAGCTCCTTGGGAGTTTGAATCGTGCACTCGAGTCTCATTGGCCAAGAGCTATCACAGGGGGATGAGCCGCCGTAGGAGGGCACGCCCAATCGTTTTTAAAGGTGGATAACATTCAAGTTATCGAATTGATCGTCAGGGTAAAACTAAATGTATATTCGGGGTCAGTTGGGAGACCGCTAGGAGAAATGAAGTGGATTGGTGGAGAGTCATAAAAGTTGTGTTTACTTTGTTGTCTTTACTCCTTCCCCAAGCCCGCACCTCCAATTACCATTATTGGCTACGTACGGTGATGCGAAGGAAGTTCAACGTATGTACGTAACGTAGATTTCAACATTTTCGATGCTGAGCAGGGAACCGACAGCTGACCGGGACAAAGGCTGTGGAGTAAACTGATACCAGATGAGCGTTTTGAATGGAGACTAAAGATAAGTTGGGCTTCGACGGGATCACACACGTTTTCGGATGGTTACAAAACCCATCAGCGCTGTGCGTGCAGAAATCATCTTTACTAACTATTTGCCACTGTAGGGGGTATCCACTGTATATCTTTATAGGTATGTGTGGCATGATAAAAATGTCACTAATTGTACACTTGGAAATTACTATCGATCAAAGTGAAACATTTCAGAGTCTTGAAATTCTTGTAAGAGAACTGGCAATGCGTAGTTTGTACATTATCCGCTGTATTTTGAGAATGCATTATTTTAAAACCAGATTTATACCTGGCACAATGTGGGTGAATTAACATTTTCTGTTGGCTTATAAATAACATCCCAATCGTATATCTGGCAGAAGCACCGTGATGCAATGTGCCAGGCAAATGTCGTTATGGAGGATCTGATGTTTATCAGCTTGAGCTGTGTACATTTCGGCAGATATTTTCGCGTAACAATCTGGCACTCCAGATAGGGTTTATTTTTTTCCTATGCACGTTCACACACAGGAAAGCCTCCCTGAGTCTCAAGACTATTTTATCAGGAGGGTCCTGCCGGGTTTTTGCGCAGTAGACGGGAACGTTGTTTCTGCTGCTGCTACTGTGTGTGTGATCCCAGTTGCGTAATTTGCAGGGATTTTTTCAGCATTGGGGTATTCCCTGGTCGGGCGCATCACTGCGCCCGACTTTGAACCCAGGCCTTTCTTGCTATGAGGAGCGAGCGTTATACCATTTCGCCACCACCCCGCTGCAGATTGTTCAGTAACCTTAAGGTAAATTGTGCGTTCCGTGAAAATGCATTTTTTTCACGCCGTTCAAAACTGAAAAGTAAATCGCTTGGTGAATCTTGGGGACACAAGGATCTACCACCTCTGTAGTTTTTGCGCATGTGTGCCAGTCAATAACCAGAGAATGATTTAAACTCCTTCAAAGGGTAGGTGAGGATATTAACAGACACTTATTAACAGACACTTTCAGAGCCTGTTGCTCTGAAAGTGATTTTCATGCCAACATTAATTTCACAGACCAAAGTTAACCTGGAGTGTGTCTGGCTAAATGTTTATCAGGTTCTTCGGGCTCCTGTTGCTGTCGGAGGTGACGGTATGTTGCCGTATTACTGCTCAGCAGAAGGGTGTAAGCCATGCAGGCCGTGTATAATAAATCGTTTCAAACGGAGATTCATCAGAATCAGGATCTTTATTGAGACCGGAGGAGGTATCCTAGGAGGAATTAACAGAGTGCATTGGCAGTGGTGTCTAATAATAATAATAAAAAGTGCCTAAACTTGTGTGCAGTGGCCCTTCACAGTATGCAGTATTATATTATCCAGATTTGATCCTTGTGTAAGCGATGCACTTCTGAGGCCGTCTGGAATGCTCTTCCTTCCGATTTTAGGAAGCCACTGGGATCTATGCACTTTTCAATACTCTAGATTGAAAACTAATTTCTTTAGAAATGCTTTTTGTGTTTAGTTTGTTGTCCTTCCCCCACACCTCTGATTAGCCCGGTTGGCTACATATTGTGCGAAAGATGTTCAACACACGCAGATCGGAGACAGTAATACTTGGAGGCACTTCTTTATTTAACAAGCACCATCGGGATATATACACACCCTACGTAGGTGCACACTATTATAATAAAAACCGTCTATTGTGGGCGGCACTACTTATAACAGCTGGTAGGCTGACTAACAGCATCCCTGGATGGTGAAGACGGAGACGACGATGAGATGGCGACAACGACGGTCTTTAACAGCAACGACGGGGGATTTCACTTCCAGCAACAGCCCCGAGCTCCCGCTCAGGGCCCCCTCTTATGCTCCTAGCATGGCCTTGCTCTGCCCCGGCCACGCCTCCTTTCTGAAACCTTCCTGGGACTTCCCGATGGGCCCCTTCGATGACCTTCCCTCTAGATGTCCCCCTGTCGCATATACTGTGGCCTGTTGACGTGAGTACTGCCGTACACCGCAGTTACCCTTTCCGCCAGCAGCTAGCGCGATACCCCTACACATACATACTGTGAGGGAAAAAAGTATTTGATCCCCTGCTGATTTTGTACGTTTTCCCACTGACAAAGAAATGATCAGTCTATAATTTTAATAGTAGGTTTATTTGAACAGTGAGAGAGAGAATAACAACAACAAAATCCAGAAAAACGCATGTCAAAAATGTTATAAATTGATTTGCATTTTAATGAGGGAATTAAGTATTTGACCCCTCTGCAAAACATGACTTAATACTTGGTGGTAAAACCCTTGTTGGCAATCACAGAGGTCAGACGTTTCTTGTAGTTGGCCACCAGGTTTGCACACATCTCAGGAGGGATTTTGTCCCACACCTCTTTGCAGATCTTCTCCAAGTCATTAAGGTTTCGAGGCTGACGTTTGGCAACTCGAAACTTCAGCTCCCTCCACAGTTTTTCTATGGAATTAAGGTCTGGAGAGACTGGCTAGGCCACTCCAGGACCTTAATGTGCTTCTTCTTGAGCCACTCCTTTGTTGCCTTGGCCGTGTGTTTTGGGTCATTGTCATGCTGGAATACCCATCCACGACCCATTTTCAATGCCCTGGCTGAGGGAAGGAGGTTCTCACCCGAGATTTGACGGTACATGACCCCGTCCATCGTCCCTTTGATGCGGTGAAGTTGTCCTGTCCCCTTAGCAGAAAAACACCCCCAAAGCATAATGTTTCCACCTCCATGTTTGACGGTGGGGATGGTGTTCTTGGGGTCATAGGCAGCATTCCTCCTCCTCCAAACACGGCGAGTTGAGTTGATGCCAAAGAGCTCCATTTTGGTCTCATCTGACCACACCACTTTCACCCAGTTGTCCTCTGAATTATTTAGATGTTCATTGGCAAACTTCAGACGGGCATGTATATGTGCTTTCCTGAGCAGGGGGACCTTGCGGGCGCTGTAGGATTTCAGTCCTTCACGGCGTAGTGTGTTACCAACTGTTTTCTTGGTGACTATGGTCCCAGCTGCCTTGAGATCATTGACAAGATCCTCCCGTGTAGTTCTGGGCTGATTCCTCACCGTTCTCATGATCATTGCAACTCCACGAAGTGAGATCTTGCATGGAGCCCCAGGCCGAGGGAGATTGAAAGTTATTTTGTGTTTCTTCCATTTGCGAATAATCGCACCAGCTGTTGTCACCTTCTCACCAAACTGCTTGGCGATGGTCTTGTAGCCCATTCCAGCCTTGTGTAGGTCTACAATCTTGTCCCTGACATCCTTGGAGAGCTCTTTGGTCTTGGCCATGGTGGAGAGTTTGGAATCTGATTGATTGATTGCTTCTGTAAACAGGTGTCTTTTATACAGGTAACAAGCTGAGATTAGGAGCACTCCCTTTAAGAGTGTGCTCCTAATCTCAGCTCGTTACTTGTATAAAAGACACCTGGGAGCCAGAAATCTTTCTGATTGAGAGGGGGTCAAATATTTATTTCCCTCATTAAAATGCAAATCAATTTATAACATTTTTGACATGCGTTTTTCTGGATTTTGTTGTTGTTATTCTCTCTCTCACTGTTCAAATAAACCTACCATTAAAATTATAGACTGATCATTTCTTTGTCAGTGGGAAAACGTACAAAATCAGCAGGGGATCAAATACTTTTTTCCCTCACTGTACATGAGGTGAACCCTTTTAGGAAATAAATAAATACTCGTCGGATCTAACGGCTCCTCGTGAGTTCGAGTAGCGCGCCCCACTCTCATTAGCCAGGAGCTTCACAAGGGGAGGAGTCGACGTAAGGGGCATGCCCAATCGGATTTGAAGGTGGAGAACATTCAAGTAATCGGATTGGTCGTCGGGGGAAAAAAACTAAATGGATATGAGGGGTCGGTTGGAAGACCGTTAGGAGAAATGGAAGGGATTGGTGGAGAGTTGTGGAAAGTTACAGAAAGGATGGGGAAGAGATTAGAAGGAGGGGATAGAAGGGGATTCATGGCGCATGAACGGAGCAATTCCCTGATGTGTGACGCGCTGTGCGGAAGACGTGGAAAAGACGAGGTTCGAGGTTCACCCGGCTGGAACTCCTTCACACTTGTGTGCCATAACTTCGTACGAGTGTCTGTTAATACGCTCGGAACATTTGTACCGATATTTCAGTGGCGATATCATTGAGCGATTAACAGCATATGCGATTGGTGAGCTGCAGTGAATGATACGTATCAGGAATAAAACACGAGACCTCTCTATACTTCTAGATTTGAAGCTTTCGTGACTGCAAGGATTCATATTCTTAGGTTTTTTCGGTAAAGTCACGTAGGTAAAACATCAAAATTAATGAAAATAAAATAAAACAAAAATCACGACGTTTCGGAGGCAACACAAGTCTCCGTCATCAGGTGGGACCGTCACGTATAGAGAGGAAAAACCTCTCTATACGTGCGCATTGCACACAACTGGGAGGATGGAGACAGCGTTCATAACGCGGCGCCTCTCTGTTGCACGCACACGCACGCAGCATCTTAATAAGATACTGTACCAGCTTCGCGGAGCCGAAATTGCGCCTATAAAAAGTTGATGTAGCAATAACGGGGAAACCGGGTAGGACACTGCTGTTGTCATATTTGCTGCATAAAATATACGACTACATTTTCAACCATATTCAGCTGCTGGGCCACCAAACAGCTGTGCTCATCATACGCCGGGTGCTCATCATACGCCAGGTGTTCATCATACGCTGGGTGTTCATCATACGTTGAGTGCTCATCATACGCCGTGTGCTCATCATACGCCGCGTGTTACTTGGGAGCAGGCTCCACCATTGTTTACATTTACAGAAGAGCGACCATTCTGTGAACGCGTCAATGGTACCCGCTTAGTGGCCCCTTCGTGACGTGTGCCGTGCAGTTGAATTCCAGGGTTGATCCAAACTCCTGAATTAATTATCGTTGATGGGTAGAGGTTGTGGTATTGGGTAATGACCTCTTTGCTCATCCTTTTCACCTCACTTGGAAGTGCACCACAGACAGGCAGATGAATTGCGGCTAACATCCTGAGATATTTCATTACTTGACTTGATAGGTGAATTGCAGCCCATATACGTAGTGTGTGTTATTTGTCTCTTGTGTTGTGTAGCTTTGTATTGCAATACAGCGCGTAGCGTGTCGTTAGAGGGATATATCCACTGACACGTAGTGGCGTGGCGTTTTGTGTACGGCACTTGTGACCAAATCTGGTCAAAGCTACTGATAGAATTGTAACTAATCTTGATTTGAAGCTGTAATGGATTTCACGATATGACGCTGTTGGGGCTCAATGTGACGATGCCCCAGAGAGTCACGTGGGCAAAACAGCGGAACTAAGAAAAAGGATTTATCGGTAAATTCCGTGATTTGAAGAACCTTTGCAGAAAACCGATGAGGCGCGTGATGACGCACCAGAGGAGCTCCAGGTGGAAGTTGCCGAGCTGCAATGTGACGCTCTGTTGAGGTTTTTCAACCATTGGTGTTTGTCACGTTATCAATAATTGGGACAAAATCGTCCCAAACTAAAATCCTTTGAATTTCGATTGAAAGCTTTCGTGACTGCAGGGATTCATCTTTTTGGTTATTTCGGTAAAGTCACGTAGAAGGGAAATAATAAAATAATAAAAATAAAACATAATACAATAATTCTCACGACGTTTCGGCCACAACGCAAGCAGCCGTCCTCAGGTGAAGAACAGGTCTGTCAGAAAGACAGCGTCTGAATGGGCACCACCAGGCTTGGCAGCGTATATTTAAGCTGGGTTGGAGGGGGGGAAGGGGCGCCTTGACAAAGGAATTTGCATATCAAGAGGAATTTAGCATACCTGAGGACGGCTGCTTGTGTTGTGGCCGAAACGTCGTGAGAATTATTTTATTATGTTTTATTTTTATTATTTTATTATTTCCCTTCTACGTGACTTTACCGAAAGAAGCAAGAAGATAAAATCCGTTGCTTCGAGAATAATTGAACATACTTTGGAAACACACTGCGCGTGTGGGAGCAGTTGTTACGCGTCATGAGCGGTGGCACAGCGGTTAGCGCACTGCACTAGTGCACTACGAACACGGCAGCCCGCATTTAATTCCCGCTCACGGCCTCCAACACCGATGACAATGATCTAAACCGTTCTTGGGCCTTTCCTAGGTCGAGTTAGTCTCAAATGAGTACCTGGTGCGATGTGAAAACATCGCCACTCGGGAGACAAAGGTGGGTGGGCGTGGTACTGGTCACCCACCCCCTCGTGTGCTGTACCGGATCTTCATGAGTTGCTACTCACTAACAGCACTTTCCCCAAAAGTCTGTTAAGGCTGTATGGGGAATCTTTGTCTTTGTTTGTGCTTAATGACTACCAAGCGGCTTAAATAATAATTATTGACTCTGAAAAACAAATTCTGGACTTAAAACACAACAAGAAATAGCCTCAGCCCAATCATTTCCTACGAATGTTGATTCAAGGATTCAAGCTTAGAGGTGCCAGCTATCAGAAAGCAGTGGTAGCAGTCACTAAAAATCTAATGTGAGTAACGCTGTAATTTATCATTCTCGACATATCTTCATAACCATTGATGAACGCGGGCTTGTGCCAATTGCCATGGTGTTGCATCACGTCCACTTGTATAAATGAATTTGACACTGCTAGTGTGGCATCTCCCACCACTCACCCACCTCCGTGGACTGTAAAATGTCAGTAGTGTCTACTCCAAATTATATATTTTACAAAACTACATTTTAAACATGTATTTCACCCCCTTATTAAACGTTTTAGCGTATTCAAACAAGTTTGTATTTTTTATATACAAGGAACACACACTTTAATTTTTTTAAACAAGCTGACAAGCCAGTAGTATTGGCCGTACAAGCCAGATTTACTGTACGAACAATTGGACGTATTGGTGGTACACCCGTGCAGCATAACACACCGGCCCTCATAAAACAGTCTGAAATCAAAATTTGTGTCGGCAAATCTGTTTATCGGTCTTTAAGTGACCCGGTCACCAAGTTTGGCACAATTCGAAGGTTTATTCGGTCGACTGTAACTTGCTAATAAAAAGCTCAACATTGACCGTTGATTTGGGTCCCGTTGAATCGAGGAACCGCTCGACCAAGTCTCCGGCACTAGAAGTGAAATCTTTTGCCTTTGGAACATGGAGCCAGCTAATCATCATTAGGCCTGGGTGCTGCTATATGGCAACAGGTCGTGTGAAGCTTCGTGTTACAGCCGCTCATAAAAATATTTGTCTTGCAACCACCTCGACATCACGGGAACCAATGTTGACGCAGCACCACCATCACCACCCCGCAAGATTTTCTGACGGGGGTTGCGAATCGCGATTTTTTTTTAATAACGCGCACCAAAGCCAATGTACCGCACAAAACGTTCAAATGTGGGCTAAGAAAGCGCACAAACGCTCTTTCAACCTGGACACAGCCTCACGCTGATGGTATATCAACACGTGCTTATCACACCGGCGTGTAAGTTATTCTCGTATATATTCTTTAAAATACACGGTTTTTGAAAGCGTATTCTTACCAAACTTACACCAAACACCTAAACAGGCCTGGGGGCATTGGTTTTGGTGAGCCGTGTGGTGAGCAGCTACGTCAGAGATCGGTTCAGGAACGATGCACTTTTCATGACACAAGAACGGGTGTAACATTTCCCAGGCATGTAGCAAATAAGAAGCATCCTCTCAGTACCCTTACAAAAATCAACATCGAACAAACACACTGAGCCAATAAAAAACATCGACTGTGCGTGAACAAGACAACTGATATCTGGCAATACGAACTGCAATTTGCTGTAAAAGTGGGGTACCACAACACATGCACCGCTAGTGGTACACTATATATAGCCCGCAGGAGAATGCCTCTACTAAATGAGTGCCACCTACTCCGAGCTCGTGCGTGGCTGAAGTAAAGTTGTGCACCAGTGACGATTATCTCAACGGGTCCTGGGCCTTGGTCGATTCAGCCTCAAATGAGTACTTGGTGCAATGGTATGCAGTAAACATCACCACTGGGGAGACAAAGGCGGCCCGGTGTGGTGCCGCTGTCCACCCTCCCCCTCATGTGCCGTTCCAGCCTTCATAGGTGCTGCTCGCTAACAGCACTTGCCTGAACAGTCTAATGATACTATACGGGGGATCTTTGCCTTTGCACTGGCAGTGGCGCTTCGATGAATGAGTGGGCATAATGCCGTGAGATGAAAGCCGGGGCCATTGCGTTTAACGATTGCCCTGCTTTCTGGAGCTGCGTCATAACGTTTGTCTATGCTGCGAGGCACAGACAAACGTTTGTCTGTGCTGCGAAACGGGCTCTCGCGTGAACGGCATTGCCGCTACGCTTGAAGAGCTCACGAGAGGCTCTATGGTTTGCGGAGCTTTAGAGGGCGAGTGGTGATGGCCCACACCCAGCGGGGGACCCTTCGCTGGCTGGCCGACTGGGCGGTGTCTGCGGTGACTCTGGGGGATAGCGGAGCTACGGAGTGGTCGGAGCGGCCCCGTGGGGGTGACCGCACGGGCACCACCTCGGTGACAACTACGTGACCTTTGCCAACAGCTCACTCGGAACATCCCAATAGTCTAAAACATTTGCAGGCACAGGCCTCATGCCTCTAGGAAATGCTGGATGAAATGACATCCGCCTCACGTTGCGCTCGCAAATCGTCATGTTCTATTAATTGTACGAATCACGTTTCTTGGGCATGTTATAATAATTCAATTCGGCCATTAAAATCTATTTCTTAGGCTCACGTGCAGTTAATCACGTTTGTTGTAAGGATATATTTGAACGGTATTTTTAGTTATGCACATTAAATGCAAATGTATTCTTTAAAGCCCCTGGGAATCACTGATGGATTGGGGCTGAACAAACTCCAAAAATACCTGCTTCATGTCTTCTTTGAGCAAGGAAAAATCATAAATTTTGCATGGCTGGAAAAAATCATGATAAGCCAATAATAAGTGCTGGTTTTTTTACACAGCGCTTTGTCAATCCATTACTGGATGAAGCCATTTTCCACACCTTCGTCGGTCATGAGGATTGTGTGGGACTGTGCTTCACTGTGCTGGTCCGTGTGCGTGTATAAGGATTTATTTTATTTGCCAGTACGGAGGCGTAGTGGGTCATTCCACGAGGAACAAAGAGGGGAGTTATTTGATATCATTCCATCAAAAATGTACTATCGCTTCCCTGCGATATTTAACATTGATTTTATGTATTTTTTTACATTTATGCTGTGCTGCTTAAAAAAGTCTTCTACCAGTTTTAGGGCAAGCTATTATATTTGTATGTATGTACGGTGAACTTCTTTCGCACCGTACGTAGCCAACCGTGCTAATTGGAGGTTCAGGTTGAAGGACACAAAACTATGTGTCTCTGCTGTGTGTGAGACTATGGCTCTCAGTGTGAGTCTATTAATGGATGTATGTTGAACTTCTTTTGCACCCTACGTAGCCAATCGTGCTAAATCGAAGGTGTGCGGTGCTAATCCACTGCTGGATGAAGAATGTTCCAAACATGATCCTGCAATGTATTAATGCCCCCAGCGCGTGCACGCGAGTTGATCTCATCACTCCATCTCCCTCGGTGGAGGTCCTCCAAGATGCATTCTCTCCTTCAACCGCCGCCACTCCATCGTTATTCTTCACCGTTCGTCGTCACCGCATCGAGCCACGTGTCCTACCAATTCCCACTTTTAAAGAAATATTTTTAGTGTGTGAATTATATAATTAACCGATGTATGTCATCTCATCAATGCGTTCTTCTTTCTCCGTGGTTCATTGTGCGCCCTTCCGCTTTCGTGAAAATAAGTCGTTTGTTACTGACGACATTACCGAGCCACATCAAGTAACGTGCATTTGGTTAAACGCTTCCTTGCACATCGGCATTTAAATTTTCATTATTAAATTCAAATTTTCAAAATAACTCCAACCTGCTTTCATCTGCCCACTATTTCATCATCTTGGAAAAATCTACAGACACGTTCGCCTCTTTTGGCGTGCATATACATTATGAAAGGTGTACGTTGAACATTTTACAGGTACAATGTGATAATGATAGAGATCGTAATTGGGACACTAAGGCAACGCGTGGGGTGATGCTGCAACAGCGCTGGGTCCCACCACTCCCCCTGAGACTCTGCGTGGGCGGTGTGAGCTCACCTCGTGGAGACAGCGCCGATCGTGGGTTTCTGTGTGAGTCTGTGTGTGAGTGTATGGGTCTATGTGTGAGTGTATGGGTCTGTGTGTGAGTGTATGGGTCTGTGTGTGAGTCTATGGGTCTGTGTGTGAGTCTATAAGATCTGTGTGTGAGTGTATTGGTCTGTGTGTGAGTGTATGGGTATGTGTGTGAGTGTATGGGTCTGTGTGTGAGTGTATGGGTCTGTGTGTGAGTGTATAGGTCTGTGTGTGAGTGTATGGGTCTATGTGTGAGTGTATGGGTCTGTGTGTGAGTGTATGGGTCTGTGTGTGAATGTATGGGTCTGTGTGTGAGTTTATGGGGTCTGTGTGTGAGTGTATGGGTCTGTGTGTGAGTGTATGGGTCTGTGTGTGAGTCTATGGGTCTGTGTGTGAGTCTATAAGATCTGTGTGTGAGTGTATGGGTCTGTGTGTGAGTGTATTGGTCTGTGTGTGAGTCTATGGGTCTGTGTGTGAGTCTATGGGTCTGTGTGTGAGTCTATAGATCTGTGTGTGAGTGGATTGGTTTGTGTGTGAGTCTATGGGTTTGTGTGTGAGTCTATGTGTCCATGTGTGAGTCTATGGGTCTGTGTGTGAGTCTATGGGTCCGTGTGTGAGGGTATGGGTCTTTGTGTGAGTCTATGGGTCTGTGTGTGAGTCTATGGATCTGTGTGTGAGTGTATGGGTCTGTGTGTGAGTCTATGGGTCTGTGTGTGAGTGTATAGGTCTGTGTGTGAGTCTATGGATCTGTGTGTGAGTCTAAGGGTCTGTGTGTGAGTGTATGGTTCTGTGTGTGCGTCTATGGATCTGTGTGCGAGTGTATGGGTCTGTGTGCGAGTCTATGGGTCTGTGTGTGAGTGTATGGGTCTGTGTGTGAGTGTATGGGTCTGTGTGTGAGTGTATTGGTCTGTGTTTGAGTGTATGGGTCTGTGTGTGACTGTATGGGTCTGTGTGTGAGTGTATGGGTCTGTATGTGAGTGTATGGGTCTGTGCGTGAGTGTATGTGTCTGTGTGTGAGTGTATGGGTCTGTGTGTGGGTGTATGGGTCTGTGTGTGAGTTTATGGGTCTGTGTGTGAGTATATGGGTCTGTGTGTGAGTGTATGGGTCTGTGTGTGAGTCTATGGGTCTGTGTGTGAGTCTATGGGTCTGTGTGTGAGACTATAGATCTGTGTGTGAGTGTATGGGTCTGTGTGTGAGTGTATTGGTCTGTGTGTGAGTCTATTGATCTGTGTGTGAGTCTATGGGTTTGAGTGTGAGTGTATGGATCTGTGTGTGAGTCTATGTGTCTATGTGTGAGTCTATGGGTCTGTGTGTGAGTGTATGGGTCTGTGTGTGTGTATGGGTATGTGTGTGAGTCTATGGGTCTGTGTGCGAGTCTATGGGAATGTGTGTGAGTCTATGGTCTTTGTGTGAGTCTATGGGTCTGTGTGTGAGTCTGTGGGTTTGTGTGTGAGTCTATGTGTCCATGTGTGAGTCTATGGGTCTGTGTGTGAGTCTATGGGTCTGTGTGCGAGTCTATGGGTTTGAGTGTGAGTGTATGGATCTGTGTGTGAGTCTATGTGTCTATGTGTGAGTCTATGGGTCTGTGTGTGAGTGTATGGGTCTGTGTGTGTGTATGGGTATGTGTGTGAGTCTATGGGTTTGTGTGTGAGTCTATGTGCCCATGTGTGAGTCTATGGGTCTGTGTGTGAGTCTATGGGTCTGTGTGCGAGTCTATGGGAATGTGTGTGAGTCTATGGGTCTGTGTGTGAGTCTATGGGTCTGTGTGTGAGTCTATGGGTATGTGTGTGAGCCTATGGGTCTGTGTGTGAGTCTATGGGTCTGTGTGTGAGTCTATGGATCTGTGTGTGAGTCTATGGGTCTGTGCTTTAGTGTATGGGTCTACGTGTGAGTCTATGGGTCTGTGTGGAAGTCTATTGGTCTGTGTGTAACTGTAAGGGTCTGTGTGTGAGTCTATGGGTCTGTGTGTGAGTGTATGGGTCTGTGTGTGAGTGTATGGGTCTGTGTGTGAGTCTATGGGTCTGTGCTTTAGTGTATGGGTCTATGTGTGAGTCTATGGGTCTGTGTGTGAGTCTATGGGTCTGTGTGTGAGTGTATGGGTCTGTGTGTGAGTGTATGGGTCTGTGTGTGAGTCTATGTGTCCATGTGTGAGTCTATGGGTCTGTGTGTGAGTCTATGGGTCTGTGTGCGAGTCTATGGGAATGTGTGTGAGTCTATGGGTCTGTGTGTGAGTCTATGGGTCTGTGTGTGAGTCTATGGGTATGTGTGTGAGCCTATGGGTCTGTGTGTGAGTCTATGGGTCTGTGTGTGAGTCTATGGATCTGTGTGTGAGTCTATGGGTCTGTGCTTTAGTGTATGGGTCTATGTGTGAGTCTATGGGTCTGTGTGGAAGTCTATTGGTCTGTGTGTAACTGTAAGGGTCTGTGTGTGAGTCTATGGGTCTGTGTGTGAGTGTATGGGTCTGTGTGTGAGTGTATGGGTCTGTGTGTGAGTCTATGGGTCTGTGCTTTAGTGTATGGGTCTATGTGTGAGTCTATGGGTCTGTGTGTGAGTCTATGGGTCTGTGTGTGAGTGTATGGGTCTGTGTGTGAGTGTATGGGTCTGTGTGTGAGTCTATGGGTCTGTGCTTTAGTGTATGGGTCTATGTGTGAGTCTATGGGTCTGTGTGTAAGTCTATTGGTCTGTGTGTAACTGCATGGGTCTGTGTGTGAGTGTATGGGTCTGTGTGTGAGTGTATGGGTCTGTGTGTGAGTCTATGGGTCTGTGTGCGAGTCTATGGGAATGTGTGTGAGTCTATGGGTCTGTGTGTGAGTCTATGGGTCTGTGTTTGAGTCTATGGGTATGTGTGTGAGCCTATGGGTCTGTGTGTGAGTCTATGGGTCTGTGTGTGAGTCTATGGGTCTGTGTGTGAGTCTATTGGTCTGTGTGTGAGTCTATGGGTATGTGTGTGAGCCTATGGGTCTGTGTGTGAGTCTATGGGTCTGTGTGTGAGTCTATGGATCTGTGTGTGAGTCTATGGGTCTGTGCTTTAGTGTATGGGTCTATGTGTGAGTCTATGGGTCTGTGTGGAAGTCTATTGGTCTGTGTGTAACTGTATGGGTCTGTGTGTGAGTCTATGGGTCTGTGTGTGAGTGTATGGGTCTGTGTGTGAGTGTATGGGTCTGTGTGTGAGTCTATGGGTCTGTGCTTTAGTGTATGGGTCTATGTGTGAGTCTATGGGTCTGTGTGTAAGTCTATTGGTCTGTGTGTAACTGTATGGGTCTGTGTGTGAGTGTATGGGTCTGTGTGTGAGTGTATGGGTCTGTGCGTGAGTGTATGGGTCTGTGTGTGAGTGTATGGGTCTGTGTGTGGGTGTATGGGTCTGTGTGTGAGTTTATGGGTCTGTGTGTGAGTGTATGGGTCTGTGTGTGAGTGTATGGGTCTGTGTGTGAGTCTATGGGTCTGTGTGTGAGTCTATGGGTCTGTGTGTGAGACTATAGATCTGTGTGTGAGTGTATGGGTCTGTGTGTGAGTGTATTGGTCTGTGTGTGAGTCTATGGGTCTGTGTGTGAGTCTATGGGTTTGAGTGTGAGTGTATGGATCTGTGTGTGAGTCTATGTGTCCATGTGTGAGTCTTTGGGTCTGTGTGTGAGTCTATGGGTCTGTGTGCGAGTCTATGGGAATGTGTGTGAGTCTATGGGTCTGTGTGTGAGTCTATGGGTCTGTGTGTGAGTCTATGGGTATGTGTGTGAGCCTATGGGTCTGTGTGTGAGTGTATTGGTCTGTGTTTGAGTGTATGGGTCTGTGTGTGAGTGTATGGGTCTGTGTGTGAGTGTATGGGTCTGTGTGTGAGTGTATGGGTCTGTGTGTGAGTCTATGGGTATGTGTGTGAGTCTATGGGTCTGTGTGGGAGTGTATGGGTCTGTGTGTGAGTCTATGGGTCTGTGTGTGAGTGTATGGGTCTGTGTGTGAGTCTGTGGGTCTGTGTGTGAGTCTATGGGTCTGTGTGTGAGTGTATGGGTCTGTGTGTGAGTCTATGGGTCTGTGTGCGAGTGTATGGGTCTGTGTGCGAGTCTATGGGTCTGTGTGTGAGTGTATGGGTCTGTGTGTGAGTGTATGGGTCTGTGTGTGAGTGTATTGGTCTGTGTTTGAGTGTATGGGTCTGTGTGTGACTGTATGGGTCTGTGTGTGAGTGTATGGGTCTGTATGTGAGTGTATGGGTCTGTGCGTGAGTGTATGTGTCTGTGTGTGAGTGTATGGGTCTGTGTGTGGGTGTATGGGTCTGTGTGTGAGTTTATGGGTCTGTGTGTGAGTATATGGGTCTGTGTGTGAGTGTATGGGTCTGTGTGTGAGTCTATGGGTCTGTGTGTGAGTCTATGGGTCTGTGTGTGAGACTATAGATCTGTGTGTGAGTGTATGGGTCTGTGTGTGAGTGTATTGGTCTGTGTGTGAGTCTATGGATCTGTGTGTGAGTCTATGGGTTTGAGTGTGAGTGTATGGATCTGTGTGTGAGTCTATGTGTCTATGTGTGAGTCTATGGGTCTGTGTGTGAGTGTATGGGTCTGTGTGTGTGTATGGGTATGTGTGTGAGTCTATGGGTCTGTGTGCGAGTCTATGGGAATGTGTGTGAGTCTATGGGTCTGTGTGTGAGTCTATGGGTCTGTGTGTGAGTCTATGGGTTTGTGTGTGAGTCTATGTGTCCATGTGTGAGTCTATGGGTCTGTGTGTGAGTCTATGGGTCTGTGTGCGAGTTTATGGGAATGTGTGTGAGTCTATGGGTCTGTGTGTGAGTCTATGGGTCTGTGTGTGAGTCTATGGGTATGTGTGTGAGCCTATGGGTCTGTGTGTGAGTCTATGGGTCTGTGTGTGAGTCTATGGATCTGTGTGTGAGTCTATGGGTCTGTGCTTTAGTGTATGGGTCTATGTGTGAGTCTATGGGTCTGTGTGTAACTGTATGGGTCTGTGTGTGAGTCTATGGGTCTGTGTGTGAGTGTATGGGTCTGTGTGTGAGTGTATGGGTCTGTGTGTGAGTCTATGGGTCTGTGCTTTAGTTTATGGGTCTATGTGTGAGTCTATGGGTCTGTGTGTAAGTCTATTGGTCTGTGTGTAACTGTATGGGTCTGTGTGTGAGTGTATGGGTCTGTGTGTGAGTGTATGGGTCTGTGTGTGAGTCTATGGGTCTGTGTGTGAGACTATAGATCTGTGTGTGAGTGTATGGGTCTGTGTGTGAGTGTATTGGTCTGTGTGTGAGTCTATGGATCTGTGTGTGAGTCTATGGGTCTGTGTGTGAGTGTATGGGTCTGTGTGTATGGGTCTGTGTGTGAGTCAATGGGTCTGTGTGCGAGTCTATGGGAATGTGTGTGAGTCTATGGGTCTGTGTGTGAGTCTATGGGTCTGTGTGTGAGTCTATGGGTTTGTGTGTGAGTCTATATGTCCATGTGTGAGTCTATGGGTCTGTGTGTGAGACTATGGGTCTGTGTGCGAGTCTATGGGAATGTGTGTGAGTCTATGGGTCTGTGTGTGAGTCTATGGGTCTGTGTTTGAGTCTATGGGTATGTGTGTGAGCCTATGGGTCTGTGTGTGAGTCTATGGGTCTGTGTGTGAGTCTATGGATCTGTGTGTGAGTCTATGGGTCTGTGCTTTAGTGTATGGTCTATGTGTGAGTCTATGGGTCTGTGTGTAAGTCTGTTGGTCTGTGTGTAACTGTATGGGTCTGTGTGTGAGTCTATGGGTCTGTGTGTGAGTGTATGGGTCTGTGTGTGAGTGTATGGGTCTGTGTGTGAGTCTATGGGTCTGTGCTTTAGTGTATGGGTCTATGTGTGAGTCTATGGGTCTGTGTGTAAGTCTATTGGTCTGTGTGTAACTGTATGGGTCTGTGTGTGAGTGTATGGGTCTGTGTGTGAGTGTATGGGTCTGTGCGTGAGTGTATGGGTCTGTGTGTGAGTGTATGGGTCTGTGTGTGGGTGTATGGGTCTGTGTGTGAGTTTATGGGTCTGTGTGTGAGTGTATGGGTCTGTGTGTGAGTGTATGGGTCTGTGTGTGAGTCTATGGGTCTGTGTGTGAGTCTATGGGTCTGTGTGTGAGACTATAGATCTGTGTGTGAGTGTATGGGTCTGTGTGTGAGTGTATTGGTCTGTGTGTGAGTCTATGGGTCTGTGTGTGAGTCTATGGGTTTGAGTGTGAGTGTATGGGTCTGTGTGTGGGTGTATGGGTCTGTGTGTGAGTTTATGGGTCTGTGTGTGAGTATATGGGTCTGTGTGTGAGTGTATGGGTCTGTGTGTGAGTCTATGGGTCTGTGTGTGAGTCTATGGGTCTGTGTGTGAGACTATAGATCTGTGTGTGAGTGTATGGGTCTGTGTGTGAGTGTATTGGTCTGTGTGTGAGTCTATGGATCTGTGTGTGAGTCTATGGGTTTGAGTGTGAGTGTATGGATCTGTGTGTGAGTCTATGTGTCTATGTGTGAGTCTATGGGTCTGTGTGTGAGTGTATGGGTCTGTGTGTGTGTATGGGTATGTGTGTGAGTCTATGGGTCTGTGTGCGAGTCTATGGGAATGTGTGTGAGTCTATGGGTCTGTGTGTGAGTCTATGGGTCTGTGTGTGAGTCTGTGGGTTTGTGTGTGAGTCTATGTGTCCATGTGTGAGTCTATGGGTCTGTGTGTGAGTCTATGGGTCTGTGTGCGAGTCTATGGGTTTGAGTGTGAGTGTATGGATCTGTGTGTGAGTCTATGTGTCTATGTGTGAGTGTATGGGTCTGTGTGTGTGTATGGGTATGTGTGTGAGTCTATGGGTTTGTGTGTGAGTCTATGTGCCCATGTGTGAGTCTATGGGTCTGTGTGTGAGTCTATGGGTCTGTGTGCGAGTCTATGGGAATGTGTGTGAGTCTATGGGTCGGTGTGTGAGTCTATGGGTCTGTGTGTGAGTCTATGGGTATGTGTGTGAGCCTATGGGTCTGTGTGTGAGTCTATGGGTCTGTGTGTGAGTCTATGGATCTGTGTGTGAGTCTATGGGTCTGTGCTTTAGTGTATGGGTCTATGTGTGAGTCTATGGGTCTGTGTGGAAGTCTATTGGTCTGTGTGTAACTGTAAGGGTCTGTGTGTGAGTCTATGGGTCTGTGTGTGAGTGTATGGGTCTGTGTGTGAGTGTATGGGTCTGTGTGTGAGTCTATGGGTCTGTGCTTTAGTGTATGAGTCTATGTGTGAGTCTATGGGTCTGTGTGTGAGTCTATGGGTCTGTGTGTGAGTGTATGGGTCTGTGTGTGAGTGTATGGGTCTGTGTGTGAGTCTATGTGTCCATGTGTGAGTCTATGGGTCTGTGTGTGAGTCTATGGGTCTGTGTGCGAGTCTATGGGAATGTGTGTGAGTCTATGGGTCTGTGTGTGAGTCTATGGGTCTGTGTGTGAGTCTATGGGTATGTGTGTGAGCCTATGGGTCTGTGTGTGAGTCTATGGGTCTGTGTGTGAGTCTATGGATCTGTGTGTGAGTCTATGGGTCTGTGCTTTAGTGTATGGGTCTATGTGTGAGTCTATGGGTCTGTGTGGAAGTCTATTGGTCTGTGTGTAACTGTAAGGGTCTGTGTGTGAGTCTATGGGTCTGTGTGTGAGTGTATGGGTCTGTGTGTGAGTGTATGGGTCTGTGTGTGAGTCTATGGGTCTGTGCTTTAGTGTATGGGTCTATGTGTGAGTCTATGGGTCTGTGTGTGAGTCTATGGGTCTGTGTGTGAGTGTATGGGTCTGTGTGTGAGTGTATGGATCTGTGTGTGAGTCTATGGGTCTGTGCTTTAGTGTATGGGTCTATGTGTGAGTCTATGGGTCTGTGTGTAAGTCTATTGGTCTGTGTGTAACTGCATGGGTCTGTGTGTGAGTGTATGGGTCTGTGTGTGAGTGTATGGGTCTGTGTGTGAGTCTATGGGTCTGTGTGCGAGTCTATGGGAATGTGTGTGAGTCTATGGGTCTGTGTGTGAGTCTATGGGTCTGTGTTTGAGTCTATGGGTATGTGTGTGAGCCTATGGGTCTGTGTGTGAGTCTATGGGTCTGTGTGTGAGTCTATGGGTCTGTGTGTGAGTCTATGGGTCTGTGTGTGAGTCTATGGGTATGTGTGTGAGCCTATGGGTCTGTGTGTGAGTCTATGGGTCTGTGTGTGAGTCTATGGATCTGTGTGTGAGTCTATGGGTCTGTGCTTTAGTGTATGGGTCTATGTGTGAGTCTATGGGTCTGTGTGGAAGTCTATTGGTCTGTGTGTAACTGTATGGGTCTGTGTGTGAGTCTATGGGTCTGTGTGTGAGTGTATGGGTCTGTGTGTGAGTGTATGGGTCTGTGTGTGAGTCTATGGGTCTGTGCTTTAGTGTATGGGTCTATGTGTGAGTCTATGGGTCTGTGTGTAAGTCTATTGGTCTGTGTGTAACTGTATGGGTCTGTGTGTGAGTGTATGGGTCTGTGTGTGAGTGTATGGGTCTGTGCGTGAGTGTATGGGTCTGTGTGTGAGTGTATGGGTCTGTGTGTGGGTGTATGGGTCTGTGTGTGAGTTTATGGGTCTGTGTGTGAGTGTATGGGTCTGTGTGTGAGTGTATGGGTCTATGTGTGAGTCTATGGGTCTGTGTGTGAGTCTATGGGTCTGTGTGTGAGACTATAGATCTGTGTGTGAGTGTATGGGTCTGTGTGTGAGTGTATTGGTCTGTGTGTGAGTCTATGGGTCTGTGTGTGAGTCTATGGGTTTGAGTGTGAGTGTATGGATCTGTGTGTGAGTCTATGTGTCCATGTGTGAGTCTTTGGGTCTGTGTGTGAGTCTATGGGTGTGTGTGCGAGTCTATGGGAATGTGTGTGAGTCTATGGGTCTGTGTGTGAGTCTATGGGTCTGTGTGTGAGTCTATGGGTATGTGTGTGAGCCTATGGGTCTGTTTGTGAGTGTATGGGTCTGTGTGTGAGTGTATTGGTCTGTGTGTGAGTCTATGGGTCTGTGTGTGAGTGTATGGGTCTGTGTGTGAGTCTGTGGGTCTGTGTGTGAGTCTATGGGTCTGTGTGTGAGTGTATGGGTCTGTGTGTGAGTCTATGGGTCTGTGTGCGAGTGTATGGGTCTGTGTGCGAGTCTATGGGTCTGTGTGTGAGTGTATGGGTCTGTGTGTGAGTGTATTGGTCTGTGTTTGAGTGTATGGGTCTGTGTGTGACTGTATGGGTCTGTGTGTGAGTGTATGGGTCTGTATGTGAGTGTATGGGTCTGTGCGTGAGTGTATGTGTCTGTGTGTGAGTGTATGGGTCTGTGTGTGGGTGTATGGGTCTGTGTGTGAGTTTATGGGTCTGTGTGTGAGTATATGGGTCTGTGTGTGAGTGTATGGGTCTGTGTGTGAGTCTATGGGTCTGTGTGTGAGTCTATGGGTCTGTGTGTGAGACTATAGATCTGTGTGTGAGTGTATGGGTCTGTGTGTGAGTGTATTGGTCTGTGTGTGAGTCTATGGATCTGTGTGTGAGTCTATGGGTTTGAGTGTGAGTGTATGGATCTGTGTGTGAGTCTATGTGTCTATGTGTGAGTCTATGGGTCTGTGTGTGAGTGTATGGGTCTGTGTGTGTATGGGTATGTGTGTGAGTCTATGGGTCTGTGTGCGAGTCTATGGGAATGTGTGTGAGTCTATGGGTCTGTGTGTGAGTCTATGGGTCTGTGTGTGAGTCTATGGGTTTGTGTGTGAGTCTATGTGTCCATGTGTGAGTCTATGGGTCTGTGTGTGAGTCTATGGGTCTGTGTGCGAGTTTATGGGAATGTGTGTGAGTCTATGGGTCTGTGTGTGAGTCTATGGGTCTGTGTGTGAGTCTATGGGTATGTGTGTGAGCCTATGGGTCTGTGTGTGAGTCTATGGGTCTGTGTGTGAGTCTATGGATCTGTGTGTGAGTCTATGGGTCTGTGCTTTAGTGTATGGGTCTATGTGTGAGTCTATGGGTCTGTGTGTAACTGTATGGGTCTGTGTGTGAGTCTATGGGTCTGTGTGTGAGTGTATGGGTCTGTGTGTGAGTGTATGGGTCTGTGTGTGAGTCTATGGGTCTGTGCTTTAGTGTATGGGTCTATGTGTGAGTCTATGGGTCTGTGTGTAAGTCTATTGGTCTGTGTGTAACTGTATGGGTCTGTGTGTGAGTGTATGGGTCTGTGTGTGAGTGTATGGGTCTGTGTGTGAGTCTATGGGTCTGTGTGTGAGACTATAGATCTGTGTGTGAGTGTATGGGTCTGTGTGTGAGTGTATTGGTCTGTGTGTGAGTCTATGGATCTGTGTGTGAGTCTATGGGTCTGTGTGTGAGTGTATGGGTCTGTGTGTGTATGGGTCTGTGTGTGAGTCAATGGGTCTGTGTGCGAGTCTATGGGTCTGTGTGTGAGTCTATGGGTTTGTGTGTGAGTCTATATGTCCATGTGTGAGTCTATGGGTCTGTGTGTGAGACTATGGGTCTGTGTGCGAGTCTATGGGAATGTGTGTGAGTCTATGGGTCTGTGTGTGAGTCTATGGGTCTGTGTTTGAGTCTATGGGTATGTGTGTGAGCCTATGGGTCTGTGTGTGAGTCTATGGGTCTGTGTGTGAGTCTATGGATCTGTGTGTGAGTCTATGGGTCTGTGCTTTAGTGTATGGTCTATGTGTGAGTCTATGGGTCTGTGTGTAAGTCTGTTGGTCTGTGTGTAACTGTATGGGTCTGTGTGTGAGTCTATGGGTCTGTGTGTGAGTGTATGGGTCTGTGTGTGAGTGTATGGGTCTGTGTGTGAGTCTATGGGTCTGTGCTTTAGTGTATGGGTCTATGTGTGAGTCTATGGGTCTGTGTGTAAGTCTATTGGTCTGTGTGTAACTGTATGGGTCTGTGTGTGAGTGTATGGGTCTGTGTGTGAGTGTATGGGTCTGTGCGTGAGTGTATGGGTCTGTGTGTGAGTGTATGGGTCTGTGTGTGGGTGTATGGGTCTGTGTGTGAGTTTATGGGTCTGTGTGTGAGTGTATGGGTCTGTGTGTGAGTGTATGGGTCTGTGTGTGAGTCTATGGGTCTGTGTGTGAGTCTATGGGTCTGTGTGTGAGACTATAGATCTGTGTGTGAGTGTATGGGTCTGTGTGTGAGTGTATTGGTCTGTGTGTGAGTCTATGGGTCTGTGTCTGAGTCTATGGGTTTGAGTGTGAGTGTATGGATCTGTGTGTGAGTCTATGTGTCCATGTGTGAGTCTTTGGGTCTGTGTGTGAGTCTATGGGTCTGTGTGCGAGTCTATGGGAATGTGTGTGAGTCTATGGGTCTGTGTGTGAGTATGGGTCTGTGTGTGAGTCTATGGGTCTGTGTGTGAGTGTATGGGTCTGTGTGTGAGTGTATGGGTCTGTGTGTGAGTCTATGGGTCTGTGCTTTAGTGTATGGGTCTATGTGTGAGTCTATGGGTCTGTGTGTAAGTCTATTGGTCTGTGTGTAACTGTATGGGTCTGTGTGTGAGTGTATGGGTCTGTGTGTGAGTGTATGGGTCTGTGCGTGAGTGTATGGGTCTGTGTGTGAGTGTATGGGTCTGTGTGTGGGTGTATGGGTCTGTGTGTGAGTTTATGGGTCTGTGTGTGAGTGTATGGGTCTGTGTGTGAGTGTATGGGTCTGTGTGTGAGTCTATGGGTCTGTGTGTGAGTCTATGGGTCTGTGTGTGAGACTATAGATCTGTGTGTGAGTGTATGGGTCTGTGTGTGAGTGTATTGGTCTGTGTGTGAGTCTATGGGTCTGTGTGTGAGTCTATGGGTTTGAGTGTGAGTGTATGGATCTGTGTGTGAGTCTATGTGTCCATGTGTGAGTCTTTGGGTCTGTGTGTGAGACTATAGATCTGTGTGTGAGTGTATGGGTCTGTGTGTGAGTGTATTGGTCTGTGTGTGAGTCTATGGGTCTGTGTGTGAGTCTATGGGTTTGAGTGTGAGTGTATGGATCTGTGTGTGAGTCTATGTGTCCATGTGTGAGTCTTTGGGTCTGTGTGTGAGTCTATGGGTCTGTGTGCGAGTCTATGGGAATGTGTGTGAGTCTATGGGTCTGTGTGTGAGTATGGGTCTGTGTGTGAGTCTATGGGTCTGTGTGTGAGTGTATGGGTCTGTGTGTGAGTGTATGGGTATGTGTGTGAGTCTATGGGTCTGTGCTTTAGTGTATGGGTCTATGTGTGAGTCTATGGGTCTGTGTGTAAGTCTATTGGTCTGTGTGTAACTGTATGGGTCTGTGTGTGAGTGTATGGGTCTGTGTGTGAGTGTATGGGTCTGTGCGTGAGTGTATGGGTCTGTGTGTGAGTGTATGGGTCTGTGTGTGGGTGTATGGGTCTGTGTGTGAGTTTATGGGTCTGTGTGTGAGTGTATGGGTCTGTGTGTGAGTGTATGGGTCTGTGTGTGAGTCTATGGGTCTGTGTGTGAGTCTATGGGTCTGTGTGTGAGACTATAGATCTGTGTGTGAGTGTATGGGTCTGTGTGTGAGTGTATTGGTCTGTGTGTGAGTCTATGGGTCTGTGTGTGAGTCTATGGGTTTGAGTGTGAGTGTATGGATCTGTGTGTGAGTCTATGTGTCCATGTGTGAGTCTTTGGGTCTGTGTGTGAGTCTATGGGTCTGTGTGCGAGTCTATGGGAATGTGTGTGAGTCTATGGGTCTGTGTGTGAGTCTATGGGTCTGTGTGTGAGTCTATGGGTATGTGTGTGAGCCTATGGGTCTGTTTGTGAGTGTATGGGTCTGTGTGTGAGTGTATTGGTCTGTGTTTGAGTGTATGGGTCTGTGTGTGAGTGTATGGGTCTGTGTGTGAGTGTATGGGTCTGTGTGTGAGTCTATGGGTATGTGTGTCAGTCTATGGGTCTGTGTGGGAGTGTATGGGTCTGTGTGTGAGTCTATGGGTCTGTGTGTGAGTGTATGGGTCTGTGTGTGAGTCTGTGGGTCTGTGTGTGAGTCTATGGGTCTGTGTGTGAGTGTATGGGTCTGTGTGTGAGTCTATGGGTCTGTGTGCGAGTGTATGGGTCTGTGTGCGAGTCTATGGGTCTGTGTGTGAGTGTATGGGTCTGTGTGTGAGTGTATGGGTCTGTGTGTGAGTGTATTGGTCTGTGTTTGAGTGTATGGGTCTGTGTGTGACTGTATGGGTCTGTGTGTGAGTGTATGGGTCTGTATGTGAGTGTATGGGTCTGTGCGTGAGTGTATGTGTCTGTGTGTGAGTGTATGGGTCTGTGTGTGGGTGTATGGGTCTGTGTGTGAGTTTATGGGTCTGTGTGTGAGTATATGGGTCTGTGTGTGAGTGTATGGGTCTGTGTGTGAGTGTATGGGTCTGTGTGTGAGTCTATGGGTCTGTGTGTGAGACTATAGATCTGTGTATGAGTGTATGGGTCTGTGTGTGAGTGTATTGGTCTGTGTGTGAGTCTATGGATCTGTGTGTGAGTCTATGGGTCTGTGTGTGAGTGTATGGGTCTGTGTGTGTGTATGGGTCTGTGTGTGAGTCAATGGGTCTGTGTGCGAGTCTATGGGAATGTGTGTGAGTCTATGGGTCTGTGTGTGAGTCTATGGGTCTGTGTGTGAGTCTATGGGTTTGTGTGTGAGTCTATATGTCCATGTGTGAGTCTATGGGTCTGTGTGTGAGACTATGGGTCTGTGTGCGAGTCTATGGGAATGTGTGTGAGTCTATGGGTCTGTGTGTGAGTCTATGGGTCTGTGTTTGAGTCTATGGGTATGTGTGTGAGCCTATGGGTCTGTGTGTGAGTCTATGGGTCTGTGTGTGAGTCTATGGATCTGTGTGTGAGTCTATGGGTCTGTGCTTTAGTGTATGGGTCTATGTGTGAGTCTATGGGTCTGTGTGTAAGTCTATTGGTCTGTGTGTAACTGTATGGGTCTGTGTGTGAGTCTATGGGTCTGTGTGTGAGTGTATGGGTCTGTGTGTGAGTGTATGGGTCTGTGTGTGAGTCTATGGGTTTGTGTGTGAGTCTATATGTCCATGTGTGAGTCTATGGGTCTGTGTGTGAGACTATGGGTCTGTGTGCGAGTCTATGGGAATGTGTGTGAGTCTATGGGTCTGTGTGTGAGTCTATGGGTCTGTGTTTGAGTCTATGGGTATGTGTGTGAGCCTATGGGTCTGTGTGTGAGTCTATGGGTCTGTGTGTGAGTCTATGGATCTGTGTGTGAGTCTATGGGTCTGTGCTTTAGTGTATGGTCTATGTGTGAGTCTATGGGTCTGTGTGTAAGTCTGTTGGTCTGTGTGTAACTGTATGGGTCTGTGTGTGAGTCTATGGGTCTGTGTGTGAGTGTATGGGTCTGTGTGTGAGTGTATGGGTCTGTGTGTGAGTCTATGGGTCTGTGCTTTAGTGTATGGGTCTATGTGTGAGTCTATGGGTCTGTGTGTAAGTCTATTGGTCTGTGTGTAACTGTATGGGTCTGTGTGTGAGTGTATGGGTCTGTGTGTGAGTGTATGAGTCTGTGCGTGAGTGTATGGGTCTGTGTGTGAGTGTATGGGTCTGTGTGTGGGTGTATGGGTCTGTGTGTGAGTTTATGGGTCTGTGTGTGAGTGTATGGGTCTGTGTGTGAGTGTATGGGTCTGTGTGTGAGTCTATGGGTCTGTGTGTGAGTCTATGGGTCTGTGTGTGAGACTATAGATCTGTGTGTGAGTGTATGGGTCTGTGTGTGAGTGTATTGGTCTGTGTGTGAGTCTATGGGTCTGTGTCTGAGTCTATGGGTTTGAGTGTGAGTGTATGGATCTGTGTGTGAGTCTATGTGTCCATGTGTGAGTCTTTGGGTCTGTGTGTGAGTCTATGGGTCTGTGTGCGAGTCTATGGGAATGTGTGTGAGTCTATGGGTCTGTGTGTGAGTATGGGTCTGTGTGTGAGTCTATGGGTCTGTGTGTGAGTGTATGGGTCTGTGTGTGAGTGTATGGGTCTGTGTGTGAGTCTATGGGTCTGTGCTTTAGTGTATGGGTCTATGTGTGAGTCTATGGGTCTGTGTGTAAGTCTATTGGTCTGTGTGTAACTGTATGGGTCTGTGTGTGAGTGTATGGGTCTGTGTGTGAGTGTATGGGTCTGTGCGTGAGTGTATGGGTCTGTGTGTGAGTGTATGGGTCTGTGTGTGGGTGTATGGGTCTGTGTGTGAGTTTATGGGTCTGTGTGTGAGTGTATGGGTCTGTGTGTGAGTGTATGGGTCTGTGTGTGAGTCTATGGGTCTGTGTGTGAGTCTATGGGTCTGTGTGTGAGACTATAGATCTGTGTGTGAGTGTATGGGTCTGTGTGTGAGTGTATTGGTCTGTGTGTGAGTCTATGGGTCTGTGTGTGAGTCTATGGGTTTGAGTGTGAGTGTATGGATCTGTGTGTGAGTCTATGTGTCCATGTGTGAGTCTTTGGGTCTGTGTGTGAGACTATAGATCTGTGTGTGAGTGTATGGGTCTGTGTGTGAGTGTATTGGTCTGTGTGTGAGTCTATGGGTCTGTGTGTGAGTCTATGGGTTTGAGTGTGAGTGTATGGATCTGTGTGTGAGTCTATGTGTCCATGTGTGAGTCTTTGGGTCTGTGTGTGAGTCTATGGGTCTGTGTGCGAGTCTATGGGAATGTGTGTGAGTCTATGGGTCTGTGTGTGAGTATGGGTCTGTGTGTGAGTCTATGGGTCTGTGTGTGAGTGTATGGGTCTGTGTGTGAGTGTATGGGTATGTGTGTGAGTCTATGGGTCTGTGCTTTAGTGTATGGGTCTATGTGTGAGTCTATGGGTCTGTGTGTAAGTCTATTGGTCTGTGTGTAACTGTATGGGTCTGTGTGTGAGTGTATGGGTCTGTGTGTGAGTGTATGGGTCTGTGCGTGAGTGTATGGGTCTGTGTGTGAGTGTATGGGTCTGTGTGTGGGTGTATGGGTCTGTGTGTGAGTTTATGGGTCTGTGTGTGAGTGTATGGGTCTGTGTGTGAGTGTATGGGTCTGTGTGTGAGTCTATGGGTCTGTGTGTGAGTCTATGGGTCTGTGTGTGAGACTATAGATCTGTGTGTGAGTGTATGGGTCTGTGTGTGAGTGTATTGGTCTGTGTGTGAGTCTATGGGTCTGTGTGTGAGTCTATGGGTTTGAGTGTGAGTGTATGGATCTGTGTGTGAGTCTATGTGTCCATGTGTGAGTCTTTGGGTCTGTGTGTGAGTCTATGGGTCTGTGTGCGAGTCTATGGGAATGTGTGTGAGTCTATGGGTCTGTGTGTGAGTCTATGGGTCTGTGTGTGAGTCTATGGGTATGTGTGTGAGCCTATGGGTCTGTTTGTGAGTGTATGGGTCTGTGTGTGAGTGTATTGGTCTGTGTTTGAGTGTATGGGTCTGTGTGTGAGTGTATGGGTCTGTGTGTGAGTGTATGGGTCTGTGTGTGAGTGTATGGGTCTGTGTGTGAGTCTATGGGTATGTGTGTCAGTCTATGGGTCTGTGTGGGAGTGTATGGGTCTGTGTGTGAGTCTATGGGTCTGTGTGTGAGTGTATGGGTCTGTGTGTGAGTCTGTGGGTCTGTGTGTGAGTCTATGGGTCTGTGTGTGAGTGTATGGGTCTGTGTGTGAGTCTATGGGTCTGTGTGCGAGTGTATGGGTCTGTGTTCGAGTCTATGGGTCTGTGTGTGAGTGTATGGGTCTGTGTGCGAGTCTATGGGTCTGTGTGTTAGTGTATGGGTCTGTGTGTGAGTGTATTGGTCTGTGTTTGAGTGTATGGGTCTGTGTGTGAGTCTATGGGTCTGTGTGTGAGTCTATGGGTATGTGTGTGAGCCTATGGGTCTGTGTGTGAGTCTATGGGTCTGGGTGTGAGTCTATGGATCTGTGTGTGAGTCTATGGGTCTGTGCTTTAGTGTATGGGTCTGTGTGTGAGTCTATGGGTCTGTGTGTAAGTCTATTGGTCTGTGTGTAACTGTATGGGTCTGTGTGTGAGTCTATGGGTCTGTGTGTGAGTATATGGGTCTGTGTGTGAGTGTATGGGTCTGTGTGTGAGTTTATGGGTCTGTGCTTTAGTGTATGGGTCTATGTGTGAGTCTATGGGTCTGTGTGTAAGTCTTTTGGTCTGTGTGTAACTGTATGGGTCTGTGTGTGAGTCTATGGGTCTGTGTGTGAGTGTATGGGTCTGTGTGTGAGTGTATGGGTCTGTGTGTGAGTCTATGGATCTGTGTGTGAGTGTATGGGTCTGTGTGTGAGTCTATGGGTCTGTGTGTGAGTGTATGGGTCTGTGTGTGAGTCTATGGGTCTGTGTGTGAGTCTATGGGTCTGTGTGTGAGTGTATGGGTCTGTGTGTGAGTCTATGGGTCTGTGTGCGAGTGTATGGGCCTGTGTGCGAGTCTATGGGTCTGTGTGTTAGTGTATGGGTCTGTGTGTGAGTGTATGGGTCTGTGTGTGAGTGTATGGGTCTGTGTTTGAGTGTATGGGTCTGTGTGTGAGTGTATGGGTCTGTGTGTGAGTGTATGGGTCTGTGTGTGAGTGTATGGGTCTGTGTGTGAGTCTATGGGTATGTGTGTGAGTCTATGGGTCTGTGTGGGAGTTTATGGGTCTGTGTGTGAGTCTATGGGTCTGTGTGTGAGTGTATGGGTCTGTGTGTGAGTCTGTGGGTCTGTGTGTGAGTCTATGGGTCTGTGTGTGAGTGTATGGGTCTGTGTGTTAGTGTATGGGTCTGTGTGTGAGTGTATGGGTCTGTGTGTGAGTGTATTGGTCTGTGTTTGAGTGTATGGGTCTGTGTGTGAGTCTATGGGTCTGTGTGTGAGTCTATGGGTATGTGTGTGAGCCTATGGGTCTGTGTGTGAGTCTATGGGTCTGGGTGTGAGTCTATGGATCTGTGTGTGAGTCTATGGGTCTGTGCTTTAGTGTATGGGTCTGTGTGTGAGTCTATGGGTCTGTGTGTAAGTCTATTGGTCTGTGTGTAACTGTATGGGTCTGTGTGTGAGTCTATGGGTCTGTGTGTGAGTATATGGGTCTGTGTGTGAGTGTATGGGTCTGTGTGTGAGTTTATGGGTCTGTGCTTTAGTGTATGGGTCTATGTGTGAGTCTATGGGTCTGTGTGTAAGTCTTTTGGTCTGTGTGTAACTGTATGGGTCTGTGTGTGAGTCTATGGGTCTGTGTGTGAGTGTTTGGGTCTGTGTGTGAGTGTATGGGTCTGTGTGTGAGTCTATGGATCTGTGTGTGAGTGTATGGGTCTGTGTGTGAGTCTATGGGTCTGTGTGTGAGTGTATGGGTCTGTGTGTGAGTCTATGGGTCTGTGTGTGAGTCTATGGGTCTGTGTGTGAGTGTATGGGTCTGTGTGTGAGTCTATGGGTCTGTGTGCGAGTGTATGGGCCTGTGTGCGAGTCTATGGGTCTGTGTGTTAGTGTATGGGTCTGTGTGTGAGTGTATGGGTCTGTGTGTGAGTGTATGGGTCTGTGTATGAGTGTATGGGTCTGTGTGTGAGTGTATGGGTCTGTGTGAGTCTATGGGTATGTGTGTGAGTCTATGGGTCTGTGTGTGAGTGTATGGGTCTGTGTGTGAGTCTATGGATCTGTGTGTGAGTCTATGGGTCTGTGCTTTAGTGTATATGTCTATGTGTGAGTCTATGGGTCTGTGCTTTAGTGTATGGGTCTATGTGTGAGTCTATGGGTCTGTGTGTAAGTCTATTGGTCTGTGTGTAACTGTATGGGTCTGTGTGTGAGTCTATGGGTCTGTGTGTGAGTGTTTGGGTCTGTGTGTGAGTGTATGGGTCTGTGTGTGAGTCTATGGATCTGTGTGTGAGTGTATGGGTCTGTGTGTGAGTCTATGGGTCTGTGTGTGAGTGTATGGGTCTGTGTGTGAGTCTATGGGTCTGTGTGTGAGTCTATGGGTCTGTGTGTGAGTGTATGGGTCTGTGTGTGAGTCTATGGGTCTGTGTGCGAGTGTATGGGTCTGTGTGCGAGTCTATGGGTCTGTGTGTTAGTGTATGGGTCTGTGTGTGAGTGTATGGGTCTGTGTGTGAGTGTATGGGTCTGTGTATGAGTGTATGGGTCTGTGTGTGAGTGTATGGGTCTGTGTGTGAGTCTATGGGTATGTGTGTGAGTCTATGGGTCTGTGTGTGAGTGTATGGGTCTGTGTGTGAGTCAATGGATCTGTGTGTGAGTCTATGGGTCTGTGCTTTAGTGTATATGTCTATGTGTGAGTCTATGGGTCTGTGTGTAAGTCTATTGGTCTGTGTGTAACTGTATGGGTCTGTGTGAGGGTCTATGGGTCTGTGTGTGAGTGTATGGGTTTGTGTGTGAGTGTATGGGTCTGTGTGTGAGTGTATGGGTCTGTATGTGAGTCTATGGGTCTGTGTGTGAGTGTATGGGTCTGTGTGTGAGTCTATGGGTCTGTGTGTGAGTCTATGGGTCTGTGTGTGAGTGTATGGGTCTGTGTGTGAGTCTATGGGTCTGTGTGCGAGTGTATGGGTCTGTGTGCGAGTCTATGGGTCTCTGTGTTAGTGTATGGGTCTGTGTGTGAGTGTATGGGTCTGTGTGTGAGTGTATGGGTCTGTGTATGAGTGTATGGGTCTGTGTGTGAGTGTATGGGTCTGTGTGTGAGTCTATGGGTATGTGTGTGAGTCTATGGGTCTGTGTGTGAGTGTATGGTTCTGTGTGTGAGTCTATGGATCTGTGTGTGAGTCTATGGGTCTGTGCTTTAGTGTATATGTCTATGTGTGAGTCTATGGGTCTGTGTGTGAGTGTATGGGTCTGTGTGTGAGTCTATGGGTCTGTGTGCGAGTGTATGGGTCTGTGTGCGAGTCTATGGGTCTGTGTGTTAGTGTATGGGTCTGTGTGTGAGTGTATGGGTCTGTGTGTGAGTGTATGGGTCTGTGTATGAGTGTATGGGTCTGTGTGTGAGTGTATGGGTCTGTGTGTGAGTCTATGGGTATGTGTGTGAGTCTATGGGTCTGTGTGTGAGTGTATGGGTCTGTGTGTGAGTGTATGGGTCTGTGTGTGAGTCTATGGATCTGTGTTTGAGTGTATGGGTCTGTGTGTGAGTGTATGGGTCTGTGTGTGAGTGTATGGGTCTGTGTGTGAGTGTATGGGTCTGTGTGTGAGTTTATGGGTTTGTGTTTGAGTGTATGGGTCTGTGTATGAGTGTATGGGTCTGTGTGTGAGTCTATGGGTCTGTGTGTGAGTGTATGGGTCTGTGTGTGCGTGAATGCATCTGTGTGAGTCTATGGGTCTGTGTGTGAGTCTATGGCTCTGTTTGTGGGTCTATGGATCTGTATGTGAGTCATGGATATGTGTGTGAGTCTATTGGTCTGTGTGTGAGTAATTTCATCCTTGTTGCACGCATTCTCACCTGAGACCTGACAATCCGAGGAATGGAACCGCCACTGTTTATATTTTGTAGCGTGTCTCTCATCTGCCAGATAATGGCATCCACCTGGAATTGCCTACCAGACAGGGGAACCATCAATGTAATTGATGATGCTCCGCAAGCAACATCGCTCAACAACACAAACTTCGAAATAAAATTGAGAAAAACATTTACTGACAGCTTTAAGTTTGGAATTGCTTTTCACGTAAAGAGTTAATCCCACGTACTGCCCTCTAATTAATTCAGTATTAATCAGCTGACCCCCGTAGCTTTACAATGTGCACTTTACGATACAATGTTGCATTTAGTGGATCACGAATGCAAATGGCGTTGCGCTGCATGACCCGATGTCTGCGCATATTTTTAAAAGTCAATTTAATTGCGATTCACCTCGTTTACGCACTGGGGTCACGGGACGCAAATGTAATTCGGAGACTTTGTATGCAGCAGCACCGACCCTGGGCAATGCAATATCGATGAGTTTTACGGGGAAGACCGGATTTCCCCCCTGCTTTGTTTCAGCCTGCACCACATGGGAATTTGAAATTTCACTAAACACGTCGACGCTTCGGGAGCCCCGGTGTAACGTGGATGGAGGGGATTGGAAGAGGCGTCTGCGGCAGGCACGTCGCTCGCGCTTCCATGGCAGGATTCCGAGTGCCCCTCAAGAGGCCCTTTCGCAGACCCATTTGTGTGCAGCTCAGAGAGATCCCCACGCCTTTGATGAAAATAATTATCTCTAAAAGCGGCAGCCGGGTCACTCAAGAGGTCGGAGCCCTAAGCCGGCAAACCGCCCTGATATCCCTTGGGTTTAAATCGAAGCGGCCTCCTGAGATTAAACCAGCTGTATAAAGATTGTCGCGTGGGCTAGGCAATTTTTTTAATAGCTTGCGGTGCGGACTAACAAGAGCAGGAATCCTAAGCGCTCCCTGCCAACTCGTCAATATCGCATGACTGACGGTTAACCTGGCCGCTCAGAGATTGTCAGCTCATGGTCTCAATCCATTCACCAATGATCGCACATACTAAAAAAAAGATCACATTTTGTTAAAATTCGTTTTGTACTTTGGATAAATTCTAGCTCTGACAACTAAAAGGACTGCGTTTTACATTTCTCGACAGCAGGGTCATGTGTGAAAGTTCTCTCCCGAAACTTGTGCACAATATAGGGAACATTACCCAATGCTAGGCAGTGTCCATAGCTTGCCAAAAAATTAAGTTAAGCAATTGGATTTTTTATATTTCACGTTATTGCAATTGTCTGCATTGACGTAGGGAGACACATTTGGTATATCTTGTGTGCTCAGGCATTACGCAAAGAGGCGATAAAACGGAGACAATTTATGGCGTGCACCATACAGTGGCCATGATAGTCGCAGTAGAATTCATGCGTGCTGCATTAAAGTCAATTGGTAAAGGTTAATTCACTGACGAACACCACGCTATCTTTTGACAAGCAGGCCTTAAGGAAGGCATTAAGCGTTGCGCAGCATCACAAAAGTGTCCATGCCACACCTCCTGTATGGCTGCTCATCAGGTGCCAGGCCCAGATACAGGCTGCTTTGAATAATGCCGAGCGTGACGTAGGCTGTGAAGACCACAACGAAGCTAGGGGGGGACCTCTAAAGGTGTCAGCAGTGGAACGATGATGCATTGTTGATGCTGTGTTGGCATTTACTTCTAAATATTTAAAGTTTGACTCTACGGGCCGCAGGGGGGGGGGGGTTCAGTTTTACATGTAGACTAAGATGCATGCATTAACCCCCTTCCCGGCCTTCGCACCTGATTGGCTCACAAGTGACGACATCATATTTACCCCCACCTCGATTCAAGACCGAAACAGGAGGAGGATTTCTCCACAAATCTGTGGCTGTCGCCTGATGATGCTGGTGGTTGTAATTAACGGCGAAACGTCACAGTACTCGATTTGTAAATGTTGTTGTGGTCTTACTCTCCAACACACAACCGGTGTGCTGTACTAATAAACAAATTGCCACGTTTTTGATTAAAAGCTTTCGTGACTGCAGGGATTCATCTTCTTGGTTCTTTCGGTAAAGTCACGTAGAAGGGAAGTAATAAAATAATAAAAATAAAACATAATACAATTATTCTCACGACGTTTCGGCCACAACGCAAGCAGCCGTCCTCAGGTGAAAACCAGGTCCGTCGAGGCGACAGAGTCTGAATGAAACAGCACACGAGCTTGGAGCATATATATAAGCTGGGCGCCTTGACAAAGAAATTTGCATATCAAGAGGAATTTTAGCATATTTATGGGAAATGCAGGAATGTGATTAGTACTACATATGCATGTGCATTATGTAGGATTAACAGCATCAAAGGGAGCTGCAGTTGCTGCTGCTGCAGTTGCTGCTGCTGCAGTTGCTGCTGCTGCAGTTGCTGCTGCTGCAGTTGCTGCTGCTGCAGTTGCTGCTGCTGCAGTTGCTGCTGCTGCAGTTGCTGCTGCTGCAGTTGCTGCTGCTGCAGTTGCTGCTGCTGCAGTTGCTGCTGCTGCAGTTGCTGCTGCTGCAGTTGCTGCTGCTGCAGTTGCTGCTGCTGCAGTTGCTGCTGCTGCAGTTGCTGCTGCTGCAGTTGCTGCTGCTGCAGCATCCAAGTGTAATAAACGACTGGACCACGATGTCTGGCTCAGTGTCCTTTATTCGGTTCGTACTGTATTCCCACACGGCTGTCTCTACTCTGTAGCTTCTCCACGGTGCTGACTCCGATGTCGGCCCAGTCCACAACAGCAGCCCCGCTGCTGTTACTCTCACACAGCCCCCCTTGGCTGTACTCACTGCAACTCCTCTCTCCTTCGTCCTCTCTGCAGCTCTGACAGCCTCGTGCTGTCTCTCCCTCTTCTCTCCCGCCCCACCTGGCAGCCACACCGCTGCCTCTAAAACGCAGCCCTTCTGGCTGTCTTCTCCGCAGCTGCACACCACTCCGTAGCTTCCTCCTGTCTTCGGGGTTGGCTCCCGATGGCCGTCGGTGCCCCCCCTCTTCTCACTCGCCCGCGTGGCCTCACTCTTTTCCGTTCACACCCCGACTGACTTCCCCTTCCGGTGTACCCGCTTAAGGACCCGAACCTTCCACCCACGTCACATGGCTCCACCCCCCCGTGACGTCACATCCGGAAGGTCGCTTACGCCCGCATTACACCACCCTCCCCCGTAGAAAAATCCCAGCCGACCTCGGCTGACCAATAGCAAATGGTAATGCGGCGAATCGACCTTCCCCCCTAAAGGACACTAAGCATACAATGTAACAGCAAGAACAACAACAACGCAATTAACATCAACGAACGTACAAAAAGCATGCAATAAATACAACTGTAAGAAAAAGATAACAACACAGCAACAATCAACGAAACGTAAGCAATTTGGAACGTGTGCGGGTCGCCGGCCCGTCCCGGACGGTCGGCGGCCCACTCGCAGAACGGGAACGCGATGAAAGTCGAGGAATGACAGGGGGTAATCCCCCTGTCGCAGCTGGAAGTCCACCAACGTCCCGTGTCCCTAAAGAATTAGTCTTGGGCTTGTCCCGTGACCGTGCCTGCAGCTGGGTCGGAAGGGCTGCAGGGCTCGAAGGTCCCGCAGACCTGGCAGGCGTCCTCCGAGCAGGGCCCCTCGTCCCCCGCAATGTCACGGCTGGCCTGTCTGGAACAGGTACGACAGGCGCTCTAGCAAGATCAATGGACGCAGGCAGGGGAGAGTCAGCAGCAACAGACCCCGGCAAGGCAACATTGGGGGATGACGCATCATGTAAGGGAGCAACATATGGTTTCAAGCGCGACGTATGCACAACCCAGCGACGAGATCCAATTTGGACGCGTGCTGACTGTGGGTTGGGAACCGCAATGAGGCGTACGGGACCATGCCAGGGTTTGTGCAATTTCGGAGAGGTTCCCGGACGTACCTGTGGACAATGAAGCCAGGCTAGGTCCCCAACCTTCCAGGGGCACTCCCCCTCGGACCGTCGCGCATACCGCTCGTTCCGGGCCTGGGCTTTGGCCGTAGCCACGCGGGCATTCTCCCGCGCCTCCGTGACTTGGCGAACCGTGTCCTGAATGTATTCAGGAAGTGGTTTACGAGGTCCCTTCACCCCAGTTCCCAATTGCACATCCACCGGCGGCACGTTTTCCCGACCATACATAAGGTAAAACGGCGAATACCCCGTAGCCGCATGAGGCGTCATCCTGTACGCCGAAAGCACTCCGGGGATGTGCAGATCCCAATCTGATTGTTGTTCGCTCACGGTATGGCAAAGCATGGCAGACAATGTCCTGTTCAGCCGTTCAACCATACCATCCGTCTGCGGATGGTATGGGGATGTCCGTACTTTCTTAGTCCCAAGGCCCGCGCACACTTCCGCCAATAATTTAGAAGAGAAATTCTTGCCCTGGTCCGTGAGGAGTCTCTCAGGCGCCCCCTTGTCCATAATATACCCAAACAAAAAGGCGTCGGTAATGGCCGCGGCCGACTGATCGGGCAACGGCCAGGCCATCGGCCAACGAGAGAGGTACTCAACCCCTACCAGCAAATATTTATTACCCCTCTCCGATGGTGGAAAAGGTCCCAATATGTCCAGTGCCACCAATTCATTGACTCGAGACACCTGAATCGACTGGAGAGGCGGCACGTAAGGATGTTTCGGCGGCTTACGTCGTGCACACGCAGGGCACGCGCGCACGTGCCCTACGACATCTGTCGCGATGCCGTGCCAAAAATAATGACGTTGCAACGTCAACAAGGTCTTCTGCACCCCTAAATGTAAGAGAGTGTCACAATGGAGGGTTTAATCAACTCGAATCGCAAGGACGTTGGTACCACCAGGCGCCAACGTTCCTGGAACCCCTCCCGCCATATATGCAGACCATCTCGGAGAGCGGTTTGCGGCCCCACAGCCGTACTCGGACTCCCATTGTCCCTAGCAGACCGCTTCCGCAAGGACACCAACGACTCATCCATCATCTGTTCCCGGATCCAGACAGACCGCGGCAGATTCAAAACCCCGTCAGCCGGTCCCGGTTCCATCGGAGTGTCCGACTTCTCGACGGCCAACGTAAGCGGCTGAGGGGGGTTTGGAATCGGCGAACACCTATGCGTCCCCGACGCACATTTACAAGGGGCGCGCCGCGGTAATCTGGAAAGTGCGTCAGCGTTCGCATGGCGCACTCCCTTCCGATGTTGAATTTGGAAGGAAAATTCCTGTAGCGTGTCCAACCAACGTGCCAACTGTCCGGATGGCTGGTCAATTTTAAGGGCATATTGCAAGGCCGCATGATCCGTACGCACAATAAAAGAACGACCGTAGAGGTATGGTCGAAATTGCCGTAGGAAAAAAACAACCGCCAATAGTTCTCTGCGAGTGACACAGTAGCGGGTTTCCGCAGGAGACAAGACTCGGCTACCATACGCCACGACACGCTCTACACCCCCTTTAGACTGTGATAATACCGCCCCAATACCCGTGTCACTCGCGTCCGTATCAAGAATGAATGGGTGATCGAAATCGGGATAATCCAATGTTGGGGCCGTGGCCAATAGATCACGCAGACTCCGAAAGGCCGCCTCCTCCGGCTGTCCCCAAACAAACTTCCGTCCTTTACCCGTAAGGAGATGCAAGGGCCTCGCAATTGTCGCAAAACCCGGCACAAATCTTCGGTAATACGAGGCAAATCCCAAAAACCGCCGAACATCCCCCACGGTGGCCGGAGTCGGCCAATCCCGGACGCACGCCGTCTTTTCCGGATCCGTGGACACCCCCTCAGCACTCACAATGTGCCCCAAATAGCGGACGGACCGTTGCAGTAGGTGACATTTCTTTGGTTTGAATTTCAATTTGGCAGAACGCATCCTCGTGAACACTGTCTCCAGCCGCGTCAAATGTTCATCAAATGTGCGGCTGAAGACAATAATATCATCCAAATATATAAGACACGTCTCCCACTGCAACCCCGACAAAACGAGCTCCATCAATCTTTGAAATGTAGCAGGGGCCGCATTCAATCCCATCGGGAGACAGTTGAATTGAAATAACCCCTGTGGCGTACGGAATGCAGTTTTCTCCCGTGAGGACTCGTCAAGGGGAAGCTGCCAAAATCCTGAAGAGAGGTCCAGTGTGGAAAAGAACTTAGCCCCCGACAATGCGTCGAGGGAGTCATCCATACGCGGCAGGGGGTACGCATCTGCCACCGATATCTTATTCAATTTCCGGAAATCAACACAAAATCGCAATTTTCCATCCTTTTTCTTAACCAAGACGACCGGAGCGCCCCATGGGCTGTTAGATGGCGATATAATGTCCGCAGCCAACATGTCTTCCACTGCCCCCCGCACGTGTTCTCGCTCCGCAGGACTCATCCGATGCGAATTTAATCAAATAGGGGCAGCATCGCCCGTCTCAATGTGATGGTAAAGCAACGAAGTGCGGCCCAAATCCAAATCATCGGAGCTGAACACATCGGAATATGTCAACAACAATTTACGCAGCGCACCACGTTGCTCCATGGACAGGGAAGAATTTCCGTCACATAAGTCAGCAACCCAACGATTATCCGAACCCCTTGGCTCGGAAACCCCAGCAACCACTCCCCGGCTATGCGGACAATCATGCGTCGCAAACGCCGTAGTGGCATGTGCCACAACCGTACCGGCCGGAACATGGACGTTTTCCCCCCCCGCATTAAGCACCTGTAAAAACGGTAATTGATCCGGCCGGACGATGGTCTGTGCCCCCACTAACGCCAACCCGGTTGTTATCGTGGCGGACGGTGACAACAAGACCCCTACTGCTCCTAGCCGATCAGGCAGGGGCTTCCGATACCGCAAGGGTATAAGCATCTGTGTACCAGGTGGGATGTCCACAGATGCGACGGACAGCGCCTGCACTTGTACGGCCGAAGCAGGTCGCCCCCAGGGCGACGGCAGAAACGAGATTTGACGGCCCCCCGGCAGTTCAATACAATTCTCATTGATTTTGATCAAAATGGGCATCTTAGCCAAAAAATCGGTGCCTAACAAACAAGGAACCGCCAAAGATCTCGATATTAACACAACGCCCGAGGCCGACACATCCCCAATAGATATCTTAGCATCCACCTGGCCCACGATACCCATGCTACCCCCGTTCGCAGCGACGCACGACCCATAAACCGGACGCACAGCCCCCGGCGGGATGCCCAACAGATGGAAAATGACATCCGAAATAATAGTCGCAGACGCGCCGAAGTCGACCAAAATGCGTACGTTCACCCCTTGTATAGACCCCGGTACAGTGGACGAACCCGTAGCGGCCGCGACGACTCTCCGTGCCAACTTGCGCCACTGCGTGACCGAGCGACAAGGCCCCGTCGAAGGGCTTTCTTTAACAACAACATTAGGATCGCGCAACGAAGGTGATGGGTGAGGTGTAAAGCCTTGCCGGGTGTCTGGTGCGTGCCGACATGCCTGTTTCGGAGGATCTTTAGTCGGCTTGTCCGGTACCGAGGCCTCCTGCTGCGGCGGAGCCGGGAAGCGGGCCCAGCAGTCTCTGGCGTAGTGGCCCCTACGCCCGCAGCGGAAACATTCGGCCTCGTTGCGCCGAAGCGCAGGCCTTGCCTCCCGATGGCCCCGTTCCGGTAGCGCAGCGCGCGGCCTCGGCCCGCCGCGTCCCGTCCATGGAGCGGAGGCGGCCGTCAGCTGTTGAGGGCCCCGGTCATCCGGAACGTAGACAGCCTGCGCAGGGTTCCACCCCAGCGCATCCCCTTCTTTGACGGGCCCCCCCGTCCACGCCGTCACTTGTTTCCAGCGACGGAGATTGAATTGCGCATCGAGACACTTAGCAGCCGTCCGGGAAGTTAGTTTCTCATGCCCACACTCAGGCATGGGGATCCCTAGATCCCGAGACAGCTCCAACATTTTCCCTAATATGAGAGGCTCGAGCAGGTCCTGTGGCGTCTCAGGATAAGCTGCCATGGCCAGCTCCAGCACCGCACCCCTGAACGCCACGGGCGACTCCTCTGGTGCTCGTTGTCGTTGAGCGAATCGCCGATGTGCATCATCTGGTGGCTCATAAGCGTCGGCCATTTCTTGAAAAACACCACATAAAGTTGCCTTCTTATCGGTCGTTATGGAACGGAAAAATCGGACAGATTCGTCGTCCAGGAGAGTCGGCAACACCTCCAAAGCCTCAGCATCGGTCCATCTTGCTGTGCGTACCGCCGCCAAGAAGCGGCAGGCGAAAGCGCTCCAGTCCCCACCGATGGAAAATTCTTTAACTGTGGTAAGGTGGCGACTCCGACTCCTCTTCCCGCCGTCTTCCAATGGTGGTGGTTGTGGTGGCAAATTCAAAATGGCGTCGGCCCGCGGCGTGGCCAAGATGGCGGTTTGGCGCCGCGGAGCGCGCAAGATGGCGGCTTCTTGCCGCGTGGCCAATGGCGGCGGCAGGGCAGGCAACGTGGCGGCCCGCGGAGCACCAACTGCGTCCTCCATCGTCCCTGGCGCGACGAGATGGCATAAATGCGTCAGGACGTCCTTTAGTGCCTCCAGTTGTACCGCCATCTCTTGCCATCTTTGATCAGCGTCCGATGATGTCGACGGACCCGCCACCGCGCCGACATCCTCCACTCCCGTCCCCGTGCTCGCCTCAGCAGGGCTCTCCTCCACCACCCCAGCAGAATCCGTGGTTGGAGGGAGTTCGTCGTCGTCGGACGAAGAAGCCGATGCAGGCGCCGGATTAACTTTCTTCCTCACTTGTTTCGACATGCCGTTGCACTTCTGACACCAGTGTAATAAACGACTGGACCACGATGTCTGGCTCAGTGTCCTTTATTCGGTTCGTACTGTATTCCCACACGGCTGTCTCTACTCTGTAGCTTCTCCACGGTGCTGACTCCGATGTCGGCCCGGTCCACAACAGCAGCCCCGCTGCTGTTACTCTCACACAGCCCCCCTTGGCTGTACTCGCTGCAACTCCTCTCTCCTTCGTCCTCTCTGCAGCTCTGACAGCCTCGTGCTGTCTCTCCCTCTTCTCTCCCGCCCCACCTGGCAGCCACACCGCTGCCTCTAACACGCAGCCCTTCTGGCTGTCTTCTCCGCAGCTGCACACCACTCCGTAGCTTCCTCCTGTCTTCGGGGTTGGCTCCCGATGGCCGTCGGTGCCCCCCCTCTTCTCACTCGCCCGCGTGGCCTCACTCTTTTCCGTTCACACCCCGACTGACTTCCCCTTCCGGTTTACCCGCTTAAGGACCCGAACCTTTCACCCACGTCACATGGCTCCACCCCCCCGTGACGTCACATCCAGAAGGTCGCTTACGCCCGCATTACACAAGGGTGGTGGCGGGTTTAACGACACATTTATAGTGCACTGTTTTTGAGTTGTACGCCTTTTGGTGTCATCTTGTCCAACACCAATAGAGACTAGGCTCTAAGGAAAGCTGTCTCGGGGGTGGACCAATCAACTTCAAGGACAGTGCATATTATTATCATTATCAGAGTTGTTTCTTTTTGTTTGCATTTTGACTACTTGTGTTGTGGTTATTGCAAACATGATGCCTTGTATAAAGGTGTCAGTTTTGTACCAGTTTAAAGGGTAAAACCCTACTACTACTACGACACATTTATACTTACGCGATCTAACCCAAAAAAAACTTTATTATGGACTAGCTTTACTACCCGGCTTCGCCTGGGACTTGGATTCATCACGCCTGGCCGCCTTTGTCTCCCCAGTGGCGATGTTCATACACCACACCAATTATTCGTTTGAGGCTGAGTCGACCTAGTGGAGGCCCAGGAACTGTTCAAATAATCGTCACCGGTGGTGGCCATGAGCAGGAATCGAACTCGGGACGCCGGGTTCGTAGCGCAGCGCGCGAATCGCTATGTAGAGGCTGCCCCCCCCCACACACACAGAGGATAAAGACAAAGATCCCCCGTGTAGCCTGTGAGACTGTACGGGGCAAGTGCTGTTAGCGAGCACCTATGAAGGCTGGCACGACACACGAGGGGGTGGGTGGCCAGCACCACGCCCGGCCGCCTTTGTCCCCCCAGTGGTGATGTTTACTGCATACCATTGCACCAAGTACTCATTTGAGGCTGAATCGACCAAGGGGAGGCCCAGGAGCAGTTGAAATAATCGTCACTGGTGGTGGCCATGAGCGGAAATCAAACTCGGGTCGCCGGGTTCGTAGTGCAGCGCACTAACCACTACACTACAATGCGTTACGCTTCCACATGCGCGGGTCACATGACAGATTTGACGTCACAGCTCACTTGCCGTGCAAAAAATATATGCATTATTGAGTACCCACAATGCAAATTTCAAGTTTGTTGCATGTCGGGAAGTATGCTAAACATTTTGAACAGACACACATAATCACAACTTTGCCTTTTATATATATGGAGATAATATTGGTCGCAAAAGCCTACGTGTCAAATGAATTAATAGCATAAACTACATTTGGTTTTCACTTAATCTTCCTAAATTCCAGCTCCGAATAATAATATATTTAGGTTTGGTTTGCTACGCAAGTGAACATGTCTCTTTGTAGCAGTGTCTCTTGCAAAATGTGCTCCCCCTCGTCTGTGCATACAGGAGGTCAAATTGAAGAAATCTCAGAATCAGTTCTATATCTGTTAAACATGTATGAAGTTTTCGCGACCAATATTATGTATAATAGTTTTTTTGTTAGCTCGTGTAAATATAAATGTGTCATAAAACCCGTCACCACTGGCACGTTCTGTCGACGTGACAAACCTTGTTGATTGGCTTTGTCAGGTGGTGGCGGGTTTAACAACACATTTATATTTCGATTTAAAGCTTTCGTGACTGCAGGGATTCATCTTCTTGGTTCTTTCGGTAAAGTCACGTAGAAGGGAAGTAATACAATAATAAAAATATAACATAATAAAATCAAATAATTCTCACGACGTTTCGGCTACAACGCAAGCAGCCGTCTTCAGGTGAAGAATGAGACACTGCCAAGCTAGGAGCTTATATATAAGCTCAGTTGGAGGTGGAAGAAGAAGAGAGCCTTAACAAAGAATGTGCATATCAAGAGGAATTTAGCATATTCATGGGAAATGCGTAGGAGGTGGGCGGGGGGGTTTCAAAGTCATATTATGCCCATGCATTATGCAGGATCAGCAGCACCAAAGGGAGGGGGGTAGCATTAACAAAGGGAGGGCATGTTAATAGTATGTAGAAGCAATGAAACATGTGAATGGGAAAACGGTGGCAGGAGATCCGCAGCGGAGCAAATAATGCATTCCCTGTGGAGAACACAAGATACACAGTTAATGCCAGTGAGTGGACTGCGGTCTGAAAGTCACCATAAACGTGAACAACAATCAGTTAAGATCCGAAGTGGTTTATTACGTCCTTCCAATGATTGCTGAGCCAGAATCCATCTTCTCGGTTGAAATTGTCTCTGTGTTTGTATATGTGGATCGCCTCATGAACGAATCTCTCATGGTAGCCAGATGGCTTGCAGAGAACCTCTGTCTTGGAGAAGTCAATGTCATGTGAACCCACTGAATTGTAACAGTGATCTGCCACGGCTGAGGTGTTTGTCCTACCGTGTTTCAGGTCAGCTTTATGTTCACGGATGCGGTCCGAGACATGTCGTTTGGTTTCTCCAATGTAACTGCTACCACAGAGGCAAACTTAGTTTGTAGACGCCAGGGTACTGTATGTCTGGAACCACGTCTTTTACAGACGGAACCAGATCACGGATTTTATGTACTGTGTTGAATCGTACCTGAATCTTGTGTTTAATCAGTATTTTGGAGATATTTTTTGTGACCCCAGCAATGTAGGGTAAGGTGATGGTTTTGAAAGGCTCCTCAGCAAGATCCTTCTTGACGGTTGGAGTGATGGCCTTGCGGATTGTGTAGTCGGAGTAACCATTAGCCTTAAGAGCTTGGCGTACGTGTTTTAGTTCACTGGCAACGTGTTCCTGGTCGGAGATGCATTGGGCTCTATGGTATAGAGTCTTGATGAGGGAGTTCTTCTGGGATGGATGGTGGTGGGAATCCGGTTTTAGGTAGGCATCCGTATGGGTGGCTTTCCTGTAGACAGAATGGCTCATTGAACCATCAGGTCTCCTTTTAATTAGGACATCCAAAAAGGGTAGCTTGCCATCTTTTTCGACTTCCATGGTGAATCTGATGGCTGGGTGTATGGAATTGATGTGGTCGAGAAATTGGTCTAGAGCAGGCCGGCCATGTGGCCAGATGACAAAAGTGTCATGAAAAGCTAGATGTTAACAAAGTCGTAATTAATCGCAGTAACAGTGAGTCATCAATGAGTTAATTGGTATGATTATGCAATTTAACGAAAACAAATGACTAAAATACTTGTAAACGATCATATTCATGCAACTCAAGAGACAGAACAATGCTTTTCGCTAATAGTTAAAGCACCACCTTGGAATGGCAACTCTTTTCAAAACACAAAGAGCTATCTGCTCAAAGTAGCGCGACCATGCACGACGCTAGGAAAATGTCCTTAACATTTTCATGACGATATTTATACTAACGTGCTAAAGAAACATGTGCCCAATGGCAAAAGTAGACATCAATGAATTCATTGGTAAGATTATGCAATTAACGAAGTGTCCAGGAACAATAGTGTATGGGCAGTGTGCCTGTTTGCCTAACAGATGCTTATCAATTGGCTAATGGGACATCAATTCTGTGATCAAGATTCTGTGATCAATAGAAAAATCTCAACACAATAGTATTCCTGTGTGTGTGTAGATTCGTAACATAGATGCTTATAAATGTTTAGTGTGTCGTCAATTAATTCATTGATAAGGTTATACAATTAATCGAATGACTAAAATACTTCTAAACGATTGTATTCATTCTTGATTTGAAGCTTTCGTGACTGCAGGAATCCATACTCTTTGGTTCTTTCGGTAAAGTCACGTAGGTAGATTGTTTTCATGCCACTCAAGGGACAGAACAGTGCTTTTTACGATCAGCTAATAGTTAACGCGCGTTATGGGTGTATGTGTGTTGTCTCCTTGCCAACGGTTGAGTTAGCGGAATCCGAGGTGAGGCGTTCCTTGTACAGAAAATACCTCGGTTCCCAGCTGGAGGCGATGGGTCGGTGTGTGTGTGTCGAACATACGGCGCTCTCGCCTGCACCGACACACTCTCTCTTGGCTGCGCTGACAGGTTCTCTCCACTGCTGGGGTGGTTGTTGAGTCGGCACGATGCTCGTCGTCGGCGGTGCTCGTGCTGGCAGGATTATGATGGGTCCGGCTCCATCTGCGTCGGATGTGCGCGATGATCCCGTCGTCAGACACCGCTCGCAGCTCGTCCGCTGATGCCACTCGTCACCCCCTTTTGACACCAGGCATGGTTGATCCTTGTAGACTGTGAGATGACTTTGGAGAGTCAGCGCCAGTCGTCGTCGTCGTCCCCCCCCCCTCTTCAAGATAGTCCTCTCCCAGTTGTCGGTACGACTTGTGCTGCTTAGAGGACATGCTAAGGATCAAGGTATATCGTTCCGTGTCAGTCTCTTGATCCGCCCCTCAACTATCCTTCGCCTGTGGGTTGCGATTTAAAGGAGCACTCCCACGAAATAGTGGTTGCATCAGTTTTCCCTCGAAGGCTTGACTTTTATTGCACAATCGGAACGATTATCACTCTATGATTGTAAGTGTTTGCTGTACACAGCGACCTTGCCACCGGGAATAGTAATGCTACAGCACTCTTCCCTTACATTGTATTGTAATACTGCGAGTACCATAATTGGCTGGCAGACTCTCTCAATGACGAAAATATAACTTTAAAAAACTCCCCGTGACGTGTGGCTTCTGCCGATGCAGAGCTCCCTATCAATTTGCCAGTCACGGGAGCAATTCCCGGAGCCTTCCACTTGCAGTACTGATTTTTGTTCTTGCATTCTTCATTATATCCGAATTTTTCCGCCTCGGCTCGCCTTCTCACAAAGGACTGGAATTCCTTTGATTTGGCTCCTCAGCCTGTGGGAACAGCTGCTCAGTTACCCCTAAGTTAATACTTTTACCACTTTCTGCAATTATTAATCTGGAAGCGAGTGTGGGGTTCCTTTTGGCCTTTTGTTGTCCGGATGTCTTTATTACTGCCATGTTTCCATTCACGTTTTGAACTGCGTACCCCCCTCTTCCATCACGGGTTGGAGGTGTTAAAAAAATCGCCTCAGACTTGCAGTCTCTCAAAGAGGGGTGCTGTGGCCTTTGAAGTTGTGACCTCTTGTGCACGACTGTGCTTGCTGTCGCCATGTTTTCCGTTCACTCTTCACGGGTTGTAAGTTAAGAGAAGAAAATTATTCTTTTACACCTCTTATAGCTTGGTACCATACCACTTTCAGCAGTTTTGACTCTGCAATCGACTCAGGGTACGTTTTGAGCAGTGTTTACAGCACTTCTGTCGCGGTTTGGAATGTATTCATGGTATTTGATATTTCAAGGGGAGGCGCCCCCCTGCATATATCATTTACTGCTACCATGTGCTGTGTTAGCTGCTGAAAGACAAAGGCGGTTGGTGAGGCTCTGATCCTATGGAATACATATTATCTTGGTCGTGTGTGATTGACCTATTTCGCATTGTACCTCTTCTGAATGACCGTAGGTCTAATACTTCATAATAATTATTTGGTGTATGCTTAACCAAGACTTTGTATACCATAGTTATTACCAAAGGTATTCCGGGGGCTTTATTAACCTTTATTCCCCGTCTGTATCGCCAGGGATCCATGCTTCTTATTTTCATATTATATTTTGATATCCTGAGGTTGAGATATAGCTAAGCTTCGAACTTTACTGTTCTATTTTAAAACCCCAGCCAGTCCGCAATGACCAACCGCCTCTTGCTGGCTCTCGCATTGGTGAAGGGGAGACCCCAAACCCGGTTCACATCTCTCTCTCACCACCGGCTTTAGCCGTGGCCAGCAAACTCAGATCACCATGATTCATAGTGCATCGCTGCTATCCACTGCACCGCCACTCCGCACAAATTCCATGTAGTATGTTCACGCCAATATATACCTTGTTGATACACATTCTTTTTATTGCATTTTTAATTCACATAAAAGTATTTGATATTGTGACATGCAGTGTTACGTGTGTATCTTGAATCTATATATGATCCCTTGTGCAATGCAGTGTACAGTTCAGTCTGCATGTTTTCTCTCCCCGTGGTCACGAAGTTAGTTAACACAAGTGACGGTATCGACAGAGATAGGAGTGCCTACAACTGGTACAAGAATAGAGTAATGAAGTGTAAGCAGGTGACCTGTTACAACGTGTCCGACTGAGTGATTTTTCAAGACACTACAGTAGTACTAGTCGAGACGGTAAAAGATAGTACGAGTGGAGACAGTGAAGGATAGTAGTACTAGCGGAGACGGTGGAAATATAGATACGAGTGGAGATGAGGCACATCACAAAGGTGGTGGAATAGCTCGATGGATCGTGCGGATAGGGGGGTCTCATTATTGAGAGTATCAGAAACAACACTGGGATGTTCCTATGTATATAGTGGCCATTTATATAAGTGAGTGTATTGAATTCAACTTTTATTTGGTGGCATTTCGTTAGTGTGAAATAATATTTTTTATAAAAGGGAAATTTGTAGATATGTGTGTATGTTCGAAATTTTTAGCATACTTCCCAACATGCTACAAACTTTACATTTGGCATGTGGGTAGCTTCCATCCCGTACACAATGTAAAAAGTATAAAAATAGACGTTTGTATTTTGGGGGGGGGGGAATAATGTATTGCACGGCAGGTAAGCGGTGACGTCACATCTGTGATGTCACCCGCATGCGGCAGACGTCACGCATCTCCCCCTCCACCCTCCGCGGAGGCCTGTATTCCGCACAGATGCGCGGCTGGGATGGGGGGGAAATAATAATCATCTATATTCGTTCATTGAATTAACTTAAAACTAGGACTAAACTATAAATTTCTGTACGAAGAACGGGTACACCTGCTAGTTGTGTATAAAAAGGCGGGAAGGGGGTCCTCTTCATACTGAACACCGCATTGTGTTCATTCCTTCTGCTGCTGCAGCTACCACTTTGCAGAAAGGGCCTTATCAGACTCTCACCACCTTGTGTGAAGTGTGGTTGGTGCTTAATAGTGATCTAGAAGATATTGGCCCCTTTTTTCCACTTCCTATAAATTGCCACAGTGAACCTCTCCTGGCCGAGGAAATTGTAAGAGCCTTGAGAGGCATTTGTTTCGATGGTTAAATCTCTCCACACAATGGCACAATCTGGCCAATTATAATCAGCCATTCGAGCTGGGTGTATTTATTCACACTTAACTCGTCATATCAAACATCCCTGAGCGTGCAATCTACATCATCATAATTAAGATTGCAATTTAGATGTGCGCTGTACCTTCTGCCCTGGAGTAACAAGTAAAAATATCAACTATTGGTTTTTACCTCTCTGGGAACTACAAATCACGTCACCATAGGATGAGCTGAATCGTAGCATGAACACTGTATTGCACCTGGATACTGTATTTCACCTGAACATTGCACGGCACGTGAAGACTGTACTGCACCTGAATACTTTACTGCACCTGAATCCTGTGTTGCTCCTGAACATTGTATTGTGCCTGAATACTGCATTCAACCTAACTACTGTATTGCACCTGAACTTGGCCGCACATTTTGGTCCAAGTGCTTATTGCAGCAGTTGTACAGAGTATAATGTTCATATCCATATCAAGTGGCACAAGCTTTTCTCAAATTGACACAGTTTCAAACTGGCATCAGCTGAAGCGCATTAGGATCACACTTGGAAGGCAGTGACTGGGTTTACTGCAAGTGTGCGTGCCTTGTAAAATACGAGAGGCTCTCTTATGTAAACTCAACTATTTTCATATTACTAGATAAGGCCCACTGAGCTATGTTGCTTTTTTCAGAAGCGACTTGGCCACAAATGATAGCTCAACGAAGTGGATTTCATATGGACATTTTTAGCAGTCAAATACTCTAAACGCATGTTAATTATAAATATGGAGGGAAAAGCCAGAGGACCCAGAGAAAAATCCACGCAACCACGAGGAGAGAGACACGCAAACTCCAAATATACAGCAGCAGGCATCTGGGTCGGGATCCTGTATACCAGACGAGGTAGTTAACATCTCCTGGCCACCTTGGCGCCCACTTGCCACCGATTGTATCATGGGCATCACGTGATGAGATGAACGACCCACGCAGAACTGTCACAGAGCAGAACATCACCTCGTGTTGGAGAAATGGTCCATGGAAGTAGATATCACGGAACTGCTTCTGAAACCGCTCATCCAAACTAAGGGGCAGCTCGTTGCATGCCAGGCGAACCAATAACTTATTTTATTACTTCCCTTCTACGTGACTTTACCGAAAGAACCAAGAAGATGAATCCCTGCAGTCACGAAAGCTTTAAATCGAAAAATAACTTTTAGTTCCCAGAGTTGGAATGCAGCTGAAATGAGAACAAACATAAAAGTCATAATTTTTTGGGCAGTCATTCACCATCAGGACGAGGCTCCCTCACCTCTTTCCGCTCGAAAGCCGAATTGAACGAGGGGCAGCTGCCCACAATCGAACTCGGCATATCAGCAGTGGCAGCTCGAGTGACCTGACCTCTGAACCACACGCAGTCACCTATTCCTCATACGCTTGTGTTTTAAATTCATGGAATATCCAACGATTTATTTGTATTTAATTTTGGCTGATATTTTTTGTATGACATCACACTTGTGTGTTTAATGGCATACCAATCCACCAATCATATTTTTTTATTTATCAAGCCGTTGACACTTTCAAACGGGCGGACCGTGTCGCTGTGAAGCATTGCGTTTCCGTAAAATGTCAAAAGACATTGCCAATGTAATAAAAATGAAGAGTAACTGTCCTAGCCTCAAAAGCCAAAGAGTGTGTTTATGGTGGCAGGCTATACATATATATATTTTTGCGGCAGTAATATCTTTTTTTTGTTTAACTATATTATTATTTTTGTAAACCATTACATGAAGCAGGTGTCAATCGGGGGGTAAAACACATCACTCATCACGAATGGTACAAAATGTTAAATGGCATGAGAAAAAATGGCATTGCTGGAATTACTGTACGTGTACATGAAAGCCTGCATATTTATAGTTCTGTTTAAATGGCATTATTTGTAGTGTAAATGGGTGCATCAACTGTGCTTGATTCACAATTTATTCATGATGTCTAGGACTGCATCGGCAGCTGCGACATAAATGTTGAGATTTTCCACGAGTTAGAGAAATGTAATCAGAACTATGCTTACATTTCCAAAAAATGTCTGTGCTTACCATACTTTGTTTACCATACTTTCAAAGTGTCGTGCTAAGCAATTTCCATTACTGTCATCAATCTGGCCAATTTAGTTCAGGGACAGATTTGCACGAACCATGATATATCAACATGTATTGGATTTAGTTTGTGCATTGGTAAGAATAATAAACGTAAGTTACAGCCGTTTGTCAATCCACTGCTGGATGAGACCTCCTTACACCGTAGTGGTCATTGGAGTTGTTTGGTCATACTTCACCATGTTGGTCAGCGCAGGTTGGTGTAGGGGGTAGACCACATGACCGGTCAGATATCACTCACCGCTGAGTTGGTTATGGCCAGAACTCTAATTCAGGTTGTTTGGTTCATGGCACAGTGTGTAACTGCCATGCCACTGATCCCGCTGTTCATGCCAGTAAGATATCTATATTTTATTGTGATAAGGGTTAACAGTGGCTTTCCAAATGTTAGGTTACTCACTAATTCATACATGCCCTGTGTCAGTCTTGTATAACTTGCGTTTAAATTGTTCACAAATTATCATAGTTAACCAAATCAAGGTAAAATGTATAGGCCAACCACTCGGGCAGAATGGAATTAGAAAAGACATCCTTCCATTAACCACATGGATAGTATCCATCAGAATTTAGAAAAGACAAATTATATTATTGGGTCTTTCGGTAAAGTCACGTAGATAGGTTCAAAGAAAATAATCCAAAATAACAGAAAACTACGACGTTTTGATTGCAACGCAAGCGGTCGTTTTCAGGAAAAGGGGGTTTGCTTCCATCCCAGAAGAATTCCCTCATCAAGACTCTATACCATAGAGCCCAATGCATTTCCGACCAGGAACACATTGCCAGTAAACTCAAACACGTACGCCAAGCTCTTAAGGCTAATGGTTACTCCGACTACACAATCCGCAAGGCCATCACTCCAACCATCAAGAAGGATCCTGTTGAGGAGCCTTTCAAGACCATCACCTTACCCTACATTGCTGGGGTCACAAAAAAGATCTCCAAAATCCTGATTAAACACAAGATCCAGGTCCGATTCAACACAGTACATAAAATCCGTGATCTGGTCCCGTCTGTAAAAGATGTGGTTCCAGACATACAGTACCCTAGCGTCTACAAACTAAGTTGCCTCTGTGGTAGCAGTTACATTGGAGAAACCAAACGACATGTCTCGGACCGCATCCGTGAACATAAAGCAGACTTGAAACACGGTAGGACAAACACCTCAGCCGTGGCAGATCACTGTTACAATTCAGTGGGCTCAGATGACATTGACTTCTCCAAGACAGAGGTTCTCTGCAAGCCATCTGGCTACCATGAGAGATTCGTTCATGAGGCAATCCACATATACAAACACAGAGACAATTTCAACCGAGAAGATGGATTCTGGCTTAGCAATCATTGGAAGGACGTAATACACCATTTCGGATCTTAACTGATTGTGTTCACGTTTACGGTTACTTTCAGACCGCGTTCCGCTCACTGACATTGTATTCTCCGCATGGAATGGATTCTTTGCTCCGCTGCAAGTTTCCTACCACTACTCACCCATTGACACGACGGTCAATGGTACAGTGTATAATAACAAATAGTATAAATTTATAGGCTTAATACAATGTTCAAAGTAATATATAGTATCGTAATTGCAGTCACGAAAGCTTTAGGTCGAGATTTAAAAGACAAATTTACATCAAATACAATTATGTCCATAATAGAGGTTCTTTGGGTTAAATCGTGAAAATATAAATGGGTCGTGAAAACCCGCCACCGCCCGACACAACCAACTAGTATGGTTTGTCACGTAAACAAAACATGCCAATTAATTACTCGTTCAGTGGTTGCAGGTTTCACGACACATTCATATTTACGCGATTGAACCCAAAAAAACCTAAATTACGGATAATATTGGTCACGAAAGCTTATGTATTAAACTGACAGTTATGTCTGACTTTTGTAGGCTATAATGACTTAATTTAGATTCAGCGGACATTGATGTGGCCATCCAAGATCCAACACACCACTGCCTTCAAAAATATATAAAACATATTTAAAAAATCAAATCACTTACATAGATAGAATAGCAGCACTTTGTTGCATATACTGTACTGTAATATCCCGGTTTATGTCAGGGATGTGTTCCTGAAATGTGCGCTGATAAATATCAAAACAAGTAAATAAAAGCATTTTTTTCCAAATTGCCAAAATTCCGTACATAAATAATATATATTCTATGGGTATTTCGGTAAAGCCACGTAGATGAGAAGACGATTGCTTGTGTTGCGATTGAAACGTCGTGATATTTCTTTTTATGTTTCTATCTACATGGCTTTACCGAAAGACCCATAAAATATTTATTCATGCAGTCACGAAAGCTTTAAGTCAAGATAAATAATATACTGTACTCTAGAATACGGTACATTTCTTCATGTACGACACACAAAGCGGTTCTATGTACAGGGTAGTAGTGGCTGGTGGCGAATGCTGAGAGGCGACGGATAACGAGACAGGACGGACGACGTTGCTGTCAGCGACGTGAGTGTGTAGGGTAGCGGTTTTCATAATAATGCGACGGCAGATGTTTGCGAAACCACATCAAAGGGGCAGAGACGTTAATTCGGAGTACTACTGGAGAATACAACCTCTCTGAACGCGAAGGCAGAAGTCAAGGGATCACCTTCCATCAGTGCCAAGAGGTCTGAGAGCTAGAATATATGCTAGCCCAGTTGGGATCGACGAGAACCACCCCGGAGCCCGTCTCCTCTGCTCCTTATGGAGCACCCTGGGTATGAGGGGAAAAGGAGGGAACGGATAGGCCAGACGCTGCCTCTATTCGCCGGGATCTAAGGTCGTGGTGCAATATTGTGATTATTGGAAGTATAACTCGTAGAATGCTTTGCATTCTTATTGGTAAAAATGTTTTCAGATTGCAATAGAGTGATTGTCAGATGAAATGAAATGATCAGACCACATGGTCTATCATTTGGGGGGCCACGGTAGTGAGATGTTAACTATCCCACCGGGTATACAGGAGGTCGTGGGTTCGATCCCGATCCTGACCCTGACCACCTGCTGTATATTTAGAGTTTGCGTGTCTCTCTTCTTGTGGTCATGTGGATTATTTCCTGGGTTCTCCTATTTTTCCCTGCACATTTTGACTGAACGTGTTTAGAGTATTTGGCTGCTATAAATTTCCACGTGATGAAAAGCCACTTCGTTGAGCTATTATTTGTGATTGCGAGGTCACTTCTGAAAAATAAATACATTGCTCATTGGGGGCTTACCTGGTAACATGAAAAGTGTATAGTTTATCGTATGATGGGTCGTGAAAGCCAGCACTACAGTGCACATTTGGTTATTTGAAAGAACTTCGACTATAACCGCCTCAATGTTTTGGCTGCATTGGCCAGAACGGATAGTGTTTTGATGGTCAAGAATACTGACAGAAGCGGCAGTCCTGGGATGGAACACATTCGAGAGAAAATCCACTCAGGAGATGGATTGATGACAGCAGCTCATGTGCAGATGCGAGTTGGATTGTTACACCGTGGCACCATGAGAGTTGGAAACGGCTGGGGAGGAGGCCTTTGTCCAGAAGTCGATTGATCTCGGCTGGTAATGATGTCTTGAAAATGCTGTTTCTATGAGGAACTTGTGTGCAACAATCTTACAGGCAATGTAATGTCAGAAATGTATTTCTGCGTAAACTGGATGACGTATACAACGGAGTATAATATATGCACATTTACACCTCTGACAACACAATAATGAGGCTAATTGCCCAGGAATTATTTTTCACACTCCCAGGATTTAATTCATAAATCATTCTGCAGCGTGGTTACCTCTCGTGAGGATTCGCTTAAACATAGTCTACAAGTGGAACTTCTCTCTCGCTAATGCTGCAATCACAACACGAAAATAGTTTTCGTTGTGAAAATTAATTTGACCCAACGTAAGTGTTGAACCGCCAATATGAATGTGTCATGTAAGGATTCCTAGTTATTATATCTACTTCCTTCAGTGTTTCTCAACGATAAGATATTTATAGACTCTGCAGTATATTAACAAAAAATTGGCACACTACAGCGTGTCTTAAACATCGATGTTACAATTACTACCTATTTATGAGCTGAATGGACAAAGCCACAGTCGTATTAGGCGATCAAACATTGTAGCTGGTCTGAGCTGCATCACATGCTGATGCTTGTACATCAACACATCTAATATAATGTTTGTAACTTTAAAAATTTTGGATGTATTGAACTGAACACATCATTCATACCAAGTACTCGCAGTATATACTTAACAGCTATGGAAACTAATCATTTACCATGCCATATAGTGCAATACATCACGTGCTGGTGAAATATAGAAAACAAAATCGACAATTTTATCAAATAGAATTATTGTTTGTGTGTATATGGATATTCGTGTGTGAATGTGTTTGTACAGTGAGGGAAAAAAGTATTTAATCCCTGCTGATTTTGTACGTTTGCCCACTGACAAATACATGATCAGTCTATAATTTTTATGGTAGGTTTATTTGAACAGTGAGAGACAGAATAACAACAACAAAATCCAGAAAAACGCATGTCAAAAATGTTATAAATTGATTTGCATTTTAATGAGGGAAATAAGTTTTTGACCCCCTCTCAATCAGAAAGATTTCTGGCTCCCAGGTGTCTTTATACAGGTAACGAGTTGAGATTAGGAGCACACTCTTAAAGGGAGTGCTCCTAATCTCAGCTTGTTACCTGTGTAGAGAAGTTCCGACGGACGTACTCGTAGACGGAGGTAAGTTAAGGGCTTCCGCCAGGGTTTATTAAAGCTGTTACAATATTACACAGGGTACACAACTCCCAGGGGCTAGGGGTCCTACTCTGAGTCCGGGTCCCTGCCGGCTAGCTCCGGTCTCTCTCTCTCTCGTGTCGGATCGTGGACTCTGCCGACTCCACCGACCGGAGAGAGAAGCACCTCTACGGCTACCACCAGCTTCTCCCCAGACTCCCTATTCGATCCCTCTCTCTACCCCTGGTTCCCTCTTCACCCTGCTTACTCTACCCGTTCCCACAGTGACCCCGCTTACGTCACGGGGTATCCCTTAAGTACCCTAGGATACGTGACGTCATCGCACTGAATGGCACACCTGACGTCACGTCCCCATTTTACTCCTCTACACCTGTATAAAAGACACCTGTTCACAGAAGCAATCAATCAATCAGATTCCAAACTCTCCACCATTGCCAAGACCAAAGAGCTGTCCAAGGATGTCAGGGACAAGAATGTAGACCTACACAAGGCTGGAATGGGCTACAAGACCATCGCCAAGCAGCTTGGTGAGAAGGTGACAACAGTTGCTGCGATTATTCGCAAATGGAAGGAACACAAAAGAACTGTCAATTTCCCTCGGCCTGAGGCTCCATGCAAGATCTCACCTCGTGGAGTTGCAATGATCACGAGAACGGTGAGGAATCAGCCCAGAACTAAACGGGAGGATCTTGTCAATGATCTCAAGGCAGCTGGGACCATAGTCACCAAGAAAACAGTTGGTAACACACTATGCCATGAAGGACTGAAATCCTGCAGCGCCCGCAAGGTCCCCCTGCTCAAGAAAGCACATATACATGCTCGTCTGAAGTTTGCCAATGAACATCTGAATGATTCAGAGGACAACTGGGTGAAAGTGTTGTGGTCAGATGACACCAAAATGGAGCTCTTTGACATCAACTCAACACGCCGTGTTTGGAGGAGGAGGAATGCTGCCTATGACTCCGAGAACACCATCCCCACCGTCAAACATGGAGGTGGAAACATTATGCTTTGGGGGTGTTTTTCTGCTAAGGGGACAGGACAACTTCACCGCATCAAAGGGACGATGGACGGGGCCATGTACCGTCAAATCTCGGGTGAGAACCTCCTTCCCTCAGCCAGGGCATTGAAAATGGGTTGTGGATGGGTATTCCAGCATGACAATGACCCAAAGCACACGGCCAAGGCAACAAAGGAGTGGCTCAAGAAGAAGCACATTAAGGTCCTGGAGTGGCCTAGCCAGTCTCCAGACCTTAATCCCATAGAAAATATATGGAGGAAGCTGAAGGTTCGAGTTGTCAAACGTCAGCCTCGAAACCTTAATGACTTGGAGAAGATCTGCAAAGAGGAGTGGGACAAAATTCCTCCTGAGATGTGTGCAAACCTGATGGCAAACTACAAGAAACGTCTGACCTCTGTGATTGCCAACAAGGGTGTTGCAACCAAGTACTAAGTCATGTTTTGCAGAGGGGTCAAATACTTATTTCCCTCATTAAAATGCAAATCAATTTATACAAATTTTGACATGCGTTTTTCTGGATTTTGTTGTTGTTATTCTGTCTCTCACTATTCAAATAAACCTACCATTAAAATTATAGACTGATCATTTCTTTGTCAGTGGGCAAACGTACAAAATCATCAGGGGATCAAATACTTTTTTCCCTCACTGTATGTGTGCGTGCTCACACAGCAATTTCCCGTACAGTCTGTAAAGGCTATACAGTATTGGGGATCTTTGTCTTTGTATATGTTTGTGTGTATGGGAGCAGTATTGCACTGTACTTTTCAGAGGTGGGACAAAGTCATTGTTATGCAAGTCCAAGTCGAGTCGCAAGTCATCAAATTCATGACTCGAGTCTGACTCGAGTCCAAGTCACATGACTCGAGTCCACATCTCATAGGTGGGACAAAGTCATTGTTATGCAAGTCCAAGTCGAGTCGCAAGTCATCAAATTCATGACTCGAGTCTGACTCGAGTCCAAGTCACATGACTCGAGTCCACACCTCTGGTACTTTTAACCACCTTGGTGGCGAGATGTTAACTCCCTCGTCTGGTATGCAGGAGGTCGTGGGTTCGATTCCGATCCTGACGCCTGTATATTTGCAGTGGGCATGTCTCTCTCCCCGTGGTCGCGTGGATTTTAATCCGGGTCCTCCGGTTTTTCCCTCCATACTTAGAAACATGACTTTAGAGCATTTAGCTGCTATAAATTTCCACGTGATAAGCCACTTCACTTATGAAAAAGACCTATATATCTCAGTGGGTCTTGCCTGGTAAAATTAAAATATCATGGGACCTCTTTTGCCAGTACCAAAATATGAGAATAGGTTTTTTTCCCCTTTTTTCTGGCAACAAAACAGGTGTTAAGTTGTTAAAACACCAAACTGAAACCTTTCACAAGGAATCATGTGTGCATTAACCACATTCTGACCAAAAGTAGTGTCGTTAATGCAGACATGATTCCTTGGAAATGTTTCAGTTTGGTGTTTTAACAACTTAACACCTGTTTTGTTGCCAAAAAAAGGTAAAAAAAACCTATTCTCAAAATTAAAATAGTTTAGTATAGAAACCCAGTAACCCAGCAATATGAGTTCACTTACCGAACTGGTGCAGTTTCTAATATCAGCACTGGGGAGACAAAGGCAGCCGGCCATGGTGGTTGGCATACCACCCAATGCGTAGTCTTGCATTGGGATGTGCTGTTGTCAACTCCACTGCGATTATTTGCATTCACTGAATTTACAAACCTGATATTAATGTTGCATGACTCCTTAATAGATGCTCGCCAACAGCACTCATCTCAACAGCCTACGTAGGTTATACCCGAAGGGTATTTATCTTCATCTGTGTCGTTGGATGTGCGTGTTTTAAGAGTTGCCGTGCCAGACCGACACGGTGCCGAGAAATATCGGTACAACATGAGGTCAGCAATAATCGTAGCACCTGATTCGCAAAATTCTATGAACTGAATTGCGATTGCTGTTGCTCATTATATACACGGTTTAATATGTTTTATTTCCTGAGAAATGTTTATGAAATAATGATTAAAGTTCACGGTATTAGTTAAACATCTAAATAAATAAACACACATTGAATTAGTGCTTTGCAAAACAAATTCTGGGGTAATTAACAGCGTGGCAGTTACATGACATCATAGTCTCCAAAGTTAATATCATGCTTTTGTAACCTACTGAATGTACATTATGGATTGTAGTGTTGCAATAATCAGGAGACTTAAGGCTGGTTTATTTTGAGTGAACTGCAGTTGGTGGAATTTGTCTGTGTCTGTACTCGTATCAGAGCACAAATACAAATGCAGTAACAGTGCAAAAAAATAAAAGTTGTGGCGGAACCTGATATTGCAATAACAATCACCATCGTGAAAACTGCTATTGTTATCATGCATTATTTCGAACACTACACACGGAAATACGTGGCAGCGATGCCGAGAGTTCGGAGGCAGCTGGATGGCTCTCCGGCGTTCTCTCACTGCCACCGATCCTCACTCCCCTCGCCTCATCACTCCCACAGCAGTGCCACCACCAGGGCATTACGAAGGGCACAAGGTGACGTCAGGGCCACCGCGTGCCAGGATCTTACCCCGCGTCTGGCGCATAGAAGAACACCTTCAATTATTGACACGTAAATAACTGATGTCCCGGGCAGGTATCTTGAGCATTCCTCTAAATAAGCCATCGCTTCCCAATTGTTTGCAACGGTGATGTTAACTTCCTCGTCTAGTACGCAGGAGGTCGTGGGTTCGATCCCGACCCTGACACCTGCTGTATATTTGGAGTATGCATGCCTCTCTCTCCACGTGGTCATGTGGATTTTTCTCCGGGTCCTCCGATTTTCCCCTCCAAATTTAGAATAAACATCGCGCGTTTAGAGTATTTGGCTGCTATAAATTTCCACGTGATGAGCCACTTCGTTGCGCTATAATTTGTTGTAGCCAGGTCACTTCTCAAAAAGAGCTATGTAGGTAAGTGGGCCTTACGTGGTAAAATATAAATAAAAACTAGTTTATGTTATCGTTAGTTTAAATAAGAGATCATCTAGTGGTTTAAAAGGCGCGCACACTTGCAGCAAACACAGTCACTGTCTTCCAAGCGCGATCCCAATGTACTGCACCCTGTCCATTTGAGGGAACCTTGTGCCACTTCAATTCCCTGGTTATCACGCCAACGTGTGGCACATTCGCACTTGACACCGATGCGCCAGGGACACAACAAGCATTCGTTCTTGGTGCGGTTGCATGCGTTCTTGGTGCGGTTGCATGCAACCGCACCAAGAACGAACGCCGGTGGCAAATGCCTTCAATTGCGTTACTTTGAAGTCAAAAGTTTGGGAGATCACACTGAAGTTTGGAGAATCTTAAACCGCCTCTGGTCTGTGAGGTAGTACAGCAAGTGGGTTGTGTGTTGTGAACCATTCTGTGGGCCATTTCAGTGTTTTCCCTCCCAGTATCCGTGGACTGCCTCTGGGTATTCCGGTTTATTGTGAAAGTACAGCTTTCCTCGCGTAACCTCCCCCATAGCACAAATTCAGAGTTTTGTGCTTCGTCTTTTATGGGCATACTTAACACGCCATGCGCTTCAAGAAAAACAACTAAAAATATAATGCTTAAGAATTAAAAGATGTTTCAATTATAAAAAAAATTAAGTAAAAAAGTATGTTTCTCAGGTTAAGTGACTACAACCTCAATGCGGTGGCATCACCACCGTGCCATGGCAGTGCCCAGCATCTTGGGCTGGGCACTGCCACCGTAGATCCGAGTGGAAGCAGCCCACGGAAGCGTTCAAAAAGCCCTGAAGTTATGCATTATTTAGTCGCCTTCGTAAGTAGTTATCGTTTAATAAAATAAATACTCCTTATTAAGCATTTAAATTACGTGAAATAATACTTCACGCACCCCCCCCCCCCCCCCCCCCCAATATAAGATGAACAACAAAGGTATGCTGGAGATTGTGGGTTCGATCTCCCTTCGTGGTCGCGTGGATTTTCCCCCGGGTCCTCTGGTTGTTCCTTCCACATTTAGAATCAACATGCATTTAGAGTATTTGGCTGCTATAAATTTCCACACAAGCCACTTCGTTGAGCTATCATTTGTGGCCAGGTCGCTTCTAAAAAAGAGCTGCATAGCTCAGTCGGGCCATACCTGGTAAAATAAAAAGTTTAGTTTAAGTTCTGGGACTTTAATCTTGACAAGCACGGCTGACTGTGTTTTCAGTGTTGTAAATCGATGCTTTCACCCAATTACCCATAACTGTCCATAACAGAGATATCAGTGTTAGATCGCGTAAATATAAATGTGTCGTTAAACCCGTGACCGGGTTTACCAATAACTGCACCCAAAAAAACTCCCATTTCTAAAATTATGTATTATTATTGTTGTTGTTGTCTTAATTTGGCTTTGCCCAGCCTAAGACTTACACATTTGAGTTGTACTTCCGAGCACTCATTGTAGGAAATTCAAATGCATACCCGCTGGTGTTGATAAAGGGGCCTGTTGGAAGCAGTATTGTGGTGCCACCTTCTGGAGGACACATTCTCCAACGGGATGATGCACTGCTAGAGGTGCGGAGTTCTGACTGTAATTATACGCCTCACAACATGACGTGAAGAGCACATTTGCAATGTAAATAAACCATTTTATATAAAACTATAAACTATCAAAATCTAGAAACAATTTTTTCTTTTACCAGGTTAGGCCCACTGAGCTATATAGCTCTCTTTTAAATTACCTGGCCACAAATGATCTCCCAATGAAGTGGCTTATCAAGTGGACATTTATGGCAAGTATTTACACTAAACGAATGTTCATTCTAAATGTCGAGGGAAAAATCGGAGGGTCGAGGGAAAAATCGGAGGAACCCGGAGAAAAATCCACGCAAACTCCAAATATATGGCAGGCGTCAGGGTCGGGATCAAACTCACGACCTCATTTGTACCAGGCGAGGTAGTTAACATCTCCTAGCCACAGTGGGTCCCAATTTAGCACCACGATGCTGCAGATGAAATGCATTTAAACATTTCGCCTCATTTCCCCTGCAGTAAATCACGTGGAGGACGAAGCAGGGGAGAACCTCAAGTCGAGTCAATTTTAGTTTTGGCGAACACGTGGGACCTTTGTGGCACAAATCAGACACCCAAAGCGCCATCGCAATAATTTCGCGCATGAACATAAAATAATCAAGTCTATACAGTGTAATATTAATCTCTGGTTCTTTCGGTAAAGTCACGTAGATAGAAAAAAATATAAAAGAAAAGAAAACACGACATTTCAGTCACAACACACGCGTCTGTCTGCAGGTGTGAAAAAATGATCTGTTGTTGTGGCTTTATATAGGCACAACAGGGGAGAGGGAAAGCGGGGGAGTTTAGCTGTGGGAGTTTGCAGGGGATAGGGGGGAGGGTTTGTGGCGTGCAGGGACGGGTGGTGCTAGAGAAATTAGCAAGTAAATGGACTTGTAGTACAAGTCGTAATCGGACGACGACAACCGGGTGGGTGAGTGAGGACGACGACAACCGGGTGGGTGAGTGAGGACGACGACAACCGGGTGGGTGAGTGAGGACGACGACAACCGTGTGGGTGAGTGAAGACAACGACAACCAGGTGGGTGAGTGAGGACAACGACAACCGGGTGGGTGAGTGAGGACGACAACAACCGGGTGGGTGAGTGAGGACGACAACAACTGGGTGGGTGAGAGAGGACGACGACAACCGGGTGGGTGAGTAAGGACGACAACAACTGGGTGGGTGAGTGAGGACGACAAAAACGGGGTGGGTGAGAGAGGACGATGACAACCGGGTGGGTGAGTGAAAATCATAGCAGTTAAAAGTTGACATGGTTTATCACATCCTTCCAATGATTGCTCAATCTGAATACATCTTCTTTTGTCTGTGTGTGTATATCTCAGGGGTCTGCAACCTTTAAGACATAAAGAGCCACTTGGACCCGTTTCCGAAGGAAAAAATAAACTGGGAGCCGCAAAACCATTGCAACATTTAAAACAAATATAACACTGCATATATTGTTTCTTACCTTATTGCTATATACAGGATCGTGCAGTCAGCTGTCAATCTGAATAAAAAAAGGACTTTTTCACTTAACAATGTAAAATATATTTTTGCAAATTAATAGCTAAATTACCTGGTTAATGGGATTTTTGCTCCTGAACCTCAGTGCACAGTGTCTGCACATCAGGGCTGTAAGACGTCACCTTCATTTTCACACAGGCTTGCAAGCTGTCATCTGTGAGGCGTGATCGATGTTTGTTTTTAATATAGTTCATGTTGGAGAAGACCTGCTCACATACATATGTGGAGCCGAAGATCGACAGGACTCCAAATGCATACTTTTTCATGTTTATATAAGTGTTGGGGATGGCATTCCATGTTTCGAATACAAGTTTGTCCTGTTTGGGAAGGTTTTCAATATCACTCCATTTATGATTCTGAGCCAGAATGGCCTTCTGACGGGCAACATCCTCAAGAGTAGCGGTCAAGCATTTGAACTTGGACACCCATATATCTTTGTCGGCTATATCGGCCAGTTCCATCTCAAGATCAGGTTGACTTACACCTGCAAATGCAGTCATATTCAATAGGGATGGATCGATCGCCAGGGGAGTGACAGGGAAGGATAATGTCGTTTTTTCCTCTCTGAACTCACAGAATCGTTTCCCAAACGAACTTTGCATTGTGGTGATTGCAGACTTGAAATATTCCAAATTTATCGTATCATGACTTTGTTTGAACTCTCTCAAAGAGGGAAAGTGAGACAGTGTACCTCTCTGTAAATCTTTGACAAACACTGTCAACTTGCGCTCGAATGCCAAAACCTCCTCCAGCATGTGCAGGGCTGTGCCCCTGAAGGGTTGTATTTAGCGTGTTTAGATGTGCTGTCATGTCTACCATAAAATGTAAATTTTCCAGCCACTCTGGCTGTTCCAGCTCAGCAAAGGTGAGCTCTTTGCTGCCCAGGAAGGTTTTTACTTCTTCCAAACATGTGACAAAGCAACGGCAACGTTATTGCCTGTCACCGGGCGGGCAGTGTGGAGCGGAGCGGCGACCTGTCAGCAGCGGCAACGCCAGAGCAGGTGTCACAGTGCGCCTCCTCCCCTCGCTAGCATCCGCCCCGGAGCCGCGGTCAAGGTTCAAAAGAGCCGCATGCGGCTCCGGAGCCGCAGGTTGCCGACCCCTGGTATATCTGGATGGCTTCATGAACAAATCTCTGATGATGGCCCGAGGGTTTGCAGAGCACCATAGTCTCGGAGAAAACAACGTCACGTGTGCCCACAGCGTTGAAGCAATGATCCGCCACCGCCGAGGAGTTGGTTCTGCCGTGTTTCAAATCCGCTTTGTGTTCGCGAGACACGTCGCTTCGTTTCACCAATGTAACTGCTGCCGCAGACACAACTCAGCTTAAAGACACCAGGACATTGCATGTCCGGAATCGCATCCTTCACCGATGGGATGAAATCACGGATTTTGTGTACTGTATTGAACCAAACTTGGATCTTGAGTTTGTTTAAGATTTAGGCAATCCTTTTGGTGACCCCTGCTATGTATGGTAAGGTGATGGTTTTGATTGGTTGGGGATGCAGCTTTGTGGATTGTGCGGTCAGAATATCCATTAAGAGCCTGGCATACGTGTTCAAGCTCACTGGCTAGGTGGTGCTGGTCGGAGATGCAATGGGCCTTATGGTGGGCTGGATGGTGGTGGGAGTCAGGCTTTAGATAGGCATCCGTGTGGGTGGCTTTCCTGTAGACAATGTCTCAACATTCAGCAGTTACATTGGGGATGCAACGGGCCCTATGGTGTAATGTTTTGATGAGGGAATTCTTCTCGGCTGGAATAGCGAAGCAAGTTGTGGCTGCAAGTTAGTTGCTGGATGCTAGTGTACGGAAGTGATGCATTGTTGAGTCGTGGCTCAAATGCAGATGATGGAGTCCCGAGTGTGCAGATTGCTTTGGCGAGGTTGTTCCGGATGCGTGATGCTGCCAATGAGAATTATCAATCCCCCATAGTATTGTATTTAGGTTTTTGGTGGTTGAACATTTTTAAGCGGTGTGTACAACCTTCTAGGTCAGAAACATGGACTCTGACAAAGTGCATTGAACATACGCATGTACGTATGAGTGTTGAACTTCTTTCACACCGTACGTGGCCAACCGTGCTAATCCGAGGTGCAACACAAGCTGAAAAGTGCACATAAAAAAGCGTGAAAGATGCACGCTTATAATTACATTGAGAAGCCGATAGCACAAGAAAAGCAACATTTGGGAGAAGAACCAACAGCAACAGTGTACACAGGGATCTCGTTCCACAGCCGGAGAGGGCAAGCACAGCAGAGGGCACGGGGCAGCATGGCGTGCGGAGGAGCTGCGTCTGAGGAACACACGCAAGGGCCCACCAGCCATCGAAGAGAGAAGAAGCCTTTGGGATGGCCACACATACGAGGAGCACGTGGATTAGAGGACGCACTCGATGTGACATCAGTGGGCTTTGCAGGAGACGCAGTCGAGAGAAGGAACTACGTCCTGAAAGGTCAAGACCACCGAGGGAATCACAGCCAAGGGAGGAAACGCAGCTGAGAGGACGTTACATGGTGGAGATGGGGCAATGCGATCTTTAATTGTAGGTTTTTACCCTTTTAACTGGTACAAAACTGACACCTTTATTCAAGGCATCATGTTTGCAATGACCACAACACAAGTAGTCAAAAAAGCACACACCCGAGACGGCTCGGGTGTGGGCCAATCAACTTCAAGGACAGTGCATATTATCATCTTTATCAGAGTTGCTTCTTTTTGTTTGCTTTTTTGACTACTTGTGTTGTGGTCATTGCAAACATGATGCCTTGAATAAAGGTGTCAGTTTTGTACCAGTTAAAAGGGTAAAAACCTACAATTATATTTTGCCACTGGTAAAAGAGATCTCATAGTGTCAATGCAATCTTTTCGTGTGCAAGTGCCAGGCGGATTATTGACACCGCAGAATCATGAGAGATGGTGATGACTTTGGTAGGCGCCCATCCAGCAGTGGATTGATCGTGTCTGATCATGATATAGTATTTATGCACATTCTAAATAGACGCAGTCCTCTTGGATTGTGACTTGGATAATAAAGTTATAATGTAACCAAAGTTCACTGTGGTAAATTTGAACATTTTACCACATTACCTCTTCTAATGACCTTTCAGATTTGTTTGCAGGGTGGTTACAGTAAATGAATGTCAGTGGATACTTATCCACTGACATTAACTTATCTACCAGACATCCTTTGCATTATAATGCAAGGGATGTGTGGTAGGGAGTACAGTTTGCAAACCGAGGATGTAGCATTCATGAATGTGTGTAGTATCAATAAGTACAGGTGGCAATAGCAGACTGCAGATGAAAGTGTAACCTTAAATTTCGATTTAAAGCTTTCGTGACTGCAGGGATTCATCTTCTTGGTTCTTTCGGTAAAGTCACGTAGAAGGGAAGTAATAAAATAATGAAAATAAAACATAATAAAATAATTCTCACGACGTTTCGGCCACAACGCAAGCAGCCGTCCTAAGGTGAAACCAGGTCTGTCGAGGCGACAGCGTCTGAATGAAACAGCACACGTGCTTGGAGCATATATATAAGTTGGGTTGGAAGGGGGGGGGGGAAGGGCGCCTTGACAAAATAATTTGCATATCAAGAGGAATTTAGCATATTTATGGGAAATGCAGGTATGTGATTAGTACTACTTATGTCCGTGCATTATGCAGGATTAGCAGCATCCAAGGGAGGGGATATGGGAAATGCAGGTATGTGATTAGTGCTACTTATGCCCGTGCATTATGCAGGATTAGCAGCATCACAGGGAGGGGATAGGGGTAGCATTAATAAAGAGAAGAAGTGTTAATAGTATGTAGCTGCAGTAACTAAAACCACCACGTAAACAACTAAAGTATAAACTACATAGTATCATCATTATACAAATATACTCTACAATAAGCTGAGTTACTAACAGTTAGTAATACATTACAATTCTACGTCGTAAAAAATATAATATGCTTCCATCTAAACTTTATTCTCTTACATCACACGAGTCTACACCATACTATATACTGCCATAGACAAACCCAACATTAATTGCTATAAACCACCCTATTACCTTATCCATTGTAATATTACACTATGTATTATTCTACCCACCCTAATGTATATCACACTGCTGTATATTCACTATACAATTACGATATTATATATTACTTTGTACATTGTATTAAGCATGTACATTTTTATACTATTTGTTATTATACATTGTACCGTTGACCATCGTGTGAAAGATACTAAGAGGAATAAACAAGATATGTCAATGCAGCGGAGCAAAGAATCCATTCCCTGCGGAGAATACAATGCAAGTGAGTGGAACGCGGTCTGAAAGTCACCGTAAACGTGAACACAATCAGTTAAGATCCGAAATGGTTTATTACGTCCTTCCAATGATTGCTAAGCCAGAATCCATCTTCTCGGTTGAAATTGTCTCTGTGTTTGTATATGTAGATCGCCTCATGAACGAATCTCTCATGGTAGCCAGATGGCTTGCAGAGAACCTCTGTCTTGGAGAAGTCAATATTATGTGAGCCCATTGAATTGTAACAGTGATCTGCCACGGCTGAGGTGTTTATCCTACCGTGTTTCAAGTCTGCTTTATGTTCACGGATGCGGTCCGAGACATGTCGTTTGGTTTCTCCAATGTAACTGCTACCACAGAGGCAACTTAGTTTGTAGACGCCAGGGTACTGTATGTCTGGAACCACATCTTTTACAGACGGGACCAGATCACGGATTTTATGTACTGTGTTGAATCGGACCTGGATCTTGTGTTTTATCAGGATTTTGGAGATCTTTTTTGTGACCCCAGCAATGTAGGGTAAGGTGATGGTCTTGAAAGGCTCCTCAACGGGATCCTTCTTGATGGTTGGAGTGATGGCTTTGCGGATTGTGTAGTCGGAGTAACCATTAGCCTTAAGAGCTTGGCGTACGTGTTTGAGTTCACTGGCAATGTGTTCCTGGTTGGATATGCATTGGGCTCTATGGTATAGAGTCTTGATGAGGGAATTCTTCTGGGATGAATGGTGGTGGGAATCCGGTTTTAGGTAAGCATCCGTATGGGTGGCTTTCCTGTAGCAATCATTGGAAGGACGTAATAAACCATTTCGGATCTTAACTGATTGTGTTCACGTTTACGGTAACTTTCAGACCGCGTTCCACTCACTGGCATTGTATTCTCCGCAGGGAATGGATTCTTTGCTCCGCTGCATTGACATTTCTTGTTTCTTCCTCTTAGTATCTTTCACACGACGGTCAACGGTACAATGTATAATAACAAATAGTATAAAAATGTACATGCTTAATACAATGTACGAAGTAATATATAATATCGTAATTGTATAGTGAATATACAGCAGTGTGATATACATTAGGGTGGGTAGAATAATACATAGTGTAATATTACAATGGATAAGGTATAGGGTGGTTTATAGCAATACAGTATATCATTTAATGTTGGGTTTGTCTATGGCAGTATATAGTACGGTGTAGACTCGTGTGATGTAAGAGAATAAAGTTTAGATGAAAGCATATTATATTTTTTACGACGTAGAATTGTAATGTATTACTTACTGTTAGTAACTCAGCTTATTGTAGAGTATATTTAGCATAATGATGATACTATGTAGTTTATACTTTAGTTGTTTACGTGGTGGTTTTAGTTACTGCAGCTACATACTATTAACACTTCTTCTCTTTATTAATGCCACCCCTATCCCCTCCCTGTGATGCTGCTAATCCTGCATAATGCACGGGCATAAGTAGCACTAATCACATACCTGCATTTCCCATATCCCCTCCCTTGGATGCTGCTAATCCTGCATAATGCACGGACATAAGTAGTACTAATCACATACCTGCATTTCCCATAAATATGCTAAATTCCTCTTGATATGCAAATTCGTTTGTCAAGGCGCCCTTCCCCCCCCCCCCCCTTCCAACCCAACTTATATATATGCTCCAAGCACGTGTGCTGTTTCATTCAGACGCTGTCGCCTCGACAGACCTGGTTTCACCTGAGGATGGCTGCTTGCGTTGTGGCCGAAACGTCGTGAGAATTATTTTATTATGTTTTATTTTTATTATTTTATTACTTCCCTTCTACGTGACTTTACCGAAAGAACCAAGAAGATAAAGTGTAACCTTTACATGTGTGTAACCTCTCAGTCCATTCAGGATCATCAAGGTCAGGGCAGAGTGAGTTTGCTGATCCAAACTGACACAAAAGTTGCCAAAAATCCACTACTAAACTAAAAACTAAACTATATTTATTATACCAGGTAAGGCCCACTGAGCTATATAACTCTTTTTTCCAGAAACGACTTGGCCACAAATGATAGCTGAACGAAGTGGCTTATCATCATTTAGAAATGTATAAGCAGCCAAATACTCTAAAAGCATGTTTCTATTCTTTGGGTCTTTCAGTAAAGTCACGCCCATTTCAAACCTTTATAAACAAGACCCAGAGTATATGAATTCCTGCAGTCACGAAAGCTTTAAGTCAAGAAAGCATGTTTCTAATTGTGGAGGGAAAACCGGAGGACCCGGAGAAAAATCCACACGACCACGGGGAGAGAGAGAGACACGTAAACTACAAATAGAAAACAGGCATCAGGCACCTCGGTTGAAAAGCTGATATAGCAATATTAATTTTCACATAAATATTGCTTAATCTCATGCCAACACTTGAAAGACTGTCTTCAAAATGAGCTAAACCTACTTATATATTCGATGAATTTACATGTGTGTATTACACCTCAGCTTGTTAACATGAATTGTATGCTAAAAAAAGAATTCCTACTTGTCACATAAGCAATAAACAAGCCGCAGCAGCAAGGTGATTAATAATTCACCGTGTATGTAGCATCTCCAGTTTGATGTGTCACCGTGCTAATTGTTCCGTGCCGATTAAGGATCGACGTTTTTTCTGGGTCACGGGTGCTCGATGAAGGCCAATTCCATCACCAAATTTTCATCATTTACTTTCAAGCCGTTAATCTCCATGATTACTGCACGCACGCACACGCAAGCACACACGCAAGCACCGCCTTTTCCATCGCATCATTGGAGTTTAATATGTAAATAAGCATATTCTTTGTAATAACATTACTACGTTCGTTTTGACATGCTTGTAGGTTTACAAGCAATAATTGTTTATACGACCCATTATATTTTTTATTTACCATTGCTAATATACACGTGTAAATAAACAAATGCTACAGTCTAGTTTCTCATTAACTATTTCTGTTATGTAGCAATTTTTTTGTATTTGGTTCCAGTGAACCTTCAACTTTTGATATTTAGTATCTGTTAAAGTGACGGTGATTTTTGTGATGGGAAAACAGAATCAAGGTAGTCGGAAACAAATGCAGCCTAGTCTGTGTGAGAGATCTAAATTGATAGATTTCATCTTAAGATAAGCTGCCAATCGTACAATTGAAATATAATTGGGTTAAACAACCCGTGGGTGCTGTGGGTCATGTTAATAAGGGGGTGATTAGAACAATCTGTGCTCTTTGCTTCTCAACAGACATATGTCTTAATCCTGTGTAGTCTTTGCCACGTTTAGTTTCCTGGTACAGGGACATCGTTACTGCTGTATTTGGCCGCATGCGTAACGTGCAGCATATCTCAACAAACTCCTCAACTGCAAAACACGCACCGCCGTAATGTGCTATCAATTAAATGCCATGACCGGCAGCTGTAAATGTCACGAGGCTATGCCCCCGGTGAGCGGGGGTTAGTGGGAGGCACTGCACCCTCAAATCTGGCTATCGCCTGATGGGGCTGATTGTTGTTGTAATTACCAGCGAAACGTTACGGTACTCGAATTGTAAATGTTGTAGTGGGCTTAATCTCCAACACACAACCGATGTGCCAAACGAAAAACTAATTGGCACATTTCGTTTCGGTCACAAACCATACTAATTGGGTGATGGTGGCGGGTTTAATAACACATTTGTATTTACACGATCTAACCCCAAAAAAACTATTGTGGACAATCCCCTCTATTGTCAGCGAGGCTGGGAGAGGAGGGTGCTCGTGTGTGTGTGGGGCGATGTTGAGAGACGAGGGAGCTATCCACTGTGGGCAAGAGTTGGAGAGGGAGCATGGGAAACAGAGAGGACCAGCGCTAGATAATGAGGGTCCCTGCCAGGGTATACAATGGCTCGCCTACTAAGCCCAGGGTTGTAACGTGGATCTCATCACTCAACTGACTTCATTGGAATTCCTGAAGGATCATGTACTCACATTTCCTTGAATCACAGCTCTAAACACATGGCTACTCAAGTGATATGGGCGTCGCAGTTACGAGATGTTAACTACCTTGCCTGGTATACCTGACACCTGTATATTTGGAATCTGCACGTTCTCCTGGTGTTCACGTTTATTTTTAAATCCTTTATATTGAGTTCACTTGCTTGCTTGCTTGCGTGCTTACGACCGTGCAAATCTTTCGGTCGTTTTTTAACCCACTTCCCGTGATCCAATCGAGCTGACATTTTGCACACAGACTCGTTGTGCGTGACAATTTCTTTTCGTGAAAATTTTTTCCAAAATTGTACACTTTTTAGGTAAAATTTGTTTATATTTTATTACCAATTGCTTAATGGTGGCAGGCAATCATATGACCCATAGGTGGCAGCCATCTCAAGCCAGAGGACGAGAGGACTCTAGCCGCCCGTTTCAAAGACCAATGTGGGCTGGGTTGTGGCCCATTGAACACGCATATAAAGGATTTATAGTGAAAAACTTATTTTTTACGGGTTAATTTTTTTTTGTGTCCTCCGGTTTTTCCCTCCATAGTTAGAATCAGCATCACGCGTTTAGAGTATTTGGCTGCTGCTATACATTTCCACATGTTGATAAGATACTTCGTTGAGCTATCCTTTGTGATGACAAGGTCGCTTCTGAAAAAGAGCTACATAGCTCAGTGGGGGCCTCACCTGGTAAAATAAAATATAATAGTTACAATTTTTGAATTCCACACAGAATGGCACCCACGTCAGGAATATATCCCGGGTCCTTGCTGCTGTGCCACCCTGTGCTGCCCAACAAAGTGTTTGGAAGAACAGGCGTCCTACTCGGAATTGTGCGACAGGCGTACGTTGAACCGCATTACCGAAGAAAATTAAGTATTATTTCAATTATTTTAGCTCTGAATTTACAATATATCTAAAAACGTAATATTTATAATATTATTTACATTACAAAAAATACTTAATAAGGAGATTACTTTTAAAAAATAAGATTAAACGATAACTACTTACAAAGGCGACTAAATAATGAATAACTTCAGGGCTTCCTAAACGCTTCCGTCGGCTGCTTCCACTCAGATCCACGGTGGCAGTGCCCAGCCCGTGACGCTAGGCACTGACACGGCGCGGTGGTGATGCCACTGCGTTGCGATTTTAATAGGTTAACCTGTAAGTGTATTATATGCTTTTTCTCAACAATCTGATTTCAGACACCTGCGAATCAGGGGCTGCGCAGCACACGGCAGGATGACAGGATGACGGTTAAGAGGCCATCGCAGCCATAACTGTCGTATATCGGCCTTTCACTGACGGATATCTCCGATATAATTGAATCCCACGTACATAGATCCAGGACGCGCGCTTCTTCTCCCGCCGATGTGAACAACGTACTTAACAATCGTGCCACGAATAAAGGAATTTCTTTGCAATCCTTGCAGGCCCTGTATGTGTGAGTGCAATACATTCTCAACAACTCCAATATTTAACATATCAATACACGTCCAAGAACTCTCCGCATATTGATATGAATCACTCGTATTACCGTGAGCTCCTGCTATCCTCGGAGTGACTGCCTCTGTATGTACATTACACTTCTTTCGCACCATACGTACCCAACCGTGCTAATTGGAGTTGTGGGGGAAGGACAACAAACTTAACACAATAAGCAGTTCGGAAGAAATTAGTTTTTCAATCTAGATTATGTAAAAGTGCATTGATCCAGTGGCTTCCTAATATTGGAAGGAAGAGCATTCTAGATGGCCGCAGAAGTGTTTCTGAAAGCACGCGATGCGGTGACCATCTTTATTCGATGCGCTACCGCTTTCACTGCTCCTGGTCGCAGCCGCTCCTACCGCAGTCTTCAGGACTGTCTTGCGTCACCCTCTGCCTGATACTCCACAACTGCGTCATCCTCTGCGTGATCCGTGGAAAATTTATATTTTTGGGATATCCACAATTTAGAATTATCCGTGGCCGTCCTCCCCGTATTCGTACGTAGCCAACCGTGCTAGATGGTGATTGTGTTACAGAGGTGACATTCAACCTCCAACATCTCCGCTTTAGAGCATCCCACGATATGTTGTTCGCTCTTCATCCTTGGGTGGCACTGCAAAGTGCCAGCCCGTCGTAATAACCTGATGACAATACAGTTGTCCCTCGGTTAACAGTGACATCGGTTTCACGTTTTTTAGCTGTCAATTTTGGCCAATCCGAGTGCTCGAAAGTGGGGCTGAGCAACGCCCGCAGCCCATCAGCGACGCCAATCTACAGTGAGGGAAAAAAGTATTTGATCCCCTACTGATTTTGTACGTTTGCCCACTGACAAAGAAATGATCAGTCTATAATTTTAATGGTAGGTTTATTTGAACAGTGACAGACAGAATAACAACAAAATCCAGAAAAAACGCATGTCAAAATGTTATAAATTGATTTGCATTTTAATGAGGGAAATAAGTATTTGACCCCCTCTCAATCAGAACGATTTCTGGCTCCCTGGTGTCTTTTATACAGGTAACGAGCTGAGATTAGGAGCACACTCTTAAAGGGAGTGTTCCTAATCTCAGCTTGTTACCTGTGAAGTATTGGAAATGACGGCAGGAAACTCCTTGACGGGTAACACACTTTTATTAAATCTTCACTTATCTCGATACAACGTGTAGTCTCTATTCTTCCGCGTACGGTCACCAGACACCGGTACAACTCGTAACCTCTTCTCTTCTTATAACACACGTACTGAACTCGTGTAGACTCCAAGCCTCTAGCTACACACGCCTCACTCGTCTCGTGTAGACTCGCCTCGTGTAGACCTTATGCCTCTGGCTACACACACATCACTCGTCTCGTGTAGACTCTTCTCGTGTAGACCCTTCTCGTGTAGACCCTATGCCTCTGGCTACACACACATCACTCGTCTCGTGTAGACTCTTCTTGTGTAGACTCGTCTCGTGTAGACCCTATGCCTCTGGCTACACCCTTATCACTCGTCTCGTGTAGACTCTAGGCCCCGGCTACACACTCGGCATGCTGACACTGCATGCTCACACTACCCCCGCCTCTGGGTTACACAGAGTCCCGGTCCTCGCAGGACAGCGGGACTAGGTACCGCAGGGCCCTGGCTCTTCTTCCCGTCTTCAGTCTTCGCTGGTTACACTCTCCCCGTGCGCCTGTGCGCATCCCCTTATATAGTCGTTCCTCCCGGGAGACGGAGCGGGTGCGGACCTCGATGCGAGCATCGCTTGTTAGTGAACCAATCACAACGCGTTATCTGTACGATCCTTTTTCCCCAACGCGTGTTTCCACTCACCAACCAATCACGCCGTGCTGCCACTCGATCACTCCCACACCAGCACGTCACCGGCACCCAGCCAATCAACACCACACAACCCACGATCCCGCGCTGACCCCTGATCCCTCACCGTCAGCGCGCGTCACCACCCACACATCCAATCACAACGCGCTGGCACCTGATCGCTACCCCAGCGCGTATCACCACTACACCTGTATAAAAGACACCTGTTCACAGAAGCAATTAATCAATCAGATTTCAAACTCTCCACCATGACCAAGACCAAAGAGCTCTCCAAGGATGTTAGCGACAAGATTGTAGACCTACACAAGGCTGGAATGGGCTACAAGACCATCGCCAAGCAGCTTGGTGAGAAGGTGACAACAGTTGGTGCGATTATTCGCAAATGGAAGAAACACAAAAGAACTGTCAATCTCCCTCGGCCTGGGGCTCCATGCAAGATCTCACCTCGTGGAGTTGCAATGATCATGAGAACGGTGAGAAATCAGCCCAGAACTACACGGGATGATCTTGTCAATGATCTCAAGGCAGCTGGGACCATAGTCACCAAGAAAACAGTTGGTAACACACTACGCCATGAAGGACTGAAATCCTGCAGCGCCCGCAAGGTCCCCCTGCTCAAGAAAGAACATATACATGCTCGTCTGAAGTTTGCCAATGAACATCTGAATGATTCAGAGGACAACTGGATGAAAGTGTTGTGGTCAGATGCGACCAAAATGGAGCTCTTTGGCATGAACTCAACTCGCCGTGTTTGGAGGAGGATGAATGCCGCCTATGACCCCAAGAACACCATCCCCACCGTCAAACATGGAGGTGGAAACATTATGCTTTGAGGTGTTTTTCTGCTAAGGGGACAGGACAACTTCACCGCATCAAAGGGACGATGTACGGGGCCATGTACCGTCAAATCTTGGGTGAGAACCTCCTTCCCTCAGCCAGGGCATTGAAAATGGGTCGTGGATGGGTATTCCAACATGACAATGACCCAAAACACACGGTCAAGGCAACAAAGGAGTGGCTCAAGAAGAAGCACATTAAGGTCCTGGAGAGGCCAAGCCAGTCTCCAGACCTTAATCCCATAGAAAATCTGTGGAGGGAACTGAAGGTTCGAGTTGCCAAACGTCAGCCTCGAAACCTTAATGATTTGGAGAAGATCTGCAAAGAGGAGTGGGATAAAATCCCTCCTGAGATGTGTGCAAACCTGGTGGCCAACTACAAGAAACGTCTGACCTCTGTGATTGCCAGCAAGTACTAATTCATGTTTTGCAGAGGGGTCAAATACTTACTTCCCTCATTAAAATGCAAATCTATTTATAACATTTTTGACATGCGTTTTTCTGGATTTTTGTTGTTTTTATTCTGTCTCTCACTGTTCAAATAAACCTACCATTATAATTATAGACTGATCATTTCTTTGTCAGTGGGCAAACGTACATAATCAGCAGGGGATCAAATACTTTTTTCCCTCACTGTACATCTTCTGTTTTGGCAGTGGAAACGGCTCTCTTGCGGACTGATTTTTAAAATAGATTTTTCAACTTATAAGTGAATTCGATTAACAGTTATTACGGTTAACAGTTTTAGTCAAACGGACTAAACACGTTAACCGAGAAACTACTGCACTGAAATGCTGATGTATTACATTATAACTAGAGAGTAGGACAGAACGCATGAACTCGGGGGTGTACAGGACTGCTAAAACAGGATCAGACCATAACCTGGTTGCTTCAGAAGTAGGAGTGAAGTTGGGAGACATGAGCATCAGGAGTTGGTGGGAGACTTTCACACATCAAATGTAAAATATTCCCAAAGTACAACATCAACTTTAAACAAGAATGAATGGCAGAATTGTAGCTTTTTGCAATATGCTGCTAATGATTCCTTCAACTTGCTATGTTTTAACAACTCATGTACCTGGGTTAATTTCACTTGTAATAAACATCTCCAAGAATCAGTATTGTTACACCTGTTAACATGCACTTCTGCAGCCGTCTGGAATGCTCTTCCTTCCGATATTCGGAAGCCACTGGAGCTACGCGCTTTTACATCTATATTGAAAGGCATTTCTTTAAAACAGATTTTTTTTTACTTCAGTTTGTTGTCTATCCCCCTGCACGTCCGATTAGCATGGCGCGAAAGAAGTTCAGCATGCATCCACAAGTTTAACACGTAGGCTTTCATAACCAATATCCATTATTCTGTACAGGTTGTTTTGGTTAGATCGCGTATATATAAATGCGTCGTTAAACACGAACCACCACCTAATTAGTATGGTTTATCACGTAAACAATACGTGTCAATTAGTTACTAGTTCAGCACACCGGTTGTGTGTTGGAGAGTAAATCCACAACATTTACAATTCGGATATTGCGACGTTTCGCTGGTAATTACCAACACACCGGTGTGCTGTACTAGTAACGAATTGGCGTATTTTGTTTACGTGACAAACCTTACTACAGTAATTGGCTGTGTCAGGTGGTACCGGGTTTAACGACACACTTATATTTTCGCGATCTAACCCAAAAAACAGTATTATGGATGTGTAATAATCCTTCTTGAGACGGCTTCGGAATCAGTCCTTTTTATTTCCACTCCACAATACACTTTACTCACTCACTCTCCGTTGCTGGCAGACAACGGAGAGAGGACAGACTTTGCACTAAGTCCCCACCGCGCACGTGGCACCCAGAGCCCCCGTCCGCGCGTGACCCTGCTCTTGTCGGTTTCCAGTCTGCTCTCGATCGTTCTCTCTCACTCTCTCTTAATCCCTTCGTCACGTGGTCCCCCCAGCCAATCGTTCATGGACAGCCTTGACCATTCTCGATGGTTCCCTGTCAATCCCGGGACCACGCCTCTCATCCGGCTCCCCATTAGCTGGGGCCCCGAATGGCTAGGCCAATCACTCCTGATGACATGCCGTGATCACGCCTGGGCCATGCTCCCTATCTCAACCCTTATTGGCTACAAGCAGGACCGGCAAGCCAATCCCCACGTGAACCCTCTATGGCTGTTATTACATCACCCGCCCCCCAGTGAAAAAAATTTAGCCGTCTCGGCTGGGAAAAGGGTGAGGAACCAATTCCGCAACATCTTATCTTATTAGGGCACCAAGGTGCGTTTAACAATTCGAGGGTGAACCGGCGTTCCCGCGCCTAACAACATTTAAAACAGTCACCCATAAAAAAAAAATCACGACATACATTAGGGCGCCCCTGCAGCGCAGTAACGACAGGGAAATTAGCGAAACGATCAAACGTTAACGAAACGGAAGAGATTTCGACCGCGTACGCGACGCGGGACCCTCTCCGCTCCCAGCGCAAGGTCGCTTTGCTTCCGGATGGACAGGAGGTGGCAGGCTCGAAGAAGAAGTAGGTTGTTGGTGCTTGGTCACGTCCAGGGCGGGCCCCATTGGAGGAGGGGCAGCGGGGGCTTCCTCAGCCCTCAGAACCTGTTCATCTGCAGGAGGCACAACACAGTCCCCCTTGGGATCAACGGGTGTGGCAATCGGCGTAATCGGCCCGGCAGACCCCGGCAGGTCAGCTAGTGGGGATGAAGGACCGACACGCGCATCAACATAGGTTTTAAGTCGCGAGGAATGAACATACCACCGACGGTTTCCGTACTGAACGCGGATACTCTTTGCGTTCCGAACATCTATCAGCGTCACGGGCCCCCGCCATGGCCTGTGCAGTTTAGGGGATGTGCCCACCGGTACCTGGGGGCAGTGGAGCCACGCCAGGTCTCCCACTGACCAAGGCATGCGAGTATGCGATCGACGCGCATACCGTTCGTTCCTTGCCTGAGCACGGGCCGTCGCACACCGGGCAGCCTCTCGCGCCTCCGTTACTCATTCAAGCGAGTCACGCACGTGGTCAGGCAAGGAGCGGGACGGTCGCTTACTCGGCGTACCCAGTTGCACATCGATGGGTGGAACATTTTCACGGCCATACATCAAAAAAAAAAGTGAGTATCCCGTGGACGTGTGCGGAACCATGCGGTATGCCGCTAAGATGCCTGGTATGTGCAGGTCCCAATCGGTTTGCTTTTCACTGACCGTGTGACAAAGCATAGCCGAGAGGGTACGGTTGAATCGTTCCACCATACCATCTGTTTGTGGATGGTATGGGGAGGTGTGAACTTTATTAGTACCTAGCGCATCACAAACTTCCCTAAGCAATTTAGAGGAGAAATTCCGCCCTTGATCTGTGAGCAACCTCTCAGGTGCCCCCTTGTCCATGACATACCCGTTCAAGAAAGCGTCAGTGATGGACGCTGCCGTTTGATCGGGCAGAGGCCAGGCCACCGGCCATCGAGAAAAATATTCCACCCCGACCAGAAGGTATTTATTGCCCCTAGCCGACGGGGGAAATGGCCCCAGAATGTCGAGAGCAACTAATTCGTTGATACGGGACACCTCAATGGAACGCAACGGTGGTACATAGTGGTTCCGAGGCGGCTTCCTTTTCGCACAATCATGGCACGAGCGGACAAAGTCATTGATGTCTGCCGTCATACCGGCCCAGAAAAAATCCTTTTGCATCGCGGCCACAGTCTTTTGGACGCCGAGGTGCATCAACTTATCAGCGTGCAGAGCACGGAGCAGGTCGTAGCGAAGCGAAGTAGGCACTACCAAACGTGGTCGATCAGACAACCCGTCGGTACACATTAACAATCCCGACTTACCCCGGAACATCTGCCACTTCCAGCCCGCCAATTGAGATTTCTGTTTCCCTACCAATTTCCGTAGCGGAGACAGCGAGGCATCGACCTCCTGCTCGCGCAACCAGACCGCGTGCGGCAGCCGTAAGGTATCATCGGTGTCCACCGACACCTGCTGGTCCTCCTTCTTCGCTTTCGCCCCTGCGTCGTCCTCATTCGCCATCGCCCCCATAACTAGGCAGGGCGACATGGGCGGTGCCGCGCAGCGGTGCGTGCCCGTCAGGCAAGTGCACGGAGGAACGGGCGGCAGCCTAGAGAGCGCATCCGCGTTCGCGTGACGGGCCCCCTTTCGGTATGTTATATCGAAGGAAAATTCCTGTAACGATTCCAACCACCGGGCCAATTGGCCTGACGGCTGATCCAATTTGAGGGAATATTGCAAAGCCGCATGATCAGTGCGGACCAGGAATTTGCGTCCATACAGGTAAGGCCGGTACAATCGAACAAAATGGACAATTGCTAAAAGTTCCCGCCTTGTCACGCAATACGCGTTTCCGCAGGGGATAGAACCCTGCTGCCGTATGCCACCACTCTCTCAACCCCGTCTTTGCGTTGCAACAAAACGGCCCCAATGCCGATATCACTAGCATCCGTATCAAGGATGAACGGCTGCGAAAAATCTGGGTAATCTAACGTAGGCGCCGTGGCGAGGTGGTCCCGAAGTGCCATAAAGGAACTTTCTTCCTCCGCACCCCATTTAAACCTTTGATTCTTGCCAGTTAGAACGTGTAATGGTTTAGCCAACGTCGCAAAGTTCTTAACGAAGCGGCGATAATAGGAAGCGAATCCAATAAACCGCTGAACATCACCCACCGAGGTGGGCGTGGGCCACTCATGTACACACTTCGTTTTCAGAGGGTCAGTGGATACACCGTCCGAACTGACAATATGACCCAGGTAACGGACGGAGTGTTGCAGAAGGTGGCATTTCCTCGGTTTAAACTTAAGGTCAGCCGCACGCATTCTTTGAAAAACTGTCTCAAGGCGTTGGAGATGTTCCTCGAACGTGCGGCTAAAGACAATTATATCGTCTAGATATATGAGGCACGTTTCCCACTGCAGTCCCGCCAACACCAATTCCATGAGCCGCTGAAACGTGGCCGGAGCCGCGTTCAGGCCCATAGGCAACCGATTAAATTCAAAGAGGCCTTGCGGCGTGCGGAATGCCGTTTTGGCTTTAGACTCGTCATCGAGGGGAAGCTGCCAGAAGCCCGAGGACAGGTCAAGGGTGGAAAAGAATTTAGCACCCGATAAAGCATCCAATGAGTCATCCATCCTCGATAAGGGGTACGCGTCCGCTACCGAAATTTTGTTCAACCGGCGGAAATCAACGCAAAACCTCGTACCACCATCTTTCTTCTTAACCAGAACGACGGGCGCGCCCCAAGGGTTGTTGGACGGCGAAATAATATCCGCCGCCAGCAATTCATCTACTGCCCCACGCACGTGTTCCCTTTCCGCCGGGCTCATGCGGTGAGGGTGCATACAGACGGGAGGCGTCGCACCGGTTTCAATATGGTGCGACAAAAGCGACGTGCGGCCGAGGTCCAAATCATTTCTGCTGAAAACATCAGCGTACCATAGCAATAGCGAACGCAAGGCGTTCCTATGTTAATTTGACAAGGAAGAATTCTCTCCGCATAAATCTGCGATCCAGCGTTCTTGTGAACGATCGTGCGGAGGCCCACCCGCGGGCATCCGAGCGCGCGGCGTTTTGTCACAAGAGGCGAAATCGGTAGTGGCGTGAGCCAGCACCGATCCCTCCGGAACAACAACGCGGTCAGGTCCCCCATTCAAGACCTGTATGAAAGGTGCCTGACCTGGGCGCACGATCGTTTGTGCCGCCGCCAAAGAAAAAGATTTCGATACCGAATTCGATGGGGATAATAGCACGCCCTTCGCATCCCTTCCCATTTGAAGTGGTTTTCGGTAACGCAGCGGGATAAGCATTTGCGCTCCCGATGGAACCTCCACCGTAGCCGCAACAACAGCAGTAACTGCGTTACCTGTAGGCGCATTGGCCAGCAGGGAAGGCAGGCACGCCATCCTACGACCCCCCGGCATTTCCAAACAGTCCTGGTCGACCCGTACTCTCAGCGGCATCCAGCGCAGGAAATCAGTACCCAACAAGCATGGAACAGCTAGCGAGCGAGAAATTAACACAGGTCCTGCGGCGGTAATATTTCCGATAGCGATGCTCACATCCACCTGTCCGCAGATACCCATGCTTCCCCCATTGGCGGCAACACACGCATCATTAACCTTGCGTATCCGCGACGCAGGAATGGACAACAAATGAAAAATAACATCAGAAATCTTAATTTTGGAGCTTTCGTGACTGCAGGAATTATTCTTTGGTTCTTTCGGTTAAGTCACGTCTAAAGATAAAATAATAAATTAAAATAATAGCGACGTTTCGATTGCAACACAAGCAATCATCATCAGGCATAAAAGAAATAGCAACAAAAATCTAACTAGAAAACTATAGACAGACATACAAGCAGACAGACATCACAAGGACACAGAGAGAGGACACATATCGGCACAGAAAGAGGGGTCGTTTCTGTGACGGTCCCTTAAATATAGAGAGGAGGGGCGGGGACGGAGAGAGGGAGGGGGCAGATAAAATTAGCATATCAATGAGTGGACGGCAACGTGTTGCTGCTGCGCAAGTAAGATGACGACGTGGCACGGAACCAAAGAATAATTCCTGCAGTCACGAAAGCTCCAAAATTAAGATTGAACCACTTCTACGGGGAAGTTTTAAGCTTATTTTTTTTCTCTCTCTGGCTATTTGTTCTCTCTGCCTGTGTCCTCTCTTTGGAATTTTCACACTTAAATTCTAACTTAGCAATCTTTGAAATACGTAATCAACCAGGCTATGCGTTAATTGTGTGTTGACCGACTCTCTGTGTTGCATTACATCACATTTCGATATTTTGCGAGGTTATTTAATTTTAGTGTGCCTTTCTCCTAATTTTCAAGCTTGCGTGCCGTGCCACGTCGTCATCTTACTTGCGCAGCAGCAACACGTTGCCGTCCACTCATTGATATGCTAATTTTATCTGCCCCCTCCCTCTCTCCGTCCCCGCCCCCCCTCTCTATATTTAAGGGACCGTCACAGAAACGACCCCTCTCTCTGTGCCGATATGTGTCCTCTCTCTGTGTCCTTGTGATGTCTGTCTGCTTGTATGTCTGTCTATAGTTTTCTAGTTAGATTTTTGTTGCTATTTCTTTTATGCCTGATGATGATTGCTTGTGTTGCAATCGAAACGTCGCTATTATTTTAATTTATTATTTTATCTTTAGACGTGACTTAACCGAAAGAACCAAAAAACATCAGAAATGATGGTAGCCGATGCGCCAGTGTCCACCAAGATACGGACGTCAACGCCGTCGATGGTACCTCGTACCGTCGACTAGCCCGACGCCGCAGCCACAATCCTGCGAGCCAATTTCTTCCACTGTGTAGCAGAGTGTGTCAATGGAGCAGGAGAAGTAAAATTATCCTTAGGAGTGTAAGAATGAGTGCGAGTGGATGAGTGATGTGACACGACCTGCCGGGTGTCCGATTTGTGCCGACTCGCCCGAGGTTGTTGCAGCTCCGCAGCAGGTAGAGGAGATGGAGGTCCCCTTGGCGGAAGAGGCTACAGCAGAGGTCGGCAGCGGCAGTCACGGGCGAAGTGGCCCCGTCTGCCGCACTTGAAACACGCGGCCGACGTCGGCCAGTGGTCGGACGACCCGGCCCTTGCACGCGGCCGGCCCGTGTAGTCGCCCCGCTGGTCGCACAGCCGCCGTCCCGGAATCCTATGCGGGACAGCAGCAGCCAGCATGTCGTCGTCGCCCGAGTCGTCGGAGCAGTGGACAACCAGTCGCGGAGACCACCCCAGAGGCGGCCCGTCGATCTCGGGTTTCCCCGTCCACGCCGCCATCTGGTCCCAACGCTTGATATTAAACTTAGCGTCCAGGCAGCGCGCCACCCACCGCGACGAAAGCGGTTCGTGGCCGCACACTGGTAGAGAGATGTTGAGCTCCTGAGACAACTCCAGCATACGGGAAAGGATGAGCGGATCCAAATGCTCGGCCGTTGCGTCAGGGTAGGCGGCCATGGCCATCGCCATCAACGCCCCCCGATAGGCCAACGGCGATTCCTCCGGTGCTCGGCGACGCGACATAAATTTTCTGGTGGCCGATGTCGGCGGGTCATAAAATTCCGCCATCTCTGTGAACGCATTCCACAGTGTCTTCTTCTTGGATGCCGGGATGGAGCGGAAGACTCCCAGAGACACATCATCGAGCAGCGTAGGTAGCGCTCCCAGCGCTTCTTCCTCCGTCCAGTTCACAGATCTAAAAGCTGACTCGAAGCGCCACGTAAAAGCACTCCAATCGCCCCCAGCGATAAATTCTTTTATTTGTGGAAGGCGATGTCCGCGGTGGCAGGCGCGTGCCACGGGCGTCTCCGACTGCCGTTCCCGCTCTCCACTCGGTGCAGGCAAAATGGCGTCCGGCGGCCGCGTGGTGGTAGGCGCGCCCAAAATGGCGGCCGACGACTCCGGCGCAGCCGCCCCACCCAAGACGATGGCGTCCTCCCGCGTGGCAGGTGCAATGGCGGGCCCCGATTCCTTTGCAGGACCCCTTCCCGCGGCGTCCAGCTGATCGGCGATCTGGCGACCCAAGGCTGGTGAGGACGCCACCACGGTCACCAGGCTTAGCAGAATGGCGCGCAATGACTCAATCTGCTCCGCCATCAGCCGCCATTCGTCTTTTGGTCCTGCGGTGGTCGCATCCTCCCCCCGACCGACGCTGAGAGGCGTCGAGGCGAGTGTCATCAGCAGGCGGCATAAGGGCTGTAGCTCCCAACAGCTCATCTTCATCCGTCTCGACCTCTTCCTCCGATAGAGGCACGGGCAGGTTCTTTTTTCTGGGGTGCTTAGACATCTTGACGATCGTCCAAACAGTCGCAGAATCACTTCTGACACCAGTGTAATAATCCTTCTTGAGACGGCTTCGGAATCAGTCCTTTTTATTTCCACTCCACAATACACTTTACTCACTCACTCTCCGTTGCTGGCAGACAACGGAGAGAGGACAGACTTTGCACTAAGTCCCCACCGCGCACGTGGCACCCAGAGCCCCCGTCCGCGCGTGACCCTGCTCTTGTCGGTTTCCAGTCTGCTCTCGATCGTTCTCTCTCACTCTCTCTTAATCCCTTCGTCACGTGGTCCCCCCAGCCAATTGTTCATGGACAGCCTTGACCATTCTCGATGGTTCCCTGTCAATCCCGGGACTACGCCTCTCATCCGGCTCCCCATTAGCTGGGGCCCCGAATGGCTAGGCCAATCACTCCTGATGACATGCCGTGATCACGCCTGGGCCATGCTCCCTATCTCAACCCTTATTGGCTACAAGCAGGACCGGCAAGCCAATCCCCACGTGAACCCTCTATGGCTGTTATTACAGATGCATGCACATATTATCTCCAATCGGTTACTGGCAGTGGCTCTCATTTCTCAACAGTCCAAATCACCCAGTTGTATCGCATATGGAGAGGACAAATCTATATTTGAAACTGGGCGAAACACCACGTGAGCAGATTGCACTGTGATCATCCCGTTTCCTGCTCTGTAATTGTGTTGTGCCGACAATTCAAAGGGACACCTTTGGGCGTCTGTTTTCGCGAAAACCTGACGCGTTAAACCAAATTGCTTGTAATGTTTCGATTTTTCCAAAAAGTAAAACGTGACTTGTTATAGAGCTTTACTCATTAACTATATTATGCATTTTTATTTATTTCATATTGTAACGAGCAGGAAAAAAGGCCTATTGGTGCAGTGTGGGGCAACGTGTTAAAGGGGTTGCATCTGCAGAGCACACGCGGTGTGGATTTGAAGAGGCCTTGGCACCACATGATAAAGTTAGGGCGAAAGCCCTCACACAGACAGTCCGGATGGCCTCAGCATTATTGGAGGATGTGGTCCTTTACCTATGCCTTGGGGTTGTTCACCCACACGTGAAGCGACGATCCCCAGCATACTGGGTCTAAGTCCCGCTATTGCTGGGGACCCGTGCGTGCGTGCATGTGGCTTGGGGCACTTTCAGGGCCGGATGAAGCTTCTTGTAGGCTCTAGGCACTTCTGTTTTGTAGGCCTTCAGTGATAACTGTCTACAGCTAGTACTGCTGCTGTCCCATGTCACTACTACCGCCGCTGTTTCTCGCTTATATCACGTCGTAGTTCGTCCAGCCGCTGAAGAGATGACATGACCTCTGTCTCTTTGTATATACACTGTGCCTATCCTTGCTATATACATATATGTATTGAAGAAGATATCTTGGTTAAATTTTTTTATCATACATACATAAAAACAAACAAAAAACACGGTCAAAAATGTTTTTCCCAGGGCCTTAATTTCCGTAGGCCCTCGCCACAGTGCCTACTATTGGATAATACGGCCCTGGGCACAGTGACCCAAGAGGGGGAAAAAATGCTGCAGCTGCATGAACTGCAGCACGGCAGAAACTCCCGACAGTTTCAATTGTCCACATTATTTATATGTACTGTGCTCACTGTTTAAAATTAACAGGACACATCCAGAAAGGAGAGTTTGGTGGCTATGGCGCATGAATAATCTATCAATAGCCTTTTATTATTTAGGAGTACATTGCTTGCTAGTCTGGCCTGCGTAGAGCTGAGGCTGGTGCCAGATAACGACTTTTTGCATTAGAGAGCTCTGTTAGCGTGAGTGTGTGTATGGGGAGACAGGTGGCCGGGCGTGGTGTTGGCCACCCACCCTCTCGTGAGCCATGCCGGCCTTCGTAGGTTACTCGCTAACAACACTTTCCCCAATAGTCTGTTTAGGCTATACGGGGGATCTTTGTCGATATGCATATATGTACGTGTGTATGTATAGTATGTACGTTGAACTTATTTCTCACCGTATGTAGCCGACCATGCTAATCGGGTGCCGGCTGGGATGTCTCACGCATTCGCGTTCCTGGAACTTGGAGAGGTGCAGCCAAATGAGTTATATGATTATTCATAATTAATCATTATAAACACTTAATAATTTAATTAGGTAAGCCTTGGTGTTTGTTAAGTCATCAGTATTTTTCCAGGAAGGTCTTGAATGGGAAATTTGTCTGCTTGTTTAATTCTAGTTTTTTTTTTGGAGGAGAACCCCCATTTAGCAGGCTTAAAATAAATACTATACAGCATGTCCCATTATGACTACTATAATGTGTTTATATTAGTTGTATACTGTGTATAATGCAAAAATCATGTTACACTGTGGCGAGAGTGACGTGTGCTTGGGAAGTTGTCAATTCAAATAGCTTGTTGAGATCAAATTAGTATATTACCCACGCTCATGTGAGCACTTGTGCCCTGTGACATTTGATTATTCGTTAGGTTCACCGTTAATACCCAAAACTTGGTAGGAACAAGATATACTTAGAATTCCAGCGAATATTGTTCTTCTATGTGTCAATCAAACCTATATTTTAAAAGTTTCAGAGTTGGAATTATGCCAAATTAAGTGAAACATCTAATTCAATCTGATGGGTTTTTTGTTGTAAAATTATTTGTGAATGTACTGAGACCATAAACTGAATACAGTGGCCTGAGTACAGAAATCCGTGTAATCCAGCAGTCAGTGATTTAGAGTAAGATCTAAAATGCCGTGAGATTGCAACGCTTTGGGCGTGGCAGTGGTTGCTAGGGAGTATGCCATCACTGCCACTGCACCAGCCAATCAGCTGCCTGGAAAACAATCCCCGTGCAACAGGGCTGTCGTAACATCATCGCTCTGTTTTTAAATCCTTTATATTAAATTCGCTTGCTTGCGTGCTTGCTTGCTTGCTTACGACCGTGCAAATCTTACGGTCGTTTTTTAACCCACTTCCCGTGATCCAATCGAGCTGACATTTTCCACACAGACTCGTTGTGCGTGACAATTAATTTTCCTGAAATAAAATTTCCAAAATTTTACACTGTTTAGGGAATTTAATTTAAATATTTAATTACCAATTGCTTAATGCTGGCAGACAATCATCTGACCCGTAGGTGGCAGCCATCTCAAGCCAGAGGACGAGAGGACTCTAGCCGCCACGATTTAGAGTGAAAAACTTTGTTTTTACGGGTTAATTTTTTTGCAGTCAGGTCTGTGGCTGGGATAACTATATTTATGTTTACAAATGTATGAAGGTATTTTTTATACTCTTGGTTTTTTCGGTAAAGTCACGTAGGTAAAAAATGAAATAAAAATTAATAAAAATAAAATAATAATAAATCTTGATACAGCAAAGAATCTTGAAAATCTTGATACAGCAAATCTGGCTGTGACGGTCCCACCTGATGACGGAGACTTGTGTTGCCTCCAAAACGTCGTGATTTTTATTATTATTTTATTTTTATTAATTTTAATTTCATTTTTTACCTACGTGACTTTACCGAAAAAACTAAGAGTATGAATCCTTGCAGTCACGAAAGCTTCAAATCTAGAATTAAGGTACTTTTTTCAATAAATGTTATTTGATAACACTGGTCAACAAAAAAAAATCTGGCCTGGACTTTTGCAGCTGTTTTAGACTAATTTCAGGGTGCTGATTCCAAATCTGATCTCAGATTTGCTCTATCACATCTCATGTTATGCTATCGGCATACCCCATTTTCCTTGATTTTACCCGAAATGAACTCTGTCACTTATGATTGCAAGTTGTTGCGAGTCAGTGACTGCTTTAGTGTTAAAATATGGTGCTGTATTTTTAGGATAGTGTGTTTATAATATCATTTTATGTAGATATCCACATTTATTTAATATTTTTCTTCTGCAGGGCGTGATCTAACAATGGCTACAACACCCGAAAGAAGGAAATGCAGTAATGACCCAGATATCTTCTGCTACATCTGTGGCAGCTTCACTTTGCAGGATCAAAGGCGCAACATCAATACCTTTGTCAAGAAGGTTTATCTTGCCTAATTTAAAGTACGACTTGGAGACTAAGACAAAAATTGGGCTCCTCACAAAGTGTGTAAAACCTGTGTTGAAACTTTGCGATCATGGTCTAAAGGAAAGAATGCTAAGCTGAAGTTTGGTGTGCCAATGGTTTGGAGAAAACCTACAAACCATTTGGATAACTACTACTTCTGCCTTGTCAATGTAAAAGGTTTCAATGAGAAAAACAAACAACACTTACAGTATCCAGATATCCCATCTGCCAAACGACCAGTTGAGCACTGTAAGGAAATACCTGTGCCTGTATTTACTGAGCTACCAGAGATTGATGTTGAATCCCTCAGTTTACCTGCTTCTACAGATGATGATGATGATGTTCAGATCGAATATACGCCATCTGACGCAGATTGTGATAAAATGTATCTGTTTAGTCAGCCTGAATTGAATGATCTTGTAAAAGATTTGTATTTTCCAATGCAGTCTGCTGAATTGTTGGCTTCGAGGCTGCAAGAGAAAGGACTACTCAGACCTGGCACTAGTGTCTCCTTTTATCGTAACAGAGAAGCAGCACTGCGAAAGTACTTCCATTCAGATGGTCAACTTATTTATTGTAATGATGTTGAAGGGCTTCTTCTCAATATGGGACTGCTCGCATATGCTTTAAGTGAATGGAGACTTTTTATTGACAGTCGTATAAGGAGTTTGAAATGTGTGTTACTTCACAACAGAAATATATATGGTTCTATCCCAATAGAACACTCTGTAAAAATGAATGAAGAGTATGCCAACATCAAGATTGTTCTGGATAGATTGGAATACCATGTTCATGGATGGCTAATTTGTGTTGATTTGAAAATGGTTAATTTTCTGCTAGGTCAGCAAGGAGGTCACACCAAATACCCTTGTTTCCTGTGCTACTGGGACAGTAGGGCTACATTAGAACACTGGGTTAAAAAGAACTGGCCACCAAGAATCAATTTGACGCCTGGTGACAAGAACATCAAGAATGAGCCTCTGGTTGATAGGAATTAGATTGTATTTCCCCTACTGCACATAAAACTTGGGTTAATGAAGCAATTCGTCAAAGCTCTTGATCACACTGGAGACTGATTCAGCTATATATGTTCAACCTTTTAAAGTCTCAGTGCCGAGAAGAAAAAGGCAGGAATATTTGATGGCCCTCAAATAAGAATACTCATCAGGGATCCACACTTTGTTACAACAATAACTACGGCAGAGGCTAGAGCTTGGAATGCATTCTCTGATGTGGTGCGGAATTTCCTTGGGAACAGGAAAGCGGACAACTATCGAGAGATTGTGGAGGAGCTGCTCTTGAGTTTCCAAGCACTTGGATGTAGAATGAGCATCAAGGTTCACTACTTACATAGTCACTTGGCCCAGTTTCCAGAGAACATGGGTCACATGAGCGAAGAGCAAGGTGAACGCTTTCATCAAGACATTAAAGTTATGGAAGAACGTTACTAAGGCCGATGGGACTCAACATGATGGCAGATTACTGCTGGTCCTTGATCAGAGACATTCCACAAGCTGTACATCGGAGATCGTCAAAGAAGAGGTCGTTTATGCAGATGTAACATCACTATTGTGAATTACCTTTTTGTACATATTTTTCTTATCTTCACAATTCAATTCTTACATGGTAATATGCATTCACTCACATTGATATGCAGTCACTCTCACAACTTTGTGCTACGGCTCATTAAATGTTAGTTTCATTATTATTGTATATTGTATCTTATCTTATTCTTGTATGGATGTCTGTTTAGCTATTCGTATATGAGCATAAATTTGCTGTTTTTATTGAAAATGCAATATTTGATATCTCAAAAACCTCATGTGATAGACAAAAACTGATGCCATAGTTGGAATCAGCACCCCAAAATTACCTTAAAACCGTTGGAATACCTTATGCCAGAAAAAGTGTGTTGACCAGTGTAATCAGTGTAGGAGTGGTCCTGACCACCCCGAAAACCTCTCTCATAACTTTTTTATGCTTTATAATCTTAACTCCTTTACAGAATCGTAGTTGTGGCGAGCCTTACCTTACATCATTATCGAATGGTAAGCGTCATTCTGTTCTCAGGCCCCCGGTTCACTCATGGGTGGCTGCTCCAACTTGTACCCAGGATCTCGGTCTTGCCACCGCGTGCGCTAACCCCTGAGCCACCTGTCCGCCTCCACATTCATTTGAATATAACCAAATTTGTTTTACGTGCTTTAGCGTCGGACTGCAGACTAAAAATTTAAGTCCACTGTTTGATTCTACCACCTCCGGTCTCTTCGATTTGCATCGTGTGGAAATGTTGCACGTGTTGGTATCTGCAGCGTAGTGAGCGGTAGGTACCCTTTTGACTTGAAAACTCACGGATACAATACAGCAGGTGTTAAATTATTGCGTTATTAGCAAAGGGCTTTTAGTTCAGGTGGCAGTAAAATGAGTAATGGTTATATACACAGTATTCAATCTATGATGTGAATATCGAGTACAGGAGCTCTGTACTCTTGACTAGGAGAAATACAGCCTGTCACACAGCTCAATGAAGGCAATCCATTTAGGAAGCAGAGTAATAGTTCAGAAGGACTATTCAGCACAGAGCATTAAATATGTGCTAGGTTAACCCAGTTCTTTAATCACAGATATATGTTATGCTATCACAATTTCACGCTTATAGGTCACGGGATGCGTTTCATTTTAGCTTTGTTATATCCGTTATCAATCAGGCTCCACATTACGCCACCGAATATTAACATTTGCACTGATGCCCAATGTTTATCATTTTGCTGCCTCTGTCGGATTTTTACGAATATTTTGCCATTCATGAAAATAATACAGCACTAAATGTGGGTTATTTTTAAGAAGTATGTATGAAATACGTTTTCTTCCCTTTTCATTAATACCATATTTTAATACTGCCACATTTTATGTTTTTATCAAGCTAATTCATATTACTTACATTATAAACATATCTATACGTGGTGGAAGTTTCGTAACATAACACTGTCAGAGGTGGTTTGTAAAATCAGAATATACTAGAGCACGTATAAAATATCCGCAAATTGCTTGTAATCCATAATAGAGGGTTTTTTGGGTTAGATTACATAAATATAAATATGTCATTAAACCCGCCACCACCACCCGACACAGCTAATTGGTAAGGGTTGTCACGTAAATAAAACGTGCCAATTAGCTACTCGTTCAGCACTAACCAGTTGTGTGTTGGAGAGTAAACCCGCTACAAAATTTACAATTATAGTGTAGTGTATAGTGTAGTATACACAGTGTGGGACAACGTGTTAAAGGCGTTACGTCTGCAGAGGACACGCGGTGTGGATTTGAAGAGTACTTGGCACCACATGATGACGTTACAGCGAAAGCCCTCGCACAGACAGTCCGGAACATGAACCGGGCGATGGCCTCAAGCACGCTCAGCATCGCTTGATCGTGGATAAACTTTGGCAACCACTCTTTTAAAAGTCTCTCCCTCCAAGCGATCCTGAAAGGGGTTCTAAAAAAAGAAGAGACAAATGTGTTAGATGCTCATCATTATCGGTCATTGTCTCTCCACTGCTGGATGAAAGGCCTTCCATCAGAATCCTCACTTGCTGCACATGTCCCTCACCCTTCACTCCACGTCTTATTTTAAACGACCTCAAACATCATCAGGAGCAGCATCCAGGAAGTGAGAATAACTGCTTCGCCTGAAATCAAATATAGATCGTAACATCGACTGCAAGACCCAGAGTCTTGAGTTTATTAAAATAATACACATCACACAATTGTGAGTGTGCAAAGTGTATTTTTTTTCTCACAGCAAGGTATATACAGCAGCATCTGGCAATTGCAAAATTAGGTGGTGGGATGATGAATGTTGCACGATCCTACAACATTTGTTTGCGTTCATTAACACTCGTGGAGTCATCTTGCGACGGCAACAGACTGGAGCTATTTTCCCTAAGGATGCACTGTGGATACCTTGCAGAGCTTCTCCACAGTGGAGGGAATTAATCATTTGGAGCACGGCATTTTGCAGAATGTGGAATCTTTGTTGTGGTACACAGTGGCTCCCTCGGTTAACGGTATTAATTGGTTCCACGATAAACCGTCGTTAATTTAAATTATCGTTAAATCAAATTTCAGAAATGCACGTTAAAGGGCTTAATTTGTTCCAAAAGGATTATTAGTTGACCTTTATCACCCTAAAAACGTAGTTCATAATATTTAAACACCCAATTTTTATAATAAACGTGATAAGAACATATTAAAGCATGAATATTAGTAAAAACATGGCAAAAGAATAAACAAATAGAGCATAAAAGGTGCACAAATAGAGCTTAAAATAAATATTCCTACCTTAAGCTAAGAAGATGGTTGGCGTCATGACGGCGTCATCTGGTCCAACCCATATGAGACTAGGCTCTAAGGAAAGCTGTCTCGGGTGTGGATCAATCAACTTTAAGGACAGTGCACATTATCAGAGTTATGTTATTTTGTTTGTATTATGACTGCAGGTATTGCGGTCTATGCAAACATGACTCCTTGTAAAAAGGTGTCAGTTTTGTTGCCAGATAGAAGGGTAAAGAACCAATTATCGATAATGTATCGTTAATAGAAACAATGTGGAGCCTATGGGGAGGCGGATCGTTAATCGAAACATCGTTAATCAATGGCATCATAAACTAAGGGACCACTGTATTGCTTACCTTATTGATGGCACAGAATAAACATCAACACAATTATTGTATTATTATGATTATGCTTGTTTGCCCAGGAGAGCCTCTTGATTATTTTTCAAGAGGGACCTGTCAAGTGTTTTTTTGTTGCCGTCGGAGGCGATGATTTTGCTGCATAGATTCCAATCTTCAAAACCTGGAAAATTTGGACCACGATGCTGGCACACAGTGGCCTACTCCTGCGAGTGATATCATGGGATCTCTGAAGTCCGTTTTGAAGTTGACGTTGCATATATTTGTGTGGTCAAAATAATAACAATAATACTTTCATTAAATATAGCACAATTCATGCCAACAGCATCCCGCAATGTTGTACATTAATCTATATATATAAAATCGCAAATCTGTCTGTCTGTGTGTGTGTGTGTGTCTGTCTGTCTGTGTGTCGCCGGACCATACGCAGTTTCATTGGACGGAATGTGAGAGATTTGCGAGACACGATTGGTCCGTTTGGTTTTCCACGGCGGTTGCCCCTGGCAACGGGTAGCGACGCATTCGCTGCGGGGTGGACGCCATTTTTAATTCCCGTTAAAAATATGCGCACGCATTAACACGCGACTCTGAGGTAAATTCATCAAAGTTTCACGTCCTCTTCACTCCCCCCCCACCCCAATGTGTGCAATTACTATTATAGGGTCGGTAGATAATAAAATTATAGCGATTAGACAGTATTATTGTAGCGCGGGGGGGGGGAGGGGTAACGGCCCCAGTACCCAGCCTCAGCCGGATGGGCAATCTAGGCGAGGCCGGAGGCTCTGCACGGTAGTAGGCCTCGACACCCCACCACACTATAGGCCGTACATATTACTGCACAGCGGCCGAAGAGATCGTGGCTGGGGGGGGCAGGGGTAGCAGCCCATCTGTGTATATATGTAAGGTTATTAAGAAATATATTTTTCACCCGGGCAACGCCGGGTACTTCTGCTAGTCTATATATAATAGTCCAGATCTGTCCTTCTGTGACTGTGATTAACGCCCCGGATTGGTTGAAGTGCGTCACATGATCGCGAGCTAGCAGCCAACCAGTGGTGCGCCCCTCCTAAACATGTACGTCCCCGGATTGGTTGAAGTGCATCACGTGACCGCGAGCTGCCCACTTCGAGAAGCAGCAACATCGCGGCCAAAGCGCCGGAGACGCAGCCACGGAAAGCTGACGGTCGATCCACTCACACACGGCTCACTCATACACACAGCTCACTCACACACAATCGCATGCAGCTCAGAGGAGACGGGTGAGTCAGAGTGAGGAAGCTGACGGTCGATCCACTCACACACTGCTCACTCATACACACAGCTCACTCACACGCACTTACACACAATCGCATGCAGCTCAGAGGAGATGGGTGTGTGAAAGTGAGGCAGAGCCGTGCTCCGTCCACTGCTGCCCTGAGGGACCCCCGTGCTCTCCACTGCTGCCCTGAGGCAGAGCCGTGCTCGCTCCGCTGCTGCCCTGAGGGAGAGCCGTGCTCTGTCCATTACATTAGTACTCGAGTTTTTTTGGTGCTTAAATCCACTGCTGGATGAAGGCCCACCGCACGCTGTGCGAGTGGATTGTAAGGATTTACTTGACCAGTATGTTGGGGGCCACCGCACGTTGTGGTTGTTGGGGGGTGCCGCACGCTGTGGTTGTTGGGGGCCGCCGCATGCTTTGGTTGTTGGGGGGTGCCGTAGGCTGTGGTTGTTCGGGGACGCTGCAGGCTGTAGTTGTTTGGGGACGCTGCAGGCTGTGGTTGTTCGAGGACGCTGCAGGCTGTGGATGTTCAGGGACGCTGCAGGCTGTGTTGTTGGGGGGCCATAGGCGCCCCCCATACAACCTAGTTATATATAAGGATACACACGGTTGGCTATGTATGGCGCAAAAGAAGCCCATCGCACACACGGAGCAAATGAAAACCCCTTACTACTACTAGCACTACCAAGCAAAATCAACAAATGAATAAACAAATTAAGAAATGGCACCGAAACAAAAAGGACAAACAACAAAACAGTTCTCACAATGAGTCCATGAGGTCCACTACACATCCCAGAGCACACAATCACAACTTCCCAACCAAGCCAGGAAAGCTTCACGGGAGAGGGGTGATGATAACTGCAAATAATAACCAGGACAGCCACTAGATTCTAACCACGAACCTCTGCAATGCACGTCGAGCGCGCTACAGTGCACGTTGAACGCGCTATTGCCTGACTACGTCACTGCCTGTGTGATATGTGCAGTGACGTAGGAGCGCCACGGTGGCTAGGAGATGTTAACTACCTCACATGGTATGCTGGAGATCGTGGGTTCGATCCCAACCCTGAAGCCTGCTGTATATTTGGAGTTTGTATGTCTCTCTCCACGTGGTCGCTTGGAATTTTCTCCGGGTTCTCTGTTTTTTTCCCTCCACATTTAGAATCACCATCACGCGTTTAGAGTATTTGACTGCTATACATTTCCACGTGATAAGCCACTTGGTTTGAGTTATAATGTGTGGCCATGTCGCTTTTGAAAAAGAGCTACATAGCTCAGTGGGCCTTGGTAAATTAAAAAAAAATTGTTTCGTTTACTCTGTGCATTTTGGTGATTTAGAAGGTAGGTATTAAGACCGCTGAACTATTGCTATTTAATCAACAAAGGATATAACTTATTGAGTCTCACATCTTTTGCAGGATGGTCCTGTATTGAATGTTCGACATAATTAAATTTTTATCAGGTGTGTGGGAGGAATTGGAGAAAACTGCGCTGCACAAACTAGGAATGAACACTTAAAGGTCCATACACACACACACGCGTGGGCTCATAAACCCACTTGGTGTATTTCCACCTCCTGGCTACCACCACAGTAAAGTGATTTTGGGAGTCTCACAAACATAGACACGAGCTCCTCCATGCCAACCTCACTCCCCGTCTCCATCACGCTAGACTAGCAACACGAGTTGGTTGTTTCTGGAGTGAGTAGGGGTTTTTTTTCGGCTAAAGTGACTTTGTTTTGTGGGTGCAGGACTAATGGGGTAATGCGAACTTTACCTTCAGTCAGCTGAGCACACGACATTTTTCAGATCACCCCCAAAATTTCGTACCTAGGCTAAATCTTCAGAATATTTTTAATCAGTCTGAAAACCAAGAACGTATTATGTTAAATCTTAATTTTAAGCTTCTGTAAAGGAGAGCCGACACAAGATTGCACGGGTTTCGTCTTTTAATCATTTTCTTCCATCCACACCTGTCCCCAGCCGTCCCAATCTCATTCCCGCCAAAGGCCCCCTCTTCCCGCCCGTTCTCCCCTCATATCTCCTCGATTACCCCTCCCACTAACCCTCCTAATTGGTGGGAATCCTTCCCCTGACACCGTACATCACCCCCCCCCCCCCCCCCCCCCCGGAGAAAAAAAACCGTCCTCGGTTCTGCCTCCCCCATGGACCATTTAAGTCTCCCCATGCCTCCCCCCACTGACAGTGACGACAGCCCTTAACCCTCCCACAACCATGCAATGCAATATAACACAACAAAATCAATTGCGCGGCCTGCCCGGGTCTCCAACCAGCATCCCGTAACAGCCCGGACATCCACAGGCAGCAGATGACTGTGGCGGCCCCCTCCTTCGAAGGCCCTCTCGTCGCGGTCCCTAGTTCGGTGGCGCCGGTGTCGCCTTGCCTGGTGCCGCTGTCTCTCCGGCCCCCGCCGCTCCGTCAGGCCTCACATGGGGCGCTGTAGGTGACAAGGGAACACAGGGCACCGAACCCCCTGCCGGTCAGCGCGTGGTGGTCAGCGACCTTGGCCTGGGTAGGGATGATGATGATGATGATGATGTTGGCGGTGATGTAAGTGAAGATGATGGTGGAGAGATGTATGGCTTAAGGCCGGTGGGGTGTACAAACCATCGTCGCTTACCCAGTTGGACCTGGACGCACTGCGGTCGGAGTGCTTTAAAGACCTCGACCGGCCCTTTCTAGGGTCGGTGCAGCTTTGGTGAGAGGACAACCGGCACCTGAGGACAGTGTAGCCATGCCTGGTCCCCGACTTTAAAGGGCTTGGCTGTCACTGTCCTCTCCCGTATCCGTACATTACTCTCTTGGCTCGTGGCCGATGCGGCCTCGGCTGCTTGGCGGGCCTCTCTCAAATAAATGAGGGAGGTCTTTAGTGCCTTCGGCCATGCGTCAGCTCTTGCAGGAATGTCCGTCAGCTGCACCTCAATAGGCGGAACGGGACCCCGTCCGTACATCAGGAAAAACGGCGAGAACCCCATTGCCGCGTGCGGGGCCACCCTGTACGCCGCTAAGACCGATGGAATGTGGAGGTCCCAGTCGGAGTGGTTTTCGTCCACCACGTGGGACAGCATGCCTGCTATGGTGTGGTTAAGCCGCTCTACCATCCCATCGGTCTGGGGATGATACGGAGATGTTTGGACCTTTTTAGTGCCCAGGATAGAGCAGACGTCCTTCAATAGCCGTGAGGAGAAATTCCTGCCCTGATCCATGAGCAACCGCTCCGGTGCCTCCCACGAAGGCATCGGCGATGGTCTGTGCCGTTTGGTCCGGGAGGGCCCACGCCATCGGCCACCTCGTGCAGTACTCGACCCCGACCAACAGGTATTTATTTCCCCGTGGCGTGACAGGCAGTGGTCCCAGGATGTCCAACGCAACCAATTTGTTGACCCTGGTCACCGTGATGGGCTGTAGGGGCGCCCGGCTTACCCGGGGTGGCGGCTTTCGCCACGCACATTCGACGCAGGTAGCGACCCATCGGTGCATGTCAGCGATCATGCCTGGCCAAAAGTACCGACCCTGTAATGTGTACAGTGTCTTCCGCCCCGCCAGGTGCAGTAGCTGGCGGCCGTGTACGTCCATAACCAAATGTTGACGCAGCGACTCCGGAACTACCAGGCATCGCCGGCGCCCTGTCGGGTCCCATAACATGAGGAGGTCCTCCCATACGATGTATTCCTCCCCCCCACTGCCTCTGCTGAGGCGCGTAGCGTTCGCATTGGGGCTTCCTCCAGCTGTAGACGTCTCCAATCATCCAAGGTCAGCCTCAGGTCGTGGTCGGTCAGCTGGACCTCACCCTGTGCGCCCTCCACTGTGCGTACGGGAGCGATGACCGTCCCCTCCGGCCTCGCCTCCTTGCAGCGTGCCCCGCCTGTAGTGCATGCACAAGGGCCCTGGGGTGCCAGTCGGGACAATGCGTCTGCGTTGGCGTGTCTGGTCCCTTTGCGATGCACCACTTGGTACCTGTACTCCTGCAGGTGCTCTATCCACCTGGCCAGCTGGCCCGACGGCTGGTCGATGCGGAGCGAATACTGCAAGGCTGCGTGGTTAGTGCGGACCGTAAATTTGCGACCATACAGGTAGGGTTGGAATTGCCGCACGAAGTGAACGACTGCCAGGAGTTCCCTACGTGTGACACAGTAGAGCTGCTCCGCTGATGAAAGCACGCGACTACCATAGGCAATAACCACCTCCCGACCCTGCTGGACTTGCGATAAGACACTGCCGATGCCCACATCGCTGGCGTCCGTATCCAGGATAAAGGGGAGGCCAAAATCTGGAAAGGCCAATGGTGGTGCATCTGTCAGATGCGAGCGCAGCTGCTGGAATGCCTCTTCCTCCAGAGGGCCCCAATAAAACCTCTGGTTCTTCGCCGTCAACACGTGCAAGGGCTTGGCAATGGTTGCGAAGTTGGGTACAAACCAGCGGTAGTAAGAAACGAAACCCACAAACCGGCGTACCTCTGGAACTGTTGTGGGAACAGCCCAGGCCCTCATGCAGGCCATCTTTTCCGGGTCTGTAGCCACTCCAGACTCACTGACGATGTGGCCCAAGTAGCGTACTGACGACTGCATAAGGTGGCACTTCGACGGCTTGAGCTTCAAGTTCGCGTTCCAGAACCGCAGGAATACCTGACGTAATCGGTCAATGTGTTCCTTGAATGATCGGCTGAAGACAATGACGTCATCCAGGTAGATGAGGCACGTTTCCCATTGGAGGCCTGCTAAGGCCAACTCCATTATGCGTTGGAACGTCGCCGGCGCAGTCTGGAGGCCCATAGGCAGGCAGTTGAACTCGATCAGGCCCTGTGGTGTCCGGAACGCTGTTTTAGGCCGGGAGTCCGCGTCTAGTGGGACCTGCCAGAACCCGGACAATAAATCCAGCGTACTGAAAAATGTTGCTCCCGCCAGTGCATCCAATGAGTCGTCGATACGTGGTAGGGGATATGCATCAGCCAGCGTGATGGCATTGAGGTGTTGGAAGTCCACACAATCTCAGTGACCCATCTGACTTCTTGACTAGGACCACCGGTGCCCCCCAGGGACTCGAGGATGGAGAAATTGTCGGCCTGCAGCATCTCCTGCACCGCTTGTTGAATGTTCCCTTTTTCCATTGGGCTCATTCTATATGTGTTTTGGCGCAGGGGTGCGGCGTCTCCCGTGTTGATGTGGTGCTGCGACAGATTTGTGCGCCCTAGGTCGAACAGTCCCTGACTGAACACGTGTGAGGACTCATGCAATAACGAGTGCAGCTGGTGTTTCTGGTCGGGCGGCAATCCCGGCTCAGGTCCCGCCAGCTGGTCCATCCACGATGCGGCCCCTCTGTCCTCGGACTGGCTGATGCTGCCTACAAGCTCGGGCTCCATCCCGGGGGCTCCTAGTGACAAGGGACTAACGTGGGCCAGAACTGTTCCCTCCTGCACCGCCGCTGTTCTATCGGAGGTGTTCAGCACCTGGATGAACAGATGCTGGTTCCTCTAGACAATAGTTTCGGCTCCCACCAGCGCATAGTGATCCGTGGCAGCTGACGCCGGAGACACCAGGATGGGTGAGTCCGGTCGGGCTGTCACGAGGGGGGACCGATATTGCAGCGGAATCAGCATCTGGGCTGCCGGGGGAATGGAGACAGACTTACTGACCAGAGCATGCACATAGGGTACACCCCGGCCGGCCCCCTCCGCCTTTAGGAAATGGAGATGCATTCCCTGGACTTCCACCCGCCCATTGGCCAGATCGATTTTCATTGGCATTCGCCTCAGAAAGTCCGTCCCCAACAGGCAGGGTACGGGCAACGTTGTGGAGACAACGATGGTACCTGCTACCGAAAGCTGCCCAATCTGTATCGGGGCTTCAACCTGGCCCAGGAAGCCCATGCTGCCTCCATTTGCTGCAATGAACGTCGTCTTGACGGGGACTTAAGGTCGGTTTTTATCCGGCAGCATCTCGTGCATGGGGCTCGAGATGATCGTGGCTGATGCCCCTGTGTCAACCAAGATACGTGCCGACACTCCCGCGATTTCACCGACCAGGACCGAGGTTCCGGACGTGGCCGCTACCACCCGCCTTGCCAGCTTCCTCCATTGTGTGGCTGAGTCCGGCCACTGACCAGGCGGCGTCTCGTTATCCTGCAGTGCATGGTGAGATGATGGGGGATGGATGTGAATGTACCGAAGATGGGGTTCCCCCCTTTGGAGTGCGTCGCAGCAGGGTGAATGCGCCCTTATTACATAGTGTGGGCTTCCCCCTGGGGTGCGGGCTGGGCTCTCTATGTGGTGCAAATTGCCCCCCCTTGGTGAAGTAGGATGGGCCCCCCCATCGTAGTGGGCAGTGGGGATTGGGGGGTGGCCCTTCCCGTCAGCCCATCCCTTCTCCCCTCCCCTTCCTTTGTCACGGAGGCGTGGTCCCCCTGGTCCCGTCTCGCTCCGCCGCAAAGCGGTGGTGAGGCGGGGCGTGGAACTGCTCCAGGGCGCAACGGCAGTTGTGTGTGCCGCCTCAGCCAAGGGGCCGTTGCCTCTGGCAACTCGCCGGCATCGCAGGTAACTAGTGACGTCACTTCCGGTCGTGACATCACATCCACCCGCGACGCCACGTCCGGTCGCGACGTCCCTTCCGGCCCCAGCGCGGTCCCCGGCCTCGGCGCGATCCTCGGCGCGGTCCCCGGCCCCAGGGGAACGACACCGACGGCGCCCACCATGAGTAGACTCCCGGTGAGTTCGCGGCGTCGGGGGTGTAATTTCTCGGCCCGACCGATAGGCCGGGCGGGACGGCGTCACTCGCCTGGATCCTGTCGGCGTTCGGCCCAGCGGGTTCCAGGTGGCGTTGGCGGCCTCCGGCTCCGTGCGGCACCCCCTCGCCACATTCCCCTCTCGACCACAACGATGGCAGACCCACGGGGCGTTCCGTCGGGGTGGCTCGGCGCGATGTTGTAGAGGCGGCTGCCAGCGACGTGGCGGCTGGTCGCGCCCCTGGTCCCTCTGCTCCGCCAGTCCCCGGATCGCCGCGTACACCTCCCGCAGCGATGGCTCCGGCTCAGACGTCGGGGGTCCGTTCCCAGCTGCCCCACAGGCAGCCTGCGGCGACGGTGCAGGTTCGGCGATTGGTATTGCTGGACCCAGTAGCGCCGCGGCAACGGCTCGGCTGTTCCCCCCCGCCGCGCCAGCCACCTGGTCCACGGGTTGCGCCCAGCCCATGATCTGCTCGTGGGCTTGGATGGTCCGGGCAGCCCCAAGCGAGGTGCGTTCCCCCGGCGTCACCACGGGCATTACAACGCCAGCGCGGCAAGTGTAGGCGATGAGGTGCTCGACCACGAGGTCCTCGAGCACTTCTTCAGCCAGGCGAGGGAAAGCCCTCTTCGCCAATACGAGCAGCGCATCCCTGTACGCTAAAGGGGATTCTCTAGCTCCTCGCTGGCGGTCCTGGAACCGTTTAAAGGCTCCTTCCGCCGGGCAGTAGATCTCCCCCAAAGCCTTGTAGGCCGCCTGTAGTGTGGTCTTGCTGTGCGAGGGAAGGGAGGTGTAAGAGGAGAGTGCCTCGTCGCCCAGAACGGATGGCAAAGCTCGTAGTGCCTCTTCGTCTGTCCACTCGAGAGTGTGGAAGGCAGCCTCGAATCGGCGGATAAATCCCTCCCAATCTTCCTCGGCCACGAACTTGTCGACGGGCCCCAGCCGACGTGCCCGTCCTGCCACCTGCTCTCCATGTTGGGTATTTAGCCCTGGGGGTTTTGGCGGGGGCGGCGGCGGCTGGCGTGACGAGGTTGGTTGCGGCTCCTTCCCGGCCGGCTGGTCGGCCTCCGGGTCCCGTGGCCTCTCCTCCCATAGTACGCGTGGGTGTCCCAGTGCTGGCGGGCCCCCCATAGGGAACCTCTGCAGTAGCTCCTGGAGTGCCCTCGTCACGCGGGTCATGCAGTCCTCCATGGGGTCCTCCAGGCGATCCAGGCCCCCTGCTGCTGCTTCTGGTAGCAGGCCCCCTTGTTGCTTGGGATGGGAAGGATCCCCGGCCCCTGCTTCCTCTTCTCTTGGCTCTTTTCCACGGGGATTCTTCTTCGTAGCCATTGCAAATCCCACCGCTGCCACCACATGTAAAGGAGAGCCGACATAAGATTGCAGGGGTTTCGTCTTTTAATCCTTTTCTCCCATCCACACCTGTCCCCATCCGTCCCAATCTCGTTCCCGCCAAAGGCCCCCTCTTCCCGCCCATTCTTCCCTTATATCTCCTCGATTACCCCTCCCAGTAACCCTCCTATTGGTGGGAATCCTTCCCCTGACACCCCTACACTTCCATGACTGCAGGAATCCATACTCTTTGGGTCTTTCGGTAAAGTCACGTAGGTATAAAATAAAATAAATCACGACGTTTCGGGTGCAACACAAACGTCCGTCATCAGGTGTGAAAGCATGTAGAAAGTATGATGTAGAGTAGATTATGATGAGTGGGGTCATGTACTCCGGTGGCGTGGAGGATGACAGGATTGAATATATTGGAAGGTCGCACTATTACACACAAAGTGCTCACCACAAATAAACCACAAAACCTTGCTGATCTCGTCAAGGAACATAAACCATCACACGAACTACAGTCATCCTCGCGGCAGCGGCTTTTCGCTTAGCCATCAAAGAAAGACGGTCACCGCATTGCGCACTTTCGGATGCGCTTCTGCGGCCATCTGGAACGCTCTTCTGATATTAGGGAGCCAATGGAGCTATGTACTTTTAAATCATCGAGATTGAAAACTCATCTTTAAAACTGCCTTCAGTGTTCAGTTTGTTGTCCTTCCCCTGCAGATCCAATTAGCGTGGCATTTGGTTATGTACGGTGGAAAACAAGTTCAACATACATACACAGATAATGGAACCAAGTTAGTTGGGCTTTGTGTAATAAAGGACTCTTTCACAATGTCGATCTCTGTTGTCCTTTATTTGGGTTCGTGTAATCTCGCTCCCACGGCGTCCTCGCTCAGGCCCGCTCCTCCTCCGTCAATCACTCCACAGCCACCCTGCTGCTCCGTTCTGCAGCCACACTGCTGCTCCGCCCTGCAGCCACACTGCTGCTCCGCTCTGCAGCCCCACTACTGCTCCGCTCTGCAGCCAGCCTTCCACAGCCCGCTAGCCCCCTGCGCCCTGACACCGTTGGCCGACGGTGCCGAGGTCTCCCAACACGTGGCGATCGCGCCACCCTCCCCGTACTGCCCAGCGTGGCCTCCTCCCGTTTCACTCCGTCTCAACTCCCCGATCCCCTTCCGGTTCTCTTCCTAAATCCTCTCCCCCACGTGACCCTTACTCCTCCCTCTCCTCACGTGACCCAGACTCCGCCCCCTTCAATCCTTGCTCGCATTACACGACCCCCCCCCCTGATGAAAAACCCAGCCGTCCCCGGCTGCAACAGAATAAAATAATGCGAGCAACTTTTTAACCATCGGGCATCACCGGACAACGGAGATTATAACAAGACGATAACAAGAACAACAATAACAAGAACAACAATCAACGAAAGGAAAGGGATTTGGAACGCGTGCGGGTCGTCGGCTCGTCCCGAACGGGCGGCGGCCCCCCCCAGACCGAGAACGCGACGGGGTTTTAAGAGCGACGGGATTAGAATCGCCCGCCGCTGTTGGAGGCCCGTCAGCGCCAAGGTCCCGTTCCCCAGAGAGACCCGAGTCCGGGGTCTCCCGCAACCGTGTCTGTGGTGGGGTTGGAAGGGCAGCGGGGTCAAGTGTCCCCATCGCCGTGGTAGGCCCACCCAGAGCAGGATTCGCTGCATCCGCCTGTGTCACGGCCGGTTCGTCTGTAGAAGGCACGACAGGCGCACTTGCAGGGTCAACAGGCAAAGGCAGGGGTGCGTCGGATGCAACAGACACCGGCAAGGCAACATCAGGAGATGACGCATCCGTCAGCGGGGCCACGTAGGGCTTCAACCGGGACGTATGGACGTACCAGCGCCGCGATCCGAACCGAACACGCACGGACTGCGGGTTAGGAACCTCAATAAGCTTAACGGCCCCTGCCATGGTTTGTGCAGCTTCGGGGAGGTCCCCGCCCGCACCTGCGGGCAGTGCAGCCAGGCCATGTCCCCCACTCGCCAGGGGCATTTACCATTCGAGCGCCGGGGCGCAACGTTCGTTCCGTGCCTGGGTCTTGGCAGTAGCCAATCGGGCCCCCTCCCGTGCCTTGGTGACGCGTCGAACAGTGTCTTGAATGTATTCGGGGAGAGGCTTAACAGGACCCTTCGCTCCCGTACCCAGCTGTACGTCCACCGGCGGCACATTCTCGTGGCCGTACATTAGAAAAAATGGAGAATACCCTGTGGACGCATGAGGCATCATCCGATACGCGGAGAGTACCCCAGGGATATGCAAATCCCAATCAGCTTGTTTCTCGTTAACCGTGTGACATAGCATGGCCGACAGCGTCCGATTAAGCCGTTCCACCATGCCATCCGTCTGCGGGTGGTAGGGAGACGTACGAACCTTCTTGGTTCCCAGAGCAGCGCACACTTCCGCCAATAATTTAGAAGAAAAATTTCGCCCCTGATCCGTGAGCAGCCTTTCCGGCGCCCCTTTGTCCATTACATATCCAAACAGGAAGGCGTCCGTGATAGACGCCGCTGACTGGTCGGGTAAGGGCCAAGCCATCGGCCAGCGGGAAAGATATTCCACCCCTACCAGCAAAAATGTATGGCCCCTAGCGGATGGCGGGAAGGGTCCCAAAATATCCAACGCCACCAACTCGTTAATCTGAGCCACCTGTATAGACTGCACCGGCGGCACATATGGGTTTTTACGCGGCTTCCGCCGGGCACACTCGGGACACGCCCGAATGTGTCCGACGACATCCGTCATCATGCCGTGCCAGAAGTAGTCTCGCTGCAACGTCAACAAAGTTTTCTGCACCCCGAGATGTAATAGAGTGTCGCAGTGCAGAGTCCGAATCAATTCGTACCGTAACGACGACGGTACTACCAGACGCCAGCGATCGTGTAACCCCTCCCTCCACATCAGCAACTCATCCCGGAGAGCGGCCCCCGGCGTCCCACCGGACAGCAGTCCCCCCGCTCCCTTCGCAGCCCGACTCCGTAAAGCCCCCAACGAGTCATCAAGCAATTCCTCGCGAATCCATACCGAGCGCGGCAGGTTCAGAACCCCATCGGCCGGTCCTGGGCACACTGGAGCCTCAGGCACCTTGACAGCTGACACAACAGGCCGAGGGGGTTGCTGAACCGGCGTACACCTATTCGTACCCGACGCGCAAGCGCAAGGGGACCCCTGCGGTAATCTGGAGAGCGCGTCCGCGTGACTCGACCCCTTCCGATATTGAATTTTGAAGGAAAATTCTTGCAGGGTTTCCAACCATCGTGCCAGTTGGCCAGATGGTTGGTCAACTCTCAGGGCATATTGCAGAGCCGCATGGTCCGTGTGCACAATAAACGAACGGCCGTATAGATACGGCCGATATTGGCGGAGAAAGTAGACAATAGCCAATAGTTCGTGGCGAGTAACGCAGTAGCGGGTTTCTGCCGGGGACAGCACGCGGCTATCGTAGCCTACCACGCATTCCATGCCGCCCTTGGACTGTGACAGAACGGCCCCGATCCCGGTGTCACTAGCGTCCGTATCCAGAACAAAAGGGCGATCAAAATCCGGATAGTCCAATGTCGGCACCGTCGCCAAACGATCGTGTAGGCCCTCAAACGCCGTTTCCTCCGGCGGTCCCCAACTGAACCTCCGACCCTTCCCCGTAAGGAGGTGCAAGGGCCGAGCGATCATAGCAAAGTTCGGAACGAACCTGCGATAATATGAGGCAAACCCAAGGAAGCGACGTACGTCCCCAACTGAGGCCGGGGTTGGCCAGTTGCGAACGCACGCCGTCTTCTCTGGGTCCGTGGCCACCCCGTCCGCACTGACTGTGTCCCAAATAACGCACGGATCGTTGCAGTAGGTGACACTTTGTGGGTTTAAATTTCAGATTGGCGGAGCGCATCCTAGCAAACACCGTTTCCAATCTCTGTAGATGTTCGTCAAATGTGCGGCTAAAGACGATGACATCGTCTAAATATATCAAACATGTCTCCCACTGCAGACCCGTTAACACCAGCTCCATCAACCGCTGAAAAGTGGCGGGGGCAGCATTCAAGCCCATCAGAAGACAATTAAACTGAAATAAGCCCTGCGGCGTACGGAAAGCCGTCTTTTCCCTCGAGGACTCATCCAGGGGAAGCTGCCAGAATCCCGAGGAGAGATCAAGCGTTGAAAAAAATTTCTCCCAGGACAAGGCATCGAGGGAATCATCCATACGCGGCAGGGGGTACGCGTCTGCCACGGACACTTTGTTTAATTTGCGAAAATCGACGCAAAATCGCAGTTTCCCATCCTTTTTCTTCACAAGGACTACCGGCGCGCCCCATGGACTGTTAGACGGGGATATTATGTCAGCAGCCAGCATGTCCTCCACTGCGCCGCGAACATGATCCCGCTCCGTCGGGCTCAACCGATGCGAGTTCAACCAAATCGGAGCGGCGTCCCCCGTATCAATGTGGTGCGAAAGAAAGGAGGTGCGTCCCAAGTCAAAATCATCCAAGCTGAACACGTCGGAATAACTTAGCAACAGCGCGCGAAGCGCGGACCGTTGTTCCCCGGTCAGGGATGAGTTCTCCCCTCACAACTCGGCAACCCATCGATCATCCTGCCCCGTGGGGCCCGAAACCCCCCCTACCATGTCCCTGCGGCCCCGGTCGTCATGGGCCGTGAACGCAGTCGTGGCGTGAGCCAAAACCGTTAACATTCTCCGCACTCCCATTCAGCACTTGTAAAAACGGAGGCTGACCCGGCCGGACAATCGTTTGTGCCCCAACTAGCACCGACCCGCCCGTTATAGCCGTGGATGGTGATAACAAAACCCCCGCCGCTCCCTCAACGCCAGGCACTGGTTTCCGATATCTCAACGGAATAAGCATCTGCGAACCAGGTGGAATGTCAACAGATACCTCGGACAGCGCCTGCACCTGGCAGACAGGGGCAGACTGGCCCCAGGGCGACGGCAAGAACGAAATTTTCCGACCCCCCGGCAATTCAATGCAATTTTGATTAACCCTTATTTGAATGGGCATTTTTGCCAGGAAATCGGTCCCCAACAAACAGGGCACCACGAGGGACCTGGAAATCAATACGGTCCCTGAAGCCGACACCCCCCCAATCGATATGTTGGCGTCCACCTGGCCCACAATGCCCATACTTCCCCCGTTCGCCGCTATGCAAGAGTCATAAACCGGTCGCACTCTCCCCAGCGGAATGCCCAAGAGATGGAAAATGACGTCTGATATAATGGTCGCGGACGCACCGGAGTCCACCAAAATACGCACCTCGACCCCCTGAATAGAACCAGGCACAGTGGACGACCCAGTAGTGGCCGCAACCACCCTCCGTGCCAATCTCCGCCACTGCGTCAGCGAGCGACACGGGTCAATCGGCGGCCCCCCGTTGTTAATGACACACGGACCGTGTGGCGATGGTGATGCATGAGGTGACAGGCCTTGCCGGGTGTCTGATGCGCACCGACTTGCCTGTCCTGGATGGTCCTTTCGCGTCACGTCCGTGGCCGAGGCTTCCTGCTGGGGCGGCCCCGGGATGCGAGCCCAACAATCCCTGGCGAAGTGGCCCTTACGGCCGCAGCGGAAACACTCCACGTCGTTTCGGCGCGCGGCACCCCCTCTGTCCCGACGCTCCCGCGTCGGCGGCCCGGACCCCAGCCCCGCTCCCCCTCGAGCAGGCCACTGGGCGGAGGCGGCCATCAACTCCTGCGGACCCTTGTCGTCAGGAACGTAGACCGCCTTAGGATCCCACCCTGTAGCACCGCCTTCGACGATGGGGCCCCCCGTCCAAGCTGACACCTGTTTCCACCGTCGAAGGTTAAATTGGGCATCTAAGCACTTAGCTGCAGCACGGGATGTCAACTTATCATGGCCGCACACCGGCATGAGGATCCCCAAGTCTCTAGATAATTCCAGCATCTTGCCCAATACGAGGGGTTCCAACAAATCAGGCTCCGTCTCAGGATATGCGGCCATAGCCAGTTCCAGAACGGCACCTCGGAATGCCAGCGGCGATTCTTCAGGTGCCCGTTGCCGCTGTACGAATCTACGATGAGCATCATCCGGAGGCTCATACGCGTCCGCCATTTCCTCAAAGACCCCCTGTAGCGTCCTCTTCTTTTCGGCCTTGATGGAGCGGAAGAACCTGACAGACTCGTCGTCGAGAAGTGTTGGTAGGACTTCCAGGGCCTCCGCGTCCGTCCATTTGGCGGATCGTACAGCCGCTTGAAAACGGCAGGTGAATGCGCTCCAATCGCTGCCGATGGAGAATTCTTTAACAGTTGTCAAATGATGGCTGCGGGTCCTTGCTCCGCCGTCCTCCGTCGATGGTGACTCGTGCGGCAGCAACAAGATGGCGTCACTCCGCAACGTGTTCAAGATGGCGGCTCCCCGCGGTGGAGGGCGTAAGATGGCGGCTTCCCGCCGTTTCTCCTCGGCCACGCCCAAGATGGCGGCTTCGTGCCGCGTGGTGGAGAGGGCTGATGGCGTCGGCAAGGCCCCGGCCCGCTGTTCCCCGCTGGGCCTCCCTGAAGTCGTCGCCGGCGTCACGAGGTCGCACAACTGCGTCAACACCGCCTTAAGTGCCTCCAGTTGGGCCGCCACCTGTCGCCATCCTTCATCAGCGTCCACTTGCGCGGATGGACCCACCGAAGCGGCAACGTCCTGCACCCCCGGACCGTCACTCGTCCCAGCGTCGCTTCCCCCGTCCATCGTCGGTAGCGCCACCGCTGGAGGGAAGTCGTCTTCAGAAGATGCTGCAGAAGATGGTGCAGGGACGTTCTTTCTTCTGAGCTGTTTTGACATGCCGTTTCACTTCTGACACCAGTGTAATAAAGGACTCTTTCACAGTGTCGATCTCCGTTGTCCTTTATTTGGGTTCGTGTAATCTCGCTCCCACAGCGTCCTCGCTCAGGCCCGCTCCTCCTCCGTCGATCACTCCACAGCCACCCTGCTGCTCCGTTCTGCAGCCACACTGCTGCTCCGCCCTAAAGCCACACTGCTGCTCCGCTCTGCAGCCCCACTACTGCTCCGCTCTGCAGCCAGCCTTCCACAGCCCGCTAGCCCCCTGCGCCCTGACACCGTTGGCCGACGGTGCCGAGGTCTCCCAACACGTGGCGATCGCGCCACCCTCCCCGTACTGCCCAGCGTGGCCTCCTCCCGTTTCACTCCGTCTCAACTCCCCGATCCCCTTCCGGTTCTCTCCCTAAATCCTCTCCCCCACGTGACCCTAACTCCTCCCTCTCCTCAGGTGACCAAGACTACGCCCCCCTCAATCCTTGCTCGCATTACATTTGTATCAGCAATAGATCAATTATCGGCAATGCACAATCGATGCAAGTGAACATGGAGATAGCCTAGTGGTAAGACTGAGACTATGATTGATTGCATTATGACCGGGGTGCAACAATCTATTCTTAGGATCAGAGCTAACGGGGCTGCAGATGTCAGTTCAGCCTGCAGCCGAGTTGTTGCAGAAATCAGAGTGAAGCTACGGAGCGAGCGAACCACAGATGCACCTTTGACACGGCAAAGCTAAAGGTCTTCGAGGTGCAAACTTGACAGAAAAGGGGGAGTCAGAGGCAGGAGCGGATACACGCTGGGCAGGCTTATTAGCTGTATTGCATTTCCAATGTGAATTTTGATTAACTATATAAACCCCTTTTAAAAGAACGGAAAGATTACATTTGATAGTATGGTGCCGCGGTGGTGAGATTTTAACTACATAGCCTGGTACACAGAAAGTCGTGGTTAAGATCCCGACCCTCATGGCTATATATTTTTTTCTCCCTGTGGTTGCGTGGATTTTTCTTCGGGTCCTCTGGTTTTTCCTTCCACTTTTAGAATCAACGTCACGGATTTAGAGCAATGGTCTTGAAACGTTTCCGGCTGCGTACCCTTTTAAAAATAATATTGCCTACCACGTCATACCCCCTTCTGAGATCAAACTTTTTATTTATCCTAGATAAATCTGATGAGCTACACAGCTCTTTTTTTCTCAGATATCCAGTAGGGGTGGGTCAGAAAGTAACAACAACAAACAATACAACATAAACGATCAGAGTGCAAAGTATAGAGAAGGTAAACAAATAACTAAAAATAAATAACTAAAACTAAACTTTGTTTTACCAGGTAAAGCCTACTGGACTATGTAGCTCTTTTTCAGAAGCGACCGGGCCACAAATGATAGCTCAACGAAGTGGCTCATGTGGAAATTTATAGCCGCCAAATAATCACAATGCATGTTTCCAACCATGGAGGAAAAAACTGGAGGACCCGGAGAAAAAAATCCACATAACCACGGGGAAAGACACACGTAAGACGAGGAAGATAACATAATGCTACCATGATGCGCCTTAAATTAAAAAAAACATAAGGAAATAAGTTCAAATTGTATAAAGTACACCTTAAGAGCTAGCCATGGTATTGGAACAAACTCGCGGAGTAGAATCTATTATTGTAGTAAGTTTATTTTATTTTAAAAGGCACAAAGCACAATAACATATTGTTTCGCCATAAAATATGTTTTTTCTCGCATACCCCCTGATGAGAGCTCACATAACCCCTAGGGGTACGCGCAGTACCACAGTTTGAAATCCATTGGTTTGGATTTATTTGGCTGCTATACAGTGGCGTCGCTAGGGTTGGTGTCACCCAGTGCGGTAACTTATGGTGTCACCCCTCATGGACTTTTGCCGGTCCCAGACCATACAGAATCCTTAGTAATGTTTTTGTACTAATTTTACTCGTAAATCGTAATTCCCGTATATTACTGAATGTAATGGCAATAATAGTGACGTAAACAACTAGCAAAATTTAAATTAAACCTTTAAATTACAACATTTCCTTTAATTACGATTTCATTCTCAAAAAAGTTATTGATAAAGGTGCACAAATAATAATTACCACAATATTGTAGCTAAAACACCAGAAAATTTGATAGAATCAGTGACGATAAAAACACAAGCAGCAACGAAAACAACAGCGCGTGCTTGTAGCGCATGCAGACGAAACCATGTGACTCGAAGCGTCACTGTAGTTGGGTAACAATGACAGCTTTGACCGGAGCGCATTAGGTTCAAAAAGTAAATTAGCATAGGCGGAAAGGCTTTCCCACCTGATGACGGACGCTTGTGTTGCGCCCGGAACGTCGTGATTTATTTTATTTTATACCTACGTGACTTTACCGAAAGAACCAAAGGTGTAATAATACACATTCTTGCAGATGTGTATTAGAAATAACATGCACCCAGGGAAATGCGTGGTTAAAACATAGCAAGTGGAAGGAATAATTCATTCGCATATTGCTGAAATCTACAAACCTGCCATTAATTCCTTTTTAAAGTTGATGTCGTAATAAATCTAGATTTGAAGTTTTCGTGACTGCAGGGTAAAGTCACGTAGGTATAAAATAAAATTAATTAAATCACGACGTTTTGGGCGCAACACAAGCGTCTGTCATCAGGTGGGACAACCACAGCAAGAAACAATTGCTGAAGTGGGCAAAAGGGCTGCTATAACAAGAGGCTATATAGATAAGAGAAGGGGGAGGAACCAGGGAGGATAGATAGAGAGGGGGTGTGGGGTAGGGGGAGTGGAGCACTGCCAAGTGAAGCGCTGCTAGAAGGGAGGGGGGTGTGAGGTAGGGGGAGTCGAGCGCTGCCAAGTGAAGCACTGCCAGGAGGGATTAAAGGGCGAGTACGGAAAAATGCCGGCAGGCGGGGGAAGTAAGCGGGGCTGGGAGTGGGAGGCTGACGAAGACTGGAGATGTGGATATGAAGGCAACACCATAAAGCAGTTAAGGTTTTACCTGGTTAATAACATCTTTCCAATGATTGCTCAATTTGTATCCATCTTCTCGGTTGAAGTTACGTTTATGTTTATACTGGTAGGAACGAAGTGGACCAGCCTACAATAGATTATATCGTCCGTCCGTCCGTCCGACCGTCGGGTCCGACCGTGTAGCAACATCGCCCCCTACTGCAAACACTTGGCATGACCCTACAAAAACCTTTAGACTCAGTGACGCTTTCCTGGCTAAACAAGTGTAACATTCCCTTATAATTCTCTCAGATAGCTTTTAATTAAAACATTTAAATTAATGAGGCTTTCCTGGCTAAACAAGTGTAACATTCCCTTATAATTCCCTGAGATAGCTTTTAATTAAAACTTTTAAATTCAAATTTTATAATTAAAACTTTTAAATTCAAATTTTACTCACAGCGCCCTAAAGCCTACAGCTAGGCCTAAAGCCTCGAACTACGCCTATCACTCTCCCTTCGTATCGTACCCCCGCGTGTGTGCAAGGGAGTTAATGTTTAACAACGTTACATTCCCTGATGCTTTTAAATAGAAACATTTAAATTTCAAGCTTTTACATAAATAATAAAAACATTTAATTATAAAATTAACTCACGGCGGCCTAAAGCCTACAGCTAGGCCTAAAGCCTAGAACTAGGCCTCAACCTCTCCCTTCGTATCGTACCCCCGCGTGTGTGAAAGGGAGTTAATGTTTTACAATGTAACATTCCCTGATGTTTTTAAATAGAAACATTTACATTTAAAGCTTTTACATAAATAATTAAAACATTTAAATTACAAATTAACTCACAGCGGCCTAACGCCTACACCTAGGCTTAAAGCCTAGAACTAGGCCTCACACTCTCCCTTCGTATCGTCCGATTCGGTGTAGCAACATCGCCCCCTACTGCAAACACTTGGCAGGACCCTACAAAAACCTTTAGACTCAGTGGGGCTTTCCTGGCTAAACAAGTGCAATAATACATTATGTTTATATTCTTTGGTTATTCGTTCCTACCAGCCCACCCCGCAGGGTCCTGTTATATCTGAATGGCTTCATGATTTAACGTCGTGATTTAATTTATTTTATTTTATATCTACGTGACTTTTCCGAAAGAACCAAAGTGTGTTGATGTCGTACTCTGGTAATATTTTACATTTGATGTGTGGATTTAAAAGTGCAAAGCCTCCCTCCACCTGCTGTATGTCACCATGGACTGAGAAGTCTCTTGTGCATTCGCGTTCCTACGATATGGTGGCCCTGTGGGCCACACACGCCACTGGCATGGGCTACACAATGCACTCATCAGCTGTAGTACTTTAGATGGAGGTCACGATATTACACTCAATCATGTTCATTGCAAAACCACATTTTTCCCCCTCATAAGCGACATTGTCATGTCCAACTAATTTCGAATTTAGTAGTTTTCTGATATATATTTTAAATGCATACATGTTCTTAAAACTGCAAATATTAGACATACACTAAATTTGAAAAAAAACATTCTAGCCAGGGAATATTGTCTGAAAAAATAAATGTGAGTGGACTAATTCTCCTTTACGAACAGAACCGGGGTCAAGTTAATTATAAGCAGGTCCACATGTCCACAAACGTTCCTGACAAATTCTTCACAGTAAAACGTAAAGTATTTACGGTCACATTTCGATTTAAAGCTTTCGTGACTGCAGGGATTCATCTTCTTGGTTCTTTCGGTAAAGTCACGTAGAAGGGAAGTAATAAAATAATAAAAATAAAACATAATAAAATAATTCTCACGACGTTTCGGCCACAACGCAAGCAAGTGTTTCATTCTTCACCTGAGGACGGCTGCTTGCGTTGTGGCCGAAACGTCGTGAGAATTATTTTATTATGTTTTATTTTTATTGTATTACTTCTCTACTACGTGACTTTACCGAAAGAACCAAGAAGATATTTACGGTCACGTTTTTCCAATGTTTGGCCACCGGTGTGTGTGTGTAATGTAGGCCCGGCATTCTGGGGCCTGGTAAACTCTGCATGGAGCCTGTGCTCCGTAGGTAAGAAGCAGTCACCCGTCAACATCGAGACCAGTCGGATGATCTTCGACCCCTTTCTGCTGCCCCTGCGCATCAACACTGGCGGAAGAATGGTGAGCATTGTCTTGTCCGCATTGTCTTGTCTACATTGTTTGAGCAACACGATGCAATGTACAGTGTGTTACACATTACAGGTCTTTGAAAAACATTCATCAATAACACTGTGGCCTTAAAATGGAAAAAGGTGACGTTTCAGTCTATGCCCCTTCTTCATAGTGTAGTGAGTCACTTCGGAGACACTATTTAGAAGGCAACAACATCTATTCTACACTACATAACACCGTTACACACGGGACTATAATGCACCTAACTCTTGCACTCGTTACATACGGGACTATAATACGCCTATCTCTTGCGCACACAGGGTAACTATAACCGGATCAGAACAGCCAACATGCTGTGTGACCCACGACGTCGGAGATGGAAGATGTAGCACTTGGGTTCCACTTCACCTGCATACGGCCCCAATATTCGATTGGGGCCTCCCTTTTATGACTCTCGGCGCGGCATGGTTCCACCCTCGGCCGCGCCTCCCTCTGGAACATTCCCGAAGGTTCCAGACTACCTTGCATCTCCCACCTGCCTGGCTCCGCCCTTAACCACGCCCCCTTCAGGAACTTTATAGACGATTACTGGCTACACTTCCCGTGTTCCCTTGGTCCCCAGTGACCAATTATGTGGCAATTACTCTCTGCGCTGGCGGAGTGGCTGCTCTCTGCTAGCACCCGGTACTACGCCCCTAGCGACCCGCTGTATGGTACTGCATGGCGTGCTAGCCTCTGCACCCATATTTCCTTGTTCTACAGCACTTAGCACTACGCGCCGTAGTGATCCATTTAACATCACTACAATAGCATACAGAGAGGCCAGAAAAATATAGTGGATAAGAGTTGTTGCAGATAAAACATAACATTCTAAAAAGTGTTTTATTAGCATATGTAAAGTTACATATTATATGACATACTAGTTCAAAACGCCTATCTTTGCCAGGACATAGTTTTCAATAAATATAATAATGAACTTGATATTATTTTTTACAATTTGTATATGATCAAACACTAACAACTACTCCAAAAAATTATGTTTTTCCTCGAAACAAAAATTGTTGACAACTTAATTCAACTTCTTATCTTTAAAGACATACCCACCGGAAACCGCTCAATTTAAAGATTCTGTTTTTTTTTTATTAAAAAGAAAAAAAAAGGGAGCTGGTAGGAACGTTGGGTTGCTCGATCAATGGCCAGGGTCAACGGCGGCGTGATGTATTCCGCAATTATTCCCGACTGTGAGGGCGGGCACAAGCCGGCGTGAGTAGGTTAAACGTTGAGTTTTATAAGGGCACCACGGGATGGCCAGCCCCTCCCCACCCAGCCCCACCCCTCCCACCCCCCACCCAGCCCCTCCCCACCCTCCCCACCCAGCCCCTTCCCACCCTCCCCACCCAGCCCCACCCTCCCCACCCTCCCCTCCCCACCCCTCCCACCCCCCACCCAGCCCCACCCTCCCCACCCTCTCCACCCAGCCCCTCCCCACCCAGGCCCTCCCCACCCTCCCCTCAACACCCAGCCCCTCCCCACCCTTCCCTCCCCACCCAGCCCCTCCCTCCCCACCCAGCCCCTCCCTGCACGATGGACGGACGGACACAATAATACCCTGTGTGCTAGTGTAACCAGGAGGTTTCTACCAATAATACTTTATGAGAGTAAGGTTCTATCTTTTACCGTTTTCGAATTATTCCGATTTTAATGTCATAAAATGCGCATTATTTTGTTGAAATCTGCTTGAATCGGAAATATCTCAAAAACAATAAAATAGAGAACAATGGATCTTTCTTTAATTTTATTTGCTGTTTAATGCTCTATCAAACGAAGAAAAACACGATCTTATATTTGGAATAGTTTCTGTATGACACTCATAAACATAAAACTTGATTTTAGAGACCGACCGAAACTGAATTTCTGGTTTCGGCCGAAACTAAAAGTAAACCGAAAGTAAAATATTTACTTTTGGCCAAAACCGAAAGTAAACCGAAAGTTTTTGGCTTCGGCCGAAACAGAAACTATGCCAAAAGAGGCCATTTGCCAACTTTCGGCGCCGAAACCGAATTTCGGTCGGCCTATAATTGTCAGACTTCGAATCTCGGTATCAACACGCGTGTAGACTGAAGCGAACGCAACACATAAGCCAAGGCGGGCAGGCGGCTGGGAACAGACAACAGAGGTACTTTGTTGTCATCCCGCCAAAGAGACCCCACGCACGGATGGAGATGCAGGCTGCTGTCTGTTGACTGGTCGTATTTACATTAGCAGACCATGGTTGCGGCTGTAACCTCGCTCCCAAGCTGCTGCTGCTGACGTGTGTGTGTTTTCAGCCTATTGTATAGGATTGCCTAGCACCGACTGACCGGCCGATAGGCAGAGTGATAGACGTAGCACTAGCATTATATTCTAAAAATAGATATTCGGTTGACGAATGATGACCGAAAGTCAATGTCAGTTTCGGCCGAAACCGAAACCAGACCGAAAGTTAAAAATTGACTTTCAGCCGAAACTGATTTAAGGCCTCGACGCAGAGGCGTTGTTTCTCTGTGTGCCTATGTGTGTGTCTCTCTCTTTGTATCTCTGTGTTATCTCTCTCTGCTTATGTGTCTGTCTATATGTCTCCGTGTCTGTGTTTTCTCTCTCTCTCAAATTTAGCAATCTTTAGAAGAACGTAATCAACCAGGTAGGGTGTTGACTGTTATGTTAGCCGACTCTCTGTGTTGTATTGCATTATATTTCTAAGTTTGCTAGGTTTGTTTTCTCTTTCATTTGTACTTGATGATGATCGAAACGTCGTATGCTATTATTTCATTTCTTATTTTCTCTTTCTACGTGACTTTACCGAAAGAACCAAAGAGTAACTCATAAACATGTTAATGGGGCACTTAAAATCGAGATTTGGGGGCCTTAAAATGATTTTCAGATTGTTCCTGTTGTTTATGTCCTAAAAGCTACCTATGTACCACATTTCAGCTTTCTTCCTTGTCGGAAGTACCCTTAAGGTTTTTGGGACGTACAGATTAAGGTATTTATATAGATTAGTAGCTATTGAATTACAATACACAAAATATTTACAATGGAATAAACTCATTAATATTCAAATAAAAAATTCATTATAACAAAAAATGATTCATGGGACCTCCTTTGCCAGTGCCAAAATATAAGTATAGGTTTTTCCCATTTTTTCTGGCAACAAAACTGAAACCTTTCTACGAGGAATCATGTCTGCATTAACCACAATACTTGTGGTGAGAATGCAAACGAAAAACATACTCTGATAATATATGCATTGTCCTTAAGACTGATTGGTCCACACCAGAGGCAGTTTTCTTTTGTGCCTCGTCTCAAACGATGTTAGACCAGAGGATGCCAAAAGGCCTTTTGGCGTCCTATGGTCTCACAATTCTTAAAAAATCATAATTTACATATTTTCTTACTGGTGTAGTGACATAAGAAGGGAGGGGCTGCTGGGGGCTCTGGGTTCCCAGGTGGGTCCAGACGCTTAAGCCTCTGGGCGCCAGGCGTTGAGTTCCCAGGGGGTCCAGACGCTTAATCCCCTTGGCGCCGCCAAAGGGGGGGGCTGTGTGTGCTCTGTGGGATATCTGGGGGCGCACACGGCCCCACCCCTCGTTGTACCAGGCATAAAAGGAGAGCTCCCTGGACGATCGGGGCCCAGTTGTAACTCAAGACCCAAGACCCACGACCAGCCATCTGAAGACCCGGGGATGCTGTGAGAGCCAGCGCTGGGACTCTGGAACTCCCGACTCTACGACCTTGTGAGGGCGAGTTCCGGAGCGTAGCCAGAGTAGAGTATCTAGGCTGTGTAGCTAGGCTGTGTACCTAGGCTGTAACAGAGTATCAGGACTGTTGGACTGTTGGACTGTTGGACTGTTGGAGTGTTGTATTGTAATAAAGAAGTTACCTCTACAAGTGTCTCCGGAACCTGTTACATTTGGCGTCAGAAGTGGCAATGGAGACAAGAAGTAAGCCACGTACCTTCAGTCCTGACGGCGATGTTGAGGAGCAAGCGGCGACGGGGCAGCCAACTCGGGCCGACAGCGACGCTGCACCGCCGGCTCAGCAGTCGTCCACCATACCTGCCGATCTTCCTCCAGCGTCGGGAGCAGCAATGGAGGAAACGCTGCTTCGCCTCACCGAGCTGCTCCACGCCACCGTCTCCATCCTGGACGACATGCGTCGCTCACAGGCGGAGACAGCAGGGAGAGAGGAGGCGCAGCGGCCGCACCATCCCGCCGGCTCCCACACAAAGATGGCGGCCGTTCCCGCCGCAAATACATCCGGGTGTGTCGTCACTTCTGCGGGGGGAGCAGTGGCCGCTGGGAGCGACGTCACTTCCGGGCCCAGCGTGGGCCAACCCGATGACGCCGCGTCATCAGCGCTGCGTCCCTCACCGCCGGGTGACAGCGCTGCGAACGCGAAGCCAGCTTCAGCCGGGTTGCCAGGCAACGAAAGCTTGGCTCACGTCCAGCAACGCCTGCCGGCACTCAAGGCATTTTCTTCAGAGGGGGGTGAGTGGGCAGCGTTCGAACGCCGGTTCGTCTCTCTTATAGAGACGTCCGGCTGGTCGGAGTATGAAGCGCTCCAAGGCCTCCCGGCCATGCTCGACGACGACTCCCTCGCAGCACTCCTTACTGTGCCACGCGCAAAACGTGCCACGCTCACGGATGCCCTTCATCAGATGCGGCTGATTTATGGACCCCCATCCGAAGCACGTCACCGCTTCGATGCGAGGAGGAAGAAGGCCTCCGAGTCGGCGATGGGGTACCGCAGCGCGCTGCTGGCCATGGCAAAGGTTGCCTACCCTCGCATGGATGAAGACGCTGTGGAGTCACTCGTGCTGCAGAAGCTCATGAGCTTGGCCCGCCAGCTTCGAGTTGCCATGCCGACAGCCGACGACGACGACGACTTCACGTCGCTACGTGCTGCCAGGTGCATCCAAGCACACCTACATTGCGATGAGGACACGACCATCGCCGCCTGCGCAGGCCCACCTGATGCACAAGCCTATGACGTGCATTCGGGGCCTCATCAGGCCTTCGCAGCAACAGAAAATCGCGGATCGTCCAACTGGCGATCCCAGCGAGATCACCACCAGCGGGACCGGCCAACCTCGCGCCAGGACGGAGCGTCCATCGTCTGCCACAACTGTGGCCTTCGGGGCCATGTGGCGTCCGGCTGCCGGGTCCCCCGACGCCGGACTTCAGGACCTCCGGCGCCTCGGCCACCACCGTATCCTCGGCATACCCAGGCGAGTCACGACACCTCGCACTCTCGGCCCCCACTTACAACAAGCACGCACCCTCACACCACACAGGGGGGTCATGCTTCTGAGGAGGGGGATTCGGGCCCATCATTGAACAACCGGGCGCTCGGACCGGGTCAATGGTCCGAGTTGGCCCATAGGGTCGTTGCCGCTGCGGCAGGGTCCTCTGCCGTAGTGGGTTCCATCGAGGGCGTTGATGTTCGTATGTTGATCGATACGGGTGCGTCGGCGACCATCATTTCAGACATAATTTATAACATTTTGCCCGATATATGCCGTCCCTTGCAGCCAGTTGATGTGCCATGCTATGCCGCAAATGGGGGTTCGTTGGGCATCACCGGACGGATCAATGCTCAGATCCGCATTGCTGACGTCCAATTAGTTGGGCCCATTTTGGTCTCATCAACCCTCGCCGTTCCGTGCCTCCTCGGAACAGATTTCTTGGGGAAGATGCCCATTAAAATTCTCATTAACAAAGGGTGTATTGAGCTCCCCTCCGGCCGACGCATGGCCTTCCTACCCACACCCACTCGGTTGCACTCCGCATCTACGACGGTGCAGGCGTTGGCGGCGTGCACAATTCACATTCCTCCTGGCTCTCAGATGTTAGTTCCCCTCCGGTTTCGTAAACCCCTTGATTACGACGCGTTCATGGGGGGTGCTGTGATCGGGCCTTCGCGTTCAGCTGAGCGGGTGTCGGACCTCGTGTGTGCACAAACGCTCGTGCGAAGCGACCACGACCCCTTTATCCAGGTCCTTAACGCGGGATTGGAAACGGCCGTTATCTGTCAGGGAATGGTGCTTGCTCACGCGACGCCAGCCCCGCCAGAAGATGTGATCGTGGGTCACGTAGGGGGCGAGTTCTCTTCCGTTGCCAAGCCAGGTCCTGACACAGGATGGCTCGACGCGCTTTGCTCCACTTCTGCCGATTTGTCACCATTACAACATGCTAAATTACGCACGCTGCTGAGCGATTTCGCCGACGTTTTCAGTCAAAGCAAATTCGACATTGGCTGCACTAAATTGCTAAGCCACCACATCGACACGGGTGATGCCGCTCCAATTCGTCAAAACCCATTCCGGTTGAGCCCGGCCGAAAAGGAACATGTACGGGTGGCCGTCAACGATATGTTGGCGGCCGATGTCATTGCGCCATCAAATAGCCCATGGGGGGCGCCGATCGTTCTTGTTAAGAAGCACGACGGGAGCCTCCGCTTTTGTGTTGACTTCAGGAAACTTAATAAGATTTCGGTGGCCGACGCCTACCCGCTTCCCAGGATGGACGAGTCGCTCGATGCCTTAGCAGGTGCGCATTACTTCTCCACCTTGGATCTCCTCTCGGGGTTTTGGCAGCTACCCCTTGATGACGCATCCAAACCAAAGACGGCCTTTCGCACGCCGCAGGGACTGTTCCAATTCAACAGACTTCCCATGGGTCTTCACTCGGCCCCGGCGACGTTCCAGCGCCTGATGGAGCTGGTCCTCGCTGGGCTCCAGTGGGATTCTTGCCTAATCTACCTCGACGATGTAATCGTGTTCAGCAAAACTTTTGATGAACACCTCACGCGATTGAAGGCAGTTTTCCTTAAAATGCGAGCGGCTAACCTCAAATTCAAACCGCAAAAATGCCACCTCATGAGGGATTCGGTTCGTTATTTGGGCCATATTGTCAGCCGCTCGGGAATTGCCACGGACCCCGAAAAGACAAATTGCGTGCGCTCATGGCCAACTCCTACCTCTGTTGGGGAGGTGCGGAGTTTTATCGGCTTCGCCTCATATTATCGACGATTTGTTGCGGGATTCGCATCTATTGCGAAGCCCCTCCACGCATTAACGGCCAAAGGGGTCAAATTCCGATGGGGAGAGTTAGAACAGGCATCATTCAATGCCGTCCGAAAAGCACTGGTCGATGCTCCTACCCTGTCTTATCCAGATTTTACCACTCCGTTCATTCTGGATACAGACGCCAGCAACACCGGAATTGGAGGGGTGCTGTCGCAAATTGTCAATGGAGTGGAGCGCGTCGTCGCCTATGGCAGCAGGGTGCTGTCGCCCGCGGAGCAACGTTACTGCGTGACGCGCCGCGAATTGCTTGCTATCGTTTTTTTCATAAAGCAGTACAGGCCATACGTGTATGGCAGGCATTTCACAGTACGCTCCGACCACGCGGCGCTACAATACGCCTTGCGAGTGGACCAACCATCTGGACAGCTCTCGCGTTGGCTCGAGATCCTCCAGGACTTTGCGTTCACTGTCATTTACCGCAAGGGGATTCAACACGGGAACGCCGACGGGTTGTCGCGACTGCCGAACAATGGGCGCTGTGCTTGTTTTTTGGGTGCGGGGCGTTGTAGGCAGCCTGACGGGGTACCGCCCCCATCCCTTGCGGCCGCGGCCGGGGATGGGGTCGGGGACCACGGGGCTCCCTCCACGCAAGTTCCGCAGGACGCATTGCTGGGCCTCGGGTTGGACGACTGGGGACGTCTTCAGATGGAAGACGTCTCCCTCCTCAAATTGAGACGCCGCGCTAGGGATGCCGAGGGTCACAGGGGGCAGGGGGGCCCCGTATCATATGTCATCCGGGAAGGCGTCCTCATGCATTGGGATGGGGGGTCCCAATCCCACACATTGGTGGTGCCCACCTCCCTGCGGGGGCGACTTGTGTGGGAAACCCACAGTCGCCTCTTGCACTTGGGTGTTCAGAAAACACTAGCTAAAATCCAATTGGAATTTTTCTGGCCGGGCATGGCAAACGATGTGGCTGACCTTGTGCAAGGTTGCACAGAATGTGCACGGCGGAAACCACCTGCTAGGCCGTCCTGCCCGCCGCTCCAATCCATTAAAGTTTCCCGGGTCAATGAGATCGTCGCATTGGATATTTTGGGTCCGTTTCCCGCTACTCCTCGGGGTAATAAGTACCTTTTGGTTGGGGTCGAATATTTTACCCGATGGGCCATGGCCTGGCCACTCCCCAACCAGTCTGCAGCAGCCATTACAGAGGCCTTTTTCCAGGGCTACGTCCTGGACAAGGGTGCTCCCGAACGCCTGCTGACCGACCAAGGGAAAAATTTCTCTTCCACCCTGTTGCGGGATGTGTGCAACCTGCTAGGGACACACAAAATTCGCACCTCGCCATATCACCCCCAGACTGACGGTATGGTCGAGCGATTACATAGGACACTTACCTCCATGCTAAGCCACCAGGTGTCTGAGTCACAGACTGATTGGGATCTCCACATACCTGGTGTCTTGGCCGCCTATAGAATGGCGCCCCATGCTGCCACGGGGTACTCGCCATTCTATCTAATGTATGGTAGGGAGGTTTGCCCCCCAATCGACGTACAATTGCACATTAAACAGCCCGCACCTAAGGCTAAGATTGCCGACCACATCCGTGCTAATGTGCGTCGTCTCGTAGATGCCCGGGAGGCTGCTCAAAATAACTCAGAAGCCCGTCAGCTTGCCAACGAGCGGTTGCGGAATCTCCGCACATCCCGCCACGTTTGGGTAGAAGGGGACCGCGCCTGGCTCCACTGCCCGCAGGTACCATTGGCTACTTCCTCAAAACTGCTTAAGCCTTGGAGAGGGCCGGTTGTTATTATTCGCGTTCTCCGCCCGCAGTGTGTCAGGATCCAGCATGGCAAGCGACGTTGGTTCGTGCACCCGTCACGTCTAAAACCTTACATTCAACCCTACACACCTCCTTCACATCTCCGGGGCCGAGAGCGCGACATGTCTGACGAGTCGCGCCGCGATGATGCTGCTTCTAACTCTCGGGCAGGTCCCGCTGCCCCGCCCTCAGGTGCCTTGGGAATGAAATCCGCCACGGCCGACCCAGCGGGAACAAGCTTGCCCGCGGGATCAGCGACCCAGGACACAAGCGCAACAGCGGGTCGTCGGTCCCCTCCTGCCTCCGTCGCGACCGATGGACCTGCCACTCGGACTCGCTCAAAACTCAAACGATTTTCATGACCCCCGCCCACGAACTCTCGTCCCAACGCGACGCCACTCACTTTTCCATCATGTATAGTGGGCGATTGGGGCGTGCGTTCATCCTGCATATATGTGTTTATACAGTGTTGTTCTGCATCGGTGACCACAGGAGGGGGAGAGGCGCTTTCTTCTCATTTTTTTTTCTTGATTTGTCACACACTCATTCTGATGGTTAACAAATAATTTCTTGTACAATTGTATTTTTTTTGACAGCCGGGTCGGCTGGAGGCTACGTAGAGGGGGGTAATGTAGTGACATAAGAAGGGAGGGGCTGCTGGGGGCTCTGGGTTCCCAGGTGGGTCCAGACGCTTAAGCCTCTGGGCGCCAGGCGTTGAGTTCCCAGGGGGTCCAGACGCTTAATCCCCTTGGCGCCGCCAAAGGGGGGGGCTGTGTGTGCTCTGTGGGATATCTGGGGGCGCACACGGCCCCACCCCTCGTTGTACCAGGCATAAAAGGAGAGCTCCCTGGACGATCGGGGCCCAGTTGTAACTCAAGACCCAAGACCCACGACCAGCCATCTGAAGACCCGGGGATGCTGTGAGAGCCAGCGCTGGGACTCTGGAACTCCCGACTCTACGACCTTGTGAGGGCGAGTTCCGGAGCGTAGCCAGAGTAGAGTATCTAGGCTGTGTAGCTAGGCTGTGTACCTAGGCTGTAACAGAGTATCAGGACTGTTGGACTGTTGGACTGTTGGACTGTTGGAGTGTTGTATTGTAATAAAGAAGTTACCTCTACAAGTGTCTCCGGAACCTGTTACACTGGCATTAGTGGCACATGAATTTAACTTTCAAGTGGTTAAGCTTTACTAATCCGTGGAGGTTAGGATTATGATTATTGCAGTGAGATTAGCTTAGGCAATGTCTTAATGGCCCACTTATACAGACGGCATCTGAGGACGAGGAGGCTCATGGGACAACCTGCATATGTTTATTAACTGCAACGCCATTCGTAGGACAACCAATTAGGAGTACTGTACAGTTATTTGCATACTTTTTTTCTTCATATTTAAGACCTCGTGTAGAGAAGGATATTTTATATGGCTGTATTCAGAATGAGGACCGTGGAAATTATCAATCTCTGGGCACTCGAGCGCGAGAGTGAGAGCTGTATGGTAATCCTAGAGCCTCGGGGCAATATTTGCAATTTTGATGTCCTAATGGAAAGCCACTGTGTGCACTTTAGCATTAAATAACATGATCACTCTCATCATGGACAGAGCTTTAGTTTTACACTCTGACCCTAGGCTATAGCTGCATTTCTAAATAAATGGCTGAATAGAATATATGGGCATACCACGGATAAAATAACTTTTTACATTTCAGCTTTGGGGCATAACAATGACCTCATAAATTTGTGTATAGTAATTGAAAAAGTGTCTGAGGCAATGTTCTTGACTGTATGTTGTTTTGTATACTGCACAACGGGTCACCAGTAACCACCGTGTCTATAAATTACATCTTGCCCATGGGGCAAACCGCTTATTTTTGGTGCTATCCACGAATTCCCAAAGGTGTAGCATTTAAGCATTTCAAGTAGTGGTTAGCGCTGCGCTGCACTACAAACCCGGCGACCCGGGTTTCATTCCCACTCACGGCCAACACCAGTGACGATTATCTCAACCGGTCCTGGGCCTCCCCTATGTCGACTCAACCGCAAATGAGTACCTGGTACAATGTCTAAAAATCGGCACTAGGTACTGGCGGAGCCAGTGGGGGGGGGGTGGTAGCACGTGCCCCCCCAATGATCCGATCGAAATCCCTAATTTCGATCGAATCATTGGGGTTTATTAGTAATAGATCGGCATTTTGCGACCCCCACTGCCACTGTTTATTATTATGTGCCAGGGATTATATGAGATGATAGGACAATAGTCTGAGTCCATAATTGGCAATACGTAACGGCAAAGCAGTTATAAGTGACTCACAGAATTGTGCGCAGTTGCGTATACAGTACACGACTTCCCTGAAGGCATTCACCTTCAGTGAGCGCGATGGCGATCACACACGGCTCGATTTCGACCGTCGATCGATGGCTGCGCCATCGCCACACACGCGTCGAATAAAAAGCAAGGGACAAGTCTTTACTTACTTACAACTCCTATCATTTTTCATTGCTGGAGGGGTTGCCCCCCCTACCTGAAAATCCTGGCTCCGCCATTGCCACTAGGGAAACAAAGGCGGCCAGGCGTGGTGTTGGTCACCCACCCCCTCCCATGTTGTCTCGGCCTTCATTGGTGCTCATCAACAACACTAGCTCCTAGAGTCTGTTAAGGCTATACGGGGGATCTTTGTCCTTGTGGCATGCGTGCGTGGCATACGCTAGAGCAGGGGTTGGCAACCTGCTGCTCTTTGGCTGCCCCTGTGCGGGCAGTTTTTATTTTTTAAACTGAATTTACTTTATTCGGCTCTTTTTAACACTCTAAAGCATGGGCCGGCAAACCTGCGGCTCTGGAGCCGCATGCCAGCGGCTCTTTAAGTACCGCCGTTGCTTCGTGACATCATTATTTATTTAGGGACCACCACCGTCTCCCGTATTTGCATTTGCATTGTGCGGCTCTTGAAATATTTAGTTGTTTTTTTGTTACCGGCGAAGATATTACCAACCCCCCTGCACTAGAGCAGTGGTCGTCGATCCCACCAAAACATTTGATTTCAAATTTTCGATTTCAAAATAAAATGATTTTTTTTACTTCTGCCTACGAAACGTTCGAAAAGTTTCATTCGCAGGCGTTATGAAAGTGGATAGCTTTAAGTATTCTTAGGTTTTCTCGGTAAAGTCACGTAGGTAAAACATTAAAATTAATAAAAGTAAAATAAAATAAAAATCACGACGTTTCGGAGGCAACACAAGCTTCCGTCTTCAGGTGGAACCGTCAAAGCCACGACAGCTGTATCAAGTAAATGAGAGATTACAAGAGCTACCACTCCGTATATATAATGGTTGGAGAGGGGGGAAGGGCCAAGTACGGCACACTTTTTATTAATATGGTAAGGTGAGGCTTAAGAGGCTGAGCCTTTGTTATGGAGAGGTACGGTTTGTGACTAAGCCTGGCCTACATAACAATAGTGTGAAAAAAGAAACAACTACACATGGTAAACAAGCCTGGCTGTCTATCAATAACCTGTAATAGTTGTCTGTCAAGTAAGATGGTCCAAATAAGTGTAGTTAAATCTTTTTTGCATGGTTAATCACATCTTTCCAATGATTACTCAGTTTGTAACCATCATCACGGTTGAAATTATGTCTGTGTTTGTATATTTGTATGGCTTCGTGTACAAACCTTTGATGGTAGCCAGGAGGTTTGCAGAGAACCTTGGTCTCGGAAAAGACAATTTCATGAGAGCCCACCGAGTTGTAGCAATGATCGGCAACGGCCGAAGAATCAGTTCTGCCGTGTTTCAGATCTGACTTGTGCTCGCGGACACGATCAGTAACATGACGTTTCGTTTCTCCAATGTAGCAATCACCACAACTGCAACTCAATTTGTAGACTCCAGGATACTGTAAGTCAGGAACGACATCCTTCACAGATGGAATTAGATCACGGATTTTATGCACTGTACTGAATCGGACTTGGATCTTATGTTTGTTTAGAATTTTGGAGATCTTTTTGGTCACTACTTGAAACCTGATTCCCACCACCACCCATCTCAAAAGAATGCTCTCATCAAAACGCTATACCACAGAGCTCATGGCATTTCTGACCAACACCACCTGGCCAGTGAATTAAGACATGTATATCGGGCCCTCGGGATGAATGGATACTCTGACCGCACCATCCGCCAAGCTGTTTCTCCCACCATACAGAAACAGCCACATGAAACTCCGATCAAAACTATCACGTTGCCATACATAGCAGGCGTGACCAAAAATATCTCCAAAATTCTAAACAAACATAAGATCCAAGTCCGATGCAGTACAGTACATAAAATCCGTGATCTAATTCCATCTGTTAAATATGTCATTCCTGACTTACAATACCCTGGAGTCTACAAACTGAGTTGCAGCTGTGGTGATTGCTACATTGGAGAAACGAAACGTCATATCTCTGATCGTGTCCGCGAGCACAAGTCAGATCTGAAACACGGCAAAACTGATTCTTCCACTGTTGCCGATCATTGCTACAATGCTGTGGGCTCTCATGAAATTGTCTTTTCCGAGACCAAGGTGCTCCGCAAACCTCCTGGCTACCATCAAAGGTTTGTGCACGAAGCCATCCAAATATACAAACACAGACATAATTTCAACCGTGATGATGGGTACAAACTTAGTAATCATTGGAAATATGTTATTAACCATGCAAAAAATATTTAACTACACATATTTGGACCATCTTATTTGACAGGCACTATTCTTCAGTTACCGAATAGTTTCTTCTTCTTTTTTTACACACTGGTTTTCCTGCTTTAAGTTTTACCACACATATTTGGCAAATCTAGAATTAATCCCAGCAATGTAGCAAAGTGCTGTTTCATCTACATAACAAAGGCTCAGTCCCATTCACAGCAGCTGCACCTTTACATCAGCCGCACCTTAACAACTCTTGGAACCTCCCAGTTCAACCAGTCTACACAAAAAAAGGCTCATTCCTAGAAGTGGTTTCAGCCGCACCACCTCTACATAACAAAGGCTCAGTCCCATTTACAGCAACCGCACCTTTACATCAGCCGCACCTTAACAACTCTTGGAACCTCCCATTTCAACCAGTCTACACAACAAAGGCTCATTCCTAGCAACGTGCTTCAGCCGCACCGACCCTCACAATAATAATAGGGGCCTGCCTTGGCTCCTCCCACCCTCAACCAGCATATATACAAGGACTGTTTTCTTGGAATTTTTCTAACTTGATACAGCAATCGTGCTGTGACGGTTCCACCTGAAGACGGAAGCTTGTGTTGCCTCCGAAACGTCGTGAATTTTATTTTATTTTTATTTTACTGTTATTAATTTAAATTTAAATTTTTTACCTACGTGACTTTACCGAAAAAAACCTAAGAATATGTGTGTTACAGAGCAAACAATTTCAGTTAACCACGTTTTGCTGGTGCTTTGCAACCAGTTTCTTCAGGCGATTGCCAGAATTTTGAAGATTTCCTGTTTTCGATCATAAACGGGGTTTGGTGATGTCATCTCTGTGAAAGGACCCAGGGGGTTAATTTCAGACTCAGAATATTTATTTATACTGGAGGAATCACAAATGTACAGTAAAATGTATTTGATTTAATCGCCTTTACCTTTAAGCGATCTAACCCACACACAAACGTTTACCGTGAATAATATTGGTCAGGAAAGCCTACGCGTTAGATGCCCGTCGAATGAATACTTTTATCTACCAACCAGAAAAAACATCCTTCTCTTGATATCTAACCAAGTTTATAAAGGAGATTGAGGGGGAAAGAAAACAGTGGTGATCTCTGCCTGTGCCGTCTGTGAGGTTCAAGCGTGCATATTAGGCCGCTGTACATGAGCTGTATCGTTCAGTTTCGTTCCAACAAACGGGGCACTACTTTTTCTTTTGCTCAATATGTTCAAAGTTAATAAAAGGTATCCAAGCAAAAAGTTCTCCACGCATTATCCTGCAGTTAATGAGAAAAGTGTAATTTATTGGCGCACTATATTGACTGCGTATTGAGACATATAAAACTGTTGAGCTAGATTTTCAACCAATCAGCATCAAAAATGTAAGTAGGTCTGAGCCAAAATTAAGCCAATATCACTATGCACATGTAAACATGGAGGACGTAAGCAGTACAGCTTCATCTGATAGCGGCGATCAAGCTCGATTAAGGTGAGTTCCACACAGCCATGTCCTTTATGGCAGTGATAGGCAAACGTTTCAAAGAAGCAGGACTACAGGATATGCTGATTGAATCAAATGTGGTAGCTGTTGGTTCAATAAATGGAGTCATTAGTGGACATCACTACAACCGTAGCATTCGTGCACACAAACTCATATTTGAGGCAATGCATATCTTGCGGTTGAGGTCATTTCTTCAGTCCCTTCCTGAGCAACAGCACACTCGTTACATATCAGCCATGGCAGATCTAGTACGAGAGTACAAGTCTGAGGCAGGATTTTCATCTAACTCAGTGTCTGACATATTATCAGATATGCTGTCCTGCTATGATAGATATGTACATGAGATGAACTCCGTTATTCCCACCTTTGGACTTTGGAGCTCATACATTGAAATGGTTCAACTGTTACTGAGTTTCATTAGAGCAACCAGAGACTCTGACTGGAGCCTTCACTTAGCAACAGTGAGACGTATGCTGGCATGGTATTTTGCATATGACCGCCAAAATTATGCAAGGTACCTATCAGCATATTGGGTCGAGATGATCAATCTTCCAAAGACTCATCCACACTGCTATGAAGAAGTTACTGCAAAAGGAAACTGGACAGTACAGCGTAAGGATGCTAAAAGGTTATCATCCATAGCTTGTGACCAAGCAATAGAACAAACCTGCAACCGTGATTCAAAGACCAAAGGCGGCATAACTGGAATAACATTGAACAGAGGTGCCGTCCAGTGATGGATACTGTCTCATCCTGAACGTTCTGCAATCACAAGGCAGTGTGAAATGATGGCTGGAATGCAACATGAAGAGAGGGGTCATAAAGAGTTGGATGCAACAAGAATTGCAAAAGACAATGCTGCTGTTATATCTTTGGTTTCAGCGGTTGAGTCTATGATCAATCCCTTCCTGCCTCGTGAAGATCTTGTATGTATGAGCTCTGGTGTTGTTGCTACAAAGACTGTCAGAGATGACATACAAAGTGCTTGTGATAAAGGTGAAACAGCTCTGAAAATTTTCATCCAAGATCGAGTCCAGTCATTAAAAACAGACTTCTTCTCTCCAATAAAGTCATTGAAGCTCACAACGTTTGGGGATCAAATGAAGAAATCATCCAAGACAAAAGATGGAAATCAAGTCATTCTAAAAAATGACAGGAGACTCTTTGCACGACTGTTAATGATAAGTCAATCCTGGTCTGTAAACTTGAAAGAGATTCTGACATATTCACTTGGCAATATCTCATCCCCGCTAGCAAGCACTGATGGTTCATTAGCCAAAACAAATAAGGCTGCTCGTCTAGCTTGTTTAGAATCAAAGAACAAGGACTGTCATGTGAACAAGACTGTTGGTGATAATGGTGCCCTACTGATAGATGGCATGGCATGACATTGAATATACCAGACACATTTGGTGAGCTTGCTGATGATCTTCTTCAACTTATGATTAAGATGGGTAGAAAGTTCAGTTGTCCAAGGGTCGATTTTGTCATTGATCGCTACCCGGCAGTGAGCATCAAAAATGCTGAACGATCAAGACGTGCTGTTGCTGGACAACAATTACTGCAAATATACAGCATCAAGCAGAAGACTCCAAGTCAGTGGACCAAGTTTCTAGCCAGTGGTGAAAATAAAGAAGCCTTAACAGACTTTCTCTTTGAGACATGGAGAACTGTGCCTTTACAAGCAGCTGGAAAAGACATAGCTATCTTTGTGGCACACAGAAATGTATGTCATCAACTCACTCTTAAAGATGGCATTATGTCTGTCAAAGAGGTAGAATCTTTGACTTGTGACCATGAAGAAGCTGACACGAGGCTCCTACTTCATGCAAAACATGACTGGAGTGAACTTTATAATAAAATAATCATCCAGAGTCCTGACACGATGTTGCTATCATTTCACTTTCAATAATGGCTAAGCTTCCCTCAGCAAAGATGTACTTCTGACAGGAACAAAAGACAGGCAAAGAATGTTAGATCTCCAGGCTATTGGTTCTGCTTTGGGTCCTTCACTAACAGAGGCACTGATAGGACTACACACATTCATTGGCTGTGACTCATCTAGTTCCTTTTATGGGAAAGGAAAAGAGAAACCACTAAATATAGTGTCTGGAAATGCAGAGTACATCAGTGCATTTGTTGCTCTTGGGAGGCAATTTGAAATGGACAGCACCACATTTGTGACCATAGAACGTTTTGTGTGTGAGCTGTATGGAGAAAAGGTATCAGATGTTAATTTGGCCAGATACAATAGGTTCTGTGTCCAGGCCTCTTCCGAACAGGCATTACCTCCTACAAAAGATGCACTTACAGAGCACTTCAAGCGTGCTAACTACCAAGCTGCAATCCACAGGAGAGCATTGGATCCTTTTATAAATGATCCCAGTCCAGACGGCTTTGGATGTATTGTCAAGTATGGTGATCTCATCATATCATGGATGACTTAAGATCCAGCTCCTCAACAGATTTTGGGGTCAATCCACTGTGGGTGTAAGTCTGGTACTTGTACAGGTGGAAGGTGCTCATGCCACAAGGCTGGCCTGGCCTGCACTGACCTATGTAAATATGTTCATTGTGACAATGTGAGATTAACTGAGGATATTGTTTCATGTGAATCTGATAGTGAGGACAGTGATCTTGATATTTAGTGATGTGTATATGATAATAAAATTAATATAGGACATATATATGTAATATAAATCAATCAAAATTAAATCTTGTTTACAATAATCATTCCTGTGAATATGTACATGTAGTGCAGTTACTGCTCGTGTATGCGAATTGACAATTCACCATAAAATGTGTTATTTTGAAAAGTGTTTTTTTATATATTATATTTTGGCTTAATTCTATTTGTTATTCAGATTTTACCTCAAATATTACCTTTGAATTGGAACAACATAATGAGAAGTAATTGGGATGTTAATGCTACAGTAGAAGTTTTCTTGATAATCTTATCATGTTTACTGTGCATAGATAGCAACTTCAGGTATATCACACATTTCAAACTGGTTTATTTTGTACTTCAAGGGGTAATTCTGCATTTTTGGGTTTATATGATAAACAGATTTGAAAGTGCAAAATTCCCTATGGTTTCCCTTTTTTTCAAAATGGGCACCTTTAGCATCATTTTTCACAAAAACTGCAAGGTTGTGTGCGGAGAACTTGTTCCTAAGGAATCTCTATATATTTCTGATGTTAAATGTAAAAAAGTAGGTAGTGCCCCACTTGGTGGAACGAAACCCTATTTCTAGGCCTCTTTTAGGCTACCGACAGCGGCCTATATGTGTTTGTCTGCACACATTTTGTCACGACCTCTTTTATGGCCGCTCGATGTTTTTGGGGTTTTGGGCGTGTGCTCGGCAACTAAAATGAGGTGTGTCCGTCAGATGATCTTAAATGTTGACGGCATAGTGCTTCCTTTTCGATGTGGCTCTTGTGGATCTCGGGATACGGTTTCTCAGATGCAGGCCTGGGGGCCTCTGTAGAGGCCACAACAATCCCAAATTTATACCTGGGTGATGTACATAGGTATGTATGTTGAACTTCTTTCACAACGTACGTAGCCAACCGTGCTAATCAGAGGTGCGGATGATGCTGAGATCCCAGTTTTTTTTCCAATGAAATACAGTTTATGATAAGAATTTGTTTGACACGTAGGCTTTCGCGACCAACATTCATAATATAAGTTTTTGGGTTAGGTCGCATAAATATAAATGTTGTTTCGTTAACCTGCCACCACCGAACACAGACAACCAGTAACGGTTGTCATGTAAACAAAACGTGCCAATTCTTTATTTTCCAGAATTATGGTGATGCTGGATGTAATTACCGGCGGAACATTACAGTAGTCAAGTGGTAAATGTTGTGGATTTACTCTCCAATACACCGGTGTGCTGAACTAGTAACTAATTGGCACGTTTGTTTATGTGACAAACCTTACTGGCTGTGTCGGGTGGTGGTGAGTTAATGACACATTTATACTTGTGTGATCTAACCCAAAAACCTTTATTATGGATATTAATTGGTTCCACAAAAACTGTCGTTAATTAAAATTATCGTAAATTGAATGTAGGAATTTCACGTTAAAAGGCTTAATTTGTTCCAAGATGATCAGAAGTTGATTTTTTTCACTTTAAAAAGCACATTAACCATTGAAAAGCGAGCAGCCAGTTGCTCTTAAAATGCTCATAGAAGTCCACTTAGGAGCGCTCGAGTAATATCGCAAACAAGGCCGTTAATCTAAAATGTATCGTTCATAAAGACAATGGGACCCTATCAAGTGTGTATGCTGTGAATAGTGACATCCATTACATGTGAACGGATTTCAGTTTGTAGAGCGGAGCATCCCCAACCGTGGGATTCCGCAAGGTCTTACTTATGTCGACAAATACTTCAGAAAAGACACCTTAAATGCAACGTGCCCTTCTATTTATATTACTCTTGTACTCTGAATCTAGTTAATTAGCTTTCCACTTTTCTGGGTTTTTGTGCACAGTATAATCTGTTCTCCTATAACTCTGCGTGTTGTTTTCATGACGCGAATTATATATAACGTGATCAAGTGACCGGAACTACGTCGTGTGAGTCGGAATAAGCAGTCTCACGGCTGCCTCGGCGTAGCATCGCACAAAACACTGGGATGCTGCTAGATGCTTCTAGATGCTACCCACGCACCTCAGTCTTTGTTCGGCCTGCGTACGCATGTCACAAGTTATCGCGGACTGTTGCTTTACCCTATATTGTATATTATTTATGATAACACGATTTTTCCATAACGCGGTGTTCTTCAGGAACGCAATTACTATCACTGCCACGTTATAGGAGAACAACAAAGACTGTGTTAGGAGTACGTAACAATGACAAACGGAAGCGCTTTCGACCCTGCTGCTCTAGGTCAGTGGCACGATGTACAACACGGGGCGGCACATGACGCTACGCTTGGACAAGGACCACCTCGTGAATATCTCTGGAGGCCCCATCGTCTATGGCAACCGCTTGGAGGAGATCCGACTCCATTTTGGCAGCAAGGATGGACAAGGCTCAGAGCACATGCTGAACGGACAGGCGTTTGCAGGAGAGGCAAGTGCAACATCGACGATCGCGACAGTGCCATCATTAATTTAATTACGATTCCAGATGAAGGTGCGGTAGACTCTCGATTAATCTGCGTGCCATTTTTCCGATTTGCAGATTAACCACGCACACCTGAAATTTTGACGTAAATTAATTACTCATGGAATTTCCCATCAGCCCAAATTAATAATCTAAACACAGTTATACATTGTTTTTCTTGGAAATGTTTATTCCAAGTCACGTGCTTAAACCAAAGAAATAAGTGCTCTGGTTAATTCGAAATCCACGTGATCGCCTCTATAGTACAGTAGAGCAGGAAAGTGTTGTCACTGAGTACGTGCTTTGATCGGTCTATACGTTTTTGGCAGAGAGATCCATGGAAAATGGTTATTTTTTTGTATTATCCGCAATTTTGAATTATCTGCAGCCATCCTCCCCGTTATTAGTGCAGATTAATCGATAGTCTACTGTATCTTAATTCCCACTTTCTGCCTTTTCTGATATCAGACGTGCACAATTGCAATCCATGTCCCTTCCCTTCCCTCATCTCCCTCCCTTCCCTCGCCAGCAATCGTCTCCCTTCCCTCGTCTCATCAGTTGACCGCTTGGTCACACTTTGAAGTGTGTGCCCCCTTTCTCAATAACTAAATTAAGTCCCACCCATTGAAATCTGTTCCAGAAGTCCAAATAATATTGTGTGAGTGGCAGTGGTGGATTTTTTTTATCGCTTTTCCACGTGTTTTTTACATTCTTCGCGTGTTTGTCTCACCAAGTGGTTATCCTGCAGTGTTAAGTATTAAACTGATTAGCACGGTTGGCTATGTATGGTGCGAAAGAAGTTCAGCATACACACACATTAAAAGTACCTGCTCGTGTAAAGTTTCACCCTCTGTTATCCTTGCACGTTGCAACGGTGGCGGTGAATTGCGAGGCACTGACACTCGGTTGCTTTTTCTAGGTGCAGCTAATTCACTACAACCACGAGCTCTACACAAACGTGTCGGACGCAGCCCGCAACCCAGCAGGACTCACCATCGTCACCATTTTTATGAAGGTCATTGTTACTTCATTTTTTATCGAAATTTTTTTTGCAGAAATGACTAACAGTCTTATTGCTCGTCTTCGTTGTTGTTGTTATAGATTATGTATATTCTACCCTACCATGAGTTTCATGTCCATCACAAATGGGTAGAAATATTTGTGCAAATAAACGTGACCAGTGCTCATTGCAGCACGTTACACCAAGAGGCTGTCCCTCCACCACAGAGTTTGTAGATCAAGCGAGCACCAACTGGACCATGTGACCCACTGTTATCAGGCAGAGCAATGCACTTTAAAACTTTACTAGAGAAGCTATACAAACTACAATTTAAACTTTTTATTTTACCAGGTAAGGCCCACTGAGCTGTATACTGTAGCTCTTTTTCATAAGATCTGGCTATCACAAATGATAGCTGGGCTGATCATCACGTGGGCTGATCATCACGTGAAAATGTATAGCAGCCAAATCCTCTAAATGCATGTTTCTGGATGTGGGGGAAAAAACCCAGAAGATCCGGAGGAAAATACACGTGACCACAGGGAGAGAGAGAAAGAGACAAGCAAAACTCCAAATATACACTAGGCATCAGTCGGGATTGAACTCACGTCCTCCTGTATACCAGGTGATAGAGTTAATAATTCGCCACCGTGGGCAGTGATGGGCAACCCAGACTATAGTCAGTGGGGCCACATGAGCAGCCCTCCTGCACCTCAGTGGGCCGCAGGCTTGGCATCGTGCATTGTGCACTCGTCACGACCCCACGCATTTCAGTTTCATTTTTCAGTTTCATTTATTTGGTATAGCCCTGTGAGCCATTCAGCTCTTGAATTGGGTGCAACCGCAACAAACAAAAACATGAACAAGAAAACATCTTAAAGTGACTATGTACAAACAGAAAAATCCAGGAAAAAACTGCAAAATCTTCCAGAAAAAAGCACCATACACCAACGCTGTGCAAAAATCCCAGTGGGATGCAAGTCAAACAACAACAACCACAAGACAACTTAGATTAAAGCCATAATTCTAACTCCGTACCTCAACAAACAAACATGGCCAAACCAAAAAACTTTTAGAACTCACCAAAATAAAGCCATAAGCAATGTAACAGTGATCATAGCAACTTTGACCGAAATTTCACAATAAACGACATAAACAACATGTACCACTAAACCCTGTAGCCATAAATTTCGATTTAAAGCTTTCGTGACTGCAGGGATTCATCTTCTTGGTTCTTTCGGTAAAGTCACGTAGAAGGGAAGTAATAAAATAAAAAAATAAAAACATAATAAAATAATTCTCATGACGTTTCGGCCACAACGCAAGCAGCCGTCCTGTAGCCATAGCTGGCTGCATGAGTCACTCCACAACAGCAGGAGCATCAGTAGGAGTATCACATTTTTTCAAATGCACCTTTAAAGATCAGCACACTAAATCAAAACACAATATCATACGTTGCAGCGGTCATCCGGAACGAAAACATTTTATTTTAGGACACTGAATAGCAGTGGTAGCTCGGGGTGTACAACTCCTCTAGAGCAGTTTTGAGTGAAGATCTCATAGGTAGTTATTCAAGTTGCAGTTTATTGGCAATTGCATTCCAGACCCTGGTGCCTCAATAGCAAAGGCCCTTCCTTCCTCCAGTATTTGTATGGCAATAAGGAATGTGAAGCTGATAAATGAGCGAAGAACTTAGGTCACATTTGTTCTTCGAAACAGAGAGGAGATCCAGCAGGTAGTCTGCGGATTTTTTTGTAAGTACATCGTGAATAAATAAGATCTGGTGCACAAGCCGTCGAACATTAAGAGATGTTAAGTTTGACCCAATGTGGAGATCACAGTGGTGAGTCCTATATGGGCAGCTCAATGCAAATCTTAAGGCCGAGTGATAATTGAGTCAAGCTTCTTCAGTACAGTGCTTGGGGCTGATTTGTATACGATGTCACAGTAATCAAGTAGAGGCAGTATGGTAGCTTTTATCAATTCCAAACAGAACATAGGGGGGAAGCAGTGCTTGTGTCGATACAGAAAACCAATTTTTATTTTTTGTCTTTTACCAATATAATCAATGTGATCTTCAAATTTCAGTTTTGAATCCAGGATGACCCCAAGATACTTATAGATCTTGACTTATTTAAAGAATGTAATGGTGGAAAAATAACTTCCTGCCTTGGTTTTGGAGGTATTCAGGACTAGTTCAAGAGCAACTAGCTGATGTTGTAGTTTCTTGAAATTACCCTGGAGCTTAGCAATCACGTCATCCAGAGAGCGGCCAGCAGTAATCAGTATTGTGTCATCTGCAAAAAGATTTACCCTGGAATTATCCAGGTCAGTGCCCAAGTCATTGATATAAAGAGAGAACAAGAGGGGGCCGAGGATGGAACCCTGTGGAATCCCTTTTGTTATCTTAACATTGTTTGACCTCCAACCATCTGTGAATACAGTTTGGGTGCAAGAAAAGAGGTAATTTTTTAACCATTCTACTGCGTATTTGGAGAAACCGAGGCAACTTAGTTTATTAAGCAGGGTGTTGTGGTCGACTGTATCAAAGGCTTTGGACAAGTCAAGAAAAAGACTGGTGCAGTACTGCTTATTATCAAGGCTACTGTAAATGTGATTCAGAGAGTCTAATGCAGCAGATGTGGTGCTGTATTTTTTTTGGAACCCAGATTGTTTTAGATGTGAGCAAGGCCACCATGAGGGGCTGCAAGGGCCACAGGTTACCCACACCACTACTTCAGAGCCACCATCAAAAATACATGTGTAATGGGTTCCGGAGACACTTGTAGAGGGCACGTCTTTATTTCCACACACCACGTACTTATACACTTAATTCCCAGCCTATTCACAAAGGTCTTCTACACAGCCTATCTACGTAGTGTGCCTAGCCTCGTCTACGTTCCCAGGTCCTCCGGCTATGATTACCCTAGGGGAGGCTACCTGACCCGACCCAGCCAAGGTGCGGGTCTAGACCACTAGCTTCCTCAGACCTCGCCCTTTCAAGGGCGTCGGGCCGGTAGTCCCAGAGTCTCACCACTCGCCCGCACAGCGCCCCATCCCTTACAAGGACAGCGGGGCGAGGGGGTCCAGGATCTTAAGCTGGCTGGTCTTCTTGCTTCGGTCTGCGACTGGTCCCGAGCTACTGGGGAGGTCCCCCTTTATGCACCTTGCTATCGAGGGGCAGGGCTGCATGGGATCTTGGAACCCCCGCAGCCCCCCCCCCCCGCTCTTGGGCTGGGCAATGCAGCCCTTTCCCCTGGCGGTATGAGGTACCGCCCTTGATGGGCCCTGTCCACCATTGCAGGTAAGTGCGGCCCATCTATGGTGCTACACATGCGTGACCTCATGGGGGGGTCAACATGGAAATTGGGTACTCTGTGAGTGGCAGATCTTTCGCATCAGTCAAACATGTATGGGCAGTCATCGACTTATGAACACAATTAGTTCCTGAGACCCGTCCGTAAGTCGGAACACAGTAATTTACCGTATTTAAATGCCCACAAACACACACACAAGCACTCAATCCTAGCATGAGGTAGGTGCGAGTTGGTTCGTAAGTGCAGTTGTTAATAAGTGCGGGTGTTCGTAGGTCAGGTGTTCGTAAGTCCAGGTGTTCGTAAGTGCGGGTGTTCATAAGTGTGGGCGTTCGTAAGTGTGGGCGTTCGTAAATCGGGCGACCGCAAGTTCAGGCGTTCGTAAGTCGGGTCTTCGTAAGTCGATGACTACATGTACAGTGACTGCCCTCACCACAAGGAAGGGGAGACAGGGATGACAGGTGGGACAGAGGGGCGAAGGATCAATTCCACAGACTCGCACGGCCCTTGGGTTATTGAGACAATAAATTGAGACATTCTGGGCCATTCATAGGATCTCCTCCAGAGCCGATGTGACATCGCACCTGTATGTGCATGTTGAGGCAGCACGTGAACTGGTAGAATTTTTCAATTGTGCCTTTAGCTCCTTCACAGTTTTTACACAGTGGGAGATGCCAACTCTGCCTGAAATGGCAAAAGTGTTGGCTGCAAATTTTTTTCATATATATATAAACTAAATTATAATAATCTGTTGTACCACAATAGCTGGAAGATCTAGGAGAAGGGAGTGATGGTGAGGTGCGGTGGTGTCAATAATATTAACTTCCCGACCTAATACGCACCAACTTCTTAAGAATACATATTCACTTCGTTAAGGAGTGAGGCAAAATAATGTTAAACTTCTCAAATCTTGTACATTAAGCGAAGGACTAATGCTATCGATGGAGAAGTAATGATTCAAACATTTTAATGGCATGGAAATCTTCTACGAGTACTACTACTGTTTTATTTACCAGGTAAAGCCCTCTGCGCCATTAACTCCTGTTCAGTGGTGACCTGGCCACACATCGTAGTGGCTTTACCATCATCATCATCACTCGTGGGAATTTATAGCAGCAGCCAAATAATCCAAGCATTTGGAGGGCAAACACTGGAGGAGCCTAGAAAAAAATCCACGTGACCACGGGGAGAGAGAACACGGCAACTCCAGATGTACAACGGGCATCATCAGGGTCAGGATCGAACCCATGACCTCCCGCGTAGCAGCCGAGGGAGATGACATCTTATCTCGCCACCACGGGGCAAACATCGCGATCCCCTTCCTTGTGCCCGCCAACCTCCCCTCACGAGTCAATCTCACGCCCTACCCACTCGTCGCAGCTCCACAGTTCAACTTGAGAGGTTTGTTTTGGTATTCATGAGCAGCGTGGCATGACTTCAAAATGTCAATTATTGAAGCTACTTCGGATGCGAGCTGCCATGCGTTCCCCCCCCCCCCCCAACTTTGCTGACGTGCAGGTGTCGGAGACTACTAACCGGTTTTTGGACAGACTGCTCAACCGAGACACCATAACAAGAATCGCATACAAAAGTAAGGGGCTCTTAATTGTCTGTTGTGTGGGAGAAAAATATACCAACATTGGACCTTTCCATTAAAATGTATTATTATTATTTATTTATTCTGCTTGTTTACAGGTGATTTACAAACTCCGCACAGAGAGTCGCCCAAGTTGGGAATTAAACCCAAGGCGTACTTGCTGTGATGCACAAGTGTTATCAATGTGCCATCCCCCACAAGTGTTATCAATGCGCCAACCTCATTGCCCAATGTTTGCATTCAATATTCCCCATTCAAAGTAAACTAAACTATAAACTATTTTCATTTTATCAGGTAAGGCCCACTGAGCTATGTAGCTCTTTTTCAGAAGTGACCTGGCCACAAACGATTGCTCAACGAAGTGGCTGATCATCATGTTGACATTTTAAAAGCCAAATACTCTAAACGCATGTTTATAAATGTGGAGGGAAACCCCGTTGGACCCGGAGAAAAATCCACACAACCACAGGGAGAGAGAGACGCAAACTCCAAATATACAGCAGGTGTCAGGGTAGGGATCGAACCCACGACCTCCTGTATACCAGGCGAGGTAGTTAACATCTCTCCATCGTAAAACACAATGTGCTAGGACAGGAGGAACCAAATATGTGCTGGGCATTATATGGGAGTGTTACATTTTTTAAGAGTGCTCAAGTTTGATTCGTGATTGTGGAGCAAATAACCTCTTTTTCACATTCCTGTAATCCACAATTTCTGTTAACCATGGCCTGCATCTAGCTGTAGAAAATCCTACTATCCACGAAACGATTCCTCCTATCACATACGTTTATCTGCAGGTAAGACTGCGTTATCCCGAAGTGGTCATTAACAGTAGAAGTCATTCAGTGAATTCCTCCGATTATCCATGGGTATGAAGTGCACCAGGAAGTGGGTGTTGTGGTAATTACATAAATGCTGTAATAATATTGCAGGTGATGTATTGATGCTGGTGATGATGCATGAATAATTACGAAGATGACGATGATGCTCATTGGATTAATAATTATGATAATGATGGATTGGTGAAGATGATGATGATGATAGGTGGACTAATGATGACAATGAAATTGCCAACAATAATGATGCCCTAGACCAGGGGTCGGTAACCAAAATAATAACAAAAGCCTTTTTTTGTTGAATTCGGTCAACAAAAACCCAATATTTCAAGAGCTGCAATGCAACGTGAATACGAGATGGTGGTCCATAATAAATAAGTTCAACGAAGCAGCGGTCCTTAAAGAGCTGCCGTATGCGCCTCCGGAGCCGCAGGTTTGCCGACCCCTGGCATAGACGAAGGTTGTTATACAATGAGGGAAAAAAGTATTTTATCCCCTGCTGATTTTGTACGTTTGCCCACTGACGAAAAAATGATCAGTCTATAATTTGAATGGTAGGTTTTTTTGAACAGTGAGAGACAAAATAACAACAACAAAATCCAGAAAAACGCATGTCAAAAATGTTATAAATTGATTTGCATTTTAATGAGAGAAATAAGTATTTGACCCCCTCTCAATCAGAAAGATTTCTGGGTCCCAGGTGTCTTTTATACAGGTAACAAGCTGAGATTAGGAGCACTCCCTTTAAGAGTGTGCTCCTAATCTGAGCTCGTTACCTGTGTAATAAGAGACTTGACCACGATCTCTGGCTCAGTGTCCTTTATTCGGTCCGTACTGCATTCCCACACGGCTGTCTCTCTTATTCTCTCAGTGCTGGTTCCGATGTCCACTCCAGTCACCATCAGCAGCCCCACTGCTGTTCTTGTCGCTCTTGCAGCCCCACAGCAGCTCCGCTGCTGTAATCTCACACAGCTCCCTTGGCTGTTCCTGCTGCAGCTCCACTCTCCTCTCTGCTACTCCGCAGCTCTGACAGCCTCGTGCTGTCTCGCCTCCTCGTCGCTCCTGCGACTCTTGGCAGCCACCCCGCTGCCTCTCACACCCAGCCTTACTGCCTATCCTATCTGCAGCTTACACCTCCCAGTAGCTCCCTACTGTTCCCGGGGTTGGCTCCCGCTTCGACGGTGCCCCCTCGGCTCGTACGCCCGCGTGGCCCCACACCTTTCCATTCACACCCCGACTGCCCTCTCTTTCCGGTTTACCCGCTTAAAGACCCCAACCTTTCACCCACGTCACCTGGCTCCGCCTCCTCGTGACGTCACATCCGGAAGGTCGCTTTCGCCCGCATTACACCACCCTCCCCCATAGAAAAAACCCAGCCGACCTCGGCTGAACAATACCAAAGCGTAATGCGGTGAACCGACCTTCCCCCTTAAAGGACACTAAGCATGCAATATAACAACAAGAACAACAACACAAGTAACATCGACGAACGTACGAAAGCATGCGATAAATACGACGGCAAGAACAAGAACAATAACAACATACAATCAACGAAACGTAAGCGATTTGGAACGAGTGCGGGTCGCCGGCCCGTCCCGGACGGTCGGCGGCCCACTTGTAGAACGGGGACGCGATGGAACACGAGGAATGACAGGGGGTAATTCCCCTGCTGCGATTGGAAGTCCACCGACGTCTCGTGTCCCTGACGAATCAGTCTTGGTCGTGTTCCGCGAATGCGCCTGCAGCGGGGTCGGAAGGGTCGCAGGGCTCGAAGGTCCCGCAGCCCTGGCAGGCGCCCTCCGAACAGGCCCACTCCTCCCCCGCGGTGTCACGGTCGGCCTGTCTGGAACAGGTACGACAGGCGCTCTAGCAAGATCAATGGACGCAGGCGGGGAAGAGTCAGAGTCAGCAGCAACAGACCCCGGCAAGGCAACATTGGGAGATGACGCATCACGTAGGGGAGCAACATATGGTTTTAACCGCGACGTATGAACAAACCAACGGCGAGACCCAATCTGAACGCGCGCCGACTGTGGATTGGGAACCTCAATGAGGCGCACAGGACCATGCCAAGGTTTGTGCAATTTAGGAGAGGTCCCCGGCCGCACCTGCGGGCAATGGAGCCAGGCCAGGTCTCCCACCTTCCAGGGGCACTCCCCCTCAGACCGCCGAGCATACCGCTCGTTCCGGGCCTGGGCTTTGGCCGTAGCCACGCGGGCGTTTTCCCGCGCCTCCGTAACCCGGCGAACCGTGTCCTGAATGTATTCAGGGAGTGGTTTACGAGGTCCCTTCACCCCAGTACCCAATTGCACATCCACCGGAGGCACGTTTTCCCGACCATACATAAGGTAAAACGGCGAATACCCTGTAGCCGCATGGGGCGTCATCCTGTACGCCGAAAGCACTCCGGGGATGTGCAGATCCCAATCTGATTGCTGTTCACTCACAGTATGGCAAAGCATGGCAGACAATGTCCTGTTCAGCCGCTCAACCATACCATCCGTCTGCGGATGGTATGGAGATGTCCGTATTTTCTTAGTCCCAAGGTCTGCGCACACTTCAGCCAATAATTTAGAAGAGAAATTTCGGCCCTGGTCCGTGAGGAGTCTCTCAGGCGCCCCCTTGTCCATAATGTACCCAAACAAAAAGGCGTCGGTGATGGCCGCGGCCGACTGATTGGGCAACGGCCAGGCCATCGGCCAACGGGAGAGATACTCAACCCCTACCAGCAAATATTTATTTCCCCTCGCCGATGGTGGGAAGGGTCCCAATATGTCCAGTGCCACCAATTCATTGACTCGAGACACCTGCATCGACTGGAGAGGCGGCACGTAAGGATGTTTAGGCGGCTTACGCCGGGCGCATTCAGGGCACGCGCGCACGTGCCCTACGACATCTGTCGCCATGCCGTGCCAAAAATAATGACGTTGTAACGTCAACAAAGTCTTCTGCACCCCTAAATGCAATAGTGTGTCACAATGGAGAGTTCTAATCAACTCAAATCGCAAGGACGTTGGTACCACCACACGCCAGCTTTCCTGGAACCTTTCTTGCCACATAAGCAGACCATCTCGGAGAGCGGTTCGCGGCCCCACAGCCGAACTCGGACTCCCATTGTCCCTCATAGACCGCTTCCGCATGGACAACAACGACTCGTCCATCATCTGTTCCCGAATCCAGACAGACCGCGGCAGATTCAAAACCCCGTCAGTCGGTCCCGGTTCCATCGGAGTATCCGACTTCCCGACGGCCAACGTAAGCGGCTGAGGGGGGTTCAGAATCGGCGAACACCTATGCGTCCCCGACGCACATTTACAAGGGGCGCGCCCTGGTAATTTGGAAAGTGCGTCAGCGTTCGCATGGCGCACTCCCTTCCGATGTTGAATTTGGAAGGAAAATTCCTGCAGCGTGTCCAACCAACGTGCCCACTGTCCCGATGGCTGGTCCATTTTGAGTGCATATTGCAAGGCCGCATGATCCGTACGCACAATAAACGAACGACCGTAAAGGTACGGTCGAAATTGGCGTAGGAAAAAAACAACCGCCAAAAGTTTTCTACGAGTGACACAGTAGCGTGTTTCCGCAGGCGATAAGACTCGGCTACCATACGCCACGACGCGCTCTACGCCCCCTTTAGACTGTGATAATACCGCCCCAATACCTGTGTCACTCGCGTCCGTATCAAGAATGAAAGGGCGATTAAAATCGGGATAATCCAATGTCGGGGCCGTAGCCAATAGATCACGCAGACTCCGAAAGGCCGCCTCTTCCGGCTCTCCCCAAACAAATTTCCGTCCTTTACCCGTAAGGAGATGCAAGGGCCTCGCAATCGTCGCAAACCCCGGCACAAATCTTCGGTAATACGAGGCAAATCCCAAAAACCGCCGAACATCCCCCACGGAGGCCGGAGTCGGCCAATCTCGGACGCACGCCGTCTTTTCCGGATCCGTGGACACCCCCTCTGCACTCACAATGTGCCCCAAATAACGGACGGACCGTTGCAGTAGGTGGCATTTCTTTGGTTTGAATTTCAAATTGGCAGAGCGCATCCTCGTGAACACTGTCTCCAGCCGCGTTAAATGTTCCTCGAATGTGCGGCTGAACACAATAATATCGTCCAAATATATAAGACACGTCTCCCACTGCAACCCCGTCAAAACGAGCTCCATCAACCTTTGAAACGTAGCAGGGGCCGCATTCAATCCCATCGGGAGGCAGTTGAATTGAAATAACCCCTGCGGCGTACGGAATGCGGTTTTCTCCCGTGAGGACTCGTCAAGGGGAAGCTGCCAAAATCCCGAAGAGAGGTCCAGTGTGGAAAAGAACTTAGCCCCCGACAATGCGTCAAGGGAGTCGTCCATACGCGGCAGGGGGTACGCATCTGCCACCGATATCTTATTCAATTTCCGGAAATCAACACAAAATCGCAAGTTGCCATCCTTTTTCTTAACCAAGACCACAGGAGCGCCCCATGGGCTGTTAGATGGCGATATAATGTCCGCAGCCAACATGTCTTCCACCGCCCCCCGAACGTGTTCTCGCTCCGCTGGACTCATCCGATGCGAATTTAACCGAATAGGGGCAGCGTCGCCCGTCTCAATGTGATGGGAAAGCAACGATGTGCGTCCCAAATCCAAATCGTCGGAGCTGAACACATCCGAATACGTCAGCAACAATTTACGCAGCGCATCACGTTGCCCCACGGACAGGGAAGAATTTTCGTCACATAAGGTAGCGATCCAACGATTATCCGAACCCCTTGGCTCGGAAACACCAGCGACCACTCCCCGGCGATGCGGACAATCGTGCGTCGCAAACGCCGTAGTGGCATGTGCCACAACCGTACCGGCCGGAACACGGATGTTTTCCACCCCCGCATTAAGCACCTGTAAAACCGGTAATTGATCCGGCCGGACGATGGTCTGTGCCCCAACTAACGCCAACCCTGTTGTTATCGTGGCGGATGGCGACAACAAGACCCCTACTGCTCCTAGCCGATTGGGCAGGGGCTTCCGATACCGCAAGGGTATAAGCATCTGTGAACCAGGTGGGATGTCCACAGATGCGACGGACAGCGCCTGCACCTGTACGGCCGAAGCAGGTCGCCCCCAGGGCGACGGCAGAAACGAGATTCGACGGCCCCCCGGCAATTCAATACAATTCTCATTGATTTTAATCAAAATGGGCATCTTAGCCAAAAAATCCGTGCCTAGTAAGCAAGGAACCGCCAAAGATCTCGATATTAACACAACGCCCGAAGCCGACACATCCCCTATAGATATCTTAGCATCCACCTGGCCCACGATACCCATACTACCCCCGTTCGCAGCGACGCAAGACCCATAAACCGGACGCACAGCCCCCGGCGGAATGCCCAACAGATGGAAAATGACATCCGATATAATAGTCGCAGACGCTCCCGAGTCGACCAAAATGCGCACGTCCACACCTTGTATAGACCCCGGTACAGTGGACGAACCCGTAGCGGCCGCGACAACTCTCCGTGCCAATTTGCGCCACTGCGTAACTGAATGACAAGGCCCCGTCGATGGCCTTTCTTTAACAACAACAATAGGATCGCGCAACAAAGGTGGTGGGTGAGGTGTAAAGCCTTGCCGAGTGTCTGGTGCGTGCCGACATGCCTGTTTCGGAGGTTCCTTGGTCGGCTTGTCCGGTGTTGTGGGCTCCTGCTGCGGCGGACCCGGGAAGCGGGCCCAGCAATCCTTGGCGTAATGGCCCCTACGGCCGCAGCGGAAGCAATCGGCCTCGTTGCGCCGAAGCGCAGGTCTTGCATCCCGGCGGCCCCGTTCCGATGGCGTAGCGCGCGGCCCCGGCCTTCCGCGTCCCGACCATGGAGAGGAGGCGGCCGTCAGCTCCCGAGGACCCCGCTCATCCGGCACATAGATCGCCCTTGTGGGGTCCCACCCCATCGCGCCTCCTTCCTTGACGGGCCCACCCGTCCATGCCGCCACTTGCTTCCAGCGACGGAGATTAAACTGCGCATCCAGACACTTTGCTGCCGCCCGGGACGTGAGCTTCTCATGCCCACACACAGGCATGGGGATCCCCAGATCCCGAGACAGCTCCAGCATTTTTCCCAATATGAGAGGCTCGAGCAGATCCTGTGGCGTGTCAGGATATGCTGCCATGGCCAGCTCCAACACCGCACCCCTGAACGCCACGGGCGATTCTTCGGGTGCTCGTTGTCGTTGAGCGAATCGCCGATGCGCGTCGTCAGGTGGCTCATAGGCGTCGGCCATTTCCTCAAAAACTCCACATAAAGTCTTCTTCTTATCGGCCGTTATGGAACGGAAAAATCGAACAGATTCGTCGTCCAGTAGAGTCGGCAACACTTCCAAAGCCTCCGCATCGGTCCATCTTGCTGAACGAACCGCCGCCAAAAATCGGCAGGCGAAAGCGCTCCAATCGCCCCCGATAGAGAATTCCTTAACTGTAGTAAGGTGGCGACTCCGACTCCTCTTTACGCCGTCTTCCAATGATGGTTGTTCTGGAGGCAAATTCAAAATGGCGTCGGCCCGCGGCGTGGCCAAGATGGCGGTTTGGCGCCGCGGAGCGCGCAAGATGGCGTCTTCTTGCCGCGTGGCCAATGGCGGCGGCAGGGCAGGCAACGTGGCGGCCCGTGGAGCACCTTCTCGTTCCGTCGTCGTCCTTGGCGTAACGAGGTGACATAGATGCGCCAGGACGTCCTTGAGTGTCTCCAGTTGTTCTGCCACCTGTTGCCATCTTTGATCAGCGTCCGATGTTGTTGACGGACCCGCCATCGCGCCGACATCTTCCACGCCCGTCCCCGTGCTCGCCTCAGCAGGGCTCTCCTCCACCACCCCAGCAGAATCCGTGGTCGGAGGGAATTCGTCGTCGTCGGACGAAGAAGCCGATGCTGGCGCCGGAGGAATTTTCTTCCTTACTTGCTTAGACATGCCGTTTCACTTCTGACACCAGTGTAATAAGAGACTTGACCACGATCTCTGGCTCAGTGTCCTTTATTCGGTCCGTACTGCATTCCCACACGGCTGTCTCTCTTATTCTCTCAGTGCTGGTTCCGATGTCCACTCCAGTCACCATCAGCAGCCCCGCTGCTGTTCTTGTCGCTCTTGCAGCCCCACAGCAGCTCCGCTGCTGTAATCTCACACAGCTCCCTTGGCTGTTCCTGCTGCAGCTCCACTCTCCTCTCTGCTACTCCGCAGCTCTGACAGCCTCGTGCTGTCTCGCCTCCTCGTCGCTCCTGCGACTCTTGGCAGCCACCTCGCTGCCTCTCACACCCAGCCTTACTGCCTATCCTATCTGCAGCTTACACCTCCCAGTAGCTCCCTACTGTTCCCGGGGTTGGCTCCCGCTTCGACGGTGCCCCCTCGGCTCGTACGCCCGCGTGGCCCCACACCTTTCCATTCACACCCCGACTGCCCTCTCTTTCCGGTTTACCCGCTTAAAGACCCCAACCTTTCACCCACGTCACCTGGCTCCGCCTCCTCGTGACGTCACATCCGGAAGGTCGCTTTCGCCCGCATTACACCTGTATAAAAGACACCTGTTCACAGAAGCAATCAATCAATCAGATTCCAAACTCTCCACCATGGCCAAGACCAAAGAGCTCTCAAAGGATGTCAGGGACAAGATTGTAGACCTGCACAAGGCTGGAATGGGCTACAAGACCATCGCCAAGCAGCTTGGTGAGAAGGTGACAACAGTTGGTGCGATTATTCGCAAATGGAAGAAACACAAAAGAACTGTCAATCTCCCTCGGCCTGGGGCTCCATGCAAGATCTCACCTCGTGGAGTTGCAATGATCATGAGAACGGTAAGGAATCAGCTCATAACTACACGGGAGGATCTTGTCAATGATCTCAAGGCAGCTGGGACCATAGTCACCAAGAAAACAGTTAAGGACTGAAATCCTGCAGTGCCCGCAAGGTCCCCCTGCTCAAGAAAGAAAATATACATGCCCGTCTGAAGTTTGCCAATGAACATCTAAATGATTCAGAGGACAACTGGGTGAAAGTGTTGTGGTCAGATGAGACCAAAATGGAGCTCTTTGGCATCAACTCAACTCGCCGTGTTTGGAGGAGGAGGAATGCTGCCTATGACCCAAAGAACACCATCCCCACCGTCAAACATGGAGGTGGAAACATTGTGCTTTGGGGGTGTTTTTCTGCTAAGGGGACAGGACAACTTAACCGCATCAAAGGGACGATGGACGGGGCCATGTACCGTCAACTCTTGGGTGAGAACCTCCTTCCCTCAGCCAGGGCATTGAAAATGGGTCGTGGATGGGTATTCCAGCATGACAATGACCCAAAACACACGGCCAAGGCAACAAAGGAGTGGCTCAAGAAGAAGCACATTAAGGTCCTGGAGTGGCCTAGCCAGTCTCCAGACCTTAATCCCATAGAAAATATGTGGAGGGAGCTGAAGGTTCGAGTTGCCAAACGTCAGCCTCGAAACCTTAATGACTTGGAGAAGATCTGCAAAGAGGAGTGGGACAAAATCCCTCCTGAGATGTGTGCAAACCTGGTGGCCAACTACAAGAAACGTCTGACCTCTGTGATTGCCAACAAGGGTTTTGCCACCAAGTACTAAGTCATGTTTTGCAGAGGGGTCAAATACTTATTTCCCTCATTAAAATGCAAATCAATTTATAAAAATGTTGACATGCGTACTTCTGGATTTTGTTGTTGTTATTCTGTCTCTCACTGTTCAAATAAACCTATCATTACAATTATGGACTGATCATTTCTTTGTCAGTGGGCAAACGTACAAAATGAGCAGGGGATCAAATACTTTTTCCCCTCACTGTAGTGTTGCTGCTACTACTACATGGTCTGGGCGCTCATTCAGCATGGACAATGTTTTTGAACGTGCAGGTGGGATGACTACGGTGGAGATGGAGCCGCAATATAGATTTAATGAGCACATTTTGTATTTGTGCCACTCGTATAACATGAGGGCTATTGGTGTGAAGGTGCCGTGCTTTACGCTTCATACATTTTACAGGACATTTCCGAATTGAGGTCGATGCACCAAAGTGGCTGACCGTGAAAAATCGCAGAGAGTGAGCCGGCAACAAGTACCCCCCGCGTAGATTGAATAATATTGTCAGGGCTTATTAGTGAAATGTTTACACGGTATATAAAACTGCAATCGTGGCTTGATGCATCAATCATCGCTTTTTTCAAAAGGATGATAAAGCCAACATAATAAATGATAGACCCATTATCCTCTTATCACATGTGTATATTTAAATCGCTGACGAAGATCAATGGAAACACAATAATGAACAAATTAGAGGCCACTGTTTGTGCAAAAAAAACACGTACAATGTAGGCGGTATTGACCAACAATCCGGGATTCTGAAAAATTGCCTGAAAATTACTCAGTTGGGATCATACAGCACCAGCAACATCACCCCCTACTGTTAAAACCTGGCACGACCCTCCTGAAAAATAGCCTTGAGAAACCAGCGAGGCTTTTCTGGGTAAAAACGCGAAATTATAATAAACACCTCTCTGAATCAACGTGAAAATGTGGATATTTCCGCAAGGGTTCATGCAAATAAGTATGATTGTAATTAAGTCGATTCTGTGAAAGTGGGGTGAGTGTTTGCATACAAGAGAGAGCTGAAGGTGTCTGGATCAGGTGTGCATCTGAGCGCGTGGTCACAATAAGTTGCTTCGGTAGACAAAATCATTAAAATGCACCAACACTAGTCACTGAACTATTTTTCCAGGTAAGGCCCACTGAGCTGTATAGCTCTTTTTCAGAAGCGACTTGGCCATGAATGATAGCTCAACGAAGCGGCTCACCATGTGGAAATTTATAGCAGCCCAAATACTCTAAACGCACGTTGATTCTAAATGTTGCGTAAAAGTGCAATTCTGCTAGTGCAGATAAGAGGTTACTCACAGGGATCTCAGAATTAGTTTTGTGGTATCTCCATCCACAGGCCGTTCTCAATAATGGGGTGATGCACTTGGTCTCTGAAAGTTCCAAGCTGAATTGTTTTTGTCTCCTGACACCGACTCATCGAACATTGTTGCATTTTATTTCAGATGACGCCTACCTGCTTCAGGGTCTATCTGTCGAAGAACTCTACCCAGATACGTCAAGCTACATCACATACGAAGGATCCATGACGACGCCACCCTGCTATGAGACCGTCACCTGGATCGTCATGAACAAACCAGTGTATATCACTCACCTGCAGGTCAGTGACACTGTGTACTTCTGTCTTGCTTAGGTCAGTTGACAGATCTATCTCACAATTTCCATGTACATATTATACACATTTTTATTGTCCTTAAAATGGTTTGGAATAACTCGGACAAATGTAAGGGGCACAGAAAATCAAATTATGTCAGGACAATGTTCAATAAACCACTTGCATAGCCTTTGCTTAATGCCAAAGAGTTCTGAATGGGTTGTGTGCATTGATTGATTTAGGCCACTGTTAGGCATGTTGAACAAGGCTGCCCAGCGCTCATTTTGAGCACTTTAGCTGCACTTAACAATGATAAATATTTCGCTGTTTTAAATTAAATAACAAAAAAATTGATATCCAACAACTGACCCAAAGTGTATTTCTCAACACTCGCTGAAGTCAGTTGGCTATACTGTAATAGCGTCAACATTTAGCTCCAAGCAGCAAAGCTAACTAAACTTGGGACAACGTAAGTTAATTGACTTACTCTGTAAGTAAATGTTGTGGGTTTGCTCTGCAACACACCGGTGTGCTGAACTCGCAACCAATTGGCACGTTTTGTTTACGTGACAAACCTTACTAATTGGCTGTGTCAGGTGGTGGCGGGTTTAACAACACATTTATATTCACGCGATCTAACCCAAAACCCTCTATTATGGATAATATAATATTGGTCATGAAAGCCTACTACATGTTAAACTACTCCATTGGGATTACATACAGTAGAGTTTTACCCTAGCATTGCGCTATAATGGCACAAATACATGGAATTCATTCCATGGAATCCCATATAATTTCACGGTAAACTTATTAAATTATCATAAAATAACTTAGTTTGAAATACACATACAATACGGATTATGATTCCTATGGTTAGTGAATTAACACAACAGTATGAAAAATAAGAATAGGTTTTACCATTTCTGGCAATAAAACAGGGGGTGTTAAGATGTGCAAACACCCATTTGCAAGGAATCAAGTCTGCATTAACCACACGCACTTGTGATGAACGTGCAAACAAAAATGCTCTGATAATTAATGAATATATGCAGTTTTTGGAACTGATTAGCCTACACCAGAGACATCCTTCTTTGGGAAGGCTAAAAAAGGTCCCATGATATAAATAACAACAATATTTCAGGATGCTGAAAAGAGAGGCGGGATATGACGAGGCATATTTCTTATCCCCCCGTTCTCCCCGTGTCCCCCTGGGTCACCCTTGGGAAAGCGTTGTTTTAGCTCTCTGGGCCTCTCCTACCCTGGCTGAGCAAAAACAAACAAACTCAACTCCACGAAAACAAAATGGGCAAAAGCACATCGCTCCACGTAATTTGCATTTCTTTGCATTTCACGGTTTAGGGACCTAGAAAAAAATGTTACAGACCTGATTTAAAAAAAAAATGTATCGACATGCAATGGACTTCCCTTAGCCTTTGAGCTGTAAAGAAGGGTCATTGCCGAAACATCGCCAGAGTTATTGACGTGTTGAGGTTTTAGCTTTTGTTGTTATTTGTGCTCCACTTCCAACGCAATCTCACCGAATAATTTGTTGAATTAATCATTTAGTTACTACTTCAGCCCACCGGGTTGTTGGCGCGTTTTGTTTACGTGACAAACCTTATTGGCTGTGTCGGGTGGTGAAGGGTTATGACCAGAGGTGAGACAAAGTCATTGTTATGCAAGTCCAAGTCGAGTCGCAAGTCATCAAATTCATGACTCGAGTCTGACTCGAGTCCAAGTCACATGACTCGAGTCCACATCTCATAGGTGGGACAAAGTCATTGTTATGCAAGTCCAAGTCGAGTCGCAAGTCATCAAATTCATGACTCGAGTCTGACTCGAGTCCAAGTCACATGACTCGAGTCCACACCTCTGGTTATGACACATTTATACTTACGCGATCTAACCCAAAAACCTTGATGACTAATATTGGTCACAAAAGCCTACGTGTTAAAACTGAATTCATCAAGATGAGATTTGAGCCCTTTCACTTTATTCAAGTAGCAATGTATTTCAAACCCATATGTGGCTCTGCACGTTTATCTGATGGAGTATTTTTGAAGTGAAATGGTTAGCATAATGGGACCTTAGGAGTGCTTACACCCAGAGGATATTGAGTGATGAGGCACATCCGCCCTTCCCTCAGACCAGTACCCCCACCAATGATAACATTTGCGGGATGCGCGTCCACTGACTTCAGCAGTACATCATTGACACTTTAGCAGTCAGATGTTTAGAATTGTAAAATCCATTGTGTGTTCACCTCTTTTATACAGATGCATTCCCTTCGACTACTTAGCCAAAACCTTCCATCCCAGATCTTTCTGAGTATGCACGACAATTTCAGGCCAACTCAAACGCTCAGTAGCAGATGCGTCCGCACCAACATCAACTTCAACTTTTCTGGCAGAGACTGCCCCAACAAGAAACCGCAAAAGCTGAAGTACAGAGGTGAGTTGGACAAAACGCATCTTTAACTGTCACCACTTGATGGAGGAGGATTTCTATATTTCACAAGCACAACTTACTGCACGTCCATATGATAGTGTGTTTACAATATATCAAAATACAATGACAGGGAATGTATTGATATATATAGGAGCATAGGTCAAAAACACCTCAATGTCGTTAACGTTGGAATGTGACCACAAGATGGCAGTGCGGCAATGAATTTAATCAATCAGCCAATTCGTTACTAGTGTAGGACTGTTACTGACGCGAGTACTTCTTTGTCTTTCTCGTTCCTTTTATTCCGCATATAGTTCACATCTCCGACAGCATCGTTCAATGTTCCTCCGTTCGCTCGCTCCGCTTCGCTCCGCTTCGCTCGCTTTCTCTCTCTAAACTCAGGTCCGATACTCTGCTGCTCGCTACGCTGTACTCGCTCCGTCCTTGCTACTCTGTCCGTACTCTATATCCACTGCTACCTTATACTATACTCTCTTATTCACTGCTACCTTATACTATCCACTCCTATTCACTGCTACCTTATACTATACTCTCTTATTCACTGCTACCTTATACTATACTCTCTGTTGCTCCGTCTCTGTCCCAGGCACTGTCTCCAGCTCCAACTCAAACACTCTCCAAGCCTTCCGTTTCTCCGCTACGCTCTGCCTTTATCCCCGAACCAATCAGCCAATTAATTATGTCATCCCCCGCTTCGCTACTCGCCCCCAGGCCCCCAGCCTCACGTGATGTCACGTGATGTTGTTTTCGTAGACACTTACTCTCTCGACCAATCACCGGCCTGCGTCCTCAGTTACGCTTAAAACCTGTGGCGTCTCTTAATGACCTCCCCCCTTAATTGGCGCAACAACAACTCTATGTCCTCAGTTGCCCCCCACTGTCCGTTGCAAGCTCGCTCCGCAACCAACCGCGTGGCGTGTGTCATCTCAGGTCCTACACTAGTGTAGTGAGCGACGTCCGACACACGTCTAATAGAAGGCTTCTTATTTATTAAGAGCACACTGGGCGATATACTTCGTAACGCAGCTACACCTAGGCTGTCCAAACACGCAGCCCATCTCTGTCCTGCGCTACGCTGGCTGATTGACGAGCGTAGCGGTGGCGACAGAGCTGGTCTTGCAAAACAGCTACGTGGTCGAAGACAAAGAGATGACGACGGCAGCGACGCAACCAGGACCCAGACCCCACATGAACAGCCCCGAAGCTCTGGTTCGGTGCTCCGTATATCTGCCTGGCATGGTCAAGCTCCACCTCTGGCCACGCCCCCTCTCTAGAACCCGGGTTGGTTCCCAGAGCGTCTCGACTGAATCTACCCTTCACCGTTACCCCAGATACACCCCTTCATAATAAGGTATTATGTAATGCAGCTCTAAGCGGAATTACCCCTATAGGCCAGCAGGTGTCACCCTGTCATTACATTAGTACAGCGCATACCGGTGTGTTGGAGAGTTATGTAAAAGTTCCACCATAAAGCAACGATACAGCTTAATTAATTTCCAACCGCCATTCTATAATTCAAAAGTGTTCAATGCCATGTGTGAGTCAGAAGCTTGTGTTGACTTTCACTCCAGCAATATCGGAGAACCCTGTAATTCCGCACTTTTAAATAAAAATCCCAGAACAGGAGGCTGAAGTTGAGAATATTGTAATATATTGTGAATACACAACCAAGTGTACACACAGTATATTGACGATCTTATATTGATGTCTAATCACTTTATTTAAACACGTTTTCTCCTTGCTCACATGCATGCCCATCAATGGTCCAACTTAAGCAGTGATTAAAACCCACACTTAAACATGAGTAGGTGTTCTTATTCTTACACTTAACATGTGGATGTTCTCCAGGATTATTATCAGAACCATGTTATTGAGTTGATGAATATGCTGCAATAATCTGTAATTGTTGTGTTCATTTGCTTACTGCAGTTTTAAGCACATTCAACATTTACTATATTATAAAAAAACACACAAATTTACTATTTTTAATGTTTAAAGATATTCTCTGTCAGCCAGTCGGGTACATTGAGCAGCGAATTGGATAATTCTTCATCGTGCGTAACAATAATGTGAAACGTTGGCTAAATGTGGTACCTATCGAGGAAACGTGAGCAAATAATGTTCATGGAATCCATTATCCGCATGCGTTTTATCCAATTTGCGGATTAACCATACACACCTGAGATTTTGACGTAAATGAATAACTCATGGATATTTCCCTTAAGCCCAAATTAATAATCTTAAAACAGTTAAAGTTATTCTTAGAAATGTTTATTACAAGTCACGTGCTTAAACCGAACAAATATGTGCTCCAGTTAATCCGAAATACATGTGATCGCCTCTACAGTACAGTCGTTGCATAACAGTGAGTATAGTTTGATTGATGACTGGTGGCTGGCCCTGCTGCTGTCCACTTAGTGGGCCGAGTCATCTGTGCTAGAGCAGCAAAGTGCTATCACTGAGCACACGCATCATCAATCAATCGTTAGTATTCGTTCTAAATTGAAAGAGCAAGAATCGAAATTGTCAGTTTTGCTTAAAAAACCACTAATGTATAACTATATTAGTGGTTTATGGCATAGAGATCCGCAGAAAATTGATATTTATTTCATTATCCGCGATTATGAATTATCTGCGGCTGTCCTCCCCGTCATTATCGTGGATAATCGAGTCTACTGTACGTTGTACTTTAATATAACATTTGCATACTCTGCTCTGAATGTTGTAAGGTGCACAACTGTAAATCGGTTATACGATTGTAACGTAATATTACTTAAAGTTGTTCTCTTCCTCTTTTTTTAGTCAATGAAATTATTTTGAAATAAGAAGAAACTATTCAACACTCGCGGTGCACAAAAAATCCGTCCATACTTTTTTTTGCAAGGTGTACATTGGAGAATATTGAGAACGAGGGTGCACAACATTTTGATAATCACTTATATTCTTAATTCTGGAATCCACAACGGCTGGGGGGGCGGAGGGGGGGCGGAGGGGGAGCGGCGCTTCCCCACATGGCAACATCATCACGGCACTTGTGTGTCGCCCGGCCGTGTCGCCCGGCCGCGTTACCAAGCCGCGTTACCCGTCCGCGTTACCCGGTTTTGTTACCCAGTTGTTACCCGGTTGTGTTACCTGGCCGTGTTACCCAGCTGTGTTACCTGGTTGTTTCCCGGCTGTGTTACCAGGCTGTTACTCCGCTATGTTACCAGACTGTGTTACCCGGTTTTGTTTACTCGGCTGTGTTACACAGTTGTAATACCCAGCCGTGTTACGTGGCCGCGTTACCCGGTGAGAGCGATCGCGTTCGCAATTGGTGACATTCTGATGCTTTCCAGGCACAGTAAATTAAATGACCAAAATGAATGTTAAATTTAATTCTAATCTATAATTGTACCGTACTACTGTTGTATGTCTTTATACTCATGTTTATGCAAAGTAGATTATTAATTTCCCATGCCCAATTTAGGAAACCCATTGTTTTAGTGATTGCTAAAATGGAAAGTGAAGAATATATCTCTATATTGGCTGGTTTATAAGTATTGAAGTCATAAAATAACTGTATATAGTGCATTGGGATGCTACAGTTTATCCCTGGTTTGCGTACGTGCCAAGTTATGGCATGACGGTGAATGTGTTCAGGCCGTACGTGTAGTGTACATGAAAAAAACTAAGATTTTTGTATGCGTAGCAGAAGCAAAATTGCTCATCCTTCTCGTTTAAGCCTCTCAAAACGTTGCGGTGAATTCGCTGAAACAAATTGCTATGGTCCCTTTTTCAAGAAGGGGGGCGGAAAAAGGCTCTTTGCTCCAGTTAAGTGAGCTCTTTGCGTGGCTGCGGTAGCTTTTAGGAGATGAGTTAAGTGCTGAACATGCCCCAACTCAACACATCAACCAGGTGGCCGGACATAAGCGCAAACTGAAACAAATCAGAGACAAATGTCATTTTAGCAGTGGTGGCTCATGGCTCCAGTTTGACAAGGAATCAAACTCCGCTTAAGGCATTTTCCAAACTCCGGTTGAAACACAGGCAGGACTCTTCGGTCACTTGAGTACTGTGATGGCAACGTCATGCCAGTGGATTGAGTCAATCAACATTGATTGGACAAAAAACATTAAATGAGGTAACCTGCCGGTAAAAATATTTGAAGACTCAGAGGCTTTTGTTACAATAAAAAATTGTTAATCATGAAGTGGTATTTTCTCCAAGGGCAACCACACGTTGCCCTTCTCTTCCGATCGCCAATACAATCCACCCGCACGCATTACCATCGAGGACTGGGACTCCCTGGCAGAGAGTCTGTTTCCTGAAAAAAACAACTGAAGTCATAAGCTGTGTATACTGTAGCCAATTGTGATTTAAATGGTTGTATGAATGCAGACTTGTAGTGAGTTCATGACAAGCTCTGCGAGTTCGGGATGGGGCGGTTTCAGAATCAGAATCTATATTTATAGTGCAGGAGGAATCCAATCCAATGAGCTATAAAATTATTTTTCACAGATGTCCAGTAGGAGGCAAGGGGAGAGAAAGTTACAACAAACTATGCAAAACACAATAGGAGTACAAAATATAGGAAAGGTAAGCAAATCACACAAAAATAAAAATAAACTAAAATTAACTATTTTTCTTTTATCAGGGACAGCCCTCTGAACTATCAGCTTATTTTTCCGAACCGACCTGGCTATCATAAATGATGGCTCAATTGAGTGGCTTATCACGAATGGCATGTGTTCCGTTTCCCGACTCGGGTGCCCGAGAATGACGGAAATTCGAAGTGCGTGGAGTTACGTAAGATACCTGGAAATTACTCATTTAGGGATTATACGCAACATCGCCCGCTCCCCCCTGCTGCAAAATCTGGCAGGACTCTCCTGAAAAAAAGAGTCTTGAGACTCCGTGAGACTTTCCCGGTTAAACAAGTAGTATAATCTTGATTTGAAGCTTTTGTGACTGCAGGAATCCATACTCTTTTGTTCTTTCGGTAAAGTCACGTAGATAGAAAATTATTAATAGATCACGACGTTTTGATCGCAACACAAGCGACCGTCTTCAGGTGAGAGAGAGAAAGCTACTCTTCTTCTTCCTAGCGTTGTTCCCGCTGTGGCGCAGGGTCCGCTTTTCGGCATTGTCTTCTCCATTTGGCTCGGTCCAGGGCATCTTCAGGGGATGCGTTGACCGTCTTTATGTCTTCCTTTATTCGATCCATCCATCGCTTCTTCGGACGTCCGCGTGGACGGCGGCCCTCTGGCTCAATACGCATGGCAGTCTTGGCCACTGATGACTCTTCACTTCGCATCACATGGCCGTACCACCGAAGCCTTGCCTCGAGCATCTTGTCCGCAATGGGGGCCACACCAAGTCGCTTCCGAACGTCTTCGTTCATGACACGATCCCATCGAGTGAGTCCGAGGCTCCATCTAAGCATCCTCATCTCCATGGTGTGGAGAGCTTGTTCGTGTACAGTTGTGGTTGGTGAGCACTCGGATCCATAGAGTGCCACCGGTCGGACGATGGTCTTGTAAATTTTTCCCTTCAGCCTATCCGGCATTTTCCGATCACAGAGAGAGAAAGCTACTGAAACAAGGTATTATGTAGGCTTGAGATGGGTGCAGCCTCACGGTAAGAGGGCGGGGCTAGAGATGGTCTGCCTGAGGCTGTGGAAGTGGCTATTGTACGTATTTCTGACAACTTAGGAATTAGGCTTCATGGCGAGAAGGTTATGCATCAGTGTTATTAGTTGGTGACCCTTTTTTGCTCTCATGGCAGCCAGGGTCAGGATGGGCTCCGTGATCATTATTAGTACTGTAGCATTGAACAAAAGTGTCCCTTGTTAACACCCTTGAAGTGGTGACTTTACCTAGTAGAAGCGCGTTCACCCACTTGTTGCAGAGGCCCATGGATCAAACCCAGCAGGCCACCCTGGTTAATAATTTCGGGAGTTGTATGGATGTTGAAGATACACACAATCGACAGGAAGTACAAGTACAATGGCCGTGCATAATTTGCATGCATAATGCACGATCATTACATATAAATAAACCAAAGGTCAATGGATAACCCATAGTCATTTAGATGCATTCATTAATCCCCCCCCCCCCTGGTTCTGTTTGTGACAAACCTTAATAATTGGCTGTGTCGGGTGGTGGCGGGTTTAACGACACATATTTACATGATCTAACCTAAAAAATCTGTGTTAAGTAGATTAATAAATCGACTTGGGGTAATCAGTGTCGTGCGTCGAAAGTGTTGGGTTTGTGCTGGGGTCGGCAATCGTGCGAGGCCTGGGTGATGGTGCAACTTTACCAAATAAAATAAAAAATACTCGCTAATTTCTTAACTGAGAAACTATGACAATCGTCACCCCTTCCTGCGAAAACTTATCAGTTGGAGACTCGGTGAGGCTCTCCTGGGTTAACAATTAATAATACGTAATAATAATGATCAGTATAATATTAATTAGCTATGAGGACTTCAGGATATACTAAGTGTGAGAACAACTTTTCCAAACAAATTGGTGAGTTGAAATGTATACCATTTCAATTAAATAGGTTTATCTTTACGTGATACATTCAAATATGAAATAAAAAAAACTAGAATTTTCTGGATGATATTTAATTCTCTATTTCAGAACAGGCTCTTTCCTGAAGAGCACTGGGTTGAGTGTCGTTTCGTGTATTTACAGCCACCACATCTTCCTTAAGGTGAAACACAGCTGTATATGAGATTATAGAAAGGTTATTAAGCTTCTTATTAAAAAAAAAACATTGTAATATCCATAATAGAAGTTATTGGGTTAGATCGCGTAAATATAAATGTGTCGTTAAACCCACCACCACCATCTGACACAGCCAATTGGTAAGGTTTGTGTGCTAAACTTGTAACGAATTGGCATGTTTTGTTGACATGACAAACCTTACTAATTGGCTGTTGGGTGGTGGGGGGTTTAAGGACACGTTTATATTTACGTGATCTAACCCAACAAAAACCTCTATGGATAATATTGATTGCGAAAACCTACTACTACTATGTGTTAAACCATCGTAATGTGTAAACACAATGAAAGTATTAGGCTGGAAATTTTGTTTATTTTATACTAAAAATGTTATTATCCAGTGTCTAACACCATACCACATAATTCACTTTTGTGTACACAAATAGCACAATGTGCGTGCCATTTACATTGACCGAAAGAGTTGACATGCTTCTAAGGGTATGAAAAAGACAAAGATCCCCCGTGTAGCCTTCACAGACTTGGGACAAGTGCTGTTAGCGAGCACCTGTTAAGGCCGGCACGGCACATGAGAGGGTGGGTGGCAAACACCACGCCCGAACGACGATGTTTACACACTGCACCAGGTACTCATTTGAGGCTCAGGATCGGTTCAGATAATCGTCACTGGTGTTAGCCGTGAGCGGGAATTGAAAGTCGAGTCACCGGAGTCGTAGCGCAGCGCGCTGACCGCTACACTACCGCTCCCCACGATGATGCACATTGTGTCACATGCATGGTGCAATATTAAGATAAGATTTTGTGCATCCTTACACTACAATTACGTTCGTGCAGGCAAAGCTCCATCTGCAAATCAATCAACGCAGGACAGACGTGGGTCACACACACGTGCGCTAAGGGCCCCCATTCATCGTGGACAAATGCTCCCTCTGAAAAATGTTGATATCAGCATCAGTGGCAATGGGGCAAATTGTCACGTTGATATGTTGCAGCCATTCCGTTAATATGTAAATCTGAACCCCTTTTAACTTTCTCATGGAGATGTGTGGGACAGATATAGCAAAAGTGCAAAGATCTTCCTCAACTCTTGGCACAATTAGCCACATTGAAATATGCTTCTGTGATGTGTTAAAATTACTATAACTAGTTACATCTTAGTTGATGGAATGAAGCATATTTGATTAAACTGATGATAAATAGATAACATATTGAGGAAAGATTTCTGACCAGGCAAATCAAGAGATCTAGAACTCAAACGGTACTGTTCTGTCTAGGAAGTAGCATTTACTGGTGGAGTTAACAAGACCCATTCATCACCCATGCCGCTGAAAGACTCCAAACAATTCTACATTTGACTAGCTAGCTCCTGGGGTCACTATTAAACCTGAATAATCACCATTCCAAATGAGTTAAACTGCACAAGTAGAATTATTCATTCCATGTTTGTGTTTGGCATCGCACATTGCTGCAGGCGAGGTTGCATGCATGCCCATCCTACTCTCGAAACAGACTTGCAGCAGCAGTGAAGACGTTTATTGACCATTGATAGCTTGTTGTAATGCCGATAAATATCGGCATTACTCTTATAATCTTATCTGGAAATTCGAAGGGGTCCGTGAGTTGCACTAATGGTCCCCATGATTAGCAGGATGTGGGTTTGACCAAAAGGGGGTAAACCCCTTTTTATTCGGGTTGCCAGCTATGACCGAAGCTACTTCAGGAGATAGTTTTTCCCAACATAACGTGACATATGCCATTATGCTGTCAAGGGAAAGAAAAACGCAATCAGATGACACCCGTTGTGTTTTTACCAACGAATGAACGTCCGTACGAATTATGTGCATTCATCGCATTAATTCATTTTCTTATTATATCGCACATTTTTTGTTCAATAGTCACCGGGAGACCGATGCCAATTTCTCCAAGAGATTCCTAGGACGATGCCGGTGGTGGGTTGGCAACCCCCGAGTTGTGATGCTGCTTCGTTGGCTACGGTATACAAAAGCACAAGCAACGCACCCATGGCACGCTCGTCAGTAACACCGCCCTAAAGAAGAGAAAATACAGGCGGACCTCGCTTTATTGCGCTTCGCTATAATTGCGTTTTTTAAATGTCGGATCTAAAATAAATGTCGCATCTCAAGATTCTCAACTTAGCAAGAGAATAAGATTCGATGAATAATTACGTACATACAGTACATCATTTACAACCTGATTGGCTTATCATCATCTGTAACTCTCGCATTTTTGCATGTGAACTTAGCGAGTCAGTCGGCATAATTTCAATTTTTCTATTTATTTACTTACATGGTTTATTTAGGCATACTGTAGCTGCATTGCACGTTGACTAGTGTAGTTTAAACATGTTTTAAGGCTTTTATATGCATTCGCAAGTGAAAAAAAGCATGTGACTCGCTTTATTGCTATTTTCGGTTTATTGCGGTGCTCTGGTCCCTATGGAGCAATTACACCGAGGTACGCCTGTATACAAAGGCGACATTTCCGGCAATGGCTCTTCATAGCATCTGCGTATTCAGTTTCCCATCTTCGGGGCGCGTGTTATTAACGAAAGTGTCGAGTTTTGGCTAAAAGAGATCTCTGTACTTATATACTGTGTAGTGGGTATGGACAGCTAAAAAATGTATAACGCCCGTGATTAAGAATAACTCAAAAGTTTAATGTAATTATTGTGTTGATTGAAAACTGAATATACTTTGAACAAAAAATCTACATTATGTAAAACTGCAGGGTTTCAGTTAAATAAATATTTTAAGTGAGGTATGTTTTACCCTTTTTGCAGTCGTATTGGTTTGTGTTAAGATGTAGCAGGTCTGTTGTGGCCCGAGTTTATTACGGTAGTTAAGATGTTGTTCTTCACATATCTGTTCTGCAAGTCATCCTGTGTATTTGTCTTCTTACTACCACCTTTCTGAACTTACAACCACATTTTTAAATGTCATAAATATAATTTATCGTGTTATTTTTTGTATTTCACAAGTGATATCAAAATAAATTTTAAAAACAGGTACATTTTAAGAAATGTCATTGTGCACTGACACTACTTTCCAGTATTTTATTGTAAATATATTACTTCTTAGTTAAGTGGTTTCAGAGGTTAAAAGGAACAAAAAATCCCACAGCCATCAAGAGGAAATTACATTAAATTTTAGATTTTTGAAGGTGTGGTGCATTGTGATAAAGCTGTGAATTATGTTCTCCAATAAATGCGACTGAAATAAAACTGTGTGACTTGGAAGTTGTCATGCGAGTACACTGAATGTTTTAATTGGAGACCTGTTTAAACGTCTGTAGTGAGCACGTGTGTTGTTGCAGTGTAAACGTGGATTGTATCGCTATATATTGACTCTACAATGTAACATACACGTGTATTTTTGTTCCTATAATTGTGTTAAACATACGAATTGCATAATATAATTTCCCAAGGCATTGGCTAATTCACTTGTCTATGATGGTCCCTAATTAAGTTTTGTCTGGACGGGTAGACCACGTGGACTCTCGCTAAATCCAGGTACTGTTCATCACGAAATTAAACCAAGTTCGACACCTAAAATCACATTTATCTTTTGACCTTGTAAGTACAATACTTATTTTATGTTTTATTTTTATTATTTTATTACTTCCCTTCTACGTGACTTTACCGAAAGAACCAAGAAGAAGTACAATACTGTACCTTAAAAACAAATCATGGCAAATAGGTTGGAAATAATACATATATAATTCATTGCCGTATAATATATTTATCCAGGAAAGCCCGAGTCTCTAGACACATTATATTCGGATGCAAAAGTGGAATATTTGATCAAATGCATATGTTGTGGCATGTTAGAGGCATCTGGTCGAATTAAGTACAATTCTGTACATTATTTTCCGATGGGCTGGAATTTGAGCCAGGATTCAACACCCCATCCCGGCGCGCCTCGGCCAGTCGGAGCCAGACATTTCAGCACATCAACATCATCAGTAGAGGCGGCGGTGCCCTCTCCGTGCTGCGTCTCAATTTCATTGTTAGAGACAACACGGCTCAGCAATTTGCCTCCTTCACACGTCTGTCCATCCAGATATAATATGAAAGTATCCGTTAACTCATCGGCGTCACGGCAGTGCCGTAATGTCAACGCCATTGAGGTCCAACGCGACCACACTCCGGAGCAGTCGGTCTCGAGCTACAACAAACAACACGAGCAAACTCCGTGTTTGTCATTCAGTGCCTCGCATCCAGACGCGTTAAGGCTCCCAGACCCCTAATAACTCGCCTTGTCCGAACCTGAGCGTCAGATCCACAAAACATTTCCTAAACGCAGTTATTTTTTTAATAACAATCCTTTATATCCTTCGTCTTAAAGTCGCGTTCCTACAGACCCATAACGCTACATCCCAACGTAGTTGTAAACAATGTAATTAACACATCTCACCCCCGTGTAGCCTTAGCAGACTGTTGAGGGAAATGCTGTTAGTGAGCACCTATGAAAGGCGGCACGGCACACAGATGGCCAACACTACGCCTGGCCGCCTTTGTATCCCCAGTGGCGATGTTTACACAGGCCGAGTCGACCGGGGTGGGGGGCAGGACGAGGTTCTGATAATCGTCACTCGGGCAATTGACCTCGGGTCGCCGGCTTCGTAGCGCAGCACCGCGCTAACCGCTGCACCACCACATTGCAGCACTGTCCCCAGGCAAGATGGCCGCCCGCCCCCACGTGACTCGGCGCGCGTGACTGACGCAGCCAGCACGTGGTGCCACTCACCCAGGGCCGCGTGGAGTCGTGCCGTCCCTGCTTACGGACTCGCTGCCGCGTAAGTCTCTGGGCCTTCCGTGTACAGCGTCTGTTGGTCTCTTGTGGGTCTGTGTGCGAGTGTGAATCTGGGTTGCTGTGTGCGTGAGTGGGTATCTGTGTGAGTGAGTCTGGGTATCTGTGTCAGTGAGTCTCTGGGTATCTGTGTGAGTCTAGGTATCTGTGTGAGTCAGTCTCTAGATATCTGTGTGAGTGAGTCTCTGGGTATCTGTTTGAGTGAGTCTAGGTGTCTGTGTGAGGAGGTATCTGCGTGAGTGAGTCTCTGGGTATCTGTTTTTTCGTGTTTGTTGTCCTTGTTGTCCTTGCCCCGCACCTCCCGATTAGCACGGTTGGCTACGCACTGTGCAAAAGAAGTTCAACGTACATAGACTCACACAGAGACCCATAGGCTACTTACAAGGATACCTATAGACTAGATTTAAAGTTTTCGTGACTGCAAGGATCCATACTCTTTGGTTATTTCGGTAAAGTCACGTAGGTGAAAAAATAAAAATAATAAGAATAAAAAAAAAATTGAAATAACTACATTAAATCACGACGTTTCGGAAGCAACACAAGCTTCCGTCATCAGGTGGGACAACCACAGCAAGAAAGAACAATTACTTTAGTGGACAAAGACAGCTGTTTGTGACAAGCTATTATAAGAGGTACTAGCGGGAAGTACCCGGCGTTGCCCGGGCGAAAAATATACTGTACTTCAAAACTTCTCTTAAAAACCTTACATATACATACACAGATACTAAGGTATTGTGAAAGCCCGGTGGGCCGTTTGTCCATTTCTCCACCAATAAAATTATAAGAGGCTTGCACAAGTCCAAAAAGTTATAGAAAGTGTGGGGTAAATAGTTGATGTAGAAGGTTTCCGAAAATTGTGGACCCCCCCCCTCCCTCAAAAAATATATTTACCCCCGCGTAGGTATATATACCTACACACCCTACATACAACAGAAGAAGTAGTATCTATTGACTCTGTAGTTGTATCTACTGACTGTTCAGTAGTATCTGCTGAGCCAGTAGTAGCTACTGACTGTGTAGTAGTATTTAGTGACTGTAGTAACTACTGGGCCTACAGCAGTATCTACCGACTCAATAGTAGTAACTACTAACTCTATAGCAGTATCTACTCACTCTATAGTAGTATCTACTGACTCGAGTAGCTACTCACCATAGTAGGATGTACTGGCTGTATAGTAGTATATACTGACTGTAGCAGTATTGACTGACTGTAGTGATATATACTGACTTTTAGTATCTACTAACTCTATATAGCAGTATCTACCAACTCGATAGCAGTATCTACTATCACTACAGCAGTGCATACCGACTGAGGTACCTGCTTTCACTACAGCAGTGCATACTGACTGGTGGTTCATGCTATGATTACAGCAGTGCATACTGCTGTGGTGGTACCTGCTATGATTACAGGAGTGCATACTGACTGTGGTGGTACCTGCTATGATTACAGCAGTGCATACTGCTGTGGTGGTACCTACTATGATTACAGCAGTGCATATTGTGGTGGTACCTGCTATAATTACAGCAGTGTATACTGCAGTGGTGGTACCTACTATGATTACAGCAGTACATATTGTGGTGGTACCTGCTATGATTACAGCAGTACATATTGTGGTGGTACCTGCTATGATTACAGCAGTGCATACTGTGGTGGTACGTGCTATGATTACAGGAGTGCATACTGCTGTGGTGGTTCCTGCTATGATTACAGCAGTGCATACTGTGGTGGAACCTGCTTTCACTACAGCAGTGCATACTCGGTGGTACCTGCTATGATTACAGCAGTGGATACTGACTGTGGTGGTATCCTATGACTACCGCTGTGCATACTGACTGTGGTGGTACCTGCTATGATTACAGCAGTACATACTGCGGTGGTGGCTCCTGCTATGATTACAGCAGTGCATACTGTGGTGGAACCTGCTTTCACTACAGCAGTGCATACTGTGGTGGTACCTGCTATGATTACAGCAGTGCATACTGACTGGTGGTACCTGCTATGATTACAGCAGTGGATACTGACTGTGGTGGTATCCTATGACTACCGCTGTGCATACTGACCGTGGTGGTTCCTGCTATGATTACAGCAGTGCATACGGACTGTGGTGATAGCTGCTATGATTACAGCAGTGCATACTGACTGGTGGTACATGCTATGATTACAGCAGTGGATACTGACTGTGGTGGTATCCTATGACTACCGCTGTGCATACTGACTGTGGTGGTACCTGCTATGATTACAGCAGTGCATACTGACTGTGGTGGTTCCTACTATGAATACAGCAGTGCATACAGACTGTGGTGGTACCTGCTATGATTACAGCAGTGCATACTGTTGTGGTGGTACCTGCTATTACAGCAGTGCATACTGCTGTGGTGGTACCTGCTGTTAATACAGCAGTGCATATTGCTGTGGTGATACCTGCTATGATTACAGCAGTACATATTGTGGTGGGACCTGCTATGGTTACAGCAGTGCATAATGCTGTGGTGGTACCTGCTATGATTACAGCAGTACATATTGTGGTGGTACCTGCTATGATTACAGCAGCGCATATTGACTGCTGGTCCCTGCTATGATTTTAGCAGTGCATACTGCTGTGGTGGTACCTGCTATGGTTACAGCAGTGCATACTGACTGTGGTGGTACCTGCTATGATTACAGCAGTGCATACTGCTGTGGTGGTACCTGCTATGATTACAGCAGTGCATACTGTGGTGGTACCTGCTTTCACTACAGCAGTGCATGATGACTGTGGTGGTACCTGCTATCACTACAGCAATGCATATCGACTGGCGGTACCTGCTATGAATATAGCAGTGCATATGACTGTGGTTGTATCTGCTATGATTACAGCAGTGCATATTGTGGTGGTACCTGCTATGATTACAGCAGTGTATACTGCCGTGGTGGTACCTGCTATGATTACAGCAGTGCATACTGCTGTGGTGGTTCCTGCTTTCACTACAGCAGTGCATACCGACTGTGGTGGTACCTGCTATGATTACAGCAGTTAATACTGACTGTGGTGGTACCTGCTATGATTACAGCAGTGCATACTGCTGTGGTGGTACATGCTATTACAGCAGTGCATACTGCTGTGGTGGTACCTGCTATGATTATATCAGTGCATATTGTTGTGGTACCTGCTATGATTACAGCAGTGCATACTGACTGTGCTGGTACCTGCTATGATTACAGCAGTGCATAATGCTGTGGTGGTACCTGCTATGATTACAGCAGTGCATACTGTGGTGGTACCTGCTATGATTACAGCAGTGCATACTGCTGTGGTGGTACCTGCTCTGATTACAGCAGTGAATACCGACTGGTGGTACCTGCTATGATTACAGCAGTGCATAATGTTGTGGTGGTACCTGCTATTACAGCAGTGCATACTGCTGTGGTGGTACCTGCTGTTAATACAGCAGTGCATATTGCTGTGGTGATACCTGCTATGATTACAGCAGTGCATACTGCTGTGGTGGTACCTGCTATAATTACAGCATTACATCTTATGATGGTACCTCCTATGATTACAGCAGTGCATACTGCTGTGGTGGTACCTGCAATGATTACAGCAGTACATATTGTGGTGGTACCTGCTATGATTACAGCAGGACATATTGTGGTGGTACATGCTATGATTACAGCAGTGCATATTGACTGTGCTGCTACCTGCTATGATTACAGCAGTGCATAATGCTGTGGTGGTACCTGCTATGATTACAGCAGTGCATACCGACTGTGGTGGTACCTGCTATCACTACAGCAGTGCATACCGACTGGCGGTACCTGCTATGATTACAACAGTGCATAATGCTGTGGTGGTACCTGCTATGATTACAGCAATGCATATTGTGGTGGTACCTGCGATGATTACTGCAGTGCATACTGCTGTGGTTGTACCTGCTATGATTACAGCAATGCATATTGTGGTCATAACTGCTATGATTACAGCAGTACATATTGTGGTGGTACCTGCTATGATTGCAGCAGTGCATATTGACTGTGCTGGTCCCTGCTATTATTTGAGCAGTGCATACTGCTGTGGTGGTACCTGCTATGATTACAGCTGTGCATACTGACTGTGGTGGTACCTGCTATCACTACAGCAATGCATATCGACTGGCGGTACCTGCTATGATTACAGCAGTGCATATGACTGTGGTTGTACCTGCTATGATTACAGCAGTGCATATTGTGGCGGTACCTGCTATGATTACAGCAGTGTATACTGCTGTGGTGGTTCCTGCTTTCACTACAGCAGTGCATACCGACTGTGGTGGTACCTGCTATGATTACAGCAGTGCATACTGCTGTGGTGGTACAAGATATTACAGCAGTGCATACTGCTGTGGTGGTACCTGCTATGATTACAGCAGTGAATACCGACTGTGGTGGTACCTGCTATGATTACAGCGGTGCATACTGCTGTGGTGGTACCTGCTTTCACTACAGCAGTGCATACTGACTGTGGTGGTACCTGCTATGATTACAGCAGTGCATACTGTTGTGGTGGTACCTGCTATGATTACAGCAGTGCATACTGACTGTGCTGGTACCTGCTATGATTACAGCAGTGCATAATGCTGTGGTGGTACCTGCTATGATTACAGCAGTGCATACTGTGGTGGTACCTGCTATGATTACAGCAGTGCATATTGTGGTGGTACCTGCTACGATTGCAGCAGTGCATATTGACTGTGCTGGTCCCTGCTATTATTTGAGCAGTGCATACTGCTGTGGTGGTACCTGCTATGATTACAGCAGTGCATACTGACTGTGGTGGTACCTGCTATCACTACAGCAATGCATATCGACTGGCGGTACCTGCTATGATTACAGCAGTGCATATGACTGTGGTTGTACCTGCTATGATTACAGCAGTGCATATTGTGGCGGTACCTGCTATGATTACAGCAGTGTATACTGCTGTGGTGGTTCCTGCTTTCACTACAGCAGTGCATACCGACTGTGGTGGTACCTGCTATGATTACAGCAGTTCATACTGACTGTGGTGGTACCTGCTATGATTACAGCAGTGCATACTGCTGTGGTGGTACAAGCTATTACAGCAGTGCATACTGCTGTGGTGGTACCTGCTATGATTACAGCAGTGAATACCGACTGTGGTGGTACCTGCTATGATTACAGCAGTGCATACTGCTGTGGTGGTACCTGCTTTCACTACAGCAGTGCATACTGACTGTGGTGGTACCTGCTATGATTACAGCAGTGCATACTGTTGTGGTGGTACCTGCTATGATTACAGCAGTGCATACTGACTGTGCTGGTACCTGCTATGATTACAGCAGTGCATAATGCTGTGGTGGTACCTGCTATGATTACAGCAGTGCATACTGTGGTGGTACCTGCTATGATTACAGCAGTGCATACTGCTGTGGTGGTACCTGCTATGATTACAGCAGTGAATACCGACTGTGGTGGTACCTGCTATGATTAGAGCAGTGCATACTGCTGTGGTGGTACCTGCTTTCACTACAGCAGTGCATACTGACTGGTGGTACCTGCTATGATTACAGCAGTGCATTCTTTTGTGGTGGTACCTGCTATGATTACAGCAGTGTATACTGCTGTGGTGGTACCTGCTATGATTACAGCAGTGCATACTGCTGTGGTGGTTCCTGCTTTCACTACAGCAGTGCATACCGACTGTGGTGGTACCTGCTATGATTACAGCAGTTCATACTGACTGTGGTGGTACCTGCTATGATTACAGCAGTGCATACTGCTGTGGTGGTACATGCGAATACAGCAGTGCATACTGCTGTGGTGATACCTACTATGATTACAGCAGTGCATATTGTTGTGGTACCTGCTATGATTACAGCAGTGCATACTGACTGTGCTGGTACCTGCTATGATTACAGCAGTGCATAATGCTGTGGTGGTACTTGCTATGATTACAGCAGTGCATACTGTGGTGGTACCTGCTATGATTACAGCAGTGCATACTGCTGTGGTGGTACCTGCTATGATTACTGCAGTGAATACCGACTGTGGTGGTACCTGCTATGATTACAGCAGTGCATACTGCTGTGGTGGTACCTTCTTTTACTACAGCAGTGCATACTGACTGTAGTGGTACCTGCTATGATTACAGCAGTGCATACCGACTGTGGTGGTACCTGCTATGATTACATCAGTGCATACTGTTGTGGTGGTACCTGCTATTACAGCAGTGTATACTGCTGTGGTGGTACCTGCTGTTAATACAGCAGTGCATATTGCTGTGGTGATACCTGCTATGATTACAGCAGTGCATACTGCTGTGGTGGTACCTGCTATAATTACAGCATTACATCTTATGATGGTACCTCCTATGATTACAGCAGTGCATACTGCTGTGGTGGTACCTGCTATGATTACAGCAGTGCATACTGCTGTGGTGGTACCTGCTATGATTACAGCAGTACATATTGTGGTGGTACCTGCTATGATTACAGCAGTACATATTGTGGTGGTACATACTATGATTACAGCAGTGCATATTGACTGTGCTGCTACCTGCTATGATTACAGCAGTGCATAATGTTGTGGTGGTACCTGCTATGATTACAGCAGTGCATACCGACTGTGGTGGTACCTGCTATCACTACAGCAGTGCATACCGACTGGCAGTACCTGCTATGATTACAACAGTGCATAATGCTGTGGTGGTACCTGCTATGATTACAGCAATGCATATTGTGGTGGTACCTGCGATGATTACTGCAGTGCATACTGCTGTGGTTGTACCTGCTATGATTACAGCAATGCATATTGTGGTCATAACTGCTATTATTACAGCAGTACATATTGTGGTGGTACCTGCTATGATTACAGCAGTGCATATTGACTGTGCTGGTCCCTGCTATCATTTGAGCAGTGCATACTGCTGTGGTGGTACCTGCTATGATTACAGCAGTGCATACTGACTGTGGTGGTACCTGCTATGATTACAGCAGTGCATACTGCTCTGGTGGTACCTGCTATGATTACAGCAGTGCATATTGTGGTGGTACCTGCTTTCACTACAGCAGTGCATGATGACTGTGGTGGTACCTGCTATCACTACAGCAATGCATATTGACTGGCGGTACCTACTATGATTACAGCAGTGCATATGACTGTGGTTGTACCTGCTATGATTACAGCAGTGCATATTGTGGCGGTACCTGCTATGATTACAGCAGTGTATACTGCCGTGGTGGTACCTGATATGATTACAGCAGTGCATACTGCTGTGGTGGTTCCTGCTTTCACTACAGCAGTGCATACCGACTGTGGTGGTACCTGCTATCACTACAGCAGTGCATACCGACTGGCAGTACCTGCTATGATTACAACAGTGCATAATGCTGTGGTGGTACCTGCTATGATTACAGCAATGCATATTGTGGTGGTACCTGCGATGATTACTGCAGTGCATACTGCTGTGGTTGTACCTGCTATGATTACAGCAATGCATATTGTGGTCATAACTGCTATTATTACAGCAGTACATATTGTGGTGGTACCTGCTATGATTACAGCAGTGCATATTGACTGTGCTGGTCCCTGCTATCATTTGAGCAGTGCATACTGCTGTGGTGGTACCTGCTATGATTACAGCAGTGCATACTGACTGTGGTGGTACCTGCTATGATTACAGCAGTGCATACTGCTCTGGTGGTACCTGCTATGATTACAGCAGTGCATATTGTGGTGGTACCTGCTTTCACTACAGCAGTGCATGATGACTGTGGTGGTACCTGCTATCACTACAGCAATGCATATTGACTGGCGGTACCTACTATGATTACAGCAGTGCATATGACTGTGGTTGTACCTGCTATGATTACAGCAGTGCATATTGTGGCGGTACCTGCTATGATTACAGCAGTGTATACTGCCGTGGTGGTACCTGATATGATTACAGCAGTGCATACTGCTGTGGTGGTTCCTGCTTTCACTACAGCAGTGCATACCGACTGTGGTGGTACCTGCTATGATTACAGCAGTTCATACTGACTGTGGTGTTACCTGCTATGATTACAGCAGTGCATGCTGCTGTGGTGGTACATGCTATTGCAGCAGTGCATACTGCTGTGGTGGTACCTGCTATGATTACAGCAGTGCATATTGTTGTGGTACCTGCTATGATTACAGCAGTGCATACTGACTGTGCTGGTACCTGCTATGATTACAGCAGTGCATAATGCTGTGGTGGTACCTGCTATGATTACAGCAGTGCATAATGCTGTGGTGGTACCTGCTATGATTACAGCAGTGCATACTGTGGTGGTACCTGCTATGATTACAGCAGTGCATACTGTGGTGGTACCTGCTATGATTACAGCAGTGCATACTGCTGTGTTGGTACCTGCTTTCACTACAGCAGTGCATACTGACTGTGGTGGTACCTGCTATGATTACAGCAGTGCATACCGACTGTGGTGGTACCTGCTATGATTACAGCAGTGCATACTTTTGTGGTGGTACCTGCTATTACAGCAGTGCATACTGCTGTGGTGGTACCTGCTGTTAATACAGCAGTGCATATTGCTGTGGTGTTACCTGCTATAATTACAGCATTACATCTTATGATGGTACCTCATATGATTACAGCAGTGCATACTGCTGTGGTGGTACCTGCTATGATTACAGCAGTGCATACTCACTGTGGTGGTACCTGCTATGATTACAGCAGTGCATACTGCTCTGGTGGTACCTGCTATGATTACAGCAGTACATATTGTGGTGGTACCTGCTATGATTACAGCAGTACATATTGTGGTGGTACATGATATGATTATAGCAGTGCATATTGACTGTGCTGCTACCTGCTATGATTGCAGTGCATACTGCTGTGGTGGTACCTGCTATGATTACAGCAGTGCATATTGTTGTTGTACCTGCTATGATTACAGCAGTGCATACTGACTGTGCTGGTACCTGCTATGATTACAGCAGTGCATAATGCTGTGGTGGTACCTGCTATGATTACAGCAGTGCATACTGTGGTGGTACCTGCTTTCACTACAGCAGTGCATGATGACTGTGGTGGTACCTGCTATCACTACAGCAATGCATATCGACTGGCGGTACCTGCTATGAATACAGCAGTGCATATGACTGTGGTTGTACCTGCTATGATTACAGCAGTGCATATTGTGGTGGTACCTGCTATGATTACAGCAGTGTATACTGCCGTGGTGGTACCTGCTATGATTACAGCAGTGCATACTGCTGTGGTGGTTCCTGCTTTCACTACAGCAGTGCATACCGACTGTGGTGGTACCTGCTATGATTACAGCAGTGCATATTGTGGTGGTACCTGCTATGATTGCAGCAGTGCATATTGACTGTGCTGGTCCCTGCTATTATTTGAGCAGTGCATACTGCTGTGGTGGTACCTGCTATGATTACAGCAGTGCATACTGACTGTGGTGGTACCTGCTATCACTACAGCAATGCATATCGACTGGCGGTACCTGCTATGATTACAGCAGTGCATATGACTGTGGTTGTACCTGCTATGATTACAGCAGTGCATATTGTGGCGGTACCTGCTATGATTACAGCAGTGTATACTGCTGTGGTGGTTCCTGCTTTCACTACAGCAGTGCATACCGACTGTGGTGGTACCTGCTATGATTACAGCAGTTCATACTGACTGTGGTGGTACCTGCTATGATTACAGCAGTGCATACTGCTGTGGTGGTACAAGCTATTACAGCAGTGCATACTGCTGTGGTGGTACCTGCTATGATTACAGCAGTGAATACCGACTGTGGTGGTACCTGCTATGATTACAGCAGTGCATACTGCTGTGGTGGTACCTGCTTTCACTACAGCAGTGCATACTGACTGTGGTGGTACCTGCTATGATTACAGCAGTGCATACTGTTGTGGTGGTACCTGCTATGATTACAGCAGTGCATACTGACTGTGCTGGTACCTGCTATGATTACAGCAGTGCATAATGCTGTGGTGGTACCTGCTATGATTACAGCAGTGCATACTGTGGTGGTACCTGCTATGATTACAGCAGTGCATACTGCTGTGGTGGTACCTGCTATGATTACAGCAGTGAATACCGACTGTGGTGGTACCTGCTATGATTAGAGCAGTGCATACTGCTGTGGTGGTACCTGCTTTCACTACAGCAGTGCATACTGACTGGTGGTACCTGCTATGATTACAGCAGTGCATTCTTTTGTGGTGGTACCTGCTATGATTACAGCAGTGTATACTGCTGTGGTGGTACCTGCTATGATTACAGCAGTGCATACTGCTGTGGTGGTTCCTGCTTTCACTACAGCAGTGCATACCGACTGTGGTGGTACCTGCTATGATTACAGCAGTTCATACTGACTGTGGTGGTACCTGCTATGATTACAGCAGTGCATACTGCTGTGGTGGTACATGCGAATACAGCAGTGCATACTGCTGTGGTGATACCTACTATGATTACAGCAGTGCATATTGTTGTGGTACCTGCTATGATTACAGCAGTGCATACTGACTGTGCTGGTACCTGCTATGATTACAGCAGTGCATAATGCTGTGGTGGTACTTGCTATGATTACAGCAGTGCATACTGTGGTGGTACCTGCTATGATTACAGCAGTGCATACTGCTGTGGTGGTACCTGCTATGATTACTGCAGTGAATACCGACTGTGGTGGTACCTGCTATGATTACAGCAGTGCATACTGCTGTGGTGGTACCTTCTTTTACTACAGCAGTGCATACTGACTGTAGTGGTACCTGCTATGATTACAGCAGTGCATACCGACTCTGGTGGTACCTGCTATGATTACATCAGTGCATACTGTTGTGGTGGTACCTGCTATTACAGCAGTGTATACTGCTGTGGTGGTACCTGCTGTTAATACAGCAGTGCATATTGCTGTGGTGATACCTGCTATGATTACAGCAGTGCATACTGCTGTGGTGGTACCTGCTATAATTACAGCATTACATCTTATGATGGTACCTCCTATGATTACAGCAGTGCATACTGCTGTGGTGGTACCTGCTATGATTACAGCAGTGCATACTGCTGTGGTGGTACCTGCTATGATTACAGCAGTACATATTGTGGTGGTACCTGCTATGATTACAGCAGTACATATTGTGGTGGTACATACTATGATTACAGCAGTGCATATTGACTGTGCTGCTACCTGCTATGATTACAGCAGTGCATAATGTTGTGGTGGTACCTGCTATGATTACAGCAGTGCATACCGACTGTGGTGGTACCTGCTATCACTACAGCAGTGCATACCGACTGGCAGTACCTGCTATGATTACAACAGTGCATAATGCTGTGGTGGTACCTGCTATGATTACAGCAATGCATATTGTGGTGGTACCTGCGATGATTACTGCAGTGCATACTGCTGTGGTTGTACCTGCTATGATTACAGCAATGCATATTGTGGTCATAACTGCTATTATTACAGCAGTACATATTGTGGTGGTACCTGCTATGATTACAGCAGTGCATATTGACTGTGCTGGTCCCTGCTATGATTTGAGCAGTGCATACTGCTGTGGTGGTACCTGCTATGATTACAGCAGTGCATACTGACTGTGGTGGTACCTGCTATGATTACAGCAGTGCATACTGCTCTGGTGGTACCTGCTATGATTACAGCAGTGCATATTGTGGTGGTACCTGCTTTCACTACAGCAGTGCATGATGACTGTGGTGGTACCTGCTATCACTACAGCAATGCATATTGACTGGCGGTACCTACTATGATTACAGCAGTGCATATGACTGTGGTTGTACCTGCTATGATTACAGCAGTGCATATTGTGGCGGTACCTGCTATGATTACAGCAGTGTATACTGCCGTGGTGGTACCTGATATGATTACAGCAGTGCATACTGCTGTGGTGGTTCCTGCTTTCACTACAGCAGTGCATACCGACTGTGGTGGTACCTGCTATGATTACAGCAGTTCATACTGACTGTGGTGTTACCTGCTATGATTACAGCAGTGCATGCTGCTGTGGTGGTGCATGCTATTGCAGCAGTGCATACTGCTGTGGTGGTACCTGCTATGATTACAGCAGTGCATATTGTTGTGGTACCTGCTATGATTACAGCAGTGCATACTGACTGTGCTGGTACCTGCTATGATTACAGCAGTGCATAATGCTGTGGTGGTACCTGCTATGATTACAGCAGTGCATAATGCTGTGGTGGTACCTGCTATGATTACAGCAGTGCATACTGTGGTGGTACCTGCTATGATTACAGCAGTGCATACTGTGGTGGTACCTGCTATGATTACAGCAGTGCATACTGCTGTGTTGGTACCTGCTTTCACTACAGCAGTGCATACTGACTGTGGTGGTACCTGCTATGATTACAGCAGTGCATACCGACTGTGGTGGTACCTGCTATGATTACAGCAGTGCATACTTTTGTGGTGGTACCTGCTATTACAGCAGTGCATACTGCTGTGGTGGTACCTGCTGTTAATACAGCAGTGCATATTGCTGTGGTGTTACCTGCTATAATTACAGCATTACATCTTATGATGGTACCTCATATGATTACAGCAGTGCATACTGCTGTGGTGGTACCTGCTATGATTACAGCAGTGCATACTCACTGTGGTGGTACCTGCTATGATTACAGCAGTGCATACTGCTCTGGTGGTACCTGCTATGATTACAGCAGTACATATTGTGGTGGTACCTGCTATGATTACAGCAGTACATATTGTGGTGGTACATGATATGATTATAGCAGTGCATATTGACTGTGCTGCTACCTGCTATGATTGCAGTGCATACTGCTGTGGTGGTACCTGCTATGATTACAGCAGTGCATATTGTTGTGGTACCTGCTATGATTACAGCAGTGCATACTGACTGTGCTGGTACCTGCTATGATTACAGCAGTGCATAATGCTGTGGTGGTACCTGCTATGATTACAGCAGTGCATACTGTGGTGGTACCTGCTTTCACTACAGCAGTGCATGATGACTGTGGTGGTACCTGCTATCACTACAGCAATGCATATCGACTGGCGGTACCTGCTATGAATACAGCAGTGCATATGACTGTGGTTGTACCTGCTATGATTACAGCAGTGCATATTGTGGTGGTACCTGCTATGATTACAGCAGTGTATACTGCCGTGGTGGTACCTGCTATGATTACAGCAGTGCATACTGCTGTGGTGGTTCCTGCTTTCACTACAGCAGTGCATACCGACTGTGGTGGTACCTGCTATGATTACAGCAGTGCATATTGTGGTGGTACCTGCTATGATTGCAGCAGTGCATATTGACTGTGCTGGTCCCTGCTATTATTTGAGCAGTGCATACTGCTGTGGTGGTACCTGCTATGATTACAGCAGTGCATACTGACTGTGGTGGTACCTGCTATCACTACAGCAATGCATATCGACTGGCGGTACCTGCTATGATTACAGCAGTGCATATGACTGTGGTTGTACCTGCTATGATTACAGCAGTGCATATTGTGGCGGTACCTGCTATGATTACAGCAGTGTATACTGCTGTGGTGGTTCCTGCTTTCACTACAGCAGTGCATACCGACTGTGGTGGTACCTGCTATGATTACAGCAGTTCATACTGACTGTGGTGGTACCTGCTATGATTACAGCAGTGCATACTGCTGTGGTGGTACAAGCTATTACAGCAGTGCATACTGCTGTGGTGGTACCTGCTATGATTACAGCAGTGAATACCGACTGTGGTGGTACCTGCTATGATTACAGCAGTGCATACTGCTGTGGTGGTACCTGCTTTCACTACAGCAGTGCATACTGACTGTGGTGGTACCTGCTATGATTACAGCAGTGCATACTGTTGTGGTGGTACCTGCTATGATTACAGCAGTGCATACTGACTGTGCTGGTACCTGCTATGATTACAGCAGTGCATAATGCTGTGGTGGTACCTGCTATGATTACAGCAGTGCATACTGTGGTGGTACCTGCTATGATTACAGCAGTGCATACTGCTGTGGTGGTACCTGCTATGATTACAGCAGTGAATACCGACTGTGGTGGTACCTGCTATGATTAGAGCAGTGCATACTGCTGTGGTGGTACCTGCTTTCACTACAGCAGTGCATACTGACTGGTGGTACCTGCTATGATTACAGCAGTGCATTCTTTTGTGGTGGTACCTGCTATGATTACAGCAGTGTATACTGCTGTGGTGGTACCTGCTATGATTACAGCAGTGCATACTGCTGTGGTGGTTCCTGCTTTCACTACAGCAGTGCATACCGACTGTGGTGGTACCTGCTATGATTACAGCAGTTCATACTGACTGTGGTGGTACCTGCTATGATTACAGCAGTGCATACTGCTGTGGTGGTACATGCGAATACAGCAGTGCATACTGCTGTGGTGATACCTACTATGATTACAGCAGTGCATATTGTTGTGGTACCTGCTATGATTACAGCAGTGCATACTGACTGTGCTGGTACCTGCTATGATTACAGCAGTGCATAATGCTGTGGTGGTACTTGCTATGATTACAGCAGTGCATACTGTGGTGGTACCTGCTATGATTACAGCAGTGCATACTGCTGTGGTGGTACCTGCTATGATTACTGCAGTGAATACCGACTGTGGTGGTACCTGCTATGATTACAGCAGTGCATACTGCTGTGGTGGTACCTTCTTTTACTACAGCAGTGCATACTGACTGTAGTGGTACCTGCTATGATTACAGCAGTGCATACCGACTGTGGTGGTACCTGCTATGATTACATCAGTGCATACTGTTGTGGTGGTACCTGCTATTACAGCAGTGTATACTGCTGTGGTGGTACCTGCTGTTAATACAGCAGTGCATATTGCTGTGGTGATACCTGCTATGATTACAGCAGTGCATACTGCTGTGGTGGTACCTGCTATAATTACAGCATTACATCTTATGATGGTACCTCCTATGATTACAGCAGTGCATACTGCTGTGGTGGTACCTGCTATGATTACAGCAGTGCATACTGCTGTGGTGGTACCTGCTATGATTACAGCAGTACATATTGTGGTGGTACCTGCTATGATTACAGCAGTACATATTGTGGTGGTACATACTATGATTACAGCAGTGCATATTGACTGTGCTGCTACCTGCTATGATTACAGCAGTGCATAATGTTGTGGTGGTACCTGCTATGATTACAGCAGTGCATACCGACTGTGGTGGTACCTGCTATCACTACAGCAGTGCATACCGACTGGCAGTACCTGCTATGATTACAACAGTGCATAATGCTGTGGTGGTACCTGCTATGATTACAGCAATGCATATTGTGGTGGTACCTGCGATGATTACTGCAGTGCATACTGCTGTGGTTGTACCTGCTATGATTACAGCAATGCATATTGTGGTCATAACTGCTATTATTACAGCAGTACATATTGTGGTGGTACCTGCTATGATTACAGCAGTGCATATTGACTGTGCTGGTCCCTGCTATGATTTGAGCAGTGCATACTGCTGTGGTGGTACCTGCTATGATTACAGCAGTGCATACTGACTGTGGTGGTACCTGCTATGATTACAGCAGTGCATACTGCTCTGGTGGTACCTGCTATGATTACAGCAGTGCATATTGTGGTGGTACCTGCTTTCACTACAGCAGTGCATGATGACTGTGGTGGTACCTGCTATCACTACAGCAATGCATATTGACTGGCGGTACCTACTATGATTACAGCAGTGCATATGACTGTGGTTGTACCTGCTATGATTACAGCAGTGCATATTGTGGCGGTACCTGCTATGATTACAGCAGTGTATACTGCCGTGGTGGTACCTGATATGATTACAGCAGTGCATACTGCTGTGGTGGTTCCTGCTTTCACTACAGCAGTGCATACCGACTGTGGTGGTACCTGCTATGATTACAGCAGTTCATACTGACTGTGGTGTTACCTGCTATGATTACAGCAGTGCATGCTGCTGTGGTGGTACATGCTATTGCAGCAGTGCATACTGCTGTGGTGGTACCTGCTATGATTACAGCAGTGCATATTGTTGTGGTACCTGCTATGATTACAGCAGTGCATACTGACTGTGCTGGTACCTGCTATGATTACAGCAGTGCATAATGCTGTGGTGGTACCTGCTATGATTACAGCAGTGCATAATGCTGTGGTGGTACCTGCTATGATTACAGCAGTGCATACTGTGGTGGTACCTGCTATGATTACAGCAGTGCATACTGTGGTGGTACCTGCTATGATTACAGCAGTGCATACTGCTGTGTTGGTACCTGCTTTCACTACAGCAGTGCATACTGACTGTGGTGGTACCTGCTATGATTACAGCAGTGCATACCGACTGTGGTGGTACCTGCTATGATTACAGCAGTGCATACTTTTGTGGTGGTACCTGCTATTACAGCAGTGCATACTGCTGTGGTGGTACCTGCTGTTAATACAGCAGTGCATATTGCTGTGGTGTTACCTGCTATAATTACAGCATTACATCTTATGATGGTACCTCATATGATTACAGCAGTGCATACTGCTGTGGTGGTACCTGCTATGATTACAGCAGTGCATACTCACTGTGGTGGTACCTGCTATGATTACAGCAGTGCATACTGCTCTGGTGGTACCTGCTATGATTACAGCAGTACATATTGTGGTGGTACCTGCTATGATTACAGCAGTACATATTGTGGTGGTACATGATATGATTATAGCAGTGCATATTGACTGTGCTGCTACCTGCTATGATTGCAGTGCATACTGCTGTGGTGGTACCTGCTATGATTACAGCAGTGCATATTGTTGTGGTACCTGCTATGATTACAGCAGTGCATACTGACTGTGCTGGTACCTGCTATGATTACAGCAGTGCATAATGCTGTGGTGGTACCTGCTATGATTACAGCAGTGCATACTGTGGTGGTACCTGCTTTCACTACAGCAGTGCATGATGACTGTGGTGGTACCTGCTATCACTACAGCAATGCATATCGACTGGCGGTACCTGCTATGAATACAGCAGTGCATATGACTGTGGTTGTACCTGCTATGATTACAGCAGTGCATATTGTGGTGGTACCTGCTATGATTACAGCAGTGTATACTGCCGTGGTGGTACCTGCTATGATTACAGCAGTGCATACTGCTGTGGTGGTTCCTGCTTTCACTACAGCAGTGCATACCGACTGTGGTGGTACCTGCTATGATTACAGCAGTTCATACTGACTGTGGTGGTACCTGCTATGATTACAGCAGTGCATAATGCTGTGGTGGTACCTGCTATGATTACAGCAGTGCATACTGTGGTGGTACCTGCTATGATTACAGCAGTGCATACTGTGGTGGTACCTGCTATGATTGCAGCAGTGCATACTGCTGTGTTGGTACCTGCTTTCACTACAGCAGTGCATACTGACTGTGGTGGTACCTGCTATGATTACAGCAGTGCATACCGACTGTGGTGGTACCTGCTATGATTACAGCAGTGCATACTTTTGTGGTGGTACCTGCTATTACAGCAGTGCATACTGCTGTGGTGGTACCTGCTGTTAATACAGCAGTGCATATTGCTGTGGTGATACCTGCTATGATTACAGCAGTGCATACTGCTGTGGTGGTACCTGCTATAATTACAGCATTACATCTTATGATGGTACCTCCTATCATTACAGCAGTGCATACTGCTGTGGTGGTACCTGCTATGATTACAGCAGTGCATACTCACTGTGGTGTACCTGCTATGATTACAGCAGTGCATACTGCTCTGGTGGTACCTGCTATGATTACAGCAGTACATATTGTGGTGGTACCTGCTATGATTACAGCAGTACATATTGTGGTGGTACATGATATGATTACAGCAGTGCATATTGACTGTGCTGCTACCTGCTATGATTACAGCAGTGCATAATGCTGTGGTGGTACCTGCTATGATTACAGCAGTGCATACCGACTGTGGTGGTACCTGCTATCACTACAGCAGTGCATACCGACTGGTGGTACCTGCTATGATTACAACAGTGCATAATGCTGTGGTGGTACCTGCTATGATTACAGCAATGCATATTGTGGTGGTACCTGCGATGATTACTGCAGTGCATACTGCTGTGGTTGTACCTGCTATGATTACAGCAATGCATATTGTGGTCATAACTGCTATGATTACAGCAGTACATATTGTGGTGGTACCTGCTATGATTACAGAAGTGCATATTGACTGTGCTGGTCCCTGCTATGATTTGAGCAGTGCATACTGCTGTGGTGGTACCTGCCATGATTACAGCAGTGCATACTGACTGTGGTGGTACCTGCTATGATTACAGCAGTGCATACTGCTCTGGTGGTACCTGCTATGATTACAGCAGTGAATATTGTGGTGGTACCTGCTTTCACTACAGCAGTGCATGATGACTGTGGTGGTACCTGCTATCACTACAGAAATGCATATCAACTGGCGGTGCCTGCTATGATTACAGCAGTGCATATGACTGTGGTTGTACCTGCTATGATTACAGCAGTGCATATTGTGGTGGTACCTGCTATGATTACAGCAGTGTATACTGCCGTGGTGGTTCCTGATATGATTACAGCAGTGCATACTGCTGTGATGGTTCCTGCTTTCACTACAGCAGTGCATACCGAATGTGGTGGTACCTGCTATGATTACAGCAGTTCATACTGACTGTGGTGGTACCTGCTATGATTACAGCAGTGCATAATGCTGTGGTGGTTCCTGCTATGATTACAGCAGTGCATACTGTGGTGGTACCTGCTATGATTACAGCAGTGCATACTGTGGTGGTACCTGCTATGATTGCAGCAGTGCATACTGCTGTGTTGGTACCTGCTTTCACTACAGCAGTGCATACTGACTGTGGTGGTACCTGCTATGATTACAGCAGTGCATACCGACTGTGGTGGTACCTGCTATGATTACAGCAGTGCATACTTTTGTGGTGGTACCTGCTATTACAGCAGTGCATACTGCTGTGGTGGTACCTGCTGTTAATACAGCAGTGCATATTGCTGTGGTGATACCTGCTATGATTACAGCAGTGCATACTGCTGTGGTGGTACCTGCTATAATTACAGCATTACATCTTATGATGGTACCTCCTATCATTACAGCAGTGCATACTGCTGTGGTGGTACCTGCTATGATTACAGCAGTGCATACTCACTGTGGTGGTACCTGCTATGATTACAGCAGTGCATACTGCTCTGGTGGTACCTGCTATGATTACAGCAGTACATATTGTGGTGGTACCTGCTATGATTACAGCAGTACATATTGTGGTGGTACATGATATGATTACAGCAGTGCATATTGACTGTGCTGCTACCTGCTATGATTACAGCAGTGCATAATGCTGTGGTGGTACCTGCTATGATTACAGCAGTGCATACCGACTGTGGTGGTACCTGCTATCACTACAGCAGTGCATACCGACTGGTGGTACCTGCTATGATTACAACAGTGCATAATGCTGTGGTGGTACCTGCTATGATTACAGCAATGCATATTGTGGTGGTACCTGCGATGATTACTGCAGTGCATACTGCTGTGGTTGTACCTGCTATGATTACAGCAATGCATATTGTGGTCATAACTGCTATGATTACAGCAGTACATATTGTGGTGGTACCTGCTATGATTACAGAAGTGCATATTGACTGTGCTGGTCCCTGCTATGATTTGAGCAGTGCATACTGCTGTGGTGGTACCTGCCATGATTACAGCAGTGCATACTGACTGTGGTGGTACCTGCTATGATTACAGCAGTGCATACTGCTCTGGTGGTACCTGCTATGATTACAGCAGTGAATATTGTGGTGGTACCTGCTTTCACTACAGCAGTGCATGATGACTGTGGTGGTACCTGCTATCACTACAGAAATGCATATCAACTGGCGGTACCTGCTATGATTACAGCAGTGCATATGACTGTGGTTGTACCTGCTATGATTACAGCAGTGCATATTGTGGTGGTACCTGCTATGATTACAGCAGTGTATACTGCCGTGGTGGTTCCTGATATGATTACAGCAGTGCATACTGCTGTGATGGTTCCTGCTTTCACTACAGCAGTGCATACCGAATGTGGTGGTACCTGCTATGATTACAGCAGTTCATACTGACTGTGGTGGTACCTGCTATGATTACAGCAGTGCATACTGCAATAATTGAGGACTTAGTCCAACATGGATTGAATTATGATGTACTTGCGCTGGTTAGGCATTGCCTCACCAACACTTTTTTTTACCTGGAATGGCACCTTCTACAAACAGAATGAGGGTACCCCTATGGGCTCCCCCTTGTCACCAGTTATAGCCAACATGTTCATGGAAAAGTTTGAATCAGACGCCATCCAGACATCCACCCTGCGTCCTTCCTTGTGGAAGAGGTATGTGGACGACACTTTCGTCATCTGGCCACATGGCCTCCCAGCATTGAACCACTTCTTGGACCACATCAATTCTAGACACCCATCCATCAGATTCACCATGGAAGTGGAGAAAGACGGTAAACTACCATTCTTGGATATTCTGTTTGAGAGGAGGCCTGACGGATCCTTGGGACATTCTGTCTACAGGAAAGCCACCCACACAGATTCCTACTTGAAACCGGATTCCCACCACCACCCTTCTCAAAAGAATTCTCTCATCAAAACGCTATACCACAGAGCCCATGGCATTGCTGACCAACACCACCTGGCCGGTGAATTAAGACATGTACATCGGGCCCTCAGGATGAACGGATACTCTGACCGCACTATCCGCCAAGCTGTCTCTCCCACCATACAGAAGCAGCCACATGAAACTGTGACCAAAACTATCACGTTGCCATACATAGCAGGCGTAACCAAAAAGATCTCCAAAATTCTAAACAAACATAAGATCCAAGTCCGATTCAGTACAGTGCATAAAATCCGTGATTTGATTCCATCTGTGAAGGATGTCGTTCCTGACTTACAGTATCCTGGAGTCTACAAATTGAGTTGCATTTGTGGTGATTGCTACATTGGAGAAACGAAACGTCATGTTTCTGATTGTGTCCGCGAGCACAAGTCAGATCTGAAACATGGCAGAACTGATTCTTCGGCCGTTGCCGATCATTGCTACAACTCGGTGGGCTCTCATGAAATTGTATTTTCTGAGACAAGGTTCTCTGCAAACCTCCTGGCTACCATCAAAGGTTTGTACACGAAGCCATACAAATATACAAACACAGACATAATTTCAACCGTGATGACGGTTACAAACTGAGTAATCATTAGAAAGATGTGATTAACCATGCAAAAAAGATTTAACTACACTTATTTGCCAATCTTATTTGACAGACAACCATTACTGTTTTTACCATGTTTAGTGGTGGTCTTCTTGTTACAGGTTGAGTCACAAACCGCACCTCTCCATAACAAAGGCTCAGCCTTTGTTATGCAGTCTATTCTTAGTCTCAAGCCTCACCTTTCCATATTAATAATAAGTATGCGGCCCTTGCCCCACCACCTTCTCCAACCATTATATAAACGCAGTGGTAACTCCTGCAATCTCTCATTTACTTGATACAGCTGTCGTGGCTGTGACGGTACCACCTGAAGACGGAAGCTTGTGTTGCCTCCGAAACGTCGTGATTTATTTATTTATTTTTATTTTACTTTTTAATGTTTTTACCTACGTGACTTTACCGAAAAAACCTAAGAATATGAATCATTGCAGTCACGAAAGCTTCAAATCTAGAATGCATACTGCTGTGGTGGTACATGCTATTACAGCAGTGCATACTGCTGTGGTGGGACCTGCTATGATTACAGCAGTGCATATTGTTGTGGTACCTGCTATGATTACAGCAGTGCATACTGACTGTGCTGGTACCTGCTATGATTACAGCAGTGCATAATGCTGTGGTGGTACCTGCTATGATTACAGCAGTGCATCCTGTGGTGGTACCTGCTATGATTACAGCAGTGCATACTGCTGTGGTGGTACCTGCTATGATTACAGCAGTGCATACCAACTGTGGTGGTACCTGCTATGATTACAGCAGTGCATACTGCTGTAGTGGTACCTGCTTTCACTACAGCAGTGCAATCCGACTGTGGTGGTACCTGCTATGATTACAGCAGTGCATACTGCTGTGGTAGTAACTGCTTTCACTACAGCAGTGCATACCGACTGTGGTGGTACCTGCTATGATTACAGCAGTGCATACTGACTTTGGTGGTACCTGCTATGATTACAGCAGTGCATACTGCTGTGGTGGTACCTAATATGATTACAGCAGTGCATATTGTGGGCGTACCTGCTATGATTACAGCAGGGTATATTGTGGTAGTACCTGCTATGATTACAGCAGTGCATACTGCTGTGGTGATACCTGCTATGACTACAGCAGTACATATTGTGGTGGTACCTGCTATGATTACAGCAGTGCATAGTGACTGTGCTGGTACCTGCTATGATTACAGCAGTGCATATTGTGGTGGTTGCTGCTATGATTACAGCAGTGCATACTGCTGTGGTGGTACCTTCGATTACAGCAGTGCATACTGCTGTGGTGGTACCTGCTATGATTACAGCAGTGCATATTGTTGTGGTACCTGCTATGATTACAGCAGTGCATACTGACTGTGCTGGTACCTGCTATGATTACAGTAGTGCATAATGCTGTGGTGGTACCTGCTATGATTACAGCAGTGCATACTGTGGTGGTACCTGCTATGATTACAGCAGTGCATACTGATGTGGTGGTACCTGCTATGATTACAGCAGTGCATACCGACTGTGGTGGTACCTGCTATGATTACAGCAGTGCATACTGCTGTGGTGGTACCTGCTTTCACTACATCAGTGCATACCGACTGTGGTGGTACCTGCTATGATTACAGCAGTGCATACTGACTGTGTTGGTACCTGCTATGATTACAGCAGTGCATAATGCTGTGGTGGTACCTGCCAGAGGTGTGGACTCGAGTCATGTGACTTGGACTCGAGTCAGACTCGAGTCATGAATTTGATGACTTGCGACTCGACTTGGACTTGCATAACAATGACTTTGTCCCACCTATGAGATGTGGACTCGAGTCATGTGACTTGGACTCGAGTCAGACTCGAGTCATGAATTTGATGACTTGCGACTCGACTTGGACTTGCATAACAATGACTTTGTCCCACCTCTGGTACCTGCTATGATTACAGCAGTGCATACTGTGGTGGTACCTGCTATGATTACAGCAGTGCATACTGCTTTGGTGGTACCTGCTATGATTACAGCAGTGCAATCCAACTGTGGTGGTACCTGCTATGATTACAGCAGTGCATACTGCTGTGGTAGTAACTGCTTTCACTACAGCAGTGCATACCGACTGTGGTGGTACCTGCTATGATTACAGCAGTGCATACTGACTTTGGTGGTACCTGCTATGATTACAGCAGTGCATACTGCTGTGGTGGTACCTACTATGATTACAGCAGTGCATATTGTGGGCGTACCTGCTATGATTACAGCAGGGTATATTGTGGTAGTACCTGCTATGATTACAGCAGTGCATACTGCTGTGGTGATACCTGCTATGATTACAGCAGTACATATTGTGGTGGTACCTGCTATGATTACAGCAGTGCATAGTGACTGTGCTGGTACCTGCTATGATTACAGCAGTGCATATTGTGGTGGTACCTGCTATGATTACAGCAGTGCATACTGCTGTGGTGGTACCTGGTATGATTACAGCCGTGCAAATTGTGGTGGTCCCTGCTATGATTACAGCAGTGGATACCGACTGGTGGTACCTGCTATCACTACAGTAGTACATCCTGACACTATCTTATACAGAAAAAGCTCATTTGTGAATATGTTTGTCTGTTAGAAATGTTTAGCATACCGTGATGGCGGGGAGGAGGCCGTGATGGCGTGGAGGATGCCGTGATACTCACTCATTTTACACTGACTCACTTGCACATCATACACTGACTCACTCACACATAGACTGACTCACTCACACATCATACACTGACTCACTCATCATACGCTGACTCACTCACACATCATACACTCACTCACACAACCACTGAGCCATTCACTCATCATACACTAATTCACTCATCATACACTCACTCATCATACGCTGACTCACTCATCATACGCTGACTCACTCATCATACGCTGACTCACTCACACATCATACACTCACTCACACAACCACTGAGCCATTCACTCATCATACACTAATTCACTCATCATACACTCACTCATCATACGCTGACTCACTCATCATACGCTGACTCACTCATCATACGCTGTCTCACTCATCATATGCTGACTCACTCATCATATGCTGACTCACTCATCATATGCTGACTCACTCGTCATACGCTGACTCACTCACACATCATACACTCACTCACAACCACCAACCCATTCACACATAATTCACTAATTCACTCATCATACACTCATTCATCATACGCTGACTCACTCATCATACGCTGACTCACTCACACATCATACACTCACTCACACTACCACTGACTCACTCATACATCATACACAGGGAGTGTCATGCTGCCAGCTATGGCTGCAAGTTTGGTCGTACATGTCATGTATATCGTTTATTGTTAAATTGAAAATCACAGTTCCTATGATTACTCTTGTTACATTGTTTTTTTCACTTTATTTTGGTGATATAGAAAACATATGCTTAATCTATCTTATGGTTATTGTTTGACTTGCATCACACTGGGATTTGAGCACACAGCGTTGTAATATATTTTTTGTAAGATTTGCTGGTTTATCCAGGATGTTTCTGTTGCGCGTCGTCGCTTCAAGACAATTCTAAAGTAATCTAAACCTTTGATTCCTTTACGCGATTTAAATAATCGATTCTTGGCATGCTCGGGTTTAATTTTATTTGAGTTTTATTCTCATTTGTATGTTATGTTTTTAAGTTTTAAGAAGTTTTAAAATATATTTTCCCCCGGGCAACGCTGGGTATTTCCCGCCAGTAGCAGTATATATCGACTCTATAGCACAAAGTACTCACCTGACAGAGAGGCCTAGCCCCGTTCAGAGCCCCCGGCCTCGCCTAGATTGTCCAGCCGGGCGAGGCTGGGGGCTGGGCCGCTACCCCCCTACCCTCCACGCTACAATAATCCTGTCTAGGCGCTATACTTTTAGTTTCTAACGACCCTATAATGGTAAGTGCACACATTGGGTGCGGGGGGGGGGAGAGAAGAGGTTGTGACACTGTGATGAATTTACATCAGCGTTGCGTGTAAATTCGTGTGCATTTTGAACGGGAATGAGAAATCCCCCCCACCCTCCACCGATGGCGCGTGTGCGTTGCCATGGGCAACTCCCCTGCAGCTTGGGCGGCAAAAGTAAATAAATGAATAAAGATGAATCGCACAAAAACGTTACGGATGAGAAAACTGAATAGCCTATTCCCACCGCGGGGCTCGGGGCGTGCTGCCCGGCAAATTTGTTTCTACGTGTACCCCACGGTCCGAGCGCCAAATCCCTCACAAGTGAGCGTACGCAGAGGGACAGACGGACAGACAGACAAAGAATGCCTTTTATAGGTAAAGAAAGGGGGGGGGGGAGGAGCCAGGGAGGAGAGATGCAGGGGGCGGGGGTGTGGAGTAGGGGGGGAGAGTGAGGCTCCTGTTGAGACACGGCTGGTAAGACACAATGCTGGGGCTGGGTATTTCAGGTTAGCGATTTGTCGTATTCTCTGACTATATAGCAAACTAGCTTTACTACCCGACTTTGCCCGAGACTTGGATTCTTGTCTTGGATTAATAGACGGCCTACGCGGAGGGTGGGGGGGGGATGCGTGACGTCAGCAGGCACACTGCGTCACGCTGCCGCATGCGGGTGACATCACAGATGTGACGTCACCGCTCACTTGCCACGCAATATATTATATCCATGATTGCGCCCCCCCTCCCCCCCCCCCCCCCCCCAAATACAAAAGTCTATTTTTTTTACTTTTAGCATTGTGTACAGTCTGGAAGCTACCGACATGCCAAATTTCAAGTTAGTAGCATTTTGGGAAGTTTGCTAAACGATTTAGGCAACACGGGAAGGGAATGACGTGAGTGCTGAAAATTGTCGTGTTCCCTTACAAATTCCAGACAGCATAAGCTGTGCAAATTTAATGACGTCAGAGCTAAACGTTCCAGAGTTTTTGCTGCTTCACACAAACAGACGTATTTTCTGCTTTATATTTGTAATATGAGGATGCACCCGGGGGGTAACTGGGCGATGGTGATAGGCTCTGCCGGCCTCAGCCCGCAGCCAATGGGACGTCGAGCCAGGGGCGTAGCCCTGTGGCTGCATAGCATCATCTGGAAGGTTTCAGGGGTGAGGCTTATGATTGGCTGCGTGGTATCACGTGGGCCAGGTGTTATAAGGGGTGGAGAGAGACAGCTCGGGGTCAGTGTGGAGAGGGGCTGAAGAGAGACCACGTCTGTGCCTTCGGCACGCCAACGGCCATGTGGCAGGCCGGAGGCTGTCTCCCACATGCCGTCAGCCAGCGGTGTGAGGGAGCGAGGAAGCGAGCGAACGCCACGCTCAAGGAACGGGAGTAACGGGGAAAAAGGAACCCAGCGTGTGAGGGATCTGTGTAATGAAGAACGAACAAAGAAAAGACAAAAGACACGATATCGTCCGGAGCGGATTTATTACATTGGTGTCAGAAGTGACTTTTGAGACCGCTTGGGCCAAGAACAACGATGTCCAGGCACCTCAAGAAAAAGAACCCACCGGACCCGCCTTCGGACGACGACAACGACTCCCTTGACCAGAGCTTGCTGCATCAGGGGGCGACGGCCCCGCTTGCGGCGACCGCTGCTGCGCTGGGCGCCGCGCTGCACGGAGAGGCCGGCGCGGATGCGACTCCGGCTGCAGACGAGGGTTGGCGGCGGATGGCAGAGCAGATTGAATCTCTCCTCGTGGTGCTGCTGAGCCTCGTCACGTTGGTCACGTTATCTGCTGCCCCGGGACGGCCTCGGGATGCGATGCCGAGTGTGGACGACCAGGGCCTCCTACGGGGGGTCTCGGATGAGACGGCCGCCATTACGCCCGCCACGTGGAGTGAGCCCGCCATCTTGGGCGCGGTCACAGCCACGCCGCCTGTGGCCGCCATTTTGGTAGAGCCGCGTGCTGCGCGGGTGGCGGGAGCGGGCACGCCCAAAGACGACAACGGTGGCCGCAGCCATCGCCTCCCCAACATCAAGGAATTTGTCACCGGTGGTGACTGGAGCGCCTTTACTTGGCGGTTTGAGTCCGCTTTTCGATCTGTACGGTGGATGGAGGCAGAGGCATTGGACGCTTTGCCTACACTGCTGGACGACGTGTCGTTGGCAGTGTTCCTCTCCATCCCTGCCGACAAAAAGAAGATGCTGAAGGACGCGTTCACTGAGATGGCGGAGGTTTATGAGCCGCCGTCGGCCGCTCACAGGAAATTTATGCAGCGGCGTCGGGGCCCCAACAAAACGCCTCTTGCGTATCGCGGCGCGCTGTTGGCGCTCGCGATGCCCTTCCCCCCGATTCCTCCGCTGACCTTCTCGATCCTCTCATCCTTACGAGTGTAGGGGTGTTAGAGAGAGAGCCCGTTATGCATGGCAGCTTATGGCAAACAAACACAGTGGGCGGGGCTACGTGAGTGCACGGGGAGGTGCTCTCTCAGCGGGGGGTTGGGTATAAAAGGGGATGTATCGGAGGGCTCGGGGTTCTTGTTAAGCTAACCAGTGAAGACTGAAGACGTCTTAGCTAGAGCCCTGGACTCCCCTGGTTCGCCGTCCTTATCAGGGTCGAACAGGACCGAGCCAGCGGCGTGGTCCCGAGATCCAGAGCCGGTGCTCTTGTCAGCGCTGGTCTGGGACTCAGGGTACCGGGCCCGACTTACCAGTGTCGGGCCAGATAGCCTCCCCTAGCCCGTTAGAGGAGAACTAGGAGGCAGGCTAGGAAGTAGCTAGCGCGTGTATCCCCAGCTAGCCGGGTGAGGGGGCCGACACCCCCTCTAGTGTTGTATGCCAGAACCGTGCTGTGTGAATAAAACCCGTGTGCCTCCAACTCCGGCGTCCAAGAGTCATGAACTCTATTACACGAGGATGGTCGAACTGTCGCAAGAAATGGGCATCTCGCTGCCCGTGTGTGGCCATGGGCCGCTGACTTCCCACTGGGCAGCTCGATGTCTGGACGCCAAGTTCAACTTGTGCCGTTGGGAGCAGATGGCTACGTCGACGGGGACCCGGACAAGGACGGCGAACTGCTGGGATGGGCCCCGTCTCGTGTCGTTCACATTCCGGACGGGTCCAGCGACGACAACTTGGCGACCGCCGCTCCTCATTGGGTGCCGCAGCGCCGGCCGGGGATGCGACGCGACGGTGCCGGGATGCCGCGGGCCGGTGCCGAGGCGGCCGGCCGTCAGGCAGCCGCGACGTGCTTCAAGTGTGGCCGCTTGGGCCACTTCGCTCGAGATTGTCGGCGCCGTTCCCGTCCTTCGCTGCCTCCGTCGACTCTCCCTCCATCCTCTCTCCCAAAGGCGGATCGCCATTCTGCTTGGGCAAGTCGGCATGCATCAGACACCTGGCATATTCCGACACCTCATGCATCCCTTCACACCCCGGAGGGCCTATCTGATGATAATTGTGGACACGTAGATTCGGCACCGCGCACTATTACCCAGTGGAAAAAATTGGCTCGGTGGGTGATTTCGTCGGGGTCTTCTACGGTGCCGGGCACCATTCAAGGGGTGGACGTTTGTATTTTGGTGGACACCGGAGCGTCGGCCACCATAATTTCCGATGTTATTTTTCACCTGCTGTCCATCCCTGCTTCGCAGGTTCAGCCGGCTTTTGATGCATGTATTGCCGCTAATGGGGGTAGCATGGGTATCATTGGAAGGGTGGAGGTCCATCTTGCCATAGGAAACATTGCCGCGTCAGGTTCGGTCCTTATCTCGCGGTCATTGGCGGTTCCCTGTCTGTTGGGCACCGATTTACTTCGTCGGATGCCTGTTAAGATCCTTGTGGATCAGGGCTGTTTGGAAATGCCTGAAGGACGTAAACTGTGGTTCCTACCGTCCCTGTTGGGCCGTCCACCTCCAGAACACGCCATTCACGCGCTTGCCGATGTCGCGGTAGAGATCCCTCCTGGTACGCAGATGCTCATCCCATTGTGTTACCGTAAACGGTTGGAGGTTGCGGATGGGACAGCAGGTGTTTTGCTATCCCCGTCGAATTCCTTGGCTAAGGCTTTCTCTCTTGTCGCGGCTCAAACCATTGTTCAGGCCGGACAAGCCCCATTCTTGCAAGTCTTGAATGGGGGCCCGGAACGGGTAGTCGTTCCGGTAGGTGCGGTTTTGACCCATGCCACTAGCGCCTTTACTGGCCTTGATGGGGACCGCCTGCATGGGTTGGCTGCTGGCGTATCTCGTACCGCTGATTCGGACGATAGATGGATCGCTGAATTGTGCCGGGAGAATTCGTCCCTGTCCCTTCCGCAGCGTGACGCGCTGCGTTCACTGCTGTCGCAGTACGCGGACGTCTTCAGCAAAGATGATTTTGATTTGGGTCGTACCTCGCTCTTGTCACACCACATTGACACTGGTGCGGCAGGCCCGATACGTATGAACCCACACCGCATGAGTCCTGCGGAAAGGGAGCACTTGCGTGGCGTAGTGGACGACATGCTAGCGGCTGACATATCGCCGTCCAACAGCCCTTGGGGCGCCCCGGTTGTGTTAGTTAAAAAGGACGGCGGACTTCGGTTCTGCGTTGATTTTTGCCGGTTGAACAAAATATCCGTGGCAAATGCTTACCCCCTGCCGCGGATGGACGATTCTTTGGATGCCTTGTCGGGGGCTAAATTTTTCTCTACCCTGGACCTCTCGTCGGGATTTTGGCAGCTTCCCCTCGATGATGCGTCGAAGCCAAAAATGGCGTTTCCGACGCCTCAAGGCTTGTTCGAATTTAACCGCTTCCCCATGGGCTTGAATGCCGTGCCCGCGACGTTCCAACGCCTGATGGAGTTGGTATTGGCAGGACTGCAGTGCGATGTGTGCCTCATATACTTAGACGACGTTATTGTCTTTAATCGCACTTTCGAAGAAAACCATCTCAAGTTTAAGCCTAAGAAGTGCCATTTATTCCAGCATTCTGTCCATTACCTCGGCTATATTGTCAGCTCTGGCGGTGTCTCCACTGACCCGGACAAGACTTCTTGTGTCCATGAGTGGCCGACGCCCACTTCCGTAGGTGACGTGCGACGGTTCATTGGCTTTGCGTCTTATTATCGTAAGTTCGTTAAAAATTTTGCCACGCTGGCAAAGCATCTGCATGTCTTGACGGGCAATAATCAGAGGTTCAAATGGGGATCAGAGGAGGAACTGGCCTTCCAGTCCCTACGGGATCGATTGGCTACTGCACCGACGCTTGACTACCCGGATTTCTCGCAGCCTTTCATCCTTGACACAGACGCTAGCGACACCGGCATCGGTGCTGTTCTGTCTCAACGTAAAAACGGCATTGAACGAGTTGTGGCGTATGGCAGCAGGGTTTTATCCTTCGTTATTGCATCACTCGCCGGGAGTTGCTTGCGATCGTCCATTTTGTTCGCCAGTACCGGCCCTATCTTTACGGTAGAAAATTAATCATGCACACTGACCAGATGGCCGACGCCTCGTTGGCTCCTCTGCGAGATTGGGCCAGAGGGTTGGGATCTCATTCGTCCTGCGGGAACTCGCAGCTGATTACCAACCGGGATGGGTTACTTATGTGTAGAGACTGCTTGTTGGGCCGTTCGTGGCTTGTCGTGCCGACATCACTCCATCATGATCTTATCCGCGCGCTGCATGCCGACAAGTTGATGCGTCTCGGTGTGCAGAAAACCTTGCTCACGATGCAGAGGGATTTCTTTTGCCCGGTATGACGGCGGATGTTATCAAGGCTATCCAGGCATGCCAGGAATGTGCGAGGCGGAAACCGCCGCATGAGAAATATATTCTGCCCTTGAAATCGATCGAAGTATCGCGGATTAAGGAGCTAGTTGCTCTGGATATCCTTGGGCCGTTCACCCCTTCAGCTAGGGGTAACAAATTCCTCTTGGATGGAGTTGAATATTTTTCTCGCTGGCTGATGGCCTGGCCCCTGCCCAACCAATCGGCTTCGTCCATCACCGAAGCATTCCTGAATGGCTACGTGATGGACAAAGGTGCTCCGGAAAGGTTACTCATGGACCAGGGCCGTAACGTCTCCTCTAAATTGCTCCGAGATGTGTGCACAGCTTTGGGCACAAAGAAAATTTGCACTTCCCCTTTCCACCCGCAGACGGATGGAATGGTGGAACGGTTTAACCGTACCTTGTCGGCCAGGCTTTGTCACACGGTGAGTGAAAAGCAGACCGATTGGGACTTGCACATACCTGGCGTTCTGTCTGCCTACCGCATGGTCCCGCACGCTTCTACGGGATACTCGCCATTTTTCCTTATGTACGGGCGGGAGAACGTGCCTCCCATTGAAGTGCAACTGGCTACGGCCGCAAAGGAACCTGCCCTGTCCTTGCCTGAACACGTCCGGGAGTCGCTTCGCCGTGTCACGGAGGCACGGGAGGCCGCCAGGCTCGCTACGGCCCGGACACAGGCCCGGAACGAGCGATATGCTCGTCAGTTGCGACGCGACATGCCATGGGCTGTGGGCGACGCGGCTTGACTCCATTGTCTGCAGGTGCCTGTGGGTACATCCCCTAAACTGCACAGGCCTTGGCAAGGGCCCGTTAAATTGCTAGAAGTTTGCAATCCCCAATGTATTCGCATCCAGTCGGGGTTGCGTCGCTGGTATGTACACTCGTGTGAGTTCAAACTTCACCCTGGCGTGCGAGTTCAAACTTCACCCTGGCGTGTGAGTTCAAACTTCACCCTGGCATGTGAGTTCAAACTATACCTTTGCGTGTGAGTTCACACTACACCCTGGCATGTGAGTTCAAACTACACCCTGGTGTGTGAGTTCACACTTCACCTTGACGTGTGAGTTCAAACTACACCCTGGCGTGTGAGTTCAAACATCACCTGGCGAGTGAGTTGAAACTACACCCTGACTTGAGTTCAAACTTCACCCTGGCGTGTGAGTTGAAACCACACCCTGGCGTGTGAGTTAAAACTTCACCCTGGCGTGTGAGTTAAAACTTCACCCTGGCGTGTGAGTTCAAACTTCACCCTGGCGTGTGAGTTGAAACTACACCCTGACGTGAGTTCAAACTACACCCTGGTGTGTGAGTTGAAACTACACCCTGACGTGAGTTCAAACTTCACCCTGGCGTGTGAGTTCAAACTTCACCCTGGCATGTGAGTCGAAAATACACCGTGGCGTGTGAGTTCAAACTTCACCCTGGCGTGAGTTCAAACTTCACCCTGGTGTGAGTTCAAACTACACCCTGGCGTGTGAGTTCAAACTACACCTTGGCGTGATGGTTCAAACTACACCTGGCGTGTGAGTTGAAACTACACCCTGGCGTGTGAGTTAAAACTTCACCCTGGTGTGTGAGTTCAAACTTCACCCTGGTGTGTAAGTTCAAACTACACCCTGGTGTGTGAATTCAAACTACACCCTGGTTTTTGAGTTCACACTTCACCCTGGTGTGTGAGTTCAAACTACATCCTGGTCTGTGAGTTCAAACTACACCCTGGCGTGTGAGTTGAAACTTCACCCTGGCGTATGAGTTAAAACTTCACCCTGGTGTGTGAGTTCAAACTTCACCCTGGCGTGTGAGTTGAAATTACACCCTGGCGTGTGAGTTCAAACTACACCCTGGTGTGTGAGTTCAAACTTCACCCTGACGTGAGTTCAAACTTCACCCTGGCGTGTGAGTTGAAAATACACCGTGGCGTGTGAGTTCAAACTTCACCCTGGCATGAGTTCAAACTTCACCCTGGTGTGTGAGTTCAAACTACACCCTGGCGTGTGAGTTGAAACTACACCTTGGCGTGTTGGTTCAAACTACACCTGGCGTGTGAGTTCAAACTACACCCTGGTCTGTGAGTTCAAACTACACCCTGGCGTGTGAGTTGAAACTTCACCCTGGCGTGTGAGTTAAAACTTCACCCTGGTGTGTGAGTTCAAAATTCACCCTGGCGTGTGAGTTGAAATTACACCCTGGCGTGTGAGTTCAAACTACACCCTGGTGTGTGAGTTCAAACTTCACCCTGGTGTGTGAATTCAAACTTCACCCTGGCGTGTGAGTTAAAACTTTACTCTGGCGTGTGTTGAAACTTCACCCTGGCGTGTGAGTTGAAACTACACCCTGGCGTGTGAGTTGAAACTTCACCCTGGTGTGTGAGTTCAAACTTCACCCTGGCGTGTGAATTCAAACTTCACCCTGACGTCAGTTCAAACTACACCCTTGTGGGTGAGTTCACACTACACCCTGGCGTGTGAGTTGAAACTACACCCTGGCGTGTGAGTTGAAACTTCACCCTTGCGTGTGAGTTCACACTACACCCTGGCGTGTGAGTTCAAACTTCACCCTGGCGTGTAAGTTGAAACTACACCCTGGTGTGTGAGTTCACACTTCACCCTGGCATGTGAGTTCAAACATCACCTGGCGTGTGAGTTGAAACCACACCCTGGCGTGTGAGTTCAAACTTCACCCTGGCGTGTGAGTTCAAACTTCACCCTGGCGTGTGAGTTCAAACTACACCCTTGCGTGTGAGTTCACACTACACCCTGGCATGTGAGTTCAAACTTCACCCTGGCGTGTGAGTTGAAACTACACCTGGCGTGTGAGTTGAAACTTCAGCCTGGCGTGTGAGCTGAAAATACACCCTGGTGTGTGAGTTGAAACTACACCTTGGCGTGTAAGTTCAAACTTCACCCTGGCGTGAGTTGAAACTACACCCTGACGTGAATTAAAACTACACCCTGGTGTGTGAGTTCAAACTTCACCCTGGCGTGTAAGTTGAAACTACACCCTGGTGTGTGAGCTCACACTTCAACCTGGCTTGTGAGTTCAAAATACACCCTGGCGTGTGAGTTCAAACTACACCCTGGCGTGTGAGTTCAAACATCACCTGGCGAGTGAGTTGAAACTACACCCTGACTTGAGTTCAAACCACACCCTGGCGTGTGAGTTGAAACCACACCCTGGCGTGTGAGTTCAAACTTCACCCTGGCGTGTGAGTTCAAACTTCACCCTGGCGTGTGAGTTCAAACTACACCCTTGCGTGTGAGTTGAAACTACACCTGGCGTGTGAGTTGAAACTTCACCCTGGCGTGTGAGTTGAAACTATACCCTGGCGTGTGAGTTCAAACTTCACCCTGGCGTGTGAGTTCAAACTACACCCTGACGTGAATTAAAACTTCACCTTGGCGTGTGAGTTGAAACTATACCTGGCATGTGAGTTCAAACTACACCTGGCATGTGAGTTCAAACTACACCTGGCAAGTGAGTTGTTGTATATGTCGGGTTTTGAAAAATTTATAACAAAATAATAAAAATTAAATGAAGATTTGAAAAATGCATGATTATTATAAATTGCGCTAATTAGGGAGATTATCGCATTAGTTTTTGCATTAGTTATGCGATTGTATGTGATGATGCTAATGTGGGCAGTTATGATAATTAGGCTTAGCTTCGTTGTCTAGGGTCGTATTATCAATCGGGATAATGCAATTATTCACACTTTAACATTTACTGATTGTCTTAGTGTGTTGATGTCAGGTCTCCAAATTCAAATCTCAACGCAGGATACAGTTCTTTTAAGTAAGATTATTACGCATGAACTCAGGAAGGAAGCACTCAGACTCTTCTGTGTTAAACAATTTTAATTATTAAAAAAACGTAACACTCTAATATGCGAACGCTCATGCTTGGAATTATCCACAGTATCATCGGGGAAATTTCCCTCAGTGAGCAGTACATTTAACCATCAATGATTGCGTTGTTTCACTAGGCAACCGAACAATTGATTAATTCCTCCTAGTAACGTGAGCATAGACGGCGATAGGGAAAGTGCTTGAAACATGTGTAATAAACGACTGGACCACGATGTCTGGCTCAGTGTCCTTTATTCGGTTCGTGCTGTACACCCACACGGCTGTCTTTACTCTGTAGCTTCTCCACGGTGCTGACTCCAATGTCGGCCCGATCCACAACAGCAGCCCCGCTGCTGTTTCTCTCACACAGCCCCCCTTGGCTGTACTCGCTGCAACTCCTCTCTCTCCACAGCTCTGACAGCCTCGTGCTGTCTCCCTCTCTCCCTCCGCAGCTCTGACAGCCTCGTGCTGTCTCTCTCTCTCTCCGCAGCTCCTCCTGGCAGCCACACCGCTGCCTCTAACACGCAGCCCTTCTGGCTGTCTCCTCTGCAGCTGCACACCACTCCGCAGCTTCCTCTTGTCTTCGGGGTTGGCTCCCGATGGCCGTCGGTGCCCCCCCCTCTTCTCACTCGCCCGCGTGGCCTCACTCTTTTCCGCTCACACCCCGACTGCCTTCCCCTTCCGGTTTACCCGCTTAAGGACCCGAACCTTCCACCCACGTCACATGACTCCACCCCCCGTGACGTCACATCCGGAAGGTCGCTTACGCCCGCATTACACCACCCTCCCCCGTAGAAAAATCCCAGCCGACCTCGGCTGACCAATAGCAAATCGTAATGCGGCGAACCGAGCTTCCCCCCCTAAAGGACACTAAGCATACAATGTAACAGCAAGAACAACAACAACAACGCAATTAACATCAACGAACGTACAAAAAGCATGCAATAAATACAACTGTAAGAAAAAAAATAACAAGACAGCAACAATCAACGAAACGTAAGCGATTTCGAACGTGTGCGGGTCGCCGGCCCGTCCCGGACGGTCGGCGGCCCACTCGCAGAACGGGAACGCGATGAAAGTCGAGGAATGACAGGGGGTAATCCCCCTGTCGCAGCTGGAAGTCCACCGACGTCCCGTGTCCCGAAAGAGTTAGTCTTGGGCTTGTCCTGTGACCGTGCCCGCAGCTGGGTCGGAAGGGCTGCAGGGCTCGAAGGTCCCGCAGACCCGGCAGGCGTCCTCCGAGCAGGGCCCCTCGTCCCCCGCAATGTCACGGCCGGCCTGTCTGGAACAGGTACGACAGGCGCTCTAGCAAGATCAATGGACGCAGGCAGGGGAGAGTCAGCAGCAACAGACCCCGGCAAGGCAACATTGGGGGATGACGCATCATGTAAGGGAGCAACATATGGTTTCAAGCGCGACGTATGCACAACCCAGCGACGAGACCCAATCTGGACGCGTGCTGACTGTGGGTTGGGAACCGCAATGAGGCGTACGGGACCATGCCAGGGTTTGTGCAATTTCGGCGAGGTCCCCGGACGTACCTGTGGACAATGAAGCCATGCTAGGTCCCCAACCTTCCAAGGGCACTCCCCCTCAGACCGTCGCGCATATCGCTCGTTCCGGGCCTGGGCTTTGGCCGTAGCCACGCGGGCATTCTCCCGCGCCTCCGTGACTCGGCGAACCGTGTCCTGAATGTATTCAGGAAGTGGTTTACGAGGTCCCTTCATCCCAGTTCCCAATTGCACATCCACCGGCGGCACGTTTTCCCGACCATACATAAGGTAAAACGGCGAATATCCTGTAGCCGCATGAGGCGTCATCCTGTACGCCGAAAGCACCCCGGGGATGTGCAGATCCCAATCTGATTGTTGTTCACTCACGGTATGGCAAAGCATGGCAGACAATGTCCTGTTCAGCCGTTCAACCATACCATCTGTCTGCGGATGGTATGGGGATGTCCTTACTTTCTTAGTCCCAAGGCCCGCGCACACTTCCGCCAATAATTTAGAAGAGAAATTCCTGCCCTGGTCCGTGAGGAGTCTCTCAGGCGCCCCCTTATCCATAATATACCCAAACAAAAAGGCGTCGGTAATGGCCGCGGCCGACTGATCGGGCAACGGCCAGGCCATCGGCCAACGGGAGAGGTACTCAACCCCTACCAGCAAATATTTATTACCCCTCGCCGATGGTGGAAAAGGTCCCAATATGTCCAGTGCCACCAATTCATTGACTCGAGACACCTGAATCGACTGGAGAGGCGGCACGTAAGGATGTTTCGGCGGCTTACGTCGTGCACACGCAGGGCACGCGCGCACGTGCCCTACGACATCCGTCGCCATGCCGTGCCAAAAATAATGACGTTGCAACGTCAACAAGGTCTTCTGCACCCCTAAATGTAAGAGAGTGTCACAATGGAGGGTTCTAATCAACTCGAATCGCAAAGACGTTGGTACCACCAGGCGCCAACGTTCCTGGAACCCCTCCCGCCACATAAGCAGACCATCTCGGAGAGCGGTTTGCGGCCCCATAGCCGTACTCGGACTCCCATTGTCCCTAGCAGACCGCTTCCGCAAGGACACCAATGACTCATCCATCATCTGTTCCCGGATCCAGACAGACCGCGGCAGATTCAAAACCCCGTCAGCCGGTCCCGGTTCCATCGGAGTGTCCGACTTCTCGACGGCCAACGTAAGCGGCTGAGGGGGGTTTGGAATCGGCGAACACCTATGCGTCCCCGACTCACATTTACAAGGGGCGCGCCGCGGTAATCTGGAAAGTGCGTCAGCGTTCGCATGGCGCACTCCCTTCCGATGTTGAATTTGGAAGGAAAATTCCTGTAGCGTGTCCAACCAACGTGCCAACTGTCCGGATGGCTGGTCAATTTTAAGGGCATATTGCAAGGCCGCATGATCCGTACGCACAATAAAAGAACGACCGTAGAGGTATGGTCGAAATTGCCGTAGGAAAAAAACAACCGCCAATAGTTCTCTGCGAGTGACACAGTAGCGGGTTTCCGCAGGAGACAAGACTCGGCTACCATACGCCACGACACGCTCTACACCCCCTTTAGACTGTGATAACACCGCCCCAATACCTGTGTCACTCGCGTCCGTATCAAGAATGAATGGGTGATCGAAATCGGGATAATCCAATGTTGGGGCCGTGGCCAATAGATCACGCAGACTCCGAAAGGCCGCCTCCTCCGGCTGTCCCCAAACAAACTTCCGTCCTTTACCCGTAAGGAGATGCAAGGGCCTCGCAATCGTCGCAAAACCCGGCACAAATCTTCGGTAATACGAGGCAAATCCCAAAAACCGCCGAACATCCCCCACGGTGGCCGGAGTCGGCCAATCCCGGACGCACGCCGTCTTTTCCGGATCCGTGGACACTCCCTCAGCACTCACAATGTGCCCCAAATAGCGGACGGACCGTTGCAGTAGGTGACATTTCTTTGGTTTGAATTTCAATTTGGCAGAACGCATCCTCGTGAACACTGTCTCCAGCCGCGTCAAATGTTCATCAAATGTGCGGCTGAAGACAATAATATCGTCCAAATATATAAGACACGTCTCCCACTGCAACCCCGTCAAAACGAGCTCCATCAATCTTTGAAATGTAGCAGGGGCCGCATTCAATCCCATCGGGAGACAGTTGAATTGAAATAACCCCTGCGGCGTACGGAATGCGGTTTTCTCCCGTGAGGACTCGTCAAGGGGAAGCTGCCAAAATCCCGAAGAGAGGTCCAGTGTGGAAAAGAACTTAGCCCCCGACAATGCGTCGAGGGAGTCATCCATACGCGGCAGGGGGTACGCATCTGCCACCGATATCTTATTCAATTTGCGGAAATCAACACAAAATCGCAATTTGCCATCCTTCTTCTTAACCAAGACGACTGGAGCGCCCCATGGGCTGTTAGATGGCGATATAATGTCCGCAGCCAACATGTCTTCCACTGCCCCCCGTACGTGTTCTCGCTCCGCAGGACTCATCCGATGCGAATTTAATCGAATAGGGGCAGCATCGCCCGTCTCAATGTGATGGTAAAGCAACGAAGTGCGGCCCAAATCCAAATCATCGGAGCTGAACACATCGGAATATGTCAACAACAATTTACGCAGCGCACCACGTTGCTCCATGGACAGGGAAGAATTTCCGTCACATAAATGAGCAACCCAACGATCATCCGAACTCCTTGGCTCGGAAACCCCAGCAACAACTCCCCGGCTATGTGGACAATCATGGGTCGCAAACGCCGTAGTGGCATGTGCCACAACCGTACCGGCCGGGACACGGACGTTTTCTCCCCCCGCATTAAGCACCTGTAAAAACGGTAATTGATCCGGCCGGACGATGGTCTGTGCCCCCACTAACGCCAACCCGGTTGTTATCGTGGCGGACGGTGACAACAAGACCCCTACTGCTCCTAGCCGATCAGGCAGGGGCTTCCGATACCGCAAGGGTATAAGCATCTGTGTACCAGGTGGGATGTCCACAGATGCGACGGACAGCGCCTGCACTTGTACGGCCGAAGCAGGTCGCCCCCAGGGCGACGGCAGAAACGAGATTTGACGGCCCCCCGGCAGTTCAATACAATTCTCATTGATTTTGATCAAAATGGGCATCTTAGCCAAAAAATCGGTGCCTAACAAACAAGGAACCGCCAAAGATCTCGATATCAACACAACACCCGAGGCCGACACATCCCCAATAGATATCTTAGCATCCACCTGACCCACGATACCCATGCTACCCCCGTTCGCAGCGACGCACGACCCATAAACCGGACGCACAGCCCCCGGCGGGATGCCCAACAGATGGAAAATGACATCCGAAATAATAGTCGCAGACGCGCCGGAGTCGACCAAAATGCGTACGTCCACCCCTTGTATAGACCCCGGTACAGTGGACGAGCCCGTAGCGGCCGCGACGACTCTCCGTGCCAACTTGCGCCACTGCGTGACCGAGCGACAAGGCCCCGTCGAAGGGCATGCTTTAACCACAACGTTAGGATGGCGCAACGACGGTGATGGGTGAGGTGTAAAGCCTTGCCGAGTGTCTGGTGCGTGCCGACATGCCTGTTTCGGAGGATCTTTAGCCGACTTGACCGGTGCCGAGGCCTCCTGCTGCGGCGGAGCCGGGAAGCGGGCCCAGCAGTCTCTGGCGTAGTGGCCCCTACGCCCGCAGCGGAAACATTCGGCCTCGTTGCGCCGAAGCGCAGGCCTCGCCTCCTGACGGCCCCGTTCTGGTAGCGCCGCGCGCGGTCTCGGCCCGCCGCGTCCCGTCCATGGAGCGGAGGCGGCCGTCAGTTGTTGAGGGCCCCGGTCATCCGGAACATAGACAGCCTGCGCAGGGTTCCACCCCAGCGCATCCCCTTCTTTGACGGGCCCCCCCGTCCACGCCGTCACTTGTTTCCAGCGACGGAGGTTGAATTGCGCATCGAGACACTTAGCAGCCGTCCGGGAAGTTAGCTTCTCATGCCCACACACAGGCATGGGGATCCCTAGATCCCGAGACAGCTCCAACATTTTCCCTAATATGAGAGGCTCGAGCAGGTCCTGTGGCGTCTCAGGATAAGCTGCCATGGCCAGCTCCAGCACCGCACCCCTGAACGCCACGGGCGACTCCTCTGGTGCTCGTTGTCGTTGAGCGAATCGCCGATGCGCATCATCTGGTGGCTCATAAGCATCGGCCATTTCTTGAAAAACACCACATAAAGTTGCCTTCTTATCGGTCGTTATGGAACGGAAGAATCGGACAGATTCGTCGTCCAGGAGAGTCGGCAACACCTCCAAAGCCTCCGCATCGGTCCATCTTGCTGTGCGTACCGCCGCCAAGAAGCGGCAGGCGAACGCGCTCCAGTCCCCACCGACGGAAAATTCTTTAACCGTTGTAAGGTGGCGACTCCGACTCCTCTTCCCGCCGTCTTCCAATGGTGGTGGTCGTGATGGCAAATTCAAAATGGCGTCGGCCCGCGGCGTGGCCAAGATGGCGGTTTGGCGCCACGGAGCGCGCAAAATGGCGGCCTCTTGCCGCGTGGGCAATGGCGGCGGCAGGACAGGCAACGTGGCGGCCCGCGGAGCACCAATTGCATCATCCATCGTCCCTGGCGCGACGAGATGGCATAGATGCGCCAGGACGTCCTTAAGTGCCTCCAGTTGTACCGCCATCGCTTGCCATCGTTGATCCGCGTCTGATGATGTCGACGGACCCGCCACCGCGCCAACATCCTCCACTCCCGTTCCCGTGGTCGCCTCAGCCGGGCTCTCCTCCACCACCCCAACAGGATCCGTGGTTGGAGGGAGTTCGTCGTCGTCGGACGAAGAAGCCGATGCAGGCGCCGGATTAACTTTCTTCCTCACTTGTTTCGACATGCCGTTGCACTTCCGACACCAGTGTAATAAACGACTGGACCACGATGTCTGGCTCAGTGTCCTTTATTCGGTTCGTGCTGTACACCCACACGGCTGTCTTTACTCTGTAGCTTCTCCACGGTGCTGACTCCAATGTCGGCCCGATCCACAACAGCAGCCCCGCTGCTGTTTCTCTCACACAGCCCCCCTTGGCTGTACTCGCTGCAACTCCTCTCTCTCCACAGCTCTGACAGCCTCGTGCTGTCTCCCTCTCTCCCTCCGCAGCTCTGACAGCCTCGTGCTGTCTCTCTCTCTCTCCGCAGCTCCTCCTGGCAGCCACACCGCTGCCTCTAACACGCAGCCCTTCTGGCTGTCTCCTCTGCAGCTGCACACCACTCCGCAGCTTCCTCTTGTCTTCGGGGTTGGCTCCCGATGGCCGTCGGTGCCCCCCCCTCTTCTCACTCGCCCGCGTGGCCTCACTCTTTTCCGCTCACACCCCGACTGCCTTCCCCTTCCGGTTTACCCGCTTAAGGACCCGAACCTTCCACCCACGTCACATGACTCCACCCCCCGTGACGTCACATCCGGAAGGTCGCTTACGCCCGCATTACACATGCATGCAACGATATTCATACGAAAGGCAATAAAAGCAAATTATTATACCCCAAAGGCAAAAGTATACGTCAATAGATTTATCGGCAAGGTTATATAATTAATTAAATGTTTTGACACAATGGTGTGCGGCGGGGGCTAAGCTTCAATTAATTAGTGGGCAAGATAAGGTGTTCAAAAGAAAGGTCTAACACAATATTCTCCCTGTGAGCGTGTAGATTCGTAACGAAGGTTTCAAAAGTTTAGTCTGCATCGATGAATCTATTGGTAATTTAAAGCGATTAAAAATTAAAAAATTAGTATAATAAAAAAATAGCAATTAATGTACTTATAAACGACTGTATTCTTATCACTCAATGAGCAGCGATGCCTTCACGACCAGCTGATGGTTCATGCACTCTTATAATTAGTCTTCTTATGATTGGCTCAGGTTGGTTCCATTGTGTGGGTGTGTTGGATTGTCTCCTTGGTAAATTATTGTGTTAGTCCGGGGATGTATATGTGTGCGTGTGTGGTTTTGATTCCCTGGGTCAATTCTTTGCGTCGAGCAGACGCCGGCGGTGAGTATTGGTGTGTGAATGCGGGCGTATCATATGAACGACTTCGGAGCTCCCTCTCGCACGTGACGTTCTGTTGTTAGCTGCCGGCTCTCCCCATTGCCGGATGAGTTGTGTCGGCACGATGCTTATCCTTGAAGATGCTCGGTCGCTCGTGTCGCTTGTCCGCTGGCAAGTTGACACCTTGCTCGGTAGCCCTGGCGGCGCGGCTCCGGGTTCTCTGGCGATGAACGATGCTCTCGTTCGCTGAGTAGGCACCAATGTCTGATGGAGCTGGTTCTCTGTGATGCTGGCTGGGTCGATGTTTGGTGCTTTCTGCCCTTTCTCGAGGGCAATGGCTGGAATACTCGTCAGCTCCACTCGCACTGCAGCGGCTCGGTGGAGCGGGTACTCAGGGCAGGGTAGCTTTTGAGCGATACCTCGTCGGTCAGCGCCAAATTTGCGCTGGATAACACATCGCTACTCCGCGAGCCTCGCCATCCTGGTTGCTGGAGTCTTCTTCCTCTGGATTCTTCTTCTGCTGGCAAGCTTCTGAAATGTATGGGCCGAGTTTCTGATTATATCTGAATTCTCTCCCCTCCCTGCGTCTCTTGCGAGGAGGAAAAAAAAGACAGATGCTAACTCTGTTCTGCTCTTTCCCCGCGGCCACGCCTGATTGCCCCCCTCCCCTCTTCCTTTGGTGACCCTGAGCGGGCTGTTTTCCGTCAAGTTTATGATTGTTTGCATCCCCCCCCTCCTTCTTAGTGTTTGTTATCTCGAGGCCAGACACCCTTCATACGTATTTATGGCTGCCATGTGTTTGTGTCGAATTGTTGGAAGACAAAGGTGGCCGGGGAGGCTTTGGTTCCATGGAATACATATTATGTGGTCTTGTGAGTGTGGGATTTATTCCTTGTACCTCTTATGAGTTACCCCCGGTCTAATATCGTGGTTATTATTCGGTTCATGTTTAATCAATATTCATAATGCTCCTCGTTACGTCATTATTTTGAGGGTTTTGCCAAGCTTTGTTATAAGTCTGTCTCCAGGGATTGGTGTTTTATTTTGAGTTATAATTTGATACTGGAGGAATGGCTTTAGTTTGGACTTAAGTTTCCGTGATGGCAGGGGTTCGTGTACTTTGGTTCATTTGGTGAAGTTACATAGATAGAAAGATACCGTACAAAAATAATATATGAGTTTAATAAGGGTGAAATAAAATGAGTAACAATGATAAAACCACTGATATAGACTGCCAGCCTATAACGTTGATTTGTTCTTTTTGCTGAGTTTCAAATTTTTATTGTTAAAGAAGATGCGAGTTGTAATGTTGTTTGTCTCTGCTCTGTGCGTGTGTCTTTTTCTGGCTCTGCATGATCATGAGAACGGTGAGGAATCAGCCCAGAACTACACGGGAGGATCTTGTCAATGATCTCAAGGCAGCTGGGACCATAGTCACCAAGAAAACAGTTGGTAACACACTACGCCGTGAAGGACTGACATCCTGCAGTGCCCGCAAGGTCCCCCTGCTCAAGAAAGCACATATACATGCCTGTCTGAAGTTTGCCAATGAACATCTGAATGATTCAGAGGACAACTGGGTGAAAGTGTTGTGGTCAGATGAGACCAAAATGGAGCTCTTTGGCATCAACTCAACTCGCCGTGTTTGGAGGAGGAGGAATGCTGCCTATGACCCCAAGAACACCATCCCCACCGTAAAACATGGAGGTGGAAACATTATGCTTTGGGGGTGTTTTTCTGCTAAGGGGACCTGACAACTTCACCGCATCAAAGGGACGATGGACGGGGCCATGTACCGTCAAATCTTGGGTGAGAACCTCCTTCCCTCAGCCAGGGCATTGAAAATGGGTCGTGGATGGGTATTCCAGCATTACAATGACGCAAAACACACGGCCAAGGCAACAAAGGAGTGGCTCAAGAAGAAGCACATTAAGATCCTGGAGTGGCCTAGCCAGTCTCCAGATCTTAATCCCATAGAAAATTTGTGGAGGGAGCTGAAGGTTCGAGTTGCCAAACGTCAGTCTCGAAACCTTAATGACTTGGAGAAGATCTGCAAAGAGGAGTGGGACAAAATCCCTCCTGAGATGTGTGCAAACCTGGTGGCCAACTACAAGAAACGTCTGACATCTGTGATTGCCAACAAGGGTTTTGCCACCAAGTACTAAGTCATGTTTTGCAGAGGGATCAAATACTTATTTCCTTCATTAAAATGCAAATCAATTTATAAAATTTTTGACATGCGTTTTTCTGGATTTTTTTTGTTGTTATTCTGTCTCTCACTGTTCAAATAAACCTACCATTAAAATTATAGACTGATCATGTCTTTGTCAGTGGGCAAACGTACAAAATCAGCAGGGGATCAAATACTTTTTTCCCTCACTGTAATGAAGGCCGACACGGCACACAAGAGGTGGGTGGCCAGCACCATGCCCGGCTGCCTTTGTCACCGTAGTGGCGATGTTTTACATACCGCACCAGGTACTTATTTGAGCACCAGTTCAGATAATGGTCACTGGTATTGGTCGTAAGTGGGAATGGAACTCGGGTCACTGGGTTCGTAGTGCAGTGCGCTAACCACTACACTACCACACAAATGCACACACACAGGAAGTACATGGACTCTTATTACAATGAAGAGGGAAAAAAAACATTCAATGCCATTGATGTGCCTGTGATGGCCGATCTTTGCTAATAATCAAAAGTTTCCCACCAGTGAAGCAGTGTGTTCAGGTGCTGAAGGCAACACCTGTGTAGTGAGTCCAACTGAGTCGCAGACGTTATCTTGGGATCAACACCATTCATTCCGAATTAACACACAACACAACACAATCTACACTCGGGTCTCGAATGCCCATCTAACCACGCTATGGCAGAACTAGACACGGTTCGCTATCCCGGTCCAGACCACATGCTGGGTCCCGGACCGCGTGGCTAGAGGCTTCTTCTCCCCGACGTGGATCTTCACAACACCAACACTTCAAGAACCTCGAGCTCCTCACGGAGCTCTCCTTATATGCTCCCGGGCTGGGGCTGGCTCCGCCCTTAGCTCCGCCCACCTTCCAGGCCTCTCGAGCTCCTTCTCGAAGGTTCCCGAGAGCTCCTTTGGACCACGTGACCGCCCCACGGCCCCCGTCCACCGGTGCCCCAACTCCAGTATCGTCCGGTCACGTGACGGCAGGTCAGCCAGAATATTATGCCCCAAAGTAACCCTTGCTGGCTGACACACCTCCCCGGGAGCCGGCACAGCACGCTGCTCGCGGTGCCTCCGCACTAACCAGCGCTCACCCAACCACCGCTAGTGTTAGTACTGCATCTCGTAACCCGGGCTGCCCATAATGGCAACACATTACCGTCCGTGGTTTCGCAAGCCCCGGCACCATACAGTGACAAGTACAGTCACTACTCCTGTAAAACCTCAACTGGGGTTCCACTGCTTAGCATCCACATTTCATGAACTGCATGGAAAGCGAGGCATAATCTCCTAGTCTCAGCCTGGCCCTGCCCTAGTTCCACGCCTGTTTGCCGCAAACCACCGGCTGGGATTAAAATCAGATCGGTGGGGAAAAAACGTTGTGCACGGTGCAACCTATTTTGATGAAGAGCAACAAAATGTTTGAAGAGTTTTTGCCAGTGTTGTTACGCGAATGCGAAACCATTGCTAAAGAGATACACACCCATTTTTTATACATTTACATCGTAGCTTCGTTCACCTTTAAATACACAGTGGGCTACCACGTTTTTTATGACATTGTTTTTAAGTGATCCATTATGTTTTGGCGACGATTCTAATCTAATCAATTTAAGATAACATAATTTAGTATATGTTTCTAAATCTTCTGACAGATTTGACAAATGTCAAGCGTGTGTGCGCGCTCGTGTGTGCGTGCATTTGTGCCGTGTGCACACGCGCACGTATGCCGTGTGTGCACACGTTTGTGCCTTATGTGCGCTCGTTTGTGCCGTGTGTGCATGCGTTTGTGCCATGTGTGCTTACGTTTGTGCCGTGTGTACATGCCGTGTACAGGCGTTTGTGCCGTGTGTGCGCGCGTTTGTGTCGTGGGTTTGCAGGTGCCCTGCAGTGAAGTATTACTGCCCCTCCAAATGGACATCTACACAGAGCAGCAGGGCTCCCTGGAGGCTCTTTTGGCGTTGGCTGAGCCTCTCGGCGGGGAGCAGTGCAGTTCACAGGTCTACACAGCAGCACCAACAACAACACTCTCAGTCAGGGCTCTCAACCACATTAATTTACTGCTTTAAATAGTCCGTGAGCCCAGACCAGATATTTTACTTGTTGGTACCGCCTGTGGTGGCATCACTTTTGTGGTTTCAATTTATTCCTGGCCAAAAAAGAACGAGTTATAACTATGTGAAATGCAACTCAACTCCATGTGGGTAGATGGCTTCATATTCGTTCCATGCAGTAGATCATTGATAATTATTTGGCGGCTTCGGAGGAAAGGGGGCGCAGGATTTTCAAAATCGTCGGATGATCACTAATCATTATTATTTAAAATAGATAATTTTTTTGCATTCTTGCATGCTATGTGGTGGATATGTTTTTAGTGTTTTAAATTTGTTTGCGATATGAAATTGGCATAAATAAACACAATTAGACAAAAATAAATATTCTACTGTAATACATGACCGTATTTACTGTACCATACTACACTCCAATCTGAAAGACTCTGCATGGGGTGATGTACGCAGTACAGTAGTACTACCACTATGCTCTTGTTTCAACCAATCGTGTTTGACGATCGCCAGACTGATGAGAACGCCGAATTACACAACGCAACTTTTCGCCAGTTCGCACCGTGTATAGTATAGTCTGTTGTTATTACTATCGTTATTAGTCATGAAAGATGTATATATGTGCAGTATTTTCATTGTTTAAGTTGTATCTGGTGTATAATGTACTGTATATAATATTTAACACTGAAATCAAGCATAGGTAATTTTTTTTTGTCATGCACACGGTGCTGATTGCCGGACTGGTTACAGCCTTTGAAGCGGTTTTGCCGGTTTTGCCGGATCGGCCCGAGACTGCCAGATAATGTTGGAAGCAGGATAATCACACCGGATAATGGATGATCAACTGTAATTTGTTATTGCTTTGGGTTAGGGTCCATCAAAAATGTTTTGAAGAGTTGAGATATGAAATGGTAAAGTAATAACGAGACCTTAAACGCCGTGTCACCTGACATTCCCAGGGGCAGGGGCCCGTGGAAGGCGAGAGAAAGCCAACGAGCACCAAAGGCCGGATCCAAGTGAGAGAAGAGGTGAGCTCCTTCGAGAGCATGGCGGTTCACGCTCCTCAAGCGGAGGACTTTGGAGAGGGGAAGGGCGCAGCTCTGGGCGCCCTTGGGGGATGGGAGGAGGAAGAAGATGATGACGGCGATGATGTGGTGGGTCCAGAGGGGCCTGGGGGGAGCGGTGACCAAGATGAGCCCCTGGTATGTTTTTTACACAGATGAAGCGTCGGAAATGCACCGTATACCGTCCGTATATACACTTACCTGCAGTTGCAGGCACAGGCCCATAGGGGGTGCCACCCTGAGCTGGGGAAGGTCGGAGAGAGCCAGACCGTTGAGGGGCCGGGTTCTCCCCCCCCAGACCCCAAGTGAGGGGCTGGGAGGGTTCTTCCAGAGTCCCCTGGAAGGTTCCAGAGAGGGGGCGGTACCAGGGGCGGGGAGTCCCCGGACCCTGGGACCCCAGGATCCGACGTCCTTGTAAGGGCCGGGCCGAGCTCAGACCAGTGGTCAGGACCCGTACCTTGGCTGGGTCGGGTCAGTTTGCCTCCCCTAGGGCACAGATAGCCAGAGGGCTGAGAGCCAGGTTAACCCAGTGTCAGGGCACACTAGCCCGGAGGCCGTACCTCCCTAGATAGTGGGAGTTAAGGGGAGTCTTGTTAAAGTTTATAAATAAACCGTGTTGCCTCTAAGACAACGTCTCCAGTCTCCGTGGAACCCACTACACCTAACTAAAACAGCTTCTGTTGGTTAATTTTGTTAAGGTGACACGTTATTTAAAAAAAAGAATATATTCTCATTACATTTGTAGGGGTTTTTAAGAGAGTCAAAATATTTCAATTTCATTCGGCAAGTAATTTTTTCATAGGTCCGTTTTTCATACGCTGAAAGATAATGCCCAGTAATTTTGATTACTTATTTGTCCGATATGCACTCTCACTTTTCGTGCATGGGTTTTTAACTTTACATATTTGTACTGGCTCATTGGCAACCGAGTGCAAATTTATAGCAATTTGTCAATAAGACTGTGACCTTAAAATAAAAATAAACTAATTGGTGACGTTTCAGGAAGAAGCTCATCTTCATAGCACATGACGTGTTGTTATGTTAATTTTGCTTATGTATCTCTGGCAATGCAGTATCGCCAAATAATTTGTGTATCTTTATAACACAGGGGGTTGGATAAACATGTGTCTGATAACCTTCATGTGATTATGCTGGAGGATAGATTGTCAGAATGCAGCTTTGCACCACTTTTACCCTTTTTCACTAGACAATCCAAGCTCATCAGCATGGGGCCATTACGGTATGCTTGGTTTTTCCACAGGTTATTTAACGAGCCTAGCCAGGACCAAACAATGCTAAGCCATCTGAATCTAGCTCAATACCAAGCCAGGCCAGGTGATTGGCTAATAATTGTGTTAATGCGTCTGATATCACACCTAGAGTGTTTATGAATGCGTATAGCTTTTTGTGTCACATGGATGTCCTCTTGCTCCGACACTTAACATTTTTTGACTGTGAAATTCGAGAAGTTTGCCGAAACTATACCAGTGGAACTTTCATCTGGTACATACACAGTGGAAGGCTGATTGATTGATGACCGGGTGCGGTCAAGGGAAGGCTCCTTACTGGTCAGCCATGTTAGTTGATGATCTTGTAATTGCTGCTCACTCTGAAAAGGAGTTGGCGACTGCTGCTGAACCTGGAGCATGCCACTAAAAGATGAAGCCTTTCCATCTGTCCCACCAAAACAAAGCACCTGCCTTGGTATTTTATGTCCATCAAATACTCTACACCCTCATATCTCCAACTTGAGCATGGGTTAATTGGGGAAAGAATGGAGAGTTTCCATACCTGGACAGTGTCTGCTTATGACCAGCTCCAGTTTGGTAGCAGTACCACTCTGAATCAATCGAGCGGCATCTTTTCAACAACTGCGTAATGCTGTGTGGAAGTTATCTGACTTACTGCTGCATGAGAAGCTCTGGGTCTTCTCTGCCACAGCTATGCGCCCTCCCTTCTCTACGCTTGCAAAACGTGGACATTCAGGTTGATCTCCCTACGATGCATCTTGAGATTAACCAGACCGGATTGTGCGCGGAGATCACAGATTCTTGAAAGATTTGGACACAGTCCCATCACCGGTGAGCTCTGGCAGGCAAAACTACGTTGGCTGGGTCATGTCACTCACATGCCCTCTTTGGACGGATAGAGGGGGCTAAACAGGTGCGACATGGGCTAGATAAGAGATGGACTGATGTTGGGACAGGAGTATGTAGAGCTGAGTGTACCTGCTGAAGACTGGTACTAGCGGTGTCAAAATCGGCCTCTGTGGGGGAGGCTCGTGAAAGACGCTGCTGGGCAATTGGAGGCAGTCGCCGTCCAACAACAGTGGAGGGCAGAGGAGCGACGCTGACAATGAGTGGAGCGATTAAAACGTCGAAAATTGGCAAAGTGGGGAACAGACGGTGCATCTGCCAGTCATCTAAGTCAACCCATAACAACACCTGGGTCTTTCCCATGACTTCCTTTCTGCCGGTGATCCTTTCACTCTTGACTTGGCCTAAAAGTGCATCTTGCTTGGCGCAAGCACTGTGGTGATTTCATCGGCACTTGGTAGCAAATGGCGACTGTTGTGTGTGAGTGTGTACTATGTATGCACTGTGTGTGTAAGCATATCTCCCTTCATGTGAGTTTGTGTGGGTGTGTAATTGTGTGTGGTCCCCGTGCCGTATGGTGAGTGGTGGTGTAGCGGTTAGCGCGCCGCGCTATGAACCTGGCGACCCGGTTCGATTCCTGCTCATGGTCAACACCAGCAACGATTATCTGAACCGGTTCTGGGCCTCCCCTAGGTCGACTCAGCCTAAAATGAGTACCTGGTGCGGTCTGTAAAAACATCGCCACTGAGGACACAAAGGCGGTCGGGCGTGGTGCTGGCGATCCACCCCCTCGTATATCGTGACGGCCTTCATAGGTGCTTGCTAACACCACTTGCCCCTACAGTCTGTTAAGGCGAAACGGGGGGTCTTTGTCTTTATCTTTGTCTTTGTGGGGAGTGGTAGTGCAATGGTTAGCTCGCCGTGCTACCAACCCGGCGACCAGAGTTCCACTCCCGCGCCCGATCAACACCAGCGACGATTATCTGAATGGGGAGATAAAGGCAGCCGGGCATGGTGCTGGCCACTCGCCCCCTCCTTCGTGTGCCGTGCCAGCCTTCATAGGCGTTGCTCGCTAACAGCATTTTCCCCAAAAGTATCTTGAGGCTATACAGGGGATCTTTGTCTTGTGCATGCGTGCCCCCTGTGTGTGTGCGTGTGTGCAATTGTGGTTACTCGTTGAGCCCCTTCCGACACGCAAGCCAGCATCAGGACTCAAGATAAGTAAAAAAAAAAATCTATATTTGTGACTTTTATTTACTATTCAGTATATAATTTTTTTTACAATTTTACATGCAAATGTACAATATTCCTTATGAGTTTAGCAAAGCTTACATTTTCAAAAGACTGATCTATGGACATTTAAAGACATTACATTACTGTATAGCATTCCGACTTGTGAATCGTTTGACTTCCGAATGGGTCCCAGTAACTAAACGTGTCCGTAAGTCGATGACTGTCTACCTCGACATGCGAATATTTGAGATACACTTTTTCAGTCCGGGAGACCCTTGAATATCGCAGGTTTATCATTCTCAGTTTCGACTTATTTCGGATAACCTCGTTTCAGAAAGTAGTAAACTTAATGCATCACTCCTTTTACATCACAAATGGAAATGGACATTTATCCATCGAAACATCCATATATCTCACTTTCGATCACCACTCTAAAACGGTTCTTGATTGGGTGGCAACCCAGTCATGTTCAACAACACAAACCCATTCCGATAATGTCACAAGATTGGCAACGCCACAGTTCCTCCGATCATGTTTAACTGATGTTCTTAACTAGTAAAAAGCAGTAAGTAACCTGCTTGACACAACATCATCAGAAATGACAAATGGCGAATTACAGTATCACTAATCTGGCTAAGGAGGAATCTAAGAAACTTGGCTTTCCATAAGAGGTTTTTTTGGGGGTTAGATCGTTTAAATATAAATGTGTCGTTAAACCCGCCACCACCCGACACAACTAGTATCTAACTGGCAAAACGTGCCAGTTTGTTACTAGTTCAGCACACAGGTTGTGTGTTGGAGAGTAAACCCACAACAACATTTACCATTCGAGTACCCCTGTGGCTTGCTTTTCTGTACCCAAACGCCTTTAATTTTTAACTGAACAATTCTTACTGTGGTTACAAATCGCAATTTGACCCAAGTTGGCAATTCTAAATGTTGTGCGTGCTCGAGTTGTGTTGTGTGGGGGCCGACGCCCGCCTCCTCGCTCCCTGTGAGCGAGCGCCTCTCACCGGGCCCCCACCGATCGGGTGATTGGCCCCCTCGCGCCAGCGCCCTCTCTGAGGGACATAGCTAATTAGCTGGCTCACCACCTCCCGGGGTTATCTCATACACGCCCACGTACATCACAAAAGCGAACGCGGTGGCGTGCACGCACGCGCCCCTGCAGACGCGTATTTCCCACACACGCGCGGAACCACGCGTGCCCCTACAGGCGCTTATTTCGCACGCGCGCATAAACACGCGAGCGTCGACGAGCGGTTTTAATTTTACCCCTCCTCTGCGTGCACGCGCGTGCCCCTGCAGGCGCTCATTTTACACAAAGGCTAGCGTTAAAGCGGCTGAATTAATATTCGCGCGTGCCTCCAGGTGGTTAAGCCCTAATCCGCTGCACACCAAGGCTAGTGCTAAAGGGCTGCATGAATTTGCGCGCACGCCTCGCCATCAGTGCTATTGTTGCGTGTGTTCCCGCACCCTAATGCGGCGTACCGCAGCACGACCGCACCCATGCCTGCAGCGATCTCCTCTCAGCACGCACGCACATGCTGCAGCTCCACACTCACTCTCTCGCGCACACCGTCTCCCCGTGCAGTCACACCACACGCAAATCACAGACACCATGCCGAGGTTCTACCCACACACACAGAAATCACACTGCACCGATCCTCTGAACTAAAGTTCATTAACGGCGCAAATACACCCTACCTGGAGGGGGAATATTTCGCAAGAAGGGCTTAGCCTGACTCTGCCTACGAATCCAGTCACTCAAGCGTTCTACCACGTACATCGAAGCTGGATTCACGGCATCGCATGGATGCTGTGAGAGTCGGAAGGAGAAGGACGAGCGAAAACCTCACCTATCACTGCCTCGTAGCAGCACTCGCTGGCATCACACGGATGCTGCGAGCGGCTCGAGGAGGCAGGACGGCAGGGAGTGGGTCTTGACGGCCCGGAGGTTGAAGCCAACTGCCCCAAATCGTCCCGGGCTACTCTTTTTATATCCTTAACTTCAAAGGCCCGGGGTGCCATTGTACCGCGCAGCCAATCATGCGCTTACCCGCGCCGCCGTCCCTTTCCCTGTGACCGGCAGGCGGCGGCCACCCATTGTCCTTTTGTCTCTTGTGTCCTTGCTAAATGTTCCGTCCTTCGTTCTCCCCTCCGAGTTGTACCTCATTGCGGTTGGCCCAGGGAACCTTTTCTTTCTGTGCCCATACAATTTTAAGCCAATTTAAGGGCACCGCAATGTAACCTGTCCTGTGAGGGTCAGACAATCTCCTGGCACCGGGAAACCGTGGAACTCTCGGTCTAGGGGCCCTTCGGATTAAAACCCGATGTGCCAGGCAATCCCCCGCCAGGACACTACGTGGGTGCGCTGCGTGCAGGTGTATGTTTAGTGTGGGGGCCGGGAGGGAATCGCGGCGCTTGCGGAGTTGCTCCGCGGTTGTGGCACCACAGTTGTACTTAGTCAGCGAGGCATTGTTCGTGTTGTTGAAAGCCTTTCCAGTATTTTTGCATTGGCTGGCTGTTACCATGGCGGCGCTTCCTGTCGTCAATAGCGTTCTTGATCACAAGACCCGCTCGCCACCCTGCCCCCCCACTTTCCAGCCTATGTAACCGAGCACAATAACGATGTTTAGCCCTCCCTGTACAATTGTACTTTGCATTACTTAAAATGCTATTTTTTTTTTTAAATGCTGACAGCGCAGTTTTGTGTGAAAGCGAGTGCAGTCACTGATTTATATATGTATTTGTTTTACATTACTAATCTCAACCATTTGCAGCAGTTCGAGAACTTCCTCAATTAATTATTATTGGCGGTGTCGCCATTATTATGGGGCCTGCGGTGTCTGTCCCGATTTCCCTCGTGTGTGTGACTTGGCACACTGATGCGGCCAGCATTTCTCTTTCATTGCTAAAGTGTAACTGATAACAGGTCAAATTCTCAGCCCACTACCGATAAAATGATGACTCCGCACGTGCACCCTGACAGAGAAAAAAGCTAATGGAATGTGCATATCTGTAGACAAGGCACATTTACACAAATAAGGAGACTTATTTTAACACTCGTTCATAAAATCTGTCTTTGCCAGGCAAGCTTTTAATAGAATATAATAATTAGCCTGATGTGATTTTTTACAATTTGTATCTATGATCAGACCACTAACAACTAGTCCAAATTAGTTTTAATTTTTCAAAAAAATTTTTTGACTTGATTCGACTTCTTATATTTAAAGACGTACCCATCGGAAAACCACTCAATTTAAAGATTGTTCTTTTTTATTAGAAATAACAAAATATTATGAAATTAATACTCTTCGAGGGGAAGCTCTCCTATCTTTTACCGTATTCAAATTATTCAGATTTGAAGATCATAAAATGCTTATTTTTTTTCGTTCAAAACCACTTGAATCGGAAATATCTCAATCAATAAAAGATAAAACCCAATAGTTCTCGCTTTGATTTTATTTGCTGTTTAGTGCTCTATAAAACGAAAAAAAACCACAATCTTATATTTTGAACGGTTTCTGAATGACACTCAGAAACATGTTTATGGGGCACTTAAAATCTAGGTTTGGAGGCCTTAAAATGATAAATCTCGGATTTTCAGATGTTTTCCTGTTGTTTTTGTCCTAAAAGCTATGTACCAAATCTCAGGTTTCTACCTTGTCGGGAAGTACCCTAGTGGTTTTAAAGACGTAAGTTCTTTATATATTTGTTTTATTTCCTGAAAATAGCCAAATAGCAAGTCGAGATGTTAACTACCTCGCCTGGTATACAAGAGGTCGTGGGTTGGATCCCGACTCTGACACCTGTATAGTTGGAGTTTGCATGTTCTCCCCGTGGTTGCGTGGATTTTTCTCCGGGTCGTTCGGTTTTTTGCTCTGCATTTAGAATCAAAATCAAGCATTTATAGTATTTAGCTGTTGTAATTTTCCACATGATAAGCCATTTTGTTGAGCTATCATTTGTGCACAGGTAGCTTCTGAAAAAAAGCTGCATAGCTTAGAGGGCCTTACCCGATAACATATGAATAAAATAGTAATATAAATTAAAAACGAAACCTGAACAAGCCTCTCACCAAGCTGGAATTGATACCATGACAGCTGATGTGTTCAGCTGTTGACTGCTCAAGCCTGTAGAGAGGCATTATCCCAGGGTGTTTCACTGCCCTGCAACTTTGCTTTGGTCCATTTGACGTCGATTTCTTCACCAACAAGGGACAACCATCGGCTCGTGAAGTTCTGCTCGCGCTTTCTGCAGCACCATAGGCACTAGCGGTAAATGTTTCCCGTGATGCAGTGGACCAGAGGCAAACGGTATGCCGTCCTGCCAGAGCCTCTTATCCTCAAGGTCATAGCCAAGATCAGGACGGACAGAGCATTCGTGTCGCTGATTGCCACTCACTAGTAGCAGAAACTGTGTTTTTTAAAATCTCCGACATGCAAGACCTACTATGGCAGTAGGCATTACTGTTGTCAGCGTGGGAGAACCTTTTGCAGCAGCAGAGCCCTCATATCCTGATGCCGAGCTTTTGCAGCTGACTGCACGGATGTTGACAGGAGTGAGACTTGCATCAGGAGTTCTCTGAACATGAGCAGACACTCTTCTTGAGGTCTTAGGAGGCACTCGATGGGTTGAGGGCCGATTACATTTAAAGTTTTAGTGGAGGTCATTAGCAAGGCGTGACTTGTGATGCGTTATTGTCCAAAAACCCTAAGCTTTGTAGGATGCCTCCATAAGGGCAGTTGGCTTGGCAGCATAGCAGGAAAGGCCTGTCCCGCCTCCAGCATTCCAGATTTTGCACAGTTTGCTAAATGTAAGGAAAAAAGGAGACCCCAGTGGGTGGCGACATTTACGTAAACAAATTTCGCTTTGTGCCTTGGTAGAAACGTATTTTCAAGTCGATGCCAACCATCCACAGGATATCCACCCATCCATTTCCTACGACAGGCTGCTAATCTTTAGGCCTGGTATGCAAGAGGTCGTGGGTTCGATCCTGACCCTGATAATGCCTGATGTATTATTTGGAGTTTTCGTGTCTCCCTCACCGTGGTCGCGTGTTTTTTTCTCCAGGTCCACCGGTTTTTCCCCTCCACAATTATAATCAACGACATGCGTTTAAAGTATTTGGTGCTGGTGTAAATTTCAACGTGATATGCCACTTCGTTGGGCCATCATTTGTGGCTAGCTCGATTCTAAAAAAAAGGTTTTTTTTTATCTCACTTGGCCTTAGCTGGTAAAATTAAAAGTTTTTACTTTCTTACACTTGGGAAATGTTGCACTGTGTTGTTCTGGGTGTCGACCTTTCCCTCACCTCCCTCTCCTTAATATGTTTGCACTACGTTTTTAGAGGTATTATTCTTGAGTGAATATTTCCTCTTCCTTTAAATATTGCTCAGTTCGTAATTTCGTGAGGCCATATGCAAAATGTACGGAATAAAGAGGAATCCTGTGCATTGTGGTATTGACCCAAAACATTTTTTTTCACAAAGGTGCAAAACTAAATTTCTAATTTTAATATTTTTGTCCTACAATTAATTCACGTTTTACCATTATGTTTCCACATGTTCTGTAATGACATTGTCACTTTACAGTTAAAATGTATGTTTTAATTCCCAGACACAAAACGTAGCCAAGTTAAGTAAAAAAAACTAATTTAACGCAACAGGATCGTTGTAGGCATTGGTGATTGGCCTAAGAACCCAGTTAAATTGGAAGCGGCTGCCTGGATTCTAACCCAGGGTCTCAGTCGTGTTGGTTCAGCTCCTCCTCTGGCCGATGTTTCACGAGGCCACGTAGGGACACGGCTTATTTAAATGCCACAGAGTGCATGCTGGTCCTGCGCATGCAGCCCTGAAAAATAGCCCAGTCACTGGGTATGTAATTAAGTACCGGGTAAATTTTTTTATTTATGAACCCCAATTTGAAATGAAAGGGCTGGATTTTGTGAATGGAAATGCAGTGCGACTAAGTTAAGTTGCTGTCAGTAAAAACAAATCTGAGTAGTGCAACAACATGCTGTGAATCATGCTCGACAGAACCATGAGGCATAATTATTCCCAATACAAATCAAGTTGTTTTCACGTGACTCAAACAAGAAAAGTAAGAGTTTGTTTACAATTGCAAAACAATGTATTTCGTTAGAGTTAAAGATCAGCATCATTGTGCTTTAATATTAACCTGGTATAATTGGCTACAGTACCAGTTGAGTGGATTTTCAAGAAAGCCTGAATCGCACCACCTCGTGCCTTTACCAGCGGGGATTGAGACAATGGTCGGAAGGGCCACGTGGTGTAGACCCCTTGCTGACGGTGAAGCCTGGCACCGGGGTTCCCCCCCCCCATCACCTCCTTCCCTCTCCCCCCACCCGCTCCATCCCTCCGCCATCACCTCCATCCCCCCCTCTCACATCACCTCCTCCCCCTCTCACATCACCTCCCCCCCCATCCCCTTCATCCCCCCTCCATCACTTCCCCCCCATCACCTCCCCCCAATCCCCTCCATCCCTCCCCCATCTTCCCCCATCACCTCCCCCACTCGTCCTGCCGCCTCGTCGCTGTCTCTCACGGGCTCACTGAGGCACAAACCACAACACGACACCAGCACCGGTGACCCTCCCGAGACGCCATGCCAGGACGCGGGCTACAGTGAGTATTGGTTTATATTGTTGGAGAGTAAACAATGTTTGAGCTTGCATCTCATATCATGCCTAAGCAACAAAAAAAACATTGCCGATTTATTTAAATATCATTTTCATCTGCATTCAGAATCGGGCATAAATATATTCGATACGTTTTGTCACAATACAATATCTTAACATATCAGTTGCATGCTTTAATGTTATTGACAGAAAACGTATACTTTAAATGTTCTCAAGGTATATGTAAATTGAGATTCAGTTGTAAGAGTTTCCATATTATTTTTATTACCATATTTAGTACCCGTGTGTGTATGTGTGCACGTACCTGTGTGTTGCAGCAAGCCCTCGCGGTGGCCTGAGACTTCAAGACGTTGCTTCACTGACCTCGTGTTCTCTATCGTGCTGCTATTTCAGAGCACAAGCACGAGTTTAGAAATGACGCCGACAACTGCGATAGCCCAATCGGACGTTGCCTGTCCGGCACACTGCAGGTGCCTACTTCCTCAGAGGCACACGAGCTGCCTCGATGCCAGACTCAGTGAAGTTCCACAAAATGTGCCCTCGAACACCTCCCAATTCGACCTGCAGGGAAACCAGCTCCGCACTTTGCCAACCAACGCTTTCCGAAATTTGTCCGTGCTCAAGTCGTTGCACCTCATCGACTGCGAGTTATCGATTGTGAAACCTGGTGCCTTCAATGGCCTCTCCGAGCTGACGTATCTCTACCTGCAAAACAACAGTTTGAAGAGCCTCCAGGTAGGATTATTTGATGGACTTGTCAGCGTTACGTACCTCTACCTCGACTATAACCAACTGGATAGCATCTGTTCAGGTACTACCTCATATTTTTCATTTATTACATCATCGTATGCCATTATCAATCCACTGCTGGATGAAGGCCTAACCCAAGCCCTCCGCTACCTCACATATTGCAATGCAACACTCCACCCAGCACCTGTAAATGAATTGATATAATCACTCCAGGTCCTCATTGACATACTCCCGGACGCACCAGATACCTTCACTGACACTCCATTGTTATTGGAGTGGGTGTAGCGGTGGCGAGATGTTAACTGCCTCGCCTGGTATACAGGAGGCCGTAGGTTCGATCCCGATCCCGACCCTGACGCCTGCTGTATATTTGGAGTTTGCATGTCTCTTTACCCATGGTCGCGTGGATTTTTCTCCGGGTCCTCCGGTTTTTCCCTCCACATTTAGAATCAGTATGCGTTTAGAGTATTTGGCTGCTATACATTTCCACACGATAAGCCACTTCGTTGAGCTATCATTTGTGGCCAGGTCGCTTTTGAAAAAGAGCTACATAGCTCAGTGGGCCTTACCTGGTAAAATAAAAATAGGTAAAATAAAAAAAAATATTATTGACCATTGTCCATTGTCCATTTTACTTTCATGCGACATGTCCTGCCCAAGCCTGATGACTTTTTATGAACAGGTTTGATAATGTTATTAACCTTCGTATCTTCTCTCATCTATGTGCTGATCTTTTTCTCTCAAATGTCATTCTAAGAGTGCAACTCTCCATGCTTCTTTGCACACTTATCAGCTTCTGTTCTATATTTTTAATGCCATAATAATGAATAATGTCATATCGCGTGTATGCACCGATTAAATATGTTCTTCTTTAGGTACACTGCTATATCACTTTTAATTATCAAGTTCCACTTTGCAAAAGTTAGGGTTACATTTAATAATGATTTGCTTTTGTCACAGACGTGGTTATGATAAATTGTGCTGGCCACCCACCCACTCATGTAACACAGTGCCAGCGTTCATAGGTGCTCACTAACAGCACTTGCCCTAACAGTCTGTTCAGGCCACCTCCACTATCCCCACGGGGAACCAGGTCTTCGGGTAGGAAACATACCATGAAATGGCAGTGGTTAATAACCCCTCGTTGGGAGTGATCCAGCACTTCAAGGTCACCAAGTCGCCACTGGTGTTGCCAATGAGAGGCGTTTTCCCATGCCTGGACGTTGTGGTATTGGATTTGCTGGTGGTGTTGCACCTTATTTCTTTCTCTAACTGGGAAAATATCATCCTTCTTGTTGTTCATGCTCTTTGTGCCTATAATCTTTTACTAGAAAGTTTTATTTTTGTTCTTTGCATTGTCACGTTAAATTGACCCCTAGCCACGGATGAAACGGATACTGAGAGCGAGCCTGTTATTAATGTAATAAATTAACACCTTGTACTCGCAGCATTGCTCACCTGTTCTGCCATTTAAATGGCTCAGCATAATACCTAATACTGTACCAGTCAATGGAATTGAAGGGCTAATCGGTGAACAGCCACCTGATGGGCCGCGGGTGTGAATAAGAACACAACACCCACAGGGTTTTTGAAGTGTAAACAGGTCGTGGAAAAAAGCTGAGAATGGGGGCCTTGGTGGATATAAGGGAAGAGGTGGCCATGAATCAAGGTCTTCGGTGATCTCTATATGTGTGTGGTATGTGTTGAATAAACAACTGTCGGAATACTTCACCCGTGTGTGCTTGGACCCCTTCTGTTAAGTTGTCACGCAAGTAAGCTGTCTCATAGTTTCATTATGAATACAAGTCATCTGGTGTTTGTGTAATATTGTAAATTATGGCGGGAGACCACTTGACGGGTAGCACACTTTATTAACACTTTTCCTTGCCACAATAACACGTGTGGTCACTACAGCTCACGCTACACGTTCCATCCGGCTACACACACACGGGCTCTCCAGCCCCGTAGCTTCCAGGGGAACTTACAGACCCACCCCAGCTTGGGTATGGATCACGACCACTGGGTCCCGCAACCCGGCCCTCACACGGACGTCCGGCCGCGGGTCCCAAGGTCCCGCCTCTGAGCCACACAGGGTCCCGGCCCTTACAAGGACAGCGGGACTAGGGGTCTCAGGGCCCTATCTCTTCCTCCTCCGTCTTCCGTCTTCACTGGTTACCAACTCCCCGAGCGCCCGCGCGCATCGCCTTTTATAGTCCTCCGCTCCCGAGGGGACGGAGCCTATGCGGACCGCGATGTGAGCACCCACTCTAGTTGACCAATCACCACGCGCTGCCACACGATCCCTTTTTCCCAGCGCGTGTCACCACCACATAACCAATCACCCCGCGCTGCCACACGATCCCTCACTGTCAGCGTGCGTCACCAATACACAGCCAATCACCACGCGCTGCCACACGATCCCTACTGCCAGCGCGTATCACCACTACATTTGCATAAAGTCGTTGCTTGTTTGAATTGTACTGTTATTTAGTTAATGAATCTACTTTTTATGACACATGCTTCACAGGTATTTTCTCCCCAATGAAGAAGTTAACTGGCCTCTACATTCGCTACAACCACCTGACTTGGCTCGCAGACCACACTTTCCAGGGTCTTACTTCTCTGCAGTGGCTCTACCTGAACGACAACTCCATCTCAAATATATCGAAATATGCCTTTCATGGCCTACAAGGTCTGCGTCGTCTCACCCTCGATGGGAACAACCTGACGACCCCTCCGTCGGACGCGATTCGTGTTTTGGACAACCTGAACTTGCTTCGACTCAGCAGGAACCCCGTGCCATCGCTGAAAAACAACTGGCTGGCCCGCGGCATTCGCGGCCTCACCCACCTCCATCTGGACGAGATGGGCTTGACCAGCTTGGGCGTCCGAGCTTTTGCTCGCCTGCGCCGCCTGCGGGTGCTCACGTTGCGCAACAACCGACTGACCTCGCTGCGCTCGATACTGTCGCTCAAGTCGCTCGCGACCGTGGGTCTCAGTGGCAACCCGTGGCTGTGCGACTGCCGCCTCATTGAGCTGTGGACGTGGCTCGTGAGTCGGGCATACGGAACTCCTGGGGAGGTGATTTGTCGCAACCCTCCAGCACTCCAAGGGACGTATCTTGCCCTCACCAAGGTAACTTCAGCACTCTCACTACCTAACCTCCCCCGCCGCACACCAAACGCGATTTATTACGGAACTGGGGACAGCCAAAGAGCTGAATGAGACTCACGAACATTACATAGCTGTCAACCCATACGGTTTACCCCTATTCCCGTACAGGGAAATTGAGTTTTAAGGTTCATACGGCGTCCAGCCGTTTCAATACGGCACTTTTTTTTTGTCTATTTGTGTCTCTCCCTTGTCTGGGGACTTTGTAGGATGAAGTTGAGATTTATAAGGGGCACGGGTGACGAATAAGGTCTGAATTTGTAATAAAGTCGGCACTGATAAGGGGTTGATCGGTATGACAATTGAATTTATTACAAGACTGGGAACAGCCAAAAAGCTAAATAAGACTTCTAATAATTAGTTTAATTTCGTTCTGGCTGTTAGCAGTATTTAGCTCCGGGTCAGAGCATTAGAATGTGTTTTCCCTGGGTTGTGTTGGAACAGAATTCGCTAACTTTTGAGAATGTGTAATGTGTTAATATAAAGTAATTAAATATGTATCTACAAGGTAACTCTTGAACCAGAGGCACAGTTTTACGAAATGTCTTAAGTTCAACAAGTTATCGATTTGTTGGCATTGTTGGAAGCAGAGATATTGGCACAATTTCATCATACATTCTATAAGGAACTTTCACCAAGATATAAATTGGAGCAAAGAAACGTTGTTTTTTAATAATATTTCACGTGGCTAATATACCAAATGACTCCTTACGTAAAGGATTATGGAGTATGTGAACTCTATGAGAGGGATAGCACGCATTAAACGACATTGTTATGTTGAGATAATAATATATGTAACTAGCAGGAACCCGGGGTACTACCGAGGTACAAGGATGGCGAATATGTTTTATCATTTGGAATTTATGTTTTAGATATTTTAATATTTTAGTATCTTAATGCTTTTTTCATTTTAATATAAAATGTCTGTGTTGCGTGACGTCATCACCGTCCCCCCTTCTCACCGACTCACTCCAATCGTTATCACACCTCTCCCTCCTCCCTCGTGTCGTGTGACGTCACCACCCCTCTCCTCCACCTCAGCACCCCGAGTCTCGTCACCTGCGCTGACACATACTCGCGTTGTGGTACCCTATACTTCTACTCCGCTGCTACCCTATACTTATTCTTCTACTCCACTGCTACCCTCTACTTCTTCTACTCCACTGCTACTCTATACTTCTTCTCAGATCTTCTTCTGCTCCGACCGTCTCCGTCCACCTCCCAGCACAACTCCCCGTCTCGCTCTGACGCTCCCGTATTTATCCCCGTCCCTATTCATTTCCAATTAATTAACTGGCGCCCCCCCAACGCCCCGCGCCCCCGGCCCCCGCCGCCACCTGTCCCCATTCCCAGACTTAAAGGCGCCACCTTGTCCCTGACAACAACAACCGGCCAATCACTGCCCTACATCTATAATTGCCTAACGGGCCGTCTCCGTCTCACCCGTTGTCCCCCATCAACACCAGCATGTCCCGATACGACCCCACTGTTCCCAACCCGCACGTGTTTACAATTACCCCTCTTGGTGCGGGTTAAACCACTACACGTATGTTAAATATGTATTTCATAAGTGCTCACTAACACGCTCCAACTATGAACATAAAATCACCATTTCAGTGCCGAGCACTCAGGAGCTTGGCTAATGCATAAAAATAGCATTTTGTTTTTATATTAATGTAATTAAATGTAATTAGTACTTCTAGGTGGAGGGGGGGTCACGAAATAGCAAACGCCAGTGAGTTACAAAAGGGTCATGAGATTAGCCCACGTTTGTTCATTTAAGAGCGTACAACAACGCAGGCAAGCACCACATAACTGGACAGCCCGTGTGTACCATCGTATGCGAGCTATCTCCGACTCCTGCCTTTAGTTGGAGAAGATACAAATTTGAGGGGCAGGAAATGAAGTGTGTCGGTGACCATTTATATACATTTAGAAAACAGATTTAATGTAAGTCCTAAAATCTAATCTAGATTTGAAGCTAAAATCTAGTTTATTCACAGAGTGGTCACTGACATTAGATCCCATACCAGAACCTAGTCGGAGGCGGGAAAATAACGATAACTCCAACTCAATGTAAAGCTTTCGTGACTGCAGGGATTCATCTTCTTGGTTCTTTCGGTAAAGTCACGTAGATGGGAAGTAATAAAATAATAAAAATAAAACAGAATAAAATAATTTCTACGACGTATCGGCTACAATGCAAGCAGCCGTCTTCAGGTGAAGAATGAAACACTGCCAAGCTTGGAGACTGACGCCATCCAGACTGCCACTCTACGCCCGACCTTATGGAAGAGGTACGTAGATGACACTTTTGTCATCTGGCCACATGGCCGGCCTACTCTAGACCAATTCCTCGACCACATCAATTCCATACACCCAGCCATCAGATTCACCATGGAAGTCGAAAAAGATGGCAAGCTACCCTTTTTGGATGTCCTAATGAAAAGGAGACCTGATGGTTCAATGAGCCATTCTGTCTACAGGAAAGCCACCCATACGGATGCTTACCTAAAACCGGATTCCCACCACCATCCATCCATCCCAGAAGAACTCCCTCATCAAGACTATACCATAGAGCCCAATGCATCTCCGACCAGGAACACATTGCCAGTGAACTCAAACACGTACGCCAAGCTCTTAAGGCTAATGGTTACTCCAACTCAATCCGCAAAGCCATCACTCCAACCATCAAGAAGGATCCTGTTGAGGAGCCTTTCAAAACCATCACCTTACCCTACATTGCTGGGGTCACAAAAAAGATCTCCAAAATCCTGATTAAACACAAGATCCAGATCCGATTCAACACAGTACATAAAATCCGTGATCTGGTCCCGTCTGTAAAAGACGTGGTTCCAGACATACAGTACCCTGGCGTCTACAAACTAAGTTGCCTCTGTGGTAGCAGTTACATTGGAGAAACCAAACGACATGTCTCGGACCGCATCCGTGAACATAAAGCAGACCTGAAACACGGTAGGACAAACACCTCAGCCGTGGCAGATCACTGTTACAATTCAGTGGGCTCACATGACATTGACTTCTCCAAGACAGAGGTTCTCTGCAAGCCATCTGGCTACCATGAGAGATTCGTTCATGAGGCGATCCACATATACAAACACAGAGGCAATTTCAACCGAGAAGATGGATTCTGGCTCAGCAATCATTGGAAGGACGTAATAAACCATTTCGGATCTTAACTGATTGTTGTTCACGTTTACGGTGACTTTCAGACCGCAGTCCACTCACTGGCATTGACTGTGTATCTTGTGTTCTCCACAGGGAATGCATTATTGGTCCGCTGCGGGTCTCCTTCCTACGCTCTCTCATTGACATGTTTCATTGCTTCTACATACTATTAACATTCCCTCCCTTTGTTAATGCTACCCCCTACCCCCTCCCTTTGATGCTGCTAATCCTGCATAATGCATGGGCATAATATGACTTTGAAACCCCCCCGCCCACCTCCTACGCATTTCCCATGAATATGCTAAATTTCTCTTGATATGCACATTCTTTTGTCAAGGCGCTCTTCTTCCACCTCCAACCCAGCTTATATATAAGCTCCAAGCTTGGCAGTGTCTCATTCTTCACCTGAAGATGGCTACTTGCGTTGTAGCCGAAACGTCGTGAGAATTATTTTATTATGTTTTATTTTTATTATTTCATTACTTCCCTTCTACGTGACTTTACCGAAAGAACCAAGAAGATGAATCCCTGCAGTCACCAAAGCTTTAAATCGACAATTAAACCACGTCATGTTTGAACTGCTGTGATTTTCACTCACCCACCCGTGCTGTTTAAAAAAAAAATACGAGTTTACTAATTCAAAATTAAACTTGATTTGAAGCTTTCGTGACTGCAGGAATTGCTCTTTGGTTCTTTCGGTAAAGTCACATGACTTTGCCCCCACCCGTCCCTGCACACCACAAACCCTCCCCCCTCTCCCCCGTGAACTCCTGCCGCCACGACAGCTCAATCATTGGAAGGACGTGATAAACCACGTCAAGTTTAACTGCTGTGATTTTCACTCACCCACCTGTACTGTTTTCGTTTACTAATTCAAGTTCATTGACATGCTAATGTCTCCAGCCCCCACCCGTCCCTGCACGCCACAAACCCTACCCCCTCTCCCCGTGAACTCCTGCAGCCACGACTCTACACCCACCCCCCCTCCCGTGCCTATATAAAGCCACAACAGCAGATAATTATTTCTCATCTGATGACGGATGCTTGTGTTGCGACTGAAACGTCGTGTTCTTTTATAATTTTTTCTATCTACGTGACTTTGATAAAACATTGTTTGGTAAAAAGTTTTTCCGTATTTTCTGCTCCACGTTTTTGGAATATCCTTGCCACACTCATCTACATCTTGGTTCCTTACCCCTCACTACCCGACTGTCCGAGGAGGTGAAAACACAGAGCATACTTGCACTTGTACCTAACGTTACTCTTTCGCCTCTTGGTTCCACGTGTTTGCACTGGAGTTTTTTTTTCGATTTGAGTGCGTTCATGTCACTGTTAGACTAAAGTCTAGAGCTTACTTACACCTGTACATAAGTGTGTATGTATGTTGAGCTTCTTTCGCACCATGCCTAGTCAACCGTGCTAATCTGAGGTGCGATTAGCATGGTTGGCTACATTAGTACCTAACTTTTCTGGCGCCTCTTGCTGTTTTACTACATTTGCACTAGTTTTCTTTGTATTCGCATGTGTTTCATTTACAAACTTCAAATACCTAGTTGATTACATTTATAATAAATGCACAATGTAATGCATTCGCTAAGTTCCCCGAGTGCTGGGCACTGGGTGGTGTTCTAATGTTCGAAGTCGGAGCGTGTCTGTGACCAATGTAAGAATAAATGCACCCCTCATTGTCAGCTCACTGTTCATTGAGCGCCTCCCCACACGAAGTGGGTTATGGGAGTTATTTGACCATGCTTGACCATGCTGGTCAGTGACACCAAGTGCCAGTGATATGAGCCGTTTTTCCTCGTCTAAGTGTGTCAAGTGCAAGCATCACTGCTCCGCAATACTTTATCTATGGAGAATTAAAATAAGACGCTAAATAACGAATTTGCATATCCTATTTAGTAAGCTATCAGTTGACATATTTGTTCTTGTGATATTTGCAGCTGCAGATTCTCACCTGCCCTGCATTTGAGAACGAAACTGCAGCTACAGAAATATCCCATTTCAATGAAGCCTCAACACTCTACCAAACTACAGGAGGCCCACGCGCTACAGTGACATCACGAACTCAAGGCTGGAAATCGATCAACCACACCACCTCCCAGAGACTTCGGAGACCTACCCTTCCTACCCTTCCTGCCCATCCGACCGATGTGCACGCTTCCACGGTGTATGCGATTTCCCTCCATCATCACAAAACAAATGTTTGCGGTTTGTATCGTTAAACGGCTGAAAGAGTTGTTGTTGGAAGCACTCTTGCGTTATTTTAAAATTGCACGCTGCATGCATTGTACACCTTTTACTCTGTTGTCGTGGTGAACTGTGCAGTATAAAATCAACAGGCAAGAAGAGTGTTTATCCACGTGAAAATACCATTTTGACCCATAAGCCCCTTGGCCTGCACCATTGCATTGTTTTTATGTTAGTGCATTTTTGGTCGACCTGGGTAATTCTTGAAGATGAGGCTCAAACCTGATTTCGTGAGTTCTCACCCCTTTAAATACAAACTTTAAACAAAAAAATCTTCAATGGTGAAACAACCCCCGATATGTTTATACGTGTATTTTACACACTCAAAGATGTAATCCCACAAAGTAATACACGACACAGAATAATATTTATTTATGGTGAGGAATCCGATCTTTTTTACAGATGTCTAGTAGTTTCACAGATTTCCAGTAGATATCTGAACACACACCGATGAACATTTACAAGAGGCACAGGTTTGTGGCCAACAACTCTCAACAACGTGTTACATTGACCAGCTGCTCAAACTGTTAAAAACCGCGAATATACTTATTAAACTTGGTGAATGTTTTGTTGTGCTACAGAGAACACCTAAAATTAGTTTAAAAATATGCCACGGTGGTAATTGTGTTATATACAGTTTAATCTCACCACATGTATAGTATATCATATTCTATCGCAAAAAACGCTAATCTCAGCACCTGTGCACCTGCTCGTCTGAAATGCCCAGAATGTTCTCATGAGAATTCGCAATAGAACCAAAAACAAACCCCAAATAACGACATCTTGACTTCTACACCCCTGAGTGTGAGAGAGCGCATGAAGGGATGGTCATTGTCGACTGCGACGATTAACCACCCACATTCTATATCACGAGCATCCTTTATATCCATTATTAGGGAAACATCTGGTGATTGTCTATTTTTGTATCACGACAAAATTAATGAGACATTGGAAACTGATAACTCGCAAGCTTGCATTATCGCGTGATTTATATATATATTTGCATTATTCAGGACAGAAGCTGTGGAGACTCTGGAGCCGTGCAGATCCTCTGAGATCCAGCACGTTAGGGTGGAGGTGTATCCAAGATCGGTGAAACTGGAGTGGGAGTCACTGTCACCAGATCCTTGGGCAGAATTCCAGGCATGGACAGTGGACGATTTTTTGTTCAACCTTGCGTTGAAATCTTGTGTGCCATTACACCTTTGTGTCTTGTTGTTATATATTGATGACAGAAATGTGGTGCAGCTGCTGCTGCGTGTTGTACCGGTACAAACGTTGCTGTGCATGCCCACTGCTGCTGTTGCATGTGTGCTTCTGCTGCATCTAATCTCAAGCACTTTGTATTATACAGCTGAGTCACAATATTTTCACTATTACATTTCTACTCACTGGAAACATTTATCTCGACATTTCAATAGTGTCTGTATCTCCCAAACGGTACGTCAGAGGAAAAAAATGAATCGTAACAAAAATATGTATCTTACTGAGGACATAACCAGACAATTATTGGTTTCGTAATTTCAAACATTTTTGACATCTGCACTTTCCAAAAAGTGCAAGTCTGCTACTATCACGTGATGACGTCATTGGAATGTGCATTCTCAAACCAGATGCAATGCTTAAAAAAAAGGGTGCTTGCAAGTATGATGGCGAGTATCATTAGGAAACGTGCAGCATCTTTTCTTACAGATTTCGGCATTTTGTTAGATTTCATATGACGTGCAATGCATTTGGTTGCAGTAATGGAGAATGTGCCAAAAGTATGAATTTTTTTCATACTATTTCCCCATTCGGATCCTGCCACAAACATCATTTGCTGCCTACATATATAGGTCCATTTTAACAGAAGTTTGCTGGAGTTCAATCATAACCGCATCTCTTCCTCATTCTCAGTATCATCAAATGTACAATGCTTTCTCATCCAGAATGTTAGTTTTAATGTTGCCTGAGATGCATTACAAGTGAGAGGGTGACACCAATTAAGTTATATCCAATGCAAATGCGTGGGGAGTGCTGGTCTTGATTTATTCCAACTCCTCATTGGCTGTTTACCTTTTCTGGTCTACGGAGTCGGGATAGAAGGATGGTGGCTTTGAGCAACAATTGGTAATGAAGTCAGACGTAGCCAAACCTGACAAAGTAAAACTATTAATTTTATATGTCGATATTTCTGTATGGACTTTTCAATGTTTTGAATTTGCTTCATTTATATTCCTCTGTCATGAATCTGATGTATTTAATTCAATGAATTGCACAATCTCACTGTACCTACTGCAAATCATTCTGTCTCATGCAACGAGTGATTTTTGTGAATTATTTATGTCTAGGTTTACGTTACCGAGGGAGAAAAACACACCAATATGGAGGTGCAAGGAGGGCTCACCCACCTTGAAGTCTCCAATCTAATCCCAGCGACAATGTACACCTTATGCATCATCCCATTCAGTGATCAGGTACCTGTTTTGAGTATTGTGAACAGTTTGTATCGTACAGTGTAACAGATGTGAGCAGTGTTAAGATCAGCTTGCAATTGGAAACAAGCTAGTTAAACTCCTGGTTGGCATACTTAATTTGGAGCTTTCGTGACTGCAGGAATTACTCTTTGGTTCTTTCGGTAAAGTCACGTATAAAGAGAAAATAATAAATTAAATACTACCATACGACGTTTCGATTGCAACACAAGCAATCATCATCAGGTATAAATGAAATAGAAACACAAATCTAGTATACTTAGAAATGTAATGTGATACAACAGAGAGTCAGATAACAGAACAGCCAACACCCTACCTGGTTGATTACGTTCCTCCTGAGAATGCTAAATTTGAGAGATAAAACACAGAACCAGAGACATATAGACAGACATATAAGTGGAGACAGATATCACAGATATACATAGGCACACAGAGAAACCACGCCTCTGTGTCGAGGCCTTAAATAGAGAGAGGGGGCGGGGGCGGAGAGAGAGGGAGGGGTTAGAGAAATTAGCATGTCAATGAGTGGCACGCTGAAAAGGTTGTAAAAATGAGGAGACAGGGAAAGAGGCACTCTGAATTAAATAACCTAGCAAAATTTCGAAATGTAATGCAACACAGAAAGTCGGTCAACACACAACGCATAGACTGGTTGATTACGTTTTTCAAAGATTGCTAAGTTAGAAGTTAAGTGTGACATTTTTAAAGAGAGACAAGACGCAAACAAGAAGAACAGACAAGCAGAGCGGGAGAGGGACAACAGCTGAGACAACAGAGAGAGCAGAACATAAGAACGACAAAACGAGTGGAGACAGAGAAAGTACACTAAATCAAATAAACCTAGCAAAATTTCGAAATATAATGCAATGCAACACAGAGGGTCGGTCAACACACAATTAACGCATAGTCTGGTTGATTACGTTCTTCCAAAGATTGCTAAATTAGAAGTTAAGTGTGAAATTTGAAAGACACAGACACGAAGACCAATACACAAGCAGAGAGAGACAACAAAAATCCAGAGAGAGAGAAAAAAACTTAAAACTTCCCCGTAGAAGTGGTTCATACTTAATTTGGAGCTTTCGTGACTGCAGGAATTACTCTTTGGTTCTTTTAGATGTTAAGTGTGAAATTTTTAAAGAGAGACAAGACGCAAACACGTGACTTTGTCTTTCAAATTTCACACTTAACTTCTAATTTAGCAATCTTTGGAAGAACGTAATCAACCAGGCTATGCGTTAATTGTGTGTTGACCGACCCTCTGTGTGTTGCATTACATTTCGAAATTTTGCTAGGTTTATTTGATTTAGTGTACTTTCTCTGTCTCCACTCGTTTTGTCGTTCTTATGTTCTGCTCTCTCTGTTGTCTCGGCTGTTGTCCCTCTCCCTCTCTGCTTGTCTGTTCTTCTTGTTTGCGTCTTGTCTCTCTTAAAAAATTTCACGCAACTTCTAACTTAGCAATCTTTGAAAAACGTAATCAACCAGTCTATGCGTTAATTGTGTGTTGACCGACTTTCTGTGTTGCATTACATTACATTTCGAAATTTTGCTAGGTTATTTAACTCAGTGTGCCTCTCTCCCAGTCTCCTCATTTTTACCTTTTCAGCGTGCCACTCATTGACATGCTAATTTCTCTAACCCCTCCCTCTCTCTCCGCCCCCGCCCCCTCTCTCTATTTAAGGCCTCGACACAGAGGCGTGGTTTCTCTGTGTGCCTATGTATCTCTGTGATATCTGTCTCCACTTATATGTCTGTCTATATGTCTCTGGTTCTGTGTTTTATCTCTCAAATTTAGCATTCTCAGGAAGAACGTAATCAACCAGGTAGGGTGTTGGCTGTTATGTTATCCCACTCTCTGTTGTATTACATTACATTTCTAAGTATACTAGATTTGTGTTTCTATTTCATTTATACCTGATGATGATTGCTTGTGTTGCAATCGAAACGTCGTATGCTAGTATTTAATTTATTATTTTATCTTTATACGTGACTTTACCGAAAGAACCAAAGAGTAATTCCTGGTTGGCAGTTGACGCACCCCATCATCCCTCTGGAGTCGATTACCACGTTGTGGCAAGCCAACAGTGGCTTTCCCATGCATAGACTCGCCCCCTTCATAGGAATGTGGAATTTCTAAAACTGGCTTAGGGCTGTAAAGATTGGGTCATTTGAGCAGGAAATATCGCTGTCTTTTTTTACATCATAGGTTTATATTTCAGTCAGTGTAAAATATATCTCAAAACATCCGATGATATATTTATCTGTTAAAAGGCAGTGTTAATACACGGAATTATATTTTAATTTATGTGCTCAACTGTAACCTTCCGACGGAGCGAATGTTGATTGGGGGGCTTCAGAGAGTCTTGGTTTCTGGAGCGCAGTGTGGAGGAAAATATAGATGAGACGGGAGAAGTAGGCAGGGGTGAGCCCATGGTGAATCTAGAAGATGGTGAATGTGACACTAAAATTGACCTGAGTATGGATTTGGAAGCAGTGGAGGGATTGGAGATTATTTTATGCAGATGGAATTTTGTATCATCTGGAGTTTGTAGACGAGAGATATGGTGAGGCCCTAGAGGAGAAAGTTGCAGTAGACAGGTTCGGGATGTAATAAATGCATTGATGAGGGTCTTGGCTGCAGCTGGGGTAAGGATATAGCATATGTAGGAGATGTTGGGTAGGATGGAGATAGGTCCTGAAGAATTGAGATATTGGTGCATATGGCAGCACTTTATAGATATTGTAGTTGGTTATATTTTCAGTCACAATACATTATAATTGATTATAAATGTACATAAAGTGTGGCTTACTTTTATTACATAATAGATATAATATTGGAAGTGGCAGAGTGCTTCTTGTATTTGGTTGGATTATATATTTTTCAAGTCATTTTTTAAATGACATGCAAACCGACACTCATTGAAAAGCTAATTGATTGTTCGTGCAAAGGTACCTTCTGTTGGTCTGGGGCTTAATGTATGAACAGTGATGTTTATACTCATATTACCCAAAGTAATCCTTTAGAGGGGTTTTTTTAGGTTAAATCGCGTAAATATAAATTTGTCGTTAAATCTGCTCCCATCTGACACAGCCAATTAGTAAGGTTTGTCACGTAAACAAAACGTGCTGATTAGTTAATAGTTCAGCACACACCGTTTGTGTTTTGGAGAGTGAACCCATAACAATTACAATTTGAGTACCATGATATTTCACCGGTAATTACAACAACCAGCTTCATCAGGCAACAGCCAGAATTGTAGAGAAATTCTCCTCCTGTTTCGGTCTATATTTATATTAACACGATCTAACCCAAACAAACCTCTATTATGGATAATATTAGTAGCAAAAGCCTATGTGTTACACATAGTAACATCACTCGTTACTGGCAGACTATTTCCATCTGCAAAACATAGCACATTCATAAGAAATGGAACAAATATCAAATTAATGTACAAACTTATGGTCTACAATTTATAATTGTAAACGTTTGTAGGTGTTTTAGATTTTCACAATGCTAAGTTATTTGTTTGAGCATTGGAATATTAGACCTTGTAACCGCAGCCTGCATAGAAGGAATCATGTTTGTTTTTTTACTTGTGCGCAGATAAGGAAGTGCCTGGATCCTGCAAGCTCCCAGTGCCGGACAGTTTTCACGGACAGGGAATACTCGCATTTCCCCAACGCTGCGGCTGCACTTCTGGGCTTACTGCTGTTCTTCCTGCTGGTGCTCACACTGGTGCTGTGCCGAAGACGATGCCTCCACGCCGTCCAGTTCCAGCGCCACTTCGACGAAGACAGCCTCACTATGGAGCATTCAGCCGTGCACTCACCTGACGTTGAGATCATCGGCGAGGAGTTCACCGCCAGAATGGAGGACAGAAAAAACGTGTTCACTCAGGTCAACAAAGCATCTGTGTTCAAATGATTATTTCCTCAGTTCAGTGGTTCTTAACCATATTATTAGGTTTTTTCAGTAAAGTCACGTAGGTAAAAAATTTAAATTCATAAAAGTAAAATAAAAATAAATAAAAATCACGACGTTTCGGAGGCAACACAAGCTTTCGTCTCCAGGTGGAACCGTCACAGCACGATTGCTGTATCAATAAGAGAAATTCCAAGAAAACCGTCCATGTATATATACTGGTTGAGGGTGGGAGGAGCCAAGGCAAGCCCCTGGATATTATTATTATTATTGTGAAGTTGGTGCGGCTAAAGCCGCTGCTAGGAATGAGCCTTTGTTGTGTAGACTGGTTGAACTGGGAGGTTCCAAGAGTTGTTAAGGTGCGGCTGATGTAAATGGGACTGAGCCTTTGTTATGTAGATGAAACAGCACTTTGCTACGTTGCTGGGATTAATTATAAATTTGCCAAATATGTGTGGTAAAACTTAAAGTAAGAAAACCAGTGTGTGAAAAAAGAAGAAGAAACTATATGGTAACTGAAGAATAGTGCCTGTCAAATAAGATGGTCCAAATATGTGTAGTTAAATCTTTTGTGTGTAGTTAAATCTTTTTAAATCAAAAAATATTTAACTAAATCTAGAATTAATCCCAGCAACGTAGTAAAGTGCTGTTTCATCTAACATAACAAAGGCTCAGTCCCATTCACAGCAGCCGCACCTTTACATCAGCCGCACCTTAACAACTCTTGGAACCTCCCAGTTCAACCAGTCTACACAACAAAGGCTCATTCCTAGCCGCACCAACTTCACAATAATATTAATATCCAGGGGCCTGCCTTGGCTCCTCCCACCCTCAACCAGTATATATACATGGACGGTTTTCTTGGAATTTCTCTTATTGATACAGCAATCGTGCTGTGACGGTTCCACCTGAAGACGGAAGCTTGTGTTGCCTCCGAAACGTCGTGATTTTAATTTTATTTTACTTTTATTCATTTAAATTTTTATTTTTTACCTACGTGACTTTACTGAAAAAACCCAAGAATATGAATTCTTGCAGTCACGAAAGCTTCAAATCTAGAAGTTCTTAACCATTACTGCAGCCATGCACCCCTTTGGTTCTCAATCGTTAAAAAACATTATGTTAATAAATACATAGGTTTGATGAGACAAAGTAGTTGTACTTACGTGCCCGTGCTTCATATGTGTTTCGATGATTTACCTTCTAAAAGAATCGGGCCATGTCTCGCACCCCCAGAAAGGGAAATATTGCACCTCCAGGGGGTGCGTCCCCCCCAGGTTAAGAACCACTGCCTTAGTTCAGGGCCATCGCTTATATACAATGTCTTATAAAACGTGATGGTCCAGATATTTCAAATCTTCTGATTCGTAAAGAGTTCAGTTATGCTTTTGAAAGAGCAATTTACCGACATCTTTCCAAAACCTTTGGAGTTTCTAGATCCCAAAGTTTGTCATGAAAAGTAAATCAGTACCAATGATATAAAGCGAAATTCAATCCATTTTGTTGCATTTAATGTTAAATAATTAGTTTTTATCATTACACACAGTTATTAGATGTTTTGTTGTGATTGTAATTCAAAGTAATTTTATGAGAAACTGTATATATACAGTGTAACAATGTAGTGGAATGAGAGCACTAACCACCATCCTTGAGTTCACCTTCTGACTGAAAATAGGCAATTTGGAAACCACAATAATGTACATCACTGTACACCACAATACTGTACATCACCATATTGTACTGTACATCACTGTTTCAAAGACAGGATATTTTCCATCAAATATATGTGTGAAAAATGTTTAAAACTACACTTTAAAAAAAATCTAAAGTTAAAAGTATATTCACAATGAGTTTGCGTTTAAATAAATAAAATTCCCACAGAAGATGTTATCCTTTGTGTACGTACAATGTTTTTGTTTGGAGGTGTTTCCAAAAATATTCTTTGGATCATGACGAGCATTACATGAACACTTTGTGGCCGATTCATAAATTACTTACAACTTTGTGGAAGTCCACCGCAATAATGAAGACCATCCGATGTTATTTGGTCACAAGCAGTTTGCATTTTATTGTAGAGTACAACAAAATCACTAACGTGCACTTACCATGCAGGTTGGTGCGTGTTGTAGAAGGGGTAGAGGCCAGAACTGGTTCAGACACCACTACGCTACTCATGTTGATTGTGGCCAGGTATTCAACTGAAGTCCACGGTGCAGTACGCAAACCGCATGTTCCACTGCTACACCCTATTATATGTGGATCCCGTATAAGTCCCAATTATTACACTGTACAATGCCATCGGTGTGTAGGGTAAGTCTATAACAGAAATATAAAGGTGCACCAATAAAATGTCTCACTTTTCATGCGAATTTCCTACTCCTGATGGAAGGGTTTCCGTTAGAGCGAGCTCTCGACTAAACAGTGGCTCACAACGGAGGGTACGCGGACCCCTGGGGGTTACATGGCAATGTCCCATGGGGTATGTGAGGTAATTTATAAACTTGTGAAATATCCATGAGAGTCATTGGTGAATAATCACGTATGAATCTGCCATAACCGGTGCTGAACTCTGCTGGATACACAATCCAGAACCGATGCTGGACTCTGCTATCTACACCAAATACAGAACTGATGCAGACCTCTCCATTTGCTACTATATGCTTGTTGTGTATTAGTTAAGGGGTTGTGTGTTGCTCAACGCCTACTAATAGGTAACTATTCAAATACCAATTTTAAAAAGCTTCGGGTATTTTTTTGTTACATTAAACTAGCAGCCCGCACATCCTTTGGACCTGACCTGGGCGTTCGTCCCTCCCTCCACCCATGGCTGCGGACCACGTGTCAAGCGACTCCGAGTGTCTTCATCAACAGCAGCAGCAGCGGGTGCAGGGGTGGCATCCCCTGCCAACCCTCCCCCTGCAATGACAATTCTTTAAAAATGTAAGTTATTAAAACGTCACGTGTCTAATTTCATTATTTTTTCTGAATCTTTTTAAAATCAATGGATATGCACCTAAAATCACTGACATTAGCAACCGCTTGAATCAATGGCTATTACAATCAACAATCGCTCCAATGATCAAGATCATATTTGATACACCTCCTGGACCCTCCTGGACTCTGGGCCCTCCTGGACTCTGCTAGACCCTGAACCCTCCTGGACCCTGTTGCGGGGAACTGGGGGAATTATGTTACCTTCCAGAATGTTCCAGAAGGAAGGCGTGGCTACGGCGAAGCAAGCCACGAACGAGTATATAAGCCAGAGCTCTCAGAGCTCTGGCTCAGTTATCTACAAGCTGAAGACTGAAAAAACATGGGCTGGAGAATAGGACCCTGGACCCCAAGTTCCGCTGTCCTTCTCAGGGCCGGAGCCCAGTGAGGCCAGTGATCAGGACCCACGAACGAGGAGGGTCGGGTCAGATAGCCTCCCCTAGGTCCCAGCCGGAGGACGATAGGGTACGGGTTACCCAGTGATAGGTCCCGTATAGTCCAGAGGCCATACCTCCCCAGGTATCGGTTAAAGGACCGATATACCCTTTGTGTTAAGGACCGTGTCGAAAAGACAATAAATATCGTGTTGCCTCATAAGAAGTTTATTCGTCAATATATACAACACTACACTAATTTACTTTTTGAACCTTCTAATGCACTCCGGTCAGAGCTGTCATTATTACCCAATTACAATGCCATTTCGAATCACGTGGTTTCATTTGCATGCGCTACAAGCACGCGCTGTTTTCGTCGCTGATGGTGTTTTTATAGTCGCTGATTTTGTCAAATTTTCTGGTGTCATGGACAATGCACCTGCTCACCCTCCCGGCTTGGAGGAAGAGTTGTCAGGGGCGTTTTTCTTTATCACTTTAAAGTTCCTGCCCCCCAATACGACTCCTCTCATCCAGCCCATGGACCAACAGGTAATTTCCAACTTTAAAAAACTCTACACGAAAGCCCTTTTTCAAAGGTGTTTTGAGGTCACCTCTTATACACAGTTAACACTTAGAGAGTTTTGGAAGAACCACTTTAACATTTTCCACGCTCTAAATCTCATTGACAAAGCCAGGGTGGAAGTGTCTTCCAGGACAATTAACTCTGCCTGGAGGAAGTTGTGGCCAGACTGTGTAGCAGAGAGGGACTTTGAAGGCTTTGAAATTGAGCCTGAGACTGCGCCTGTGGTCGAGAATATTGTTTCTTTAGGCAAGTCCATGGGCTTGGAAGTTGATGATGAAGATGTTGAAGAGTTGGTGGAGGACCATGACACAGCACTGACGACAGAGGAACTCCAACACCTTCACGATGAGCAGCAACAGATAGCAAAAGAGGACGTCTTCAGAGGAGGAGGAGGGAAGGGATCCTGCCCTAGTTCATTGACGAAGGAAATGATGGCAAAATGGGCTGAGTTACACAATTTTGTAGCCAGCAGAGCAGGCAATTTTTATGATAATGCATTGAGTCATTTCAGAAACATCTTAAAACGGAGGCAGAAACAATCCTCTCTTGATCAATTTTTTGTAAAAAGGCCCTCAAGTGAATCACAGTTAGTGCTAGAAAAAAGGCAAAGAAAAGAAAGAACCCCAGAAGGGCAGTTACCCAACGTTTTTATGGAGGGGGACTCCCCTTCCAAGCAACACTGACACCTCCTCCCCTCCTCACCACCTTCCACTCAAGCCATCCACTCTCCTTACTACAGGTAAAGTGAAGTTCAATGTTCATTCATTCTATTAATTATAACTGTGTTTCTTATTTTTTGTATGCTTTTATGTACTGTACTGTATTTTAATATTGTAAACTTTGTAAAAATAGCCCATAATAGGAGCATCCTTGGGTGGGGAACCAATTAATGCTATTTCCATTCATTCTTATGGGGAAAATTGATTCGGTGTTCGAACAAATCGGTGTTCGAACACGGTTTTGGAACGAATTAAGTTCGATCTCCGAGGTACCACTGTATTTTTCACACTGGTGATTGTATAGTATAGATGCGCACTGGGTTACCGAGCATCCTCTCTTTCAGGACTGTACTACGTTACTATCCACTATCCCACTTGTAGTAGAAGTTACAACTACTAATAGAATATCTGCTCCCCTCCTACATACATCTCCATCTCATTCCTGTCCTGGGTTGGGAATTTATCTTAATTTGACATTTTAATGCAGCTACTATTAGTAAGTTATGTGCCATGTTATGAACCACCATCACATCTATTTGCTTCGATTTAAGAACTTTCGATTTACGTTCTGGGTTTCAGGAACACATCCTGGGCATAAACCGGGGTATTCCTGTAATTTAAGTGAAATATTAAAAAATAATTGATTCATACACACATGATTCAGTGTAAGTTCGCTGAGAATAAATATCGATTTTGATGGACACGTCAATGCGGAGCTACACGCTGAGTAAACATCAGTGTGGGGCTCTTGGAATCGCTCTATGAATGTTCGTGTAGCATGAGCTACAAAATTATCACCACGTCCCCTGGATGCGGAAACCCCAACACGTGCTCACCTCTTCAATCGTCACCGATAAGTACAACCAATTTCGAGAGATGGCAATGGCTTATGGAGGCCTTTATCCAGCTCTGAATTGAGCATACCTGATGGTGATGATTTCTCCATTAACCATCGTGGAGTATGTTAACAAACACAGATTACACTGGTAAACACACTTTTTCTGGCATAAGGTATTCCAACGGTTTTAATGAAATTTTGGGGTGCTGATTCTAAATCTGGCATCAGTTTTTGTCTATCACATCAGGTTTTTGAGATATCAAATATTGCATTTTCAATAAAAACTGCAGAAGAAAAATATTAAATAAATGTGGATATCTACATAAAATGATATTATAAACACACTATACTAAAAATACAGCACCATATTTTAACACTAAAGCAGTCACTGACTCGCAACAACTTGCAATCATAAGTGACAGAGTTAATTTCGGGTAAAATCAATGAAAATGGGGTATGCCGATAGCATAAAAATGAAATGTGATAGAGCAAATCTGAGATCAGATTTGGAATTAGCACCCTGAAATTAGTCTAAAACAGCTGCAAAAGTCCAGGCCAGAATTTTTTGTTGTTGTTGACCAGTGTTATATATCCATAGAATGTATTCCATTATTTAAGCAGGCAGTGATAATGATGGGAATGATTTAGCGCCCTTCTTGTACACCGGGGCATCTCAGAGCGTTTTACATCAGGGACTGTCCGAGCTGCAGAGCGAGCTGACCGCATCCAAAACAACTAACAATGACACCCTGCGTGAGGTAACACTCCCAGCCGGTTTCCACGGCCGCTGGGAGCTCGGGCTCTACTGTCCCCGTAGGGGCCCAGGTCTGACCATGACACAGCACTAGGGGCTTGGCTGTTGTCACCACGTGACTTGAGTGGTGAGGCTGTGTAGCGTCTGACCATCTGATCCCCTCCCTGTCCTGGCATGGGAAGTGATCTTAATTTGATCTTTAATGCAGCTTTTTGGGTTATTTAATCCATATATGTAAGATTATATTGGTGTTATATTGGCTTCTATGCATGGTGGCCGCCCATCCAAGCACTGTCCAAGTTCAACCATGCTTTCCTTCCCAGATCTGAGACGAATAGGTGTATTCCGGGTCATTTGGTCATAGGTGGTGTATGGACATCTGTGAAAAAGAGCTTTATAGCTCATTACATTCCTCAATTATAATTGAAGATTCCGGTCCTGTGTGTGTTGTTATATCCGTATGTTCTAAAATGACCGCATGCAGTTGTTAAAATGCTTTTCCATATTGCTCTGCCGCCGTTTGACTGTGGCCCATGCAGCTCATTGATAGGAATTGGCAGCTAGAATCTCTGCAGACAGAGATTCAGTGGTACCAATGTGTGGTGGCGGAGCTGCACGCCGAGCTGGAGCCCTGCCGTGACAACGTGCAGAATGCACACTCACAGCAGCAGCATCTGCAGAGCGAGGCGGAGGTGAGCGCACAGCACTCGCGCGTGTCACACACACACACACATGGCTAATGCTGCTGATGGTGAATGGTCTAACCATCTCCTTGAGCCATCATGGGCCCTGTTTACAAATGCATTGTCTATCCATACAGTGAGGGGAAAAAGTATTTGATCCCCTGCTGATTTTGTACGTTTGCCCACTGACAAAGAAATGATCAGTCTATAATTTTAATGGTAGGTTTATTTGAACAGTGAGAGACAGAATAACAACAAAATCCAGAAAAACGCATGTCAAAAATGTTATAAATTGATTTGCATTTTAATGAGGAAAATAAGTATTTGACCCCTCTGCAAAACATGACTTAGTACTTGGTGGCAAAACCCTTGTTGGCAATCACAGAGGTCAGACGTTTCTTGTAGTTGGCCACCAGGTTTTCACACATCTGAGGAGGGATTTTGTCCCACTCTTCTTTGCAGATCTTCTCCAAGTCATTAAGGTTTCGAGGCTGACGTTTGGCAACTCGAACCTTCAGCTCCCTCCACAGATTTTTTATGGGATTAAGGTCTGGAGACTGGCTAGGCCACTCCAGGACCTTAATGTGCTTCTTCTTGAGCCACTACTTTGTTGCCTTGGCCATGTGTTTTGGGTCATTCTCATGCTGGAATACCCATCCACGACCCATTTTCAATGCCCTGGCTGAGGGAAGGAGGTTCTCACCCAAGATTTGACGGTACATGGCCCCGTCCATCGCCCCTTTAATGCGGTGAAGTTGTCCTGTCCCCTTAGCAGAAAAACACCCCCCAAAGCATAATGTTTCCACCTCCATGTTTGACGGTGGGGATGGTGTTCTTGGCGTCATAGGCAGCATTCCTCCTCCTCCAAACACGGCGAGTTGAGTTGATGCCAAAGAGCTCCATTTTGGTCTCATCTGACCACAACACTTCACCCAGTTGTCCTCTGAATCAATCAGATGTTCATTGACAAACTTCAGACGGGCATGTATATGTGCTTTCTTGAGCAGGGGGACCTTGCGGGCGCTGCAGGATTGCAGTCCTTCACGGCGTAGTGTGTTACCAACTGTTTTCTTGGTGACTATGGTCCCAGCTGCCTTGAGATCATTGACAAGATCCTCCCGTGTAGTTCTGGGCTGATTCCTCACCGTTCTCATGATCATTACAACTCCACGAGGTGAGATCTTGCATGGAGCCCCAGGCCGAGGGAGATTGACAGTTCTTTTGTGTTTCTTCCATTTGCGAATAATCGCACCAACTGTTGTCACCTTCTCACCAAACTGCTTGGCGATGGTCTTGTAGCCCATTCCAGCCTTGTGTAGGTCGACAATCTTGTCCCTGACATCCTTGAAGAGCTCTTTGGTCTTGGCCATGGTGGAGAGTTTGGAATCTTATTGATTGATTGCTTCTGTGAACAGGTGTCTTTTATATAGGTAACAAGCTGAGATTAGGAGCACTCCCTTTAAGAGTGTGCTCCTAATCTCAGCTCGTTACCTGTATAAAAGACACCTGGGAGCCAGAAATCTTTCTGATTGAGAGGGGGTCAAATACTTATTTCCCTCATTAAAATGCAAATCAATTTATAACATTTTTGACATGCGTTTTTCTTGATTTTGTTGTTATTCTGTCTCTCACTGTTCAAATAAACCTACCAAAATTATAGACTGATCATTTCTTTGTCAGTGGGCAAACGTACACAATCAGCAGGGGATCAAATACTTTTTTCCCTCACTGTATGTAGTGTAGTAGAACGACACTACTGTGTTGGCTCGGTATGGGGGCTGTAGGCGGGTGTCACGGAGGTCGTGTCAGGCCGTGACACTCTGTGTGAACCCAACTGGACACGTGACTGGATAAAGGGGGGGCAGGGGCCCCAGGGGGGTCACGTGGTTGAGGGCTCGGGCCTTCCCGAAGGATCAGGAAGGGGGCGTGGCCTGGGGTAGAGCCGGCCACGCCGGAGTGGTTATAAGCGAGGTGTCAACGGAGATCTAGGCTGTTCTGTGCTGTTCTGCTGGGTCAACTCTGGGATGAAGCCACCATCTGCGATCCTCGGTCTCCGGTCCATATATGTAGTATCCCTGTGTGTTAGCTAAGTTAGGAATGGTGGTTACCACCCTATGTCGTTATCCTGTTAATGTTAAGAGTTACCCATTGTGTTTAGCTAATAAATAGTGTTGCCTCCAAAGCCCAGTGTGCGCCGTAATTTAACCCACTACATTATTGCTTTAGACAGTGATGACGATGAGAATGATTTAGTGCCCTCCTGTACAGCGGGGCATCTCATCTCAACACGTTTGAAAGGTCACCCCCAGTGACAGATGTCCCTGTGGGTACAAGGTGACTCAGCACCTGGCCTGCAATCGAGCATTTGTCTGCCAGTAGGGGGTGCTGATTGTTGCGTATAATCCCAGTTGAGCTGGTGGTGTTGTATATATAGACCTTTTTCCAAAATTTATATTAAGAATAATTCTGCCAATTTTTTTTTATCAATCGCGGTGTCGCTTGGGGCAAAAGGGGGTGATGCTAACCCCCCTCCCCTCACACAGCAGCTACCTTTCACATTCGGGACCAGGCAGCCGGAGATAAGCCATAAAGGTAATTTTAAAAAACCAAAAACAAAAGATAAGGGGGGGGGGGGGGGTTTGCTAATGAGATTCTGGGGAATCTCAACATGACTTCAAAAAGCCCCCTCAAAAGAGTACAGACAGTAGGCGCCACGATTTAAAAAAATAGATTTTTCGTTTCTCTTAATACAACGGTTAAAGTTCAGAACTTCGCGACATGAATAAGTCGACATCATAGTCTGCCAACACACCCAAATTAAAAACCAGACTGCAGTCACATTGGTGGCCTTGAATTATCACTTACCTCATTTTATTCTCATTCACCTCACATATTGTTTCTTATTGTATCTTGCTATCTACGTGACTTTACCGAAAGAACCAAATAATTTAATCTGGATAAACATAAACCAAATAATAATTATGAAGTATTAGACCGAGGGTCATCCAGAAGAATAAAAAAAGGCGAAACAGTCAATCACACATAACCAAGATAAAATGTATCCCATAGAGAGAGAGCCTCCCAACCGCCTTTGTCTCCCAGCAGCACGGGATAGAAAACATTTGCATACGCATGCAGAGGGCATCTCCCCTTAAAAATTAAAAACAGGACCCTGCGGGGTGAGCTGGTAGGAACCAATAACCAAAGAATATAAACATAATGTATTATTACACTTGTTTAGCCAGGAAAGCCCCACTGAGTCTAAAGGTTTTTGTAGGGTCCTGCCAGTAGGGGGCGATGTTGCTACACCTAATCAGACGATCCGAAGGGAGATTTTGAGGCCTAGTTGTAGGCTTTAGGCCTAGCTGTAGGCTTTAGGGCGCTGTGAGTTAATTTTTAATTTAAATGTTTTATTTATTAATGTATAATTTAAATGTTATAATTATTAATGTAAAAGCTTTAAATGTAAATGTTTCTATTTTAAAACATGAGGGAATGTAACATTGTTAAACATTAACTCCCTTTCACACACGCGGGGGTACGATACGAAGGGAGACTTTGAGGCCTAGTTCTAGGCTTTAGGCCTAGCTGTAGGCTTTAGGGCGCTGTGAGTTTTTTTTATTTAATTTCAAAGTTTTAATTAAAAGCTATCTCAGGGAATTATAAGGGAAGGTTACACGTGTTTAGCCAGGAAAGCCTCATTAATTTAAATGTTTTAATTAAAAGCTATCTAAGGGAATTATAAGGGAATGTTACACTTGTTTAGCCAGGAAAGCCTCACAGAGTCTAAAGGTTTTTGTAGGGTCATGCCAAGTGTTTTCAGTAGGGGGCGATGTTGCTACACGTAATCGGACATCGGACGGACGGACGGATGATATAATCTATTGTAGGCTGGTCCACTTCGTTCCTACCAGTATCAAACACCATGAAGGAACTCTAAACCACGAAGGAAGTACTGTAAACACTGCTACAAACATACCTTGAGTCACAGAATCAGAACTACAAAAGTGGTACGGTATCAAGCTATAAGAGGTAAAATAATATTTTTTCCTAACGGTACAAGAGAAACGACTTTAAAGGCCAGTGCCCCTCTCTGTGAGAGAGAAGAAAATGTAACACCCCACCGCGAGAGAATAGGTGAGGGTGGGGATGCCACCAGACAGGGGGAATCCCTCCCTCCAGAGAAATTATTACAAAGTTGAAAAACTAGAAAAACACAAGGGCAATTTGGAGCATCCGTTTTCCACAGATGAAAATGTGGCTTGAGGAGATGGGCAGGAACCAGGCGAGGGTGAGACTTAACAGATTGCCTAATAAATCAGGACATACACAAACACACACACACGTACCCCGGTTGAACAACTGCCCCCACAGCAAAGAGCAAAATCAAAGGGATTCCAGTCCTTTGTGAGAAGGCGAGCCGAGGGGAGAGAATTTCACTTAAAAACAGAGACATGACCCATACATTGCTACTATTGCAAGTGACAGAAGAGCTGCAAGCGACAGAGGAGTACTGCGACGGGCAGACTCCGGGGCATGGCCTCGAGATCAACAATGGCTGTTGTGTCTCGCAGAGAAGAGGGGCGAGGTGATGCTCGGTGCTGAGTTTGGCATGGACCGACAGAGTATCGCTGAAAATTTTATTCTACATTTATCCTGACGTTTTGAGTCGCTTGCAAAGTCAAGGATTGCGATAAGTTGTATTGTACTAAGCTTTCACAGTTGTTTAAGAGGTGTGCGAATACAATTTACACATTTTGAGAGTGAGTGCCAGCTCCCACGAGCAGCTGTAGCCCGAGAGAAAGAGTGACGAGCAACGACAAGCAATCAACCGGGAGAAAGGGCGGAAAGCGCCAAGCATCGGCCAAGCCAGTATCGCAGATAACCAGCTGCACGCGCAACCGGGCATCGCCAGACAGCACGGAGCCGGAGAGAGAGCGCAGTAGCGCCACCAGCGCCACCGAGCAAGGATGTCAGCTGCCAGCGCACAAGCTGCGAGCGCTGTCGAGCACCTTCAAAGACAAGCGTCGTGCCGTCTCAGCTCATCCAGCAGGGGAAAGAGCCTGACCAGCCGCCCGTGAGGAAGAGGAAAGCGCCAGCGAGAGCGCTGTGGGTTCGACCCACACACACCGACCAGCACCAGCTGGGAACCAAGACAAGAGTGAGGAACGGCGACCAGCGGACGAGCTGCGGGCGCTATCTGACGACGGAATCATCGCGCACCGCCGACGGCGAGCGTCGTGCCAACTCTCTCTTCATCCAGCAGTGGACAAGAAGCTACAGCTGCCGCCGAGCGAGAGAGAGCGAGGAAGCTGTGTGTATGACCCTCCCCCATACTCACACACTCAACGCATCGACCGACGTCTGCTTAACACAACAGAGTTGAACAAGACAAACCACCAACATGCACATAACGCACATAACGCACATATCGGGAATAATAAGAAGACTAATGATAAGAGTGCGTCAACTATTAGCTGATGATGAAGAAATTGTTGCCCATTGATTTACATGGATACGGTCGTTTAGAAGTATTTTAGTCGTTCGTTTTGTTAATTGCCTATTACCAATTAATTAATTGATGAAACTAAACGTTTAGAAACCTACGTTACGAATCTACACTCACAGGGAGACTTATCGTGTTAAAATCTTTCTTTTGATCACAGAATCTTGCCCGTGAATTTGTTGAAGCCTTTTAGTCAATTGATAAGCATTTGCTGAAGCAGGCACACTGCCACACACCATTGTTCCAAGATATTTCGTTAATTGCGTAATCTTACCAATTAATTCATTCAGGTCTTCTTTTGCCTTCGGGACATGTTTCTTTATTGCCGTTCGTATGAATATCGTCACATTCATTTTTAAGGACTTTTTCCTATCGCCGTATATGCTCGCCTTTACGCTGAGGAATTAACCGATTGTTCTGTTACCCAGTTTAACAAACGTAATCATTGAGGGTTAAATGTACGGATCAATGAGGAGAACATCTCCAGGAGTACTGTGTTGACAATTCCAAGAATAAGAGTTCGCATATTAGAATGCTATGGGTTTTTTTATATTAGAGATTAAAGTTGCTTAACACAGAAGTGTCTGAGTGGTGCCTTCCTAAGTTCATGTATACTAATATTAATTGAGAACTGTATCCTGCGGTGAGATTTGAATTTGGAGACCTGACATAAAAATACTAAGATGTAATCAGTAAACGTTAAAGGGAAAATAATTGTATTATCCTGCTTGATAATACAGGCCTAGACAACAAAGCCGAGCTTTATGTCGCACAATTACATCACACTTGTATAACTTCATACAATTCATTGTATTATCCCGATAGATAATACGACCCTAGACAACGAGGCAGAGCCTAATTATCATAACGGCACGTCTTAGCATAATTGCGTAGATTTGCATAACACACCTTCCTAATTATCATAATGTATGCACATTATGACTGCCATTTTTATCGGTTCACTATATGGCAGGCCTCCTAAAACTGTGCATATCTACAAACTATACAGACTAGCTTAGTTTGTAGACACCGCCAGGATTAGTTTGTAGAATAAATGTAAATCATCTATAGAGCCCCATTGTTTCATTGATTTACGCTCGCTAACGAAGCAACGACACCAGGAGGTGACGCTGCTTTGTCTGGAAGATGCCCTCAAGGGACAGATGCATCATAGAACTGCGGAACTCGTCGAGTTCCCACTTGAGTATCGAGAAGTCCGACTCGACCGCCGTCGTGTTGGCGAGCACCGATGCCAACCCGCCGCTGAAAGCGCGGAGGTTGTCAAAACCACTCGGCAGCACATCCCACGCGTCGTTGAATGTCGTCGTGTTGGTGTGCTTGTTGATGGCGTCGTGAATGATCGTGTCCTCCTTGTAGAGCTTGACCAGTTGGCGATGCTCCTCCTCGACCATGTCGACCTTCACAGCTGACCAGAATTTTGTAACATGCACGCGACGCACTGCCAGCACGTCCTTCACGAACACACCAGGACGCATCTTCACGAGCTGAGCGTGCATCACGGGCGCCGCATCCTGGTCGAGAGCTCGATTGGCGTCGTTACGCTCTGCTTTGACGTCGTTGAGACCCGCGATCAGCGTCATCGCATATATCGAGATCTCCTTGACGATCCTTGTCTTGTCGACCTCATTGAGACCCTCGTAGCTCTCCTGCGCAAACGATCCCTGGTCCTCAATGTGGGCAATGATCGCGGCAGACGCGATGCGCATCGACTGATCATGATACGACACGTACGCCTCATCATGATTGTTGACGCCATCAACAATCTCAACACTGAACAAAACGGTGAGCGACCCGATAAGCGACTGAATATGCTCCTCCTGCTGCTCGATGAGCAGCGACTGGCTCTGGAGCTGGACGATAGTGACGTTGATGGCGTCAATGGCGGGCGCGAGCGCGTAGGTAAGAACCCACCAATCGGCGGTGGGCAGCTTCGCGGGGTTGTTCTCAGTAGTGTACTCGATCAATGCTTGGCGGTACTGCTTGTAGAACTTGAGCACGTTCCCGAGATTGGCCCATCGGTTAGCCTTCCTGGGGCACTTGACCTTCATCTTGATGATCAGGTTGTTTTGGGCGCGGAGGTACACCGAAAAGTCGTACGCGATCTTCACCCAGCTGCCATCGAAGACGCACTCGGCGAATTTCTTGACCACAATATCGATCTGATGAGGCGGACACCAGATTCGAATGACGTCGTTCTCGGCCTCCTTCACAATGAGCGTCACCAGCCCCCCGTGACGCCCAGTCATCGTATTCTCGCCATCCGATGAAAAGCCGATCAGCTTGGCGCGCCAGTTGGGGTACAGCGCGTCGAGGAACTTGACGAGCATGCGGAAGATGTTCTGAGCAGTGTGACGCTCGAACATAGGGATCGCGACCAGGTGCAGATTGACGAGGAAGCCGCGGTAACAAACGCGGGTGCGCAGGTCGAAGAACGACTGGCCGCGGTGAGTACTGCCGTCGCCAGCCAGAGAGAAGGCCCACACCGATGGATCGTCGATTATCCTGGCGATCATCTGCAGCCCGACGGCCACCAGAACACGGACTGACTGTGCGACGATGAGGTCGTTCATGCCCTGCAGCTTCAGCTTGTTGGTGCGGATCCCGGCATGATCGATGGCAGCAGCCGTTTGATGGAACGACATGCCGACACCGACGTTGTCCATGGCGAGCTCGAAGCGCATCTCGTTCTTGATTGTTGCCGTGTACGTATACGTCCCCGTCTCGATGTTCACTTTCTTGACGAACAGCTTCATCGCGTTGACCTTCTCCTTGGCCTTCTTGGTGGCCTTCTTGGCGATGGCTGCGGCCGCGTCCTCGTCGTCGTTGTCGTCGCCGCTGTCCTCGTCGTCATCGCGAAAGAACAAGTCCCCGATAATTGTCTCAATGATGCTGTTCTGCATCACGTAGTCGATCGACGCGGTCGACAGGTCCATGTAGTTGTGGAGCGTGTTGGTGCGCTTGGCCATGCCGTTGAAGTAGCTCTTCTTCTCATCGGGCGACAGCGTCTGGTAGAGCATCCACGATTCCTTGTGCTGCCCTTCAAGATGGTGGCGGTACTGATGCGGCAGGAACGGCTTCGTGAAGTACTTGATGTCGGTGCGGTTCTTGCGCTTGCGGCCCGAGTCGCCCGTCACCTCGACCACATCACGGCCTTGGTGAACACAGAACAAGCAACGACAGGACTGCACGCCATTGGCCTCCGTCGTGATGAGCTCCATCCCATACTGAAGGGTGTGTGAGGATTGGAACGGCGTCGCCACTTTCTTCCCTCCCATGTTGCTGCAGCTGCAATGCTCGGTATAACGATGCGGTACGTCTTGCCGCGGATTACGCAACTGCGCACTCCGCGCACTCACTAGTTTGTAGACGCAGCCAGGCTTAGTTTGTAGATATGTGGCGCTATTTATAGCGAATCTACAGTTTTAGGAGGCCTGCTATATGGTAGTCATATAGTGTAGTGTATACCCAGTTACTTAATGTCAATAGCTCAGCTTATTGGAGAGTATATTGAGTACATTGATTATATTGATGTAGTTTATATTTAGTTCCTTCACATCGGTTTATTGTATGATAGTTGGGTAGTTGCAGTTCTTTAACGTCAATATACTAAATTCCTCTGTTGATATGTAAACTCTGACTTCCGTGGCCAGTTACATGCTAATTACTCACATTAACATCATGCGAATCTCCCAGTTACATGCTAATTTCTCACTTTCCATCATGCTAATATCTCACATTATCATAGCTACTTCTATGCTAAATTCCCCTGTTGATATGTAAACTCCTTTGTCAAGGCGCTCTGCTCCTCCCACCCAGCTTAAATACGCTGCCAAGCTTAGCAGAGTTCATTGGAGCGCTGTCTTTCCGACAGCTGTTTCTTCACCTGAGGACGGCTGCTTGTGTTTTGGCCGAAACGTCGTGAGAATTGTATTTTATTGTTGTATGTTTATTATTTTATTATTTCCCTTCTACGTGACTTTACCGAAAGAACCAATAAGAGTATACACCACCATCATGCCATCATAAACACACCACCATCTAACATCGCACCACTGTGTCGATACTCAGTCTATTTTGAGGCGTATAGTTGTTATTGATGTTACGTGCAGGCGCGGTACACGCGCGCGACCTCGGCGTCCGTGTCGAGCACGCGCGCACTCGCCACCAGACAACAAAGACAAAGGTCCCCCGTATAGGCTTCAAACAGACTGTTGGGGCAAGTGGTGTTAGCGAGCGCCTATGCAGGCCGGCACGGCACACGAGGAAGCGGGTGACCAACACCACGCCCGGCCACCTTTGTCTCCCTAGTGGCGATGTTTATACAGCACTGGGCACTCATTTGAGGCTGAGTCGACCTAGGGGGGCCCAGGACCGTTTACAATAATCGTCACTCGGGAAATCGGTCGCCGGCTTCGTCGCACAGCACCGCGCTAACCGGTGCACCACCGCTCCCCCGCTATTACAGTGCAGCACTATCCCCAGGCAAGATGGCCGCCCGCCTCACGTGACTCGGCGCGCGCACTCAGCACGTGGTGTCACCCAGGGCACGCGGTCTCGCGCCGCCGCCCCTGCTCACGGAGTCGCTGCCGCGTGAGTCTCTGGGACTCTCGAGTCCAGCGTCTGTCGGTGTCTTGGGTCTCTGTGTGCGAGTCGCTGGCTATCTGCAAGGGTCTCTTGTGGCTCTTTGTGCGAGTCACTTGCTATCTGTAAGGGTCTCTGGGCCCGTGAGTCTCTGGGCCTGGTGCAATAAACAAAAAAATGGAGCCTGCCAATATCTCCACCACGTGGCGTGGCACTGCAGCCGCTCCCCGCTCGTGTGGGCCCGTGCAGTTGCACCGCCTGCACACGCGGTAGTAGACGCGGCCACTGGTGGTGTCCGGTGTACCGCGTGCTCGTCGTTTTCTGTACTGTATTGTCATTTCCCGAACAGGAAAATAAAGGTAATTGTTTATAGCACATTACAGGGTTATAGCACAATACAGTTTTGTTTAGATCGCGTGTAATAGTTTTTTGGGGGTAAAAATGTACGCGATATAACCCACAAAACCTGTATTATGGCTGATATTGGTCGCGAAAGCCTACGCGTTGAACTGTTTATAAGCAGTCTGCATGCGCGTGCGTCTTGCTCCGTACACTCCGATTAGCACCGTTGGCCACGTCGAAAGAAGTTCAACACAGTAAAGGTTGTTTTACTTGCTACATCCGTAAAAGAAGCAGATGACGGCAAAATTAACAACTAAAGTCTCGTGTAAGGCAGTGGCGCTTACTAACAGACACGCCTTGAGTTCAGGCATCTTCACGTTGCGTCTCGTTGAGACGCAACGTGAAGATGCCTGAAGGGAATTAAATTTCTGACGGGGAGAATCGGCGGAAACTCGAATCTGAACCATTTCTGGGGGCCTCCCATAGGTCAGCTCGGCCTTAAATGAGTACCCAGTTCGCTGTGGACTCGGGAGGCAAAGACGGCTGTGATGCTGCTTACACGACCACTAACACAGCACGCTGTTGACCTTCATATAAGCTATCTCGCTTCCCTTGATGTTCAGAGCTTAAAGTAGCGAATTGAGTCCCCGAAAGAATATCTGAGCTGGCCATAAAATAAGCGGACAGACCTGTTCTTCACCTGAGGACGGCTGCTTGCGTTGTGGCCGAAACGTCGTGAGAATTGTATTTTATTATGTTTAAATTTTATTATCTCCCTTCTACGTGACTTTACCGAAAGAACCAAGAAGAAAAACAAACTCCGAATATTTTTTTTACACTTCCCGTCGTCAACACGCACCATTGTGTAATTTCAAGCAGCATTGTTTAACACAAGCAGGTAAGAATTGTTTCAATTCCACCAGGTAAATGAGTTGCTAGATGTACTGTTAATGTATTAAGTTAATCGGTTAAATGTATTAATCTAATGGATTAATTAATAATATAAGTACTGTAATTACTATTGTCGAAGCTTAATCCTGCCCTTCCCCCTCAGCCCAGAGTTGCATCACCACTCACTGCTGGCCTAAACCAGCCCGCGCCTGGAGCAGAGCACGTGTCGAGCACGTGGTGAGGATGTCGTGGTCGTTGCTGAACACCGGCACCGCGGGGATGCACTCGCGCTCCTGCAGATGCTGCTTCCGAAACTACACCCTGGCATGTGAGTTCCAACTACACCCTGGCATGTGGGTTCCAACTACACCCTGGCATGTGGGTTCAAACTACACCCTGGCGTGAGTTCAAACTACACCCTGGCGTGTGAATGTAATATAAGACACCTGCAGCTTGCAAGCGTTGACTTTGAATGTTTCTGCAAAGGTAAATAAGTCATCAAAGCCTGTGCTGTTGGTTGCACACACCGCGCCATTGCTTCCTTCCATTTGCCAGAACCCTCAATGTCTATGCCTGCTATCTGTTAGTCATTTTCCTTTGTGTCAACCCTGGGGTGCTACTTCCAGTGATTGAAAAAAGCAGCAGCCAACAGTGACAAGTGGCTGCTAAAATTGGTAACACTTTGGCAAATGAAAAACATTGGCCTCGAGTTACCCAATAGGGGTGCAATGGTTTCGAGATGTTAACTACCTCGCCTGATATACAGAAGGTTGTGGGTTCGATCCCGACTCTGACGCCGGTATATTTGTAGTTTGCATGTCTCTCTCCCATGGTCGCATGGAATTTTCTTCGGGTCCTCCATTTTTTCCCTCCACATTTATTAATATGCGTTTATAGTATTTGGGCTTGACTTAAAGCTTTCGTGACTGCAGGAATTCATATTCTTTGGGTCTTTTGGTAAAGCCACGTAGATAGAAAAAATAATACAAATAATAACAATAACACGACGTTTCGATCTGATTACGATTGCTTGTGTTGCGATCGAAACGTCGTGGTATTGTTATTTTATTTTTTATTATTTTTACTAATTACGTGGATATACCGAAGACCCAAAGAATATGAATAGTATTTGGGCTGTTATACATTTCCACATAAGCCACTTTGTTGAGCAATCATTTGTGATAGCCAGGTCGCTTCTGAAAAAGAGCCACATAGCTCAGTGGACCTTACCTGGTAAAATGAAAATCGTTAGTTTTTAAATCCTTTATATTAAGTTCGCTTGCTTGCGTGCTTGCATGCTTGCTTGCTTACGACCGTGCAAATCTTTCGGTCGTCTTTTAACCCACTTCCCGTGATCCAATCGAGCTGACATTTTGCACACAGACTCGTTGTGCGTGACAATTAATTTTCGTGAAAATTTTTTTCCAAAATTTTACACTGTTTAGGGGAAAAATTTTAAATATTTAATTACCAATAGCTTAATGGTGGCAGACAATCATCTGACCCATAGGTGGCAGCCATCTCAAGCCAGAGGACGAGAGGACTCTAGCCGCCCGTTTCATGGTATACGCAAATGTTGACTAACCACATGGCATGAAATCCCTGCCCCCACGCTGTACAATAGAGACTATTTATAGAGCAGTTAAATTGAAGCCGCCAGGTTCTTGAAAGTGGTAAAACGGGTCAACGCTAGTGCCCTCGGGAATATACGGGGCATGTCAAGAGGACATTCTTGAAGAGTTTTAGTGAGTTTTAGTTTCTCTTGCGTATTCATAGTGTAAACAAACTTCAATTTTCACTTTCGTCGTCGTATTTTTGGCCAATATGTGAATTGTGGATCAAATGTGAATCGACTTTCCTTATATTTAATGTAAAATACCAATGTGATAAAAATGAAACTCTTACTCAAGAAAAACAGAAATGAATAATAAAATAAAACCGATGCCACGCATATAAAGGATTTATAGTGAAAAACTTTGTTTTTACGGGTTCATTTTTTTCGTTTCCAATTGAACCTTATGGCAGGACCTGAATAAACGGAAATCAAAATCGTAATTAATTTATTTTTGGCGACTTCGTCCCACCGTCCGACCGCGCACATACATGCTGCAACCCACCTGGCATGGATCATTCTGTTGTCATGTCGTCCAAGCGCAGCGAGGACGAATGCGCAGAAGAAACAAAACTTTTAAACTTTGATTAGCGCATCGTGTCGAGCTCGTCGAGAGGAATAGTGCCGCATCGTTCGCCTTCAACAGACTTAAAATGACTTCGCAACGCAGTTTATGCGAGAGCCGGGGGTTTATGGGACCCCGGGGTCCCCGCCATAAGGTTCAATTGGTGCAGCCAATAATGTTTTACAGTGGTTGACACGTAATTTGTGTGTCCTTTTCTTTACAGCAGTCCTCATGTGGCCACATGCCATAGGAAGTGACGTTGCATTCCCACTCCTTGCCTTAAACCCTATAGCCTTAACCCCGAATCCTCACAGGAAAACTGAAAAACGTTTGCATACCTTAATCCTCGATTATCCACGTGCGGTTTTTCTTGATTTGCGGATTAACTGCGCACTTGAGATTTTGGCATAAATTAATAACTCATGGATTTTGCCTTTAGCCCAAATTAATGATTTAAAAACAGTTATCTATTGATATTGTTGGATATATTTATTACAAGTCACGTGCTTAAACCGAACAAATATGTTGCTCCAGGTTGATCCGAAATCCACGTGATCGTCTCTAAAGTACAGTAGTTGCATATCTTTACAACAGTGGGTGGAGTTTGATTGATGTTGATTGGCGTGGCTCTGCTGCTGTCCACTTAGTGGGCGGAGTAATCTGCGCGGAAGCAATGAAGTGTTATCACTGCGCACGCGCATCATCGATCGGTTGATTCTTTACTACAAATTGTTATTTCGTAAACAAACTCATCTTTCTTAACTTAAACATAAGTTATATCTATATTCGTGCTTTTTGGCATGGAGATGCGCGGAAATTTTATATTTTTTATATTGCCCGCGATTTTGAATTATCCGCGGCCATCCTCCCCGTCATTAGCACGGATAATAGATAGTCTACTGTACTTTATTAGCTGAATTCCAAACAAAATCCTGAATGAATAACAATCAGGTCTTTGATTGAAACTAAAAACCTGCAAGGACAGTAATTCCAGACTCGATTTTCACCCCCTTAATCTGCAATGATGACGAGGCATCGCCACTTTAAAATGGGAAAATGCCGACACTGTCTTTGCACGTCAAGGTGCTGTCGTAGCACTTCGTCCATGCCTTCGTTGAGATTTTAAAGTTATCCGTTTCCCAGTGGAGCCTGGGGCACCAAACAGCCGCCCCTACCTGCTGGTGTGCGGACACGTCTTCTGTGGAGCATGCTTGCAGGACAAAGGCACACACGCAGGCTGCGAGTTTGCATGCCCCACCTGCAAGGTACCGCTATTACAATTGTACGGCCACGTATGTATGGTTGTGTGCACGCGTGTGTTCGAGTGTATGTACTGGTGTGTCCGTGTACATCTGCCTGCATGTATATGATAGCACTGGTCAACAAAAAAAAAAATTCTCGCCTGGACTTTTGCAGCTGTTTTAGACTAATTTCAGGGTGCTGATTCCAAATCTGATCTCAGATTTACTCTATCACATCTCATTTTTAAATCCTTTATATTAAGTTCGCTTGCTTGCTTACGACCGTGCAAATCTTTCGGTCGTTTTTTAACCCACTTCCCGTGATCCAATCGAGCTGAGATTTTCTACACAGACTCGTTGTGCGTGACAATTAATGTTCGTGAAAAATGTTTTCCAAAATTTTACACTTTTTAGGACGAAAATATATTTAATTACCAATTGCTTAATGGTGCAATGCAATCATCTGACCCATAGGTGGCAGCCATTTCAAGCCAGAGGACGAGAGGACTCTAGCCGCCCATTTCATGATGACGCAAATGTTGACTAACCACATGGCATGAAATCCCTGCCCCCACGTTGTACAGTGGAGACTATTTATAGAGCAGTTAAATTGAAGCCGCCAGGTTCTTGAAAGTGGTAAAACGGGTCAACGCTAGTGCCCTCGGGAATATACGGGGCATGTCAAGAGGTGATCTTTCATTTTTAAATCCTTTATATTAACTTCACTTGCTTGCTTGCTTACTCAAGAAAAACAGAAATGAATAATAAAATGAAACCGATGCCACGCATATAAAGGATTTATAGTGAAAAACTTAGTTTTTACGGGTTAATTTTTTATGCTATCGGCATACCCCATTTTCATTGATTTTACCCGAAATTAACTCTGTCACTTATGATTGCAAGTTGTTGCGAGTCAGTGACTGCTTTAGTGTTAAAATATGGTGCTGTATTTTTAGGATAGTGTGTTTATAATATCATTTTATGTAGATATCCACATTTATTTAATATTTTTATTCTGCAGTTTTTATTGAAAATGCAATATTTGATATCTCAAAAACCTGATGTGATAGACAAAAACTGATGCCAGATTTGGAATCAGCACCCCAAAATTGCATTACAACCGTTGGAATACCTTATGTCAGAAAAAGTGTTGACCAATGTAGTGTAGCGGTTAGTGTGCTGCGCTACGAACCCGGCGAGCCGAGTTCGATTTCCGCTCACGGACGCCAACACCAGTGACGATTATCTGAACTGGTCTTGGGTCTCCCCTAGGTTGACTCAGCCTCAAATGAGTACCTGGTGCAGTGTGTAAACACCCCACTAGGGAGACAAAGGCGGCCGAGCGTGATGTTAGCCACCCACCCCCTCATATGCTGTACCGGCATTCATAGATGCTATTTGTTAAAAGCACTTGCCCCAAACAGTCTCTTAAGGCTCAATGGGGGATCTTTGTCTTTTGTACGTGAACGTGTCATCAAAACGCCTCTGCTAGTTTCGTGTGAAGCCCCCAGTGGCATCACTGGGCACTTCTGCAGTGGAAAAAACAACCTGCAAATATGAGCCAAAGAGACTGACTAACTCTGTGTGTCTCCAATTACATACATCCAGAGTAATTTGTTTACGATTAAAACTAAGTTTTGCGGGAATGGACAAATAGCTTTGGCAAGTGACTAGAATGGATGGATGCGAGTCAACTAGATAAGATGGCGTTTGCGTCTGTCTGTCTGATTCGCAGCGACGATTTTTACTCACTCGATACCATGCTTGCAATAGTTTCCTTGTATTTGGCAAGCAATCAGAGAGGGAGAAACGGTGACACCATCTCTTTGTACGCTCTCACTTTTAGAAGGGTCTACTGCTTGACATTGTAAGGTTAAACTACCAAGCTATCAGTTTAAAACGTAGCAGGCTATCGCGACAAATATCCATAATAGAGGTTTTTGGGTTAGATGGCGTAAATAGAAATGTGTCACGTAAACAAAACAAGCCAATTAGGGACTAGTACAGCACACCAGTGTGTTGGAGAGTAAAGGTGTATTAAAATACAGGAAAATCTGTTGTTATCTGGCACACTACCATCTGGAATGCTCTTAACTAGCCAGCATCTGTCGTAGACGGCAATGCGAATCTTCCTTCACGTACAGACAGTCCCCGGGTTGCGGAAGACCCGACTTATGAAAATCCGACCTTATGGAAATGCTTCAATAAATCATGTAACAAAATTCAATATGCAAACATTAATGCACTGTATACTATTTACAGTGTAGTTTTACATTCCGTTATATGTGTATAGTGGTGTTATAAGTTTGTTTTGGTGTTATAAGTGTGTAGTTATAAGTGTGACTCTTGAGTGAAGTGGGTGTGCGTCATGTGCTGCCTTAACCCAATGTTGTCTCACTGTACTGTACTACTGTACACTGTGCTTCTCTACAATAAACTTAGAGAATGCTCTACAACTGACTGGTGAGTACCTCTGTAAAAAGCAGATATTATTTCTTACATCATAGTTAAAATGTAGGCTTAGTTTCTTTCTTGAAAAGTTGTATGCACTTGTAAAATGTTGTGAACCATAAGTATAACCAGATATCATGGATTCCGGATACTGATATTTTCCTGTAGACAGCTGCGTCAACTACACCACTGCCGATTAAACCACTAACTTTAAATGTGGGCCCATTTTGGATGAATGTGGAGTTTCTCCACCATTGGCTAAGAACTGGCAGTAGAGGAGGGTGGGGTGAGCATTATCCCGTACTCAGATACCGCAATCGCTTGAAAACAAGTCAGAGGTTTACATTTTTTAAAAAGAAGTTGAGAGAGCCGGGAGAGCTGTGCACATCTCGGATTGGTTGAGAAAAGAACGCTCACAAGTTGTTTTCATAATGGTGTTGGTCTGGTATTGCACTGCTGATTGCCCCCCCCACCCCATGTGGTGCAGATGGTGACCAGGATTCCTGGAGCCGGTGGCTTGTCTCAGCTGCCCCTGGATTACTATTCACTTGGAGTTGTGGCCGCATACAACTACTTGTGCGGTGGTGTCCCACGGTAAAAAATAATTACAAAAACTGGTTCAACTGGCCAAACGTCCCCGATGTAGCAGCACCCACCTGAAAAACAAGTCTTGAGGATTTGCGAGCTAAAGGAAGAGGATAGTTCCTCACTTGCACAGCATCTTCAGATGCTGTCGCTGGTCGATGTTTTGATGTTGTGGCAAATGGCATAAGAAATAGGGCCACATTCCCATCCTGCAGAACCTATCGTATTCCCAAAACACCTCACTTTCTCCCTGACTCTTTTGATTTCTGAAAGAGCCATGCCACTTTTTCTGAGCCATTTAACCTTTTAACAATTCAACCACTAAAAACTCGGTGATTTTTGTGTACCGACGCTACAGATTAATAAAAAAAATAAAAGTGGTTTACACTTGCTAAGTGGTGGTAATTTCAGGTTCTAGTGTGATCTGATCCTTCTAAGCCCTTAACATTTTCATATTCTTTTGGTCTTTCGGTAAAGTCACGTAGATAGGTTCAAAGAAAATCTATCTACGTGACTTTAACGAAAGACACAAAGAATAAGAATTCCTGCAGTCACTAAACCCTTATCATTTGCCTGGGAAGTTTTGGATCACACGGAATCATCAGGATGGGAATATGAAAGGATGGGAATTAATCATCAGGATGGGAATGCTGCCATTGTTTTGTGCGTAGAACCGTCATTGAGCAGACGGGAGTGACCCAGTTACTCTGTTTTCGTATATTTTCTGTTACTTTCAACCGAGTTAATATCAAGTAAGTCTACAACAAGAGGAGATTAATCATGAGTGAAAGGAGAATTGAATATCTCGGAGTGTGTGGCAGTGTACATGTTAACGTTTCTGTGCAGTGGCTGGCACAGGGTGATGTTTTTATTATAAATGTGCTCATATATAAAATACAGAGGCGTACTGTGCGCACGCGCGCTCGTGACCCTCTGGAGTTGTTGCGCCCACCACGTCTCCTCCCTTTGTGCCACTCGCCGTTTCCTGCCCCCACCTCCACGCCTCTCAGGTCTAAACAAAACCTTGGTGGGAGCCAAGGGAAGTTGCGCCAGCCCTTGCTCACGGATGGAGGAGCTCTCATGGAGACCCGCGGGATTCCGGACGATGTCCACTTGAATCTGACCAGTACGCGTAGTGGGGGAAGGGAAGTGACACGTCACCACGTTTGACGTCCAGAGTTGTCAATGCACGTCTATATAGATGTGGTCGAATGAAAAATACATGGGAAGCTTTTTTACGTGTTTTATTATGATTTTGTCTTGCAAAACAATTCAATCTCTAATTGATTTTGTTATGGCTAGTACGGTTACCATTGTAACCCCACCAAATCATGCATAGCTGCTTCACTCATAATTCTCAAAACCTAAATTTCATAAGAGGCTCTGACAATACAGTAGAACATTGATTATAATCGATAATCGATGTTCCACTGTTGTATTGTCGCCGCTGCTGTTCTTGTTGGCTGCGTTTCAGCTGGAAAGGAGAGGCGCTGTGCCGAATGCGATCGGCAGAAAGCCATCCTGTCCTGCAAGCACTGCCAAGAGGACTTTTGCGACTCTTGCTTTAAGAAGGTAATCGCTGTGTAATTATGAAATGTGCTTTATTCGCGTAGGCTTTTGCTTCCAATATTATCTGGAAAAAACAAAAAACCTCTAATGGATCAAATGTACTGGGTGCACTTATTGCCTCTCGGAGCAATCTACTTGGGTATAAACGCTCCAGAGTGAGTGTGCCTAACACCTCATTTGCACTATAAATCCTCCTCATACGCATGTTTTGTCATGTCAAATCCAAAAACCTGATATTTTCTCTCACTTCTAAAGAGCATCATACAAACTTAAAACAAACACTGGCCACTACTTGTACAACAATCAAAATGTGTGAGGGCACACGTGACATCTCGATGGAATACAGTACAAGGCGCCATCCACTGTTTTTGTATTTTATTCAATTGTGGCAAACATTGCACAAGGCTTGTTGAAAATCGGACCACCTTCACAGACGAGAAACAGCCAAAGTTGTCTGTCGCCTGATGAGGCTGGTTGTTGTAATTACTGGCGAAAACGTTATGGTTACTCGAATTGTAAATGTCGTTAAACCCGCCACCACCACGCGACAGCCAATTAGTAAGGTTTGTCACGTAAACAAAACGTGCCAATTAGTTACTAGTTCAGCACACCGGTGTGTTGGAGAGTAAACCCACAACATTTACGAGTCGAGTACTGTGACGTTTCACCGGTAATTACAACAACCAGCCTCATCAGCGAGTGGTGGCGGGTTTAACGAAACGTTTATATTCATGCAATCTAAGCCTAGAAAAATCCTCAGGGATAATATTGGTTGTAAAAGCCTCCTAGGATGTGTTAAACTTGTGGCAGCATATTTAGATGCTGTACAAGTTAAAATTGTGTTGTGTATGTAGGTGTCTGTCCTAAGCCGTTCGTTCTTAAAGTGATCTGCTCCCGCTTGGTAAATTTCCGAAGTCTACGTTGTCAACCAGAATGTCTCTGCTCGCTAATTCTGACCGATTTCCATTCGCTTCCCAAGTTGCTCTCACCAGGGTTAGGAGGAAATGTAAACTACCTCTCCTGATATACAGAAGGTTGTTGGTTCGTTTGCATGTTCTCCCCGTGGTCGCATGGATTTTTCTCCGGTTTTTCCCTCCATCAACCTCACACGTCTACAGTATTTGGCTGCTGCTATGCATTTTCACGTGATAAGCCGTTTCGTTCCTCTATTATTTGTGATAGCCAGGTCGCTTCTGAAAAAGACATACGTGTAGCCCTCATCATCCTTGCTTTTGTCACTTCTCAACTTGATAACTGCAGCTCTCACCGTTTTCGTGAACAAGACCACATTGTCGCAAGACGCCAGACTCTCTGGACTCTTGTCACCGTGGGCTCTGCTTTAGCCGCAGGAGGCTCACTTCACATAGAAACTGTGCGAGACTGCCAAGCTCATGCATAAGCCTGAGATTTCATGAAGTTAAATTATTTGATAACAATTTAATAAAACTGGGAATGAAAATGAAACAGTAAGGTTTAATTGGCGGTGAATGTTTTGTAGGAATTGACAGTCACGGTGTGTACCTGCATGTATGTGGTATTTGTGTTACTGTGTACCTGTGTTGTGCGGAGCATCCATATAGGCGGTTGGCGCGCTGCGCTACGTACCCGGCAACTTGAGTGGGATTTCTACTCACGGTCACCACCAGTGACGATTATCTGAACCGGTCCTGGGCCTCCCCTAGGTCTATTCAGCCTCAAATGAGTACCCAGTGCGGTGTGTAAACATCACCACTCGGGAGACAAAGGTGGTCGGGCATGGTGCTGGCCACCCACCCCCTTCGTGTGCTGTGCTGGCCTTAATAGGCGCTTACTACAATAGCACTTGCCCCAACAGTCTGTTGAGGCTACACGGGGGAATTTTGCCTTCGTTACTGTGTATCTGTATTAGGAACTGATTTTGTTGGGAAGCCAAGTCCTTCAGATTGGGTGGCTACTTTTGTTTACCCGTGTAGCCTGTGTGTGACACTTGTGTACCTGCATAGAGAGTGACGATGTGAAGGCTGGTCTGATATTATAGTATTGGGTTTGTGCACGCGCGTGTGATCCGTTTCAGGTTCACGGAAATGCGAAAGTGCTGAAAAACCACAAAGCGAACAAAATTGATCCCAGTGACTGGTAAGTGGTGGCTAGGAGATGTTAACTACCTCGCCTGATATACAGGAGGTTGTGGGTTCGATCCTGACGCCTTCATATTTGGAGTTGGCATGTTCTCCCCGTGGTCACGTGGATTTTTCTCCGGGTCTTCCGGTTTTTCCTTCCACATTTAGAATCAACGTCACACATCTAAAGTCTAAAAGAGCTGCATAGCCCAGTGGGCCTTACCTGGTTAAATAAAATAAAACACATTTTAAATTGCTGCAGCTAAAATGTTTTGCAGTGATTGACACCCTGATACTTCACAGCAGTCCTCATGTGGCCACATTCCCATAGAAAGTGAAGTTGCGGGCTGTAGCGTTCCCTACCCCTTGCCTTGAACGCTATAACCTTAACCCCTTAAATCTCACACCAAAACTTAAAAACTTGCATACCTAAACACAGTAGACCCTCGATTATTCACAAGCGGTGTATCTGATTTGAAGATTAACCGTGCACCTGAGATTTTGATATAAAATAATAATGCATGGATTTTTTCCTTTAGCACAAATTTTAACCAAAAAACTGTTGTACCTTGTTATTCTTGTAAATGTTTAATACAAGGCATGTGCTTAACCGAACAAATATGTGCTCTGGTTAATCCGAAATCTACGTGATCGCCTCTACAGTACAGTAGTTGGAGATTTTTACAACATTGGGTGGAGTTTGATTGATGTTGATTGGCGAGGTGCTGCTGCTGTCCACTTAGTGGGCCGAGTCTTCTGTGCGGGAGCAGGAAAGTGTTATCATTGAGCACGCGCATCATTGATCAGTTGATTGTTAGTATTCATTCTAAATATAAACGGTAACAATCAAAATCATCAGTTGTGGTTCTTTTGAGTGATTTATCCCATCATTTATTTCATGAGTTTTAATTTAGTTAATACCCAAATCAGTGTTTTTTGGCATAGAGATCCGTGGAAAATAGATTTTTTTTATTTTTATTATGCGCGATTTATTTAATTATCTGCAGCCGTCTTCCCCGCCATTATCGCGGATAATCGAGAGCCTACTATCGTCATGTAATGTAGGGGTTGGGCAGTGGCACGTTGGACACTTTTTCAGTGTTTCATATGGGTCCATCCAAGCATCCATACTAAATGGACGGCTCCTAGAAAGGGCTTTGAGGTCCGCTCTTGGGTTATGGTTGCTATTGACTCCACCAGGGCCCTGGGTGTTATCCGATTGCAGCGGTCGCACCCATGAAGCATTTGAAACTAATGATTGAAACTTTTTTATTTAAGACCCCTCTGAGCTATACGTTATTTTTCAGAAGCGTTTTTACATTATTAATTCGGGCGTAAGGGAAAATGTGCAACATATTAATTTATGTCAAAATTTCAAGTGTGCGCGTTTAATCCACAAATTTGATAAACTGCACGCGGTAATCAAGAATCCACTGTACTTCTTGGAGCACCTCAGTCGTGGTCGCGACGTGCTCGACACTTTTAGCTGCCCCCTTCAAAAGAGGCACGGCCGTGTTTTTCGTGTACAATGTGACATTTTTACCAATTATAGTTTTTAAAAGCTGGATAAAGAAAACTTGGAACGGAAGATCTTGTGATTGCCGGCTCATTGCTCCGGCTTGTCCCTTCGTCTCCACTTATTGGCCACGTGCCGGTGGGAACGTGACCTGTTCGTGATCTGTGCGTCGATGCAAATGCTTGTTATCTATGGCTGTTTATATTTCTGGCAGCCAAAAAAAACTAAAAACAATGACGGATTATTTATTCGCAATAAAGAGTGTTTTAGTTGCAGCATTTTAAGGTTGACAGTGTTGATCGATTTTTGACGTGGCTATTTCCACAGTGAGAATTGTGAAGTGCACGGTAAGCTGTACGCATACTGCTGCGAGCTTGGTGACTGTGGTGGCGGTGGCAGCGGCGTCGCGTGTGCCGATTGCATCGCGGACTCTAAGCACAGCGACCACGACCATACTCTGCTCGATGCCAAGGTGAACCACCACCGACGTTCGCCTGCGTGTGAGACGTCGATCGCGAGGTCAATTTAAGTGCATCACGTGCATGTAATGTCGCTCATCTGGTGCTTTTGTTAATTTTAGCAATATTGACATTAAAATATGAAGACAAAAATGTACGAATGTGGGCAAAACATTAAAATAGAAAGAAAAAGCCCGCATTATCATAATCTAAATTGTATTAAAGTATAACACGTAGGCTTTCGCCACCAATATTATCCATAATAACTAATTGGCTGTGTCGGGTGGTGACGGGTTAAACGCGACGTCTTTTTATTTGCGTGATCTAACCCAAAAAACCCTCATGTAATAAAGTACACGGATTAACCTGAGTGCAATCTTTGATCGCAACATATTCCTGAAAACGCGTTTCTCACACCTTGAGCCACGTTTCCAAAGACGACCGTGTCATTGCTGCCAATTGCAGAAGGAAGAGCTGAGCATGCAGCTTCCCAAGGTCATCATGGCGGGCCAGGCGAGGGTCTTAAAACTGAAGGAGGCGCTGCGAGTGAGTGGTCGCTGGCTGCAGCGATGCTGTATTATGGTCATCATTGTCGTTATCATCGTCCTCATTGTTGTCATCCTCGGAATTGTCCTCATCGTTGTCACCGTTGTTGTCCTCGTTATCCTCGTCATCGTCGTTATTGTCCTCTTTGTTGTCATCGTCCTCATCGTTGTCATCATCGTCGTTGTCGCCGTCATCAAAGTCATCGTCCTCATTGTCATTGTCGTCATCGTTCTCAACAACCATGATCTATCCACAGCTGGTTTACTGCCCAGCAGTCGTTTTTGAGATGGAATACTCTGCTTGTGTTTTTTAAAGTGACAAATTACCTTTGGCTGGCCACGACTAATCAGAACACTCGAGATCTATATCTAAACGTTTGCACGAACCCATTGTAAAGTAACAGAGCATTTTAAAAATTTGATGCAGCAACGATCTCATTATTTTGTGCGGATTTAATGGTGTAGATGATTAAAGTGCGGAAATGGGTTTTAATTGATGTGTGTGAAAAGGCTGAATTGTACGCCTTTAAGTGTGGTGCATTGTCAGGCACTGCTATCATGGCTTTTATCCAAACGTTGATCGTCCTGGTGTATCACCCGAGCTGAAGGTGTCTGGCTATAAAAATGGCTGGTGTAATTGTGGCTTCCTTGACAGGAGTTTGAGAAGCTGCAGTCTGAGCTGCAGCTGCAGCTTCACACAGTGGTGTGCAGCATCCATGGGAGCATCCACTCGCTGTGCTCCATGGTGCAGGCCCGGTGAGTTCCACATTCCACGTGCACACTTGTACACTCCGTGCCATCGCATTAATGCACAAACATAAGAATAAAACATTCTAAACTTTACTCCAGTGACCCGGGGCTGCTGCGGGGTCCACTTTCTGCCCTGCTTCCTCCCTCCCCCTTCTCTCTCCCCCCCCTGCAGCCGACCTCTCCAGTGCTGCTGTGGTGGCCCACGTTACTCCAGTGACCCGGGTGCTGCTGCGGGGTCCACTTTCTACCCCGCCTCCTCCCCCCCCCCTTCTCTCTCCCCCCCTACTACCGAGGTCTATATAACCTCGTGCCACGGCAGATCTCTTGCCTATTTCAGCTGTTTTTTCTTGCTGTGGTTGTCCCACCTGATGACGATTGCTTGTGTTGCGATCGAAACGCCGTGACTTTACCGAAATAACCAAAGAGTAATGAGAATAAAACAAACGTATGCTACCTATTGTTACGTGATGCAGATCAATTGCATTTTACTATTTACTTATTATGTAAGACGTACGTTTTCAAACCCAATATTTAAATTCAGAATATTTTTTTGGTTTGTGCCACGTTACCAAGCATCTGACCAAATCAGTGACATTGAAATCCTCTACTGCCCCCAGTACTGCCAAATAAATGAACTCGTCAACACGTACGAGTGGTTGACCGCCCATACTTATTGCTCCACCTCAGCAGTAAGTGGAAGATAAATCCTCGCAACAATCTTGAATTGTACTTCTACCTGGATTTTATCCTCTCGATGTTTCTTGTTGTTACCGATGCAACTTTTTTAAAAATTAAAATTGGTTGTGGGAATTGTTTTAATGCTTCTTTATTAGTTTTTGGTTTATTTGTACATCAAAATGCATTTTTGCAGCGTTGGTTGATAGCTCAGCCTTACAAGCAGCAAAATATATTGATAGTACTTTTTGGCGGTGGCCTTCAGAGCAGAGACAATAAAGTTGACCTCACTGACTTCGAGTTTCACATTGTATTTTGCACCAGATAAAAAAAAAATGTACTCTATTTCTGCCCATGTTTGTCTTAACACACATACACACTAGCCTTGGCCAATAATGGTTCCTGAGCCACTGTTGGATCCCCAGACTTGGTTTGTAGGTGGTTGATTTATAATACAATAACAAATAACTGTCTGGATTCATACAACGTTGCATCGATATTTTACCGCACCTCGGAGAGGCTGCTCACAAACTGGCGGGGCGTGTTTATTTTGTGGAGTGAAAAAAAGTAGTTATCTGTAGGCAGAGTGGAAGAGGCATTTATAGAGCCGCTAGACTTGTGTAGTGACACCCGATAGCAGTATTGTATAATAGGAGTCTTGATTTCTTCCAGCAGGAGACACGTGGGTCTTTAAGGATTCCCTTCACTCCCAACGTCGCCAACTCTCGCTTCCTCTTTATATATCTCTCAAGCCCCTTTCCCGAAGGTTCCTTGATCTTCCGCTTTCCCTCCAGCCAATTATCTTCCACTTTTCCTCACGGATTCTGACTGTCGATCATCCTCCGTTTCCTGCTCTATTCCATGTTATATTTCACCTCCAAACCTTTAATTCCCTGCCTCTAATCACTCCGCTTTCAGGCTCTTTAAGCACCAATCGTAGGGGCTTGTTTTACTTCCTGATTATTCGTGTCATGCACGCTGTGTCTATAACGTCGGGGTGAGTTATTTCGGTTGTGGCTGAATCACTACGCTAGTAAGAACGGTCAACAGCACGGATGATGCCAGCGACGGTTCCCCGCCAGTAGCGATGCTGTGATTCCAGGCTGAGGGGGCCCCATGCCACTGGGCCCTGATCCCGGGAGACGCACACTGACGGTCTCGCCGAGTGAATGTGATGCGCGCACAAGGAGCGACAACGATAAGGTGGCACATCAGGGGTTGTGCTTCCACTAAAGCATTTCTCGCTGGAGTAGAACGGGCGTCGGGAGATGGCGGCAATGAGATCCACTCCACAATCGCGTTCACGCATTGCTCGAGACTGGGAATGCAAAGTTGCACTGCGCACACATGTTCCTGAGTTGAAGCGTTCCGCTTACCAGCTGGCATGCGTGCCAAGTCTGCTGCTACCAATAAGGGTGCCTGGAATAAATTTTGACTTAAAACTTTCATGACTGCAGGAATTCATATTCTTTGGGTCTTGCGGTAAAGCCACATAGAAAAAATAAATCACGACGTTTCGATTGCAACACAAGCAATCATCATCGGGTGAAAAAATATAGAGGGAGAGTTATATTTTTTCAGACCCAAAGAATATTGGAATAAATTTGTTTTCTTTCTGTGCTGCGCGAGTGTGTGCACCACCTCGTGTCATCGCACGTTTTAGCCGCGTGTTCACCCGAACGCAATTATGCGGAGGCGGTGTTCTTTGCTGCAGCGCTGGCCAAAACCATGACTTACCAATTGCTTTTCTTTGTCTTGTGCAGGGGTGCAGAGCTGGTTTTTAAACTGAAGGACATGGAGGTTCTGCTCCACCCCATACTGACGAGAGGAACGAGCGTTCTTCACGAGTCACTCTTGTCGAACTGTGTCACCCTCGACACTGCCTGCAGAATGGCTCGGGGCCAGCAGTTCTGTATGCGGGACGTGCAAAAGGCACGGACGTATTAATTTTCTGCGCGCATTCGGTTGAAATAAACATGTCTGTGCCGGCCGCTACGATGGTGAATAACCGGTAGTTTGCGTCTTCACTGTGATTGGTATCGTGTCAACGTGTTCCGTGCAGGTGGTAGACCAGCTCCTGACGATGGACGTCCCGGAGCTGTGCTCCATATTGCTGGAGGACTCGCTGGAGCTGCAGTGAGTACAGCTTTTATGATGCGGCTGCTCGAAATGTGACCATTGAGTGTGCGGGGACTTACCTTCACACACGCTTCCGAGGTCAAAAGGTCATAGTCAATGTTACACCACAGTAACCTCACCTGTGTTTCCTTTTGCTGGCTCCTGTGTATTTTGTTCCAGTGTCAACACCTCACCTTGCTGCGTTTCTAGTCTGATCACCAACACCTCTGGGTGTTGCTCCATGCCCTGTCTAGGTCCACTGCTTGCCCCCCCACCCCTATCCAGCATACGTTTTGCTGTGCCTATTGCAACCTCTCTCTATAGCCTCAGATGCTTCTCCGATTAATAATATTCCCAATTTTCAAGTTTTTTTAAGTCTGTCATCACATTTCTATAATTCTCTTCATACACCTTCATGCCAGTATCAGAATTTTTTTTCTTCTATAATTGTGGAATGAGAGCACCATTGCCTGGATCATCAGGGGGGCATACAATTACCTTACAGCCCAGGCTTATCGATAGTGGGGTTTCTACCTAGGTGAAAGGTAAGAGGTGGGTCCACCAGGGAAGCCTCTGGGACATTTGGGAAGGTTCCAGGAGGGGCGTGGTGAGAGGTGGGGCTGAGCCCCGGGGAGGGGGATTTCAGCGGGGACCCCGAGCAACGCGAGGGGTCGGTGTCCGAAGTCTGAAGAGGAGCCCTGTCGCTGCTGCCCCGCCATCTCCATCGACCACGTGGAGGCTCGTCCTCCAATCGCTCCCTGGCGCACCGTCAGCCAGCGGTGTCAGAGAGCGGTGAGCGCCACGTGGCGTGGGGCAGCGTAGCCACCCGAAGATGGAGTCCGTAATAAGGAGACGAAGACTGGCTGTACCAAGCTTCATTTGAAATGAACATACAAAGTTACTTACCGTGTTGGAGACCACTCATTACAATTGCTTTGATGAGGCAACTATTTGGTTGTGTTACCTCACGCATGATTCAAAGCTACGGTGAACATTTACCCCTTGATTTCTCACTCAAAGCATTTCTCCAGTCGCCACGCTTCTGCCTGCCTGCCTCTCTCCTGCTCGTAGTGAGGGGAGATATCGGCGTTGTGCCCATCCCCGTGGCAAGGGGGGATATTGGTGTTGTGTCGAGCCCCGTATCAAGGGGGATATTGGTGTTCTGCCCAGCCCCCTATCAGGGGGGATATTGGTGTTCTGCCCAGCCCCCTATCAGGGGGGATATTGGTGTTGTGCCCAGCCCCGCGGCAAGGGGGGATTTTGGCGTGATGCCCAGCCCCATATCAAGGGGGATATTGGTGTTGTGTCCAGCCCCGTGGCAACTGCTTCCCACTCCACGCTGCGTCCGTATCGGCAGTGGGCAACCTGCAGCCCGTTGAGCCCCCTCGAAGGTCGCCTTGCTCTAAGTGTCTCTCGGGCGATTCATAGGGTCGTGAGGAGTGCACAAAGTACCATGTCAAGCCTGCGGCCCACTAAGGTTTCAGTTTCATTTATTAGGTATAGCCCTGTGAGCCATGATGCTCTTGACTCGGGTACAACCGCAACAAACAAAAACATGAACAAAGAACATCTTAAAGCGACGACGCACAACAGAAACATCCAGGAAAAATCAGTAAAATCTTCCAGAAAAAAGCACCGTATATCAACGCTGGTGCAGGAGGACCGCTCACATAGCCCCACTAAGTTGCCCATTACCGGTCTACACACTTTGCTCTTCTTCCAGACACTTGTTTACCCCGGACTCTCAGTGCCTGAGTCTGCGATGCTACGGACATGGCTGATGGGCCAAAATTATTTTTAAAGATTTTTTTTTTATGGTGAAAAAAGCACTCGTATGAACGTCTTGTTATTTATTTACCCGCAGTCCATCACGCAGGTGTATTCCAAACCTGGGTTTTATTGCCGTGCTGCGTTGAATGGGTCCCCCGATTTTTAACGGCTGGCTCTCCACTGTCACCACACGGCCTTTATGAGGACTACTTTGTGCCGATGAGGCTCGGTCTAAACCCGTCCAGAGCTCGACCTGATTACACAAACGCCTCTGGAAAGCGGTGGGTCCAGTAGGCGTCATCGGCTGATGGACCAAATGGTAACCATCACGTGTTGAAATGCATCCTTGTCCTGATTATTTAAACAAAGAATTTAATAATACTTTAAGTAATACCGTTTAATAATACCTGATGGCATGGATAAAAAAAACATTTTATGATCCAAGTGTCCAACGGTGGTGTTTATGAGCAGTGTGCAGATGTGGAATGGGGAGTTAAAGCCGTGTGCTCATGTGCAGGTGTGACCTGGACCCGACACAGCTGATGGGCCACATTAAGGAACTCGGCACGATTTTGTTCCCCACAAGGTAAGCCTGCTTCTTCGAACACTGTTTTTCAAACTCTTGTTCCATCAGTCATTGTTATTTTTTTCTCTTTTTTTCACCATCCCTAATGCTGCAGGCGTTGACGTCACGCGACGTTGACTTGCGTCTGAGAACTTGCGCGGAAAGCAGCAGCGCTTTAAACCCGTGTTGGAGAGAACAGCCCCTCTTGAAAGATGTCTGAACACTTTCTGTTATATTCCATCATGTACCATGGGTCCCACACTATGTGGTGCTGCTGCCCCTCTTATTCCCTGCCATGGAGGAATTTTCCGGATACCCGTCAAATTCACCATTTCCGCCTCACTTTACCTAAACGTACGCTAATGCGGTGGGTAACTTCTCTTCCCCCTCTGTTGCCAGGCTCCTGGAGTATGGCAAAAGCATGAGTGCAGCTGCTGGGTCAGACCGGTCTCCAGTAGGCGCCGTGCCTCTTTCGTCGATGCAGCAGCATCTGCTGCAGCAGCATCTGCTGCAGCAGCAGCAGGCTCACGGCAGCTGTGCCACAGCCAGAGGCCACGCAGAAAAGGGGCTAATCAGGCCTGGCCTAAAGCTCACCCTGAACCTGCAGGTAAATTAGCAAACACTATGGAGGGGTAGTGATGCTCTTTGACACTGGGCGGTGAACAGTTCGGTTTAAAACCAATTCCTGCACTCATGCATCTGTGTAGTCTTGTTAGTGCGTCATGTATGGAGGTTATGTGTTCCCTTATACATGAAGAATGCAATTGTCACCATTTGGCTTTTGAAGTAAACATCGGAAGAAGCGAGATGGAACAGTTGGGGCAGACAATACAAATGAGATCATCTGAATGAGATGTAAAATAATGCATCTTTTTATGATTTACAAAAGATCTGCACATGCCAATTTCGCAAAGCAAGCATCAAGAAAAGATAACAACAAGAAATCCAAACGACAAGTTGTTTTGAACGTGCAACTATACCTGTTATTGGTTCCATGGGGGTTACATGGTCATCGTGGAATTGTGAAATCCAGCACGGTTGAATTGTCAACACATGCATTGAGATAATTTAGATTATTTTGGTGCTATAAATGTCCAAATGACGGGCCACTTTGTTGAGCTATCAGTTGTGTCCAGGTCACTTCTGAAAAATAAGTTAATACCTCTGGGATTTTCTTGGTAGGATGTAGGTGGTTTAATTTCTATGTATTTGGGTGATTTGTTTAGCTTGTACTTTGCACTACTATCATCTGTTTTGTTGTAACATTCTTACCCTGTGCTCCTACTGGACATCTGTGACAAACAGCTTTATAGCTCATTGGATTCCTCCTACAGTAGAAATAAATATTTTGATTCTGTTATTGAGAGTACTAGGTCGCTTATGTTCTTGTGCATGGCAATGTGTTTAAGACCTAAATGCCAACACCGTTTGCTGACCACGAGAGGGCTCCAGAAGAGAGTTGGTGCGGCTCTGCTATTCCTTCCCCCTCCCCGTTGAAAGAGCGCAGTCGATAGCGGTTTTTACGATGTGGTCTGTAGCTTTGGGGTTTGTCTCGGCCTTGTCGATGTTCCGATGAACGAGTTCCTGCCTGTTTTGTTGTGCAGGGTTTGAAGCACGCGGACCCCCCCACAGTGACGTGGTCCAAGAAGGGAGGAGCAGTGTGCGCTGCTGCAGCACCATCGTCTGCATCGCTCGACCGTTGCCTGTCCCCAGGCATATCTGGAGGTGAGTCTGTCAGTCTGGCAGGTGAACTCCCCCTCACGCATCAGGGTACCACGGTGGCGAGATGTTATCTCCCTAGCCTGGTGTGCAGGAGGTCGTCGTGGGTTTGGTCGTGACCCTGACGATGCCTGTTGTGTAATTGGCGTTTGCGTGTCTCTCTCCCTGTGGCTGCGTGGATTTTTTCTCCGGGTCTTCCAGTTTTTCCCTCCACATTTCGTATCAACATCAATTATTTAGAGTATTTGGCTGCTGCTATACATTTCCATGAGATCAGCCACTTCGTTGAACTATCATTTGTGGCCAGGTCGCTTCTGAAAAAGAGCTATATTGCTCGGTGGGCTTTACCTGGTAAAGTAATTTTTTTTATTTTTTTTTGTTTAGGAGGGGAAGCAGCCCCTCACTGGTAATTAATAATAATGTTACTTCAAATGCGTTACTGTGGCCATCTTGAACGCTCTTAGTTCCGATATTATGAAGCCAGTGGAACTATGCACTTTTCATTCTAAATTGAAAACTAATTTCTTTAGAACTGCTTTTGTGTTTAGTTTGTTGTCCTTCTCCTGTACCTCCAATTATCACAGTTCGCTACGTACGGTTCCAAAAGTTCAACATAAATAATGGCAATAAAACAGGAGGTAGTCAGATGTTGAAACATCAAATGTGCCTACATTTTGTAAGGCATCAAGTCTGTATTAACCAAACGTTCTTGTGGCAAAAATGCAAACAAACATGCTCTGAGAATAATATACGCATTGTCTTTGAAACTGATTGGACTGCACCAGAGACACCCTTTTTATGGCCTTGTCTCACCACCAGTGTTAGACCAGAAAGCGCCAAAAGGCAAACACTACAAAGACAATGCAAGTTTCGGAGCACTTATAGCTCGGGTCGAGCAGTTATTTCTATGGGATACCTTTTTGCCAGTATAAAAAATACTCTTTGGTTTTTTCGGTAAAGTCACATAGGTATAAAATAAAAGAATAAAACCGCTAAATTAAATCACGACATTTCGGGCGCAACACAAGCATCCTCCTTCAGGTGGGGACAACATAGCGAAAGCGCAACCACTTAAGTGTGTCTCAGATGGCTGTGACGAGGAGTTATATAGTTGCGGGGGATCTAGGGAGGGGGAGGGGCCATGGTGAGTGTGGGGGTGGGGTGTGGGCTGGGAGGGTAACGTTTTTAACACCTGGGGTGCGCTGGGAGGCAACAACTGGAGCTGAAACTGGAGCTTTGTGATGTAGATGGCGGAGGTAGATAAGCAAGATAGGATTAAGCCCCCTTTTGTTATGCTGGGGGGGGAGGTAAATTAGAAATGCGCAGGCTAACAACATATGGAGTTCAAACTGAAATGTTAAAAGCTAATAAACAACGTATGGTGATGGTAGTGTGTGAAGCTGGGGGTAACAGACTGGGAATATGGCTATGTTTATGAAAATAAATCTAAACTGGCTATCTAGCAGTAAACTGCACGGTAGCTAAAGTTTAACTTGGTTAATTACATCTTTCCAATGATTGCTCAATTTGAATCAATCCTCTCGGTTGAAGTTATGTCTATGTTTGTATATCTGGATGGCTTCATGGACAAATCTTTGGTAGTATCTTGAAACTCCGATCAAAACTATCACGTTGCCATACAAAGCAGGCGTGACCAAAAAGATCTCCAAAATTCTAAACAAACATAAGATCCAAGTCCAATTCAGTACAGTACATAAAATCCGTGATCTAATTCCATCTGTGAAGGATGTCATCCCTGACTTGCAATACCCTGGAGTCTATAAAACTGAGTTGCAGCTGTGGTGATTGTTACATTGGGGAAACAAAACATCATGTCTCTGATCGTGTCCGCGAGCACAAGTCAGATCTGAAACACGGCAAAATTGAGTCTTCCGCCGTTGCCGATCATTGCTACAATGCTGTGGGCTCTCGTGATATTGTTTTTTCCGAGACCAAGGTGCTCTGCAAACCCTCTGGCTACCATCAAAGGTCTGTACATGAAGCCATCCAGATTTACAAACACAGACATAATTTCAACCGTGATGATGGGTACAAACTGAGTAATCATTGGAAAGATGTTATTAACCATGCAAAAAAGATTCAACTACACATTTTTGGACCATCTTATTTGACAGGCACTATTTTACTTTACCGAGTGTTAATGTCCCCAGCGTTTAACAGTACTCTCCTTTTTGTATTTGATTGTCAACCAACACTGGGTAAAACAACATGGGCATTTTCGTTCTCTTCTAGCATGTGCACCAACAGGTCCAACAGTTCCACATTCACTCTTTTTTAGCCCCGCCCCCCCCTCCCAATACGTTCCATTCATTGGCTACCACATTCAGATAAGCCCCTCCCTCCCTCCTCCCCCCTTAACTTGTATTTAAGAACTTGTATCTTGGAATCTTTGCCTCACTTGATACAGCAAATTTACCTGTGACTGTCTCACCTGATGACGGAGACTTGTGTTGCCTCCGAAACGTCGTGATTTATTATTTTATTTTATTTCTATTATTACTTTTAGTAAATTTTTATTTAATTTTTTTACCTATGTGACTTTACCGAAAAACCTAAGAGTTTGAATCCTTGCAGTCACGAAAGCTTCAAATCTAGAAGTATCCAGGAGGCTTGCAGAGTACCTTGGTATCGGAGAACACATTGTCATGAGAACCAGCAGTATTATAATAGTGGTCAGCTACGGCCGAATAATTCGTCCTGCCATGTTTAAAATCCGACTTGTGCTCGCGAATGCGATCAGAAATGTCGTTTCGTTTCTCCGATATAACAATCCCCACAGGTGCAACTCAGTTTGTAGACACAAGTCAGGAATGACATCCTTTACGGATGGGATCAGATCACTGATCTTGTGTACTCTACTGAATCGGACCTGGATCTTGTGTTTGTTCAGAATTTTGGAAATATTTTTGATGCTGCTATGTATGGCAACGTAATGATTTTTATCGAAGTCTCAAGGGGTTGTTTCTCCACGTTGGGAGAAACAGCTCGGCGGATAGCACGGTCCGATTATCCGTTCATCTTGAGGCCCGATGTACATGTTCCAATTCACTGGCCAGGTGGTGTTGGTCAGAGATGCAGTGGGCCCTATGGTATAGTGTTTTGATGAGGGAATAACAAAAGGCGGCTTAATCCTAGCTTGCTTATCTACTTCCGCCATCTACATCACAAAGCTCCAGTTTCAGCTCCAGTTGTTGCCTCCCAGCGCACCCCCGGTGTTCAAAACGTTACCTCCCAGCCTACACCTTACCCCCACACTCACCATGGCTCCTCCCCCTCCCTACATCCCCCGCAACTATATAACTCCTTGTCACAGCCATCTCTGAGGCACACTTAAGCGGTTGCGCTTTCGCTACGTTGTCCCCACCTGAAGAAGGATGCTTGTGTTGTGCCCGAAACGTCGTGATTTAATTTAGTTTTCATTTATTTTATTTTTTACCTACGTGACTTTACCATAAAGAACCAAAGAGTATGAATCCTTGCAGTCACGAAAGCTTCAAATCTAGAATCAGTATAAAAAATGTGGAAAATAAAACAATAGGTTTTATACCCTTTGGCAATAAAGGTATCTCTTTGAACATCTTAACACCTGTTTTATTGCCAGAAAGGGTACAAAACCTATAATTTGTATCATTTTAAATACTGGCAAATAGATTCCATAGATAAGTTAAATATAAACACACATTCCTCTACTTACTAACGAGTTCGGTTCCAGAGGTCTGTTCGTAAGTCTATTTGTTTGCAAGTCCAACTTTACTCCTATCAATTCCAAACATGTTGTACTGCATGTACACTAAATACGGGGAATGGCTTGAAACGTTGTATTATCTCCTGTAGATGTAGATGCCACTGGTTCTTCATGTTCTGCAGATTAAGATGCTACCACCGCCATCTTTTGCGCCGCGGTTGAAATTACGACTCTCGGTCCGAACAGGCAACTGGACATGCGGGGCATGTTTGTTTGTATCTCTAAAAGTTTCTAAGTCGAATATTCGTAAGAGCAGTCCCTGTATTATTATTTAGTAAATGTGAGCGAGCGGTGGCTGTTTTTCAGCAACATCATAGTCCATAACCTTATCCCGCTGCAATAAGCTCCAACCACGAATGGTTCGGTACTATGCTTCAGCACCTCGTCTGTGAATTATCACGGAACAAGTAGGGGCAGGGAGAGTTGTTCGGTTTGTGTTTAGAGCCAGCAGTGGCAACGCGATTGTTCTCGAGAGCCGACCCCCTACTTGAGCGTGGTGAGTGATAGTGTCACACACAGTCAAGTGAAATTCTGTCAATGTATTTATCTGTAACCCCTTGAGCATTTCTCCAGATGTTGGCGCTTGGCTGTTTTTTTTCTTTTCCCTCCGCTTGGGTAGGAATGATGCCAGCTGGTGGGGAGATGAGCTCCGTCCAAAGGTGCAAGATAGGGAACGCAAAATCGTCCCGTAATCGGCCCTCCTGGATTTCACAGGGTTAGGAACCACGCACTCGTGTGACAGATTACAGCACATTTGTGAAAACATTCTCGGGCGTAATTTGTTTTATAAATAATAAAATAAAATAAAGAGATGTGTCGCTCTCAAGTCACTTTCTGCATTGTGCTTATTATTTTAACGTCATGAATACATTATAATGCTATTGTGTCAATACTAAATTTGAATCCTCTTGACTTTGGTATAAGTTACGACTTCAGTATAAGTTATGGGCCTAATTCATATCCAGTTTTTTGGCCTTCATTAAACGTACGTTACTAAATGCTGCAAATGCCACAAGGACAAATCTGTCCACCAAAGCAATGGCCCCAGTGGACGATCAGAAAAACTTCAGAAAAAGTGGCAGGCACTCCCGACACGACACCCGACAGAATAAAGCGAGTGTCCAGTCCTCAACGTTGCCTAAGAGCATTTCACTGCCAATGCCTGGATGAATGAGGTATCCATGACTACTCAAGGTGGGGGGGGGAGGTAGGTGACGAGGTTATCTGACCCTGCGTCTGCCTCTCTCCCTCTGTACCGGTGCTCGATGAGCTTCCTAAAGCCTTTGTATCGTCTAATCACTTGGCTCTTATTGACTGCAGGAATGGGATAGCAGATTTGTATGACGGTGTCTGAGGTAGTAAATATAGCTGTAAACAGCAGCCCCCAAGCGTACCATGTGAACTATAATGCGTTTTGCAATTGCCATATATTCCCATCAAATGTATGCCTGTATATAAGAATATGCGGTGTGTAAGTGAAAATGCGTCAAACTTGGCAGCATAACGCGCGCACCTGGTGCACGACGTAAAGTGTATTTCTGTGTTGAATCGCATTCGTGGTGTTCATCGTTTATGTTGTGTTGTGCCATGGGCTCATGTGCGCAGACGCGTTGCATTCGGAGCAGGTGATGCTGACCCACGTGGTGAATCCCAGACACTTCTATGTGCGGTACTACGCTGCTCGCTACCGCAAGGAGAAGCTCAAGTTGGCGCTTTCCAAGTACTGCATGGCTCAGACTAAAAACTCTTCAGCCATACAAACCCTCAGCATCGGTAACACACACAGGCATGCACACGCACGCTCGCACACGCAAGACAGTTGTGGCCCAATGCGGTTTTCGTTATTATTTATTTAGAACCATTGCAGGAGACGCAGATCAAGTTTAAATACAGGTTTCAGAATTATAGAATGTGTGTGACGTCCAGGCTTGACCTTAGAGGTGGTGGTAGTTAATCAATCTCCCTGGGCTGCGTGGCATGAGAGGGTGACTCCCCTGATCTCCGTGCATCTTTCTCCAACTGGAATAACTTGCAGTGGGACGACTTCCTATAACGCCTCAAGAATTTGTGTTGATCGTGTTGAGGATTCTTTTTTTTCGTGGGCCATAAATAGTAGAAATGATTATCCGCGTGCGGTTTATCCGATTTGCGGATTTTGACAAATTAATAACTCATGGATTTTACCTTAAGCCCACATTAATCATCTAAAAACAGTTATACATTGTTATTCTTGTAAATGTTTATTACAAGTCATGTGCTTTTACCGAGCAAATATGTTGATCCAGGTTGATTCGAAATCCACATGATCGCCGCTACAGTAGAGTAGTTGCAAATATTTACAACAGTGGGTGGAGTTGGATTGATGGTTATTGGCGTGGCTCTGCTGCTGTCTAACTTGGTGGGCAAAGTCTTCTGCGCGGGAACAGGAAAGTGTTATCGCTGAGCACACGCATCGAACGGTCGATCGTTACTATTAGTTCTAAATTGTAAGAGTATCAATCAAAATTCATCATTAATCTTTTTTTGTTTTAATTGACGAAACTGTGCGATGGCAGAGAAACGTAAACATAATTTACACCTAAATGAGTGTTTTTTGGCATAGAGATCCGCAGACAATGGATATTTTTGTATTATCCGTGATGTTTGAATTATCCGTGGCCGTCTTCCCCGTCATTAGTGTGGATAATCGAGAGTCTACTGTAGTTTTAATAACACGAACCTCCACGTTCTTCACCCCAAAGCCGCGAATTTTGAAACCGAAAAGTGCGGAGTCACAATATTTTTAAGCGTCGTAAAACTGCATTGAATCCACTCACAAATAGCGCAGCATTATTATAGCGGCGTTGCAGTAATTAAGTATTACACTGAATTATTATTTGTTTCTTTCGGTTAAGTCACGTCTAAAGATAAAATAATTAATTAAATTAAATAATAGAATACGACGTTTCGATTGCAACACAAGCAATCATCATCAGGTATAATGAAATAGCGACATAAAATCTAACCAGAAAACTATAGACAGACATATTAGCAGACAGATATCACCAAGATACATAGAGAGAGCAACACAGGTAACAGAGAGAGGTGGTCGTCTCTGTGGGGTGGCCTTAAATAGACAGAGGAGGGCGGACGCAGAGAGAGGGAGGGGGGTTAGAGAAAAAATTAGCATATCAATGAGTGGACAACAAAACGTGGTGCTGCAAGTGCGATGACACGGCAAGCAAGCCTGCTTGCTTGCCGTGTCATCGCACTTGCTTGCTTGCCGTGTCATCGCACTTGCAGCACCACGTTTTGTTGTCCACTCATTGATATGCTAAAGCAAGCAGGCTTGCTTGCCGTGTCATCGCACTTGCAGCACCACGTTTTGTTGTCCACTCATTGATATGCTAATTTTTTCTCTAACCCCCCTCCCTCTCTCTGCGTCCGCCCTCCTCTGTCTATTTAAGGCCACCCCACAGAGACGACCACCTCTCTCTGTTACCTGTGTTGCTCTCTCTATGTATCTTGGTGATATCTGTCTGCTAATATGTCTGTGTATAGTTTTCTGGTTAGATTTTATGTCACTATTTCATTATACCTGATGATGATTGCTTGTGTTGCAATCGAAACGTCGTATTCTATTATTTAATTTAATTTATTATTTTATCTTTAGACGTGACTTAACCGAAAGAAACAAATAATAATTCCTGCAGTCACGAAAGTTCTAAAATTAAGATATTACACTGAATTTGTGAACGTCAAAACAATCCAGGCGATACTCTTAGGCATGGTGAGGACTTTGACACCCGAGGGTCACAGTGAACGAGAATGTTGTGCAGCCGGATAATTTCTGAATCCGTGGTGCAAACAAGATGCCGTTGGAGTAACCCTCAGGAATACAATGCCCCAGCTGTCGAATGAGTGGATAGGACATGAATGTGCGTGCAGTGGTGCGATTTACCGTGGTGTCCGATTTATCACGTTGCCCGAGATCTGACATCCATAGAGCGAACGCGGCAAAACGCGTTCTCACCGCATGTCCCAAACCATTATCGAATTTCAACTCGAACGCTGCGAAGGTGAACGAGTGAACGGGACACCCGCGCCTACTCCACTGCGGTGCGACCCATTGCTTTCCTTGGATCCAACAGCCTTCCCGCCATCATTTTGTGTCCAAGAAACCTTAAAAAACATCTGACCCTAGCGCTGGCTCTTGGAGCGGTCCGAGTCATCCCAGCATGCGTATAGGTCCCTAGAATACCGAGACAAACCGCTGCGTTGCCACTCACCGCCATAATAGAGACTGTACATTGATGTGTGGTATTCCCTTGGTCAACAGTGACATCGGTTAACGTTTTTTCGCTTAACGTTTTGCCTCCCATAGGGACCCCATTGTTTTGATTAACGTTAACATTTTGACTAACGTTAACAGTGTGACTAAAGGTACGTTATGTACGCGGCCGCCAATTTAGGCCAATCAGAGTGCTCGTAAGAGGGACTGAGCCATGTCCTCAGCCAGTCAGCGACACCACGTATGAGCGTTTAGACCTCGACTGGCTTTGTTTACATTACTTCTGTTTTTGCAGTGGAACGGATTCATGCTTTTGTAGTGACTGTGATTGTCACTGTGGTGCCGAGCTTACGAAGCCACGGCGGATAATGTTTTGGCATTATGTGGAGCCCGCTTACTGGGCGTAGTACCAGCCCTAGCGAGGCTTTGGTGAGCGCTGGTTAGCGCGGAGGCACCACGTACAGTGTGCGATGCGGGCTCCCGGTGAGGGAGCGAGAGGGAGCGTCAGCCAGCCAGGGTTACGTTGGGGCATGATACGCTGGTTGACCTGCCGACACGTGACCCGATGATACTGGAGGGGGGCCACCGGTGGACGGGGGCCGCTGGGCGGTCACGTGGTATAAATGAGCTCTCGGGAGCCTTCGGGAAAAAGCTCGAGAGATCTAGAAGGTGAGTGGGGCAAGGGGCGGATCCAGCCCCAGCCCAGGTCGATATAACGGGGGCCCCGTGAGGGGCTCGGGGTTCTTCGTGTTGCTGGTGATGAAGATCCACTTCGGGTAAAAGAAGCCTCTAGCCACGCGGTCCGGGACCCAGCTTGTGGTCCGGGCCGGGATAGCGAACCATGTCTAGTTCTGCCGTAGCGTGGCTAGATGGGCATTCAACACCCAAGTGTAGGTTGTGTTATGTTATGTTGAGTTACTGAAAGAAATAGTGTTGCTCCCAAGACAACGTCTATGACTCAGTTGGACTCACTACACTTTTAACATGTAATTGCTATATTCCATTAACAGTTATTTAGGTTAACAGTTTTCATGGAACAGATTAAAAACGTTGACCGAGGGACTACTGTATAGCTTGACGGTCATGTACATTTTGTTATAAGAAAAATCATGAAATGTGGCACAAAGTTTAAATTGTTGCTGCTTTTGATTTGCCAGGAGGAATTAGTTTTTAAAGCACTTTGTATTTCTTCTGTTGGAGTACATTTTTAAAAAGAAATCCGTAACAAAATTTGAATTCTGAAAAGTAAACTTGTGACGTGTAACTACTGCGCCGAGTAAGCCACCAACAAACTTATTGGCGTTTTGTTCTCGCAGGCGAGGTTCTGTGCATGCGGAGCTGCGTGAGCAATAAGTGGCACCGCGTCAAAATAATTTCCATCCGGGCTGGCGAGGAGTTGTGCGGTTCTGTGCAAGCGGAGGGGGGAGAGGGCACGGCCAGCCTCGGGCCTTTACGAAGCATCGCATTGAAAAGCACGACGCCAGTTTCCCACCGTGAAGAAGTTCCACTTGAATCGGAAGGCACCCCTGAATTCGTGTACAAAAGGGTCAGAAGGGTGTTTGACGAGCGGGAGTCGGAAAACGATGTAGCTCTCGGAGTGGCGACAGCAGCCGAAATGACGTCTGTGGAAGCTGGCCACGTGGCCGATGAGGGCATTGTGAAGGCGAGAGGCGGCGCTGCTGGGCAGACGCTGCATGCGGCCGACAGAAGCGGCTGCGGTTTTGTCGAGGCAGATTACCTCTCTCTGCTTGAATGCACGCATCCAAAACCCCCCGGTGTTTGTAGCTCGATCACGAGCTCGCAAAAGCGAGAGGACGCGGATGGCAAACGCGCGGACGCGTGTGGAGAGGGCGACGTTGCCAAATGGAACTTGCCCACCGAGAAGAGCGCCGAACGTGCCCGTGAAATCGGCGAAACGAGGGAAAAAATTGGAGTGGTGTCGGATCTGCTCACCTGCTCGGAGGAAATGGAAATGATCGATGGTGTCTTGGAATGCGGCTGGGAACACGAGAACAACTGTGCTGCTGCTGCACCTGACAGGCACCCAGGAGTGGAAGCAAGCGCTGACACTCAGTCGCCCAAACCGGCCTTTGTTTCACAGGGAGCGTCGTCATTCCCCATTGACAAAGTAACCAGGCTGAACGTTTTTCTGGTGGATGAAGGAAGAACGGAAGTGTTTTACGTGAAAAGGTATTGTCATTCTAAATAAGAACGTCTTTAAGATGTGCGTGTGTGCATGCATTAGTTTATGATTTTTTTAACTGCCCTGTGGCAAGCGATGCTCTGTAACCTTTCTTTTGGGGAGTTGGTGGCCGAATTTGGTGACAATCCACATTTATTTATGCATGTTCTTGGTTCTTTAGGTAAAGTCACGTAGAAGGGAAATAATAAAATAATAATAAATTTACATAATTACATAATAAAAATAAAACAATTATTTCCCTTCTACGTAACTTTACCGAAAGAACCAAGAATATGAATCCCTGCAGTCACGAAAGCTTTCAATCGAAATACCTCGGTATATGACCGCTTTGGAATACGTCGAATTTGGTATACGTCGTGTTTTGACCAGAGAAAAAATGTCTTGGGATACGACGTCTTGCTTGGGATACGACGCATTTGCTAGAACTTGTATGGGTCGGGATGAGTCTCACCGCGTACCCGCGTATACCCTGTTCACGACTGAAAGAAAGCGCCGCTCCTCAGTTTGCCGATACAGTCGATCTCGTTCAGTGCACAACTCTTGCTATCAACTCCTCTCAGCAAGGTAAAGTGTTGTTAAATTTTATTTTTATTTCAATTTATTTTAATTTATTTATGCATTTATTTTAATTTATGTATGCATATTAGTAATAAGTAGTGTCTAAATTGTATACAACCCCATTAATCTTCTTGGTTCTTTCGGTAAAGTCACGTAGAAGGGAAATAATAAAATCATAATAATAAAACATAATAAAATACAATTCTCACGACGTTTCGGCCACAACGCAAGCAGCCGTCCTCAGGTGAAGAACAGGTCTGTCGGAAAGACAGCATCTGAATGAGCACCACCATGCTTGGCAGCATATATTGAAGCTGGGTTGGAGGGGGAAGGGTGCCTTGATGAAGGAATTTGCATATCAAGAGGAATTTAGCATATTTATGGGAAATGCAGATATGGGATTAGTCACTACTTGTGGAATGCGTAGGAGGTGGGGGGGGTTTCAAAGTCATTATGCCCGTGCATTATGTAGGATTAGCAGCATCAAAGGGAGGGAGTAGGGTTAGCAGTAATAAAGGGAAGGAATTTTAATAGTAAGGAGCTGCAGTAGCTAAACCACCACGTAAAAAACTAAAATATAAACTACATCAGTATCATCAATATACTAAATATACTCTCCAATAAGCTGAGCTACTAACAGTAAGTCATACATTACAATTCTACGTCGCAAAAAATATCATATGCCTCCAGCTAAACTTTGTTCTCTTACATCACACGGGTCTACCCTGTACTATATACTGCCATAGACAAACCCAACATTAAATTATATACTGCATTACTATACACCACCCTATACCTTAGACTATACATTGTAATATTACACTATGTATTATTCGGCCCACCTTACTGTATTCCACACTGTTGTATATTCACTATACAATTACGATACTATATATTACCTTATACATTATATTAAACATTACACTTTTAAACTATTTATTATTATACAATCTGCTATACACTATACCATTGACCGTCGCGTGAAAGGTACTAAGAGGAAGCAATGAAATATGTCAATGGGAGAGTTGCGATCGGAGACTTGCAGCGGAGCAAAGACTCCATTCCCTGCGGAGAATAAAAGATATATAGTCAATGTCAGTGAGTGGACTGCGGTCTGAAAGTCACCGTAAACATGAACACAATCAGTTAAGATCCGAAATGGTTTATTACGTCCTTCCAATGATTGCTGAGCCAGAATCCATCTTCTCGGTTGAAATTGTCTCTGTGTTTGTATATGTGGATCGCCTCATGAATGAATCTCTCATGGTAAGCCAGATGGCTTGCAGAGAACCTCTGTCTTGGAGAAGTCAATGTCATGTGAGCCCACTGAATTGTAACAGTGATCTGCCACGGCTGAGGTGTTTGTCCTACCGTGTTTCAGGTCTGCTTTATGTTCACGGATGCGGTCCGAGACATGTCGTTTTTTTTTTCCAATGTGTAACTGCTACCACAGAGGCAACTTAGTTTGTAGACGCCAGGGTACTGTATGTCTGGAACCACATCTTTTACAGACGGGACCAGATCACGGATTTTATGTACTGTGTTGAATCGGACCTGGATCTTGTGTTTAATCAGGATTTTGGAGATCTTTTTTGTGACCCCAGCAATGTAGGGTAAGGTGATGGTTTTGAATGACTCCTCAACAGGATCCTTCTTGATGGTTGGAGTGATGGCTTTGCGGATTGTGTAGTCGGAGTAACCATTAGCCTGAAGAGCTTGGCGTACGCGCTTGAATTCACTGGCAATGTGTTCCTGGTCGGAGATGCATTGGGCTCTATGGTGTAGAGTCTTGATGAGGGAATTCTTCTGGGATGGATGGTGGTGGGAATCCGGTTTTAGGTAAGCATCCGTATGGGTGGCTTTCCTGTAGACAGAGTGGCTCATTGAACCATCAGGTCTCCTTTTAATTAGGACATCCAAAAAGGGTGGCTTGTCATCTTTTTCGACTTCCATGGTGAATCTGATGGCTGGGTGTATAGAATTGATGTGGTCGAGGAATTGGTCTAGAGCAGGCTGGCCATGTGGCCAGATGACAAAAGTGTCATCTATGTACCTCTTCCATAAGGTCGGGTGTAGAGTGGCAGTCTGGATGGTGTCAGTCTCAAATTTCTACATGAAAACGTTGGCTACAACCGGAGATAGGGGGGAGCCCATTGGGCTGCCCTCAGTTTGTTTGTAGAAAGTTCCACATGTACAAACACAGAGACAATTTCAACCGAGAAGATGGATTCTGGCTCAGCAATCATTGGAAGGACCTAATAAACCATTTCGGATCTTAACTGATTGTGTTCACGTTTACGGTGACTTTCAGATCGCAGTCCACTCACTGGCATTGACTATATATATTTTATTCTCCGCAGGGAATGGAGTCTTTGCTCCGCTGCAAGTCTCCTACCACCACTCTCCCATTGACATATTTCGTTGCTTCCTCTTATTACCTTTCACGCGACGGTCAATGGTATAGTGTATAGCAGATTGTATAATAATAAATAGTATAAAAGTCTAATGTTTAATATAATGTATAAGGTAATATATAGTATCGTAATTGTATAGTGAATATACAGCAGTGTGGTATACAGTAAGGTGGGTAGAATAATACATAGTGTAATATTACAATGTATAGTCTAAGGTGGTGTATAGTAATGCAGTATATAATTTAATGTTGGGTTTGTCTATGGCAGTATATAGTACGGGGTATACCCATGTGATGTAAGAGAAAAAAGTTTAGCTGGAGGCATATGATATTTTTTGCGACATAGAATTGTAATGTATGACTTACTGTCAGTAGCTCAGCTTATTGGAGAGTATATTTAGTATATTGATGATACTGATGTAGTTCATATTTTAGTTTTTTACGTGGTAGTTTAGCTGCTGCTGCTCCTTACTATTAAAATTCCTTCCCTTTATTACTGCTAACCCTACTCCCTCCCTTTGATGCTGCTAATCCTACATAATGCACGGGCATAATATGACTTTGAAACCCCCACCTCCTACGCATTCCACAAGTAGTGACTAATCCCATATCCGCATTTCCCATAAATATGCTAAATTCCTCTTGATATGCAAATTCCTTTGTCAAGGCGCCCTTCCCCCTCCAACCCAGCTTAAATATACGCTGCCAAGCCTGGTGGTGCTCATTCAGACGCTGTCTTTCCGACAGACCTGTTCTTCACCTGAGGACGGCTGCTTGCGTTGTGGCCGAAACGTCGTGAGAATTGTATTTTATTATGTTTTATTTTTTATAATTTCCCTTCTACGTGACTTTACCGAAAGAACCAAGAAGATGAATCCCTGCAGTCACGAAAGCTTCAAATCTAAACCCCATTAATGTATAATATGCCATCTAAAATATAATTTCTTATACTCTGGAACAGATTATTTCCTTTCCTTTTATTTCTTATGGGAAAAATTCGTTTGGTATACGTTATTTTCGTTATAAGTCCTACCTTCTGGAACGAATTAATGACGTATACCGAGGTACCACTGTATAATCCACATGCTACTTTTTTCCATCTCCGATATTTCCCGCATTTCTCCACTTAAGGGTTTTTTTTATTTCACAATTTCTCTGTTGGGTAATCCATGTTGCTGGGGTGTAAGCCATGTTTCGGGGGGTAGACTTGTCTTGTGATGATCACTGTGAGATCTCGAGTTTGATCTCCAGCCATGGCCAACGGTGGTGTGATACCTAAACCGACCGCAGCCCTAATGAGCTCCAAAACCTCAATTGTTTTTGGGATTCATTCCTTTTTTACCGACCGTCTTGTTAAGTTCTCTGCTCTGGTATTTTATTCGATGCTTATTTTCTCTTTGGCACCTTTTAGCCAGGATCAAAATTATGAAAAATAAAAATAGATTTTACCTTTTTACTTGTTAAGAAGTTCAAACACCAAAATACATAGACTTCTTTTTGTGGGTCTTGTTAGCGAACAGTTCAAAGACTTTGTACTGTTCGCCTCTTGGCGTTCTCTGGTATAACACTGGTAAGAGCCATTTTTAAAGCAATTTAAAAAAATCTCATTGCACTCTATTTCAAATAAAATGTGGTGTTTGTTTTTTTACATATTTGTGGGGCAGGTGGAATTTCGTCAAGTTTATGGATGCAGCAAAATATAAAAACCCACCCGAGATCTAGCGTTGTTCCAACAGTAATCTGAAATGCACTCTCAGCCTTGTACAGGTATCCCTCGATTTACAGAAGGGTTGTGTTTTTCAAACGCACACACATGGCATAAAAATAAATTTCGTAAATCGGGAACTTCTTTTCTCTTTAGTTTAATACTAACAATTATGGATGTAGTCATTCCAACTCTACTTATAGCCTAAAAACACACCGATATTGCGTTTCAATATACAAAATTAATAAATATCATTTTGATTTAAAGCTTTTGTGACTGCAGGGATTCATATTCGTGGTTATTTCGGTATAGTCACGTAGAAGGGAAATAATAAAATAATAAAAATAATAACCAATTAAATTATCACGACGTTTCGACTGCAACACAATCAATCATCAGGTGTGAAATCCACAGCAAGAAAATTTGAAAAAAGTGGCGTTTTTAAATCCTTTATATTAAGTTCACTTGCTTGCTTAGGACCGTGCAAATCTTTCGGTCGTTTTTTAACCCACTTCCCGTGATCCAATCGAGCTGACATTTTCCACACAGACTCGTTGTGCGTGACAATTAATGTTCGTGAAATTTTTTTTCCAAAATTTTACTTTTTAGGACAAAAATATATTTAATTACCAATTGCTTAATGCTGCCATGCAATCATCTTACCCATAGGTGGCAGCCATCTCAAGCCAGAGGACGAGAGGACTCTAGCCGCCACGCATATAAAGGGTTTATAGTGAAAAACTTTGTTTTTACGGGTTATACTTGTTTTCTTAACGTCAGCACCACGGACAGCAATTTGGCAGTTGGTCAGATGGACGAGTCTATCTATGTTCGGAAAAGAGGAGGGGGTAGAATAAGATAATGGAATGCGTTCTGAAAGTCACCTTAAGCGTGAACACAATCAATTAAGACCCGGAATGGTTTATCAAATCATTCCAATGATTGCTAAGCCAGAATCCATCTTCTCTGTTGAAATTGTCTCTGTGTTTGTATATGTGGATAGCCTCATGAATGAATCTCTCATGGTAGCCAGATGGTTCTCTGCAAAAGATCTGCTGCGTGTTGGAATGCCCGGCAGGTAATGTGGATGCATTGCTGTTGCAGGGACACGGTGGTGGATTATTGTTTGCCGATCTCACGGCGTGCGTGGCCGTAGTGACATTTTGTTAACGCCGAAATTTGATTTCATTCATCGAAAAAGCGTCCATTATTTGTAAATTGGCGTTCACGCAAAATTCTGTAAACCAAACGTTCGTAAATGGATGGATACCCTGTATTGTTTATATGCCATGGACATAGTACTCGTCGCACCTGTACACGTACGTGAATCTGTGTGATGCTCAACAGTTAAAATAAGTACGCGTGTATTCCAGTAAACGTGCGCTCAAGCAGAGCAGAAGGAATGCCGTGTGCGTGGTTTCGGATTTGCAGCCACATCTTCGTCGTCCAGACCATGAGCTCATGAGTCTGTTTGAGAAAGTCCCAGCGGCCGCCGTGCGCTGTGCTCTCAAGGATGTGGTGCCCTTCGTCGTGGTGAGTCACACGCCACCACCGTCTTCACGGTGAAACACTCCACAATTGTCGTCACGGTGACTCACGCCACGATCGTAGTCACGGTGAGTCGGACGCCACAATCCTCACGTGGGCCTAGACAGCCGCATGTCATCCTGCAGGTTAACTCGGGGGAGTCGACTGCAGGAAATCAACTGCGTGTTTTTTATGGCTTCGTTATTTTTTTGTTTTTCCCCAGTTCCAATTGCGCTGTTTTGACCGAGCAGTGAGCTGCCCTCTCCACAGTTCTGTTGCTAGCAGTGCATCACTTTGTGTCAGTGAATGGCCCCAGAGGGGATACATCAGAGAAGTGTTTCTGGACCTTCACCCACATTTAAGGCACATCTTTTAATGTCTTGCAAACGGTATTTCTCACGTTTCAATCAAACCAAAATGTTTACATCTCAAGAGCTGGAATTTGGACAAATGTTTAAGTGTGAAACAAGATTTAATCTGATGTGTGTGCAGTCATTGACCTGGCTGAGACCATCGAGATGTTATATACCTTGCCTGGTATACAGGAGGTCGTGGGTTCTATCCCGACCCTGACACCTGCTGTATATTTGGAGTTTGTTTGCGCAACCCGTGGATTGCGTGGATGTTTCTCGAGGTCCACAGGTGTTTCCCCTCCACGTTGAGAATCGACATCATGCATTTTAGAGTATTTGGCTGCAATACATTTCCCTTTGTCATGACAACTCATTGTTTAGAGGCAAGGTCGCTCTGTAACTTATTAGGCTGCTGTGAGTTGAAGCTGGGCCCAAGGGGGTATTGCCCAGCTGCATTGCTCTCTCGAACGATGTTAAACATTAATGAGGTGAGGGGAACCACTTGGCTAAAGTAGAAAATTTAATGAGATTTTTGTTTAAATTGTATCAAAAATATTGAATTGTGAAGTTTTTTATTTAGTATATACTCTACATCGCAAAGGGTGAAATGTGCATGTAACAGTGCGTACTGCCGAGCACAATCGGCATATTATTGCATGTGTAGTGACATCGGGGTTGTCACTGTATGGTGCCGGCCCGGAAGGGTCGTGCCGTTCGATGTTCCTACATCATGGACAGCACTGTGTGGGTGGCTGTGTGCAATACCAGCCCTAGCGGGGGTTGGCGAGCACTGGGATAGTGCGGGCACCACACATAGTGTGTGGTGGGGGCTCCCCCGAGGTGGAGGGGGTGAGTGTCAGCCCAGGGGCAGGGTTGCCCCGGGCCATGGCACTCTGGTTGACCCCGTAGACACGTGATCAGGAATGTCCATACAGGGGGCTCCAGGTGGGGAGACTAGGGGGTGATGACGTGTCCGGAGAGAGCTCTTGAGAAGGATGGAGAGGGAATGAGAATGTTCGGGAAGGCGGGTGGGGCCGAGGGCGGAGCGGCCCCGACCGGAGAGGGATATAAGGCGGGTCCCTGGGAGGGACCGGGATCTCTTCGTTCTACAAGCTGGAAGCGCCTCGTCCTATGGGGGACCACGTTGTCGGAGACCCGAGCGAGGGTCCGACCATTCGTAGCAGTAACTTTCCTGTATAGTGTAGTTAGCTGGGTTTTCAACACCCGAGGTTGTATCTGGTAAAGGGGCAGTTACCCCTTTGTGTTACGGTGTTTCAATTAAAGGTGTTGCCTCTAAAAGGAACGTCTGCGACTCAGTTGGACTCACTACACATGTACACTTTGTGTAATAATGTGCACATTGGGGGGAGAACGAAGTCATGTTTGCCGTGTTGCGTGTCATCAGTTTTTTTTCCCCGTCGTGTTTTTTTATGTCTGGCTCTGTCCACTTATTCATTTTCTGTGCACGGGGATTTGTCGTTGCCAGGGTCAGGATTGGAGTGCTGAGTCGAGCAAAGCGTTTGCCGAGATGCTCCAGGGACAGATTGTCCACATGGTCGTGGCCGCCAGAGCCGGCGATGCGTTCATTGTGGACCTCGTGAAGTCCCCGAACAACCAGGTGGAGAACGACGTCCCGGTGTCGCTCAGAGATGCCCTCATCTTCTTGGAGCTTGCCAGGTAGTGTGCGCACGCGTGGTGATAAATGTTCGCGTGTCGTCATGGTGTAATTAATGTGCGTTACGCTCATGATGCGTGCATTGTGGTTAGTACGGTCGCCTCTCGTTTTACGCGCGTTTACGTACGCGATTTTGGAATTGGCGCGTCAGATTAATTTACACTTATTTTTGTTACGCGCGCAACTGTTGAAATCACGTGCTTCAGTGCCTTTGGCCACGATGTTCGGAATGCGCTGTGAGCTGATGGTTAGTCAGGGCGGAAAGTTTAGGTAGCGATGCTGCCTGAGGTGCAGCAGCATTACGATAACAGCCAGAAGTGCGGAACATCAGCATCAGTCAGCATCTGCTCCTCACGTGACGTTTTAAAGATCTTTGTCCCGCGTGAACTTTGTCTTGTACACGCATTTGCCTTTCAATATGTCCGGTAAGCATCTCACTGTGTTAAAAGTTTTTTTTACTTTAATATGTTTATATTGTCTTTATTTAATTGATGTCTGTAGGTTTTGTAAATATAATATGTACCTACTGTAACCAGTGAAATATGTAGATGTAAGAGTGAGGCTTGATAGCGTGCTCTCCCTAACACCAACCATTTCCTTTATTTCTAGTGGGGAAAATTTTTAATTTAGGTGATTTTGAGTTTTTCTGCCGTTTTTCAAGGACACAACCCCCACGTAAAACAAGAGATAGCTGTCTAATAGTAATCTTAAGATTTCAATTCTGTGCCGATTCTGCTCATTGTCAGAACGTGCAAGATGTAGTACCGATGAGTCGCTGTTGGATGAGATGGCACAGATCAAAATGAGACGATACAAATGTGATACGACACGGGACACGTTACGGTTGATGGTATAAATCAACATTACAAACAAGGCAAGGGCTCATTCCTCAAACATAGCGTGGATTGTGACCGTAGATTCACGAGGTCTGGAGGATTACAAATTGTTGCGTGCCTAGAGAGGGAAGTTTTGCAGATGGGTTAGATGGCAATCGGTCATTATTGCAGAGGAATTCTGTCCCATGTTACAGTTGATAGGGGATGTAAGCACATGCAGACAGTGACTTTAATATTGCAGCTCCCTTTGTCTATAGGGGATGTAAGCACACACAGACAGTGACTTTTTAATATGGCAGCTCTCTTTGTTTATAGGGTACTAGCTTTACTGCCCGGCTTCGCCCGGGACTTTCCGTGCAAAAGATATCCATTAATGTGCCCCCCCCCCCAAAATACAAAGGTCTATTTTTATACTTTCTGCATTGTGTACAGTCTGGAAACTACCCACATGCCAAATTTCAAGTTTGTTGCATGTCGGGAAGGATGCTAAACATTTAGAACAGACACACATTTTTCCCTTTTTTATATATATATATAGATGTAAGCACTTACTGGCTTTAATATGGCAGATCCCTTTGTCTATAGGGGATGTAAGCACACATAAAGTAGTTTTAACATGGCAGCTCCCTTTGTATGCTTACATCCCCTATAGACAGAGAGTGGCTTTAACATGGCAGCTCCTTTTTTTCTCACTAACAAACACGGTTAAGATGTTTATAAATGATGAATAAAATAAGAGGTTTTACCCTTTCTGACAATAAAACAGGAGGTGTTAAGATGTTTAAACACCAAATAGATTATTTTTACAATACATAAATTCTGCATTAACTACACGTACTTGCGGTGAACATGCAAACAAACATGGTCTTGATAATCTACGCATTGTCTGTGAAACTAATTGGCCTACACCAGAGACAACCTTTTTTATGGCCTTGTCTTACCACCGGTGTTAGATCAGAGAACCACGCCACAAGACGACCATGTTCATTAACTTTGTAGAGCTAGCTATCCATGATTGAGTAAAACTTTGCCCACTTTTTACCTTGACAACTGGAGAGCACACACTATAAATGTTAGCTATCATTAAAACTAATAATCATAACATATTTAAGTATCACAGTGAAGAGACAACATTAAAATAAAAAAAATTCTCATCAATGGGTCCTTGTACTATCGGGGACACTGCTCCAGTGCCCAACCAAGCTGCTATTATTAATTTATTGAAAACACCATCACCAGGAAAATGTTTGCAATTTTAAAGCAGTTCTTGAAAGACAGGAGATTGAATCCATAAGAGAGGTTTTTTAATATACAATTGTAATTTATATATAAACTAGCGGTAAGTACCTGGCGTTGCCCGGGCGAAAAAGGCAGACACACACATGGACTTACATACAGACATCGACCCACACACATAGAAACACATCGACTTACACGCACACAACAACAACCGCCATTCGCCACTAAGTGGCGGTGACGTCACCACGACGCTTGTGCCAGGCCATGTGCAGCTTGAGGCCACGTGAAGTGTCGAACGCCCGCTGGCAGGAGGTCACGGGGCAGACCCAGGTGCCACAGGTCGACTGACTGAGATGACTGGTTGATGCACCACCTGTGCTCCCTACTGTGCCAACTGGCTGTGCTTTAGCCACCTGGCGCTCCGCTCGTTGTTGTGAGCGTCGCTCCTCCGCCCTCTGTTGTTGTTGGAGGGCGACTGCCTCCAACTGCCCAGTAGCGTCCTTCGTGAGCCTCCTCCACTGAGACCGATCTTGACACCGCTGGTACCAGTCATCGGCAAGTCCACTCAGCTCCACGTTCTCCTGTACTACATCACTCCATCTCTTCTCTAGCCCGTGCCGCACCCGTTAAGCCCCCTCTATCCGGCCGAACAAAAGCTTCTTCTTGGTTCTTTCGGTAAAGTCACGTAGAAGGGAAATAATAAAATAAAAAAATTTCAACATAATAAAATACAATACTCACGACGTTTCGGCCACAACGCAAGCAGCTGTCCTCAGGTGAAGAACAGGTTTGTCGGAAAGACAGCGTCTGAATGAGCACCACCATTCTTGGCAGCATATATTGAAGCTGGGTTGGAGGCGGACGGGCGCCTTGACAAAGGAATTTGCATATCAACAGGAATTTAGCATATTTATGGAAAATGCAGATATGGGATTAGTCACGACTTGTGGAATGCGTAGGAGGTGGGGGGGGTCTCAAAGTCATATTATGCCCGTGCATTATGTAGGATTAGCAGCAACAAAGGGAGGAGGTAGGGTTAGAAGTAATAAAGGGAAGGAAATTTAATAGTAAGGAGCAGCAGCAGCCAAACCACCACGTAAAAAACTAAAATATAAACTACATCAATATCAATATACTAAATATACTCTCCAATAAGCTGAGCTACTAACAGTAAGTCATACATTACAATTCTATGTCGCAAAAAATATAATATGCCTCCAGATAAACTTTTCTCTCTTACATCACACGGGTCTACCCCGTACTATATACTGCCATAGACAAACCCAACATTAAATTATATACTGCATTACTATACATTGCAATGTTACACTATGTATTATTCTACCCACCCTACTGTATACCACACTGCTGTATATTCACTATACAATTACGATACTATATATTACCTTATACATTATATTAAAAATTACACTTTTATACTATTTATTATTATACAATCTGCTAAACACCATACCATTGACCGTCGCGTGAAAGGTACTAAGAAGAAGCAACGGAATATGTCAATGGGAGAGTGGTGGAAGGGGACTTGCAGCGGACCAAAGACTCCATTCCCTGCGGAGAATACAAAAGATATATAGTCAATGCCAGTGAGTGGAGTCTGCTGCAAGTCCCCTGCCACCACTCTCCCATTGACATATTTCGTTGCATCCTCTTAGTACCTTTCACGCGACGGTCAATGGTATAGTGTTTAGCAGATTGTATAATAATAAATAGTATACAAGTGTAATTTTAATATAATGTATAAGGTAATATATAGTATCGTAATTGTATAGTGAATATACAGCAGTGTGGTATACAGTATGGTGGGTAGAATAATACAGTGTAATATTACAATGTATAGTCTAGGGTATAGGGTGGTATATAGTAATGCAGTATATAATTTAAAGTTGGGTTTGTCTATGGCAGTATATAGTACGGGGTAGATCCATGTGATGTAAGGAAAAAGTTTAGCTGGAGGCATATTATATTTTTTGCGACATAGAATTGTAATGTATGACTTACTGTTAGTAGCTCAGCTTATTGGAGAGTATATTTAGTATATTGATGATATTGATGTAGTTTATATTTTAGTTTTTTACGTGGTGGTTTGGCTGCTGCTGCTCCTTACTATTAAAATTCCTTCCCTTTATTACTTCCAACCCTACCTCCTCCCTTTGTTGCTGCTAATCCTACATAATGCATGGGCATAATATGACTTTGAGACCCCACCTCCTACGCATTCCACAAGTCGTGACTAATCCCATATCTGCATTTTCCATAAATATGCTAAATTCCTGTTGATATGCAAATTCCTTTGTCAAGGCGCCCGTCCGCCTCCAACCCAGCTTCAATATATGCTGCCAAGAATGGCGGTGCTCATTCAGACGCTGTCTTTCCGACAAACCTGTTCTTCACCTGAGGACAGCTGCTTGCGTTGTGGCCGAAACGTCGTGAGAATTGTATTTTATTATGTTTAAATTTTGTTATTTTATTATTTCCCTTCTACGTGACTTTACTGAAAGAACCAAGAAGATGAATCCCTGCAGTCACGAAAGCTTTAAATCGAAATCGAACAAAAGCTGTTTAGGCATACGGTGGCTGAGCACGCAGGCGACATGACCAAGCCAACGCAGCCTTGCCTGCCGGAGGAGCTCACCGATGGGACTTTGCCCAGATCTTTCAAGGATTTGTGAGCTCCTCACAATCCCGCCTGGTTAAACCCAGGATGGATCGTAGGCAGGCCAACCTAAATGTTTACAACCGGCAAAGATGCTCCATTAGGGGGTTCACGTTTCGCAAACGTAGAGAAGGGAGGGAATGACCGTGGCCGAAAAGACCTGAAGCTTCGTGCGGAGCGACAGACCAGGTAGCTTCCACACAGCGTTACGCAACCGATGAAAAGATATTGCCGCTCGACTGATTCGGAGCGAGACCTCTGCTTTTAAACCGGAGCCGGTCATGAGCACACTGCCTAGGTATGGGAAACTCTCCACTCTCTTCACAACTGCCCCATCACCAATTGGGAGTTGTGGGGGTGGAGTGTCCGATGGTACAAAATACCCAGGCAAGTGCTTAGTTTTGGTGGGGCTGATGGTAAGGCCCCACCTCTTAGTGGCACGCTCCAGTTTCAGCAGTAGCACCAGCATCTCCAACTCCTCCTCTGAATGAGCAGAAATTACCAAATCATCGGCATACATAACATGGTTGACCAATAGGGAGCCATCCCTTGACCTCACCCGGGCATCGATCAGCCTCCCATTATATCTGTACCAATTGGAAATTCCCCCGGTACAGCTATTGAAGGCTTCACGAACTACGTGGTAAAAATAGATGTTAAATAATGTGGGAGCCAGAGGACATCCCTGTCGCACCCCAAGGTGTACAGGGAATGGCTCTGACTCCCGGCCACGTAGTTTTTCCCGGGCCCGCTCACCATCCTGAAGGCCCTTAATGATCGTGAGCAGACGGTCAGGGACTCCGAAAGCACGAAGAACAACCCAGAGCCAAGGCCTACTGATGGTATCATAGGCCTTCACCAGGTCAATAAAGCAGAAATGTAGGTCTTGTTGGAATTCCCTACACCTCTGCTGTAGCAGACAGACAGAAAATATGGCATCCGTGCAGGACCGCCCTTTCCTATAACCGCATTGGGGCTCCGCAAGCCTCTCCTCAGCGTGCCTAGCAAGGCGATGTTGAATAATCCTTGCCAGGACCTTTCCCGGCACACTGAGGAGTGAGATACCCCTGTAGTTGTTACAGTTTGTGCGGTCCCCCTTCTTAAAGCGGGGGACCACCAGGGCATCCTTCCAGTCCTGTGGAACCCGTCCAGTGGTCCAGACTGTTGTTATGATGTTATGTAGGGCAGTCTGTGCACAAACGCCACCCTCAGCATTTCGCTTGGGAGATCATCTCTGCCCGGTGCCTTTCCTGGTCTCGGACTCTGGATCGCCTTCAGTACTTCCTCAACAGATGGCACCTCAGCCTCTTCACTCACAGGGGGTGACTTCTTCCTCCAATATTTGAGGCACTGCAACCTCAGCAGGGTCATCCCCACTTTGTGCCGTGATGTTTTTCTGGCTGAGGGATTTCCCCTCCCCCAGGACCTCACAGAAATGCTCAGCAAATCTGCAAACGGTGGTTATAGGTGTGGCGCTGCAGGTTACTTTTTTGATGGAGTTAAATAGGGATTTGTGATCGCGGGCCACTGAGGCAGTCTCCATCTCCTCAGCAACCCGCGACCACCACCCATCCTTGCAGCGCCTCACGGCTCTCCGAACCTCCGCGCGAAGGCTGCGGTAAGCCTCCTCATTCTCTGACGTGGGATGCTGTAGTCGATGAGAGTGGGCCTGTCGCTTTTTCTCAACCAGCCTGAACACCACCTCTGTCAGCCAGGGTCTCTGGGGAAGTCTGGACCGCGTACCCAAAGCATCCATTGCAGCTGCATGAGTCACAGTGCTAAACCTTGCCCATTTACCCAACCCCAGCTGCAAACGATGAAGACATTCTCGCTTGCAACTTCCATCAGCTAGCTGAGACCAGGCCACCTTAGGTTGGAATGGAGTCCTGGGTGTACACCAGGGGTGGGCAAACTTTTTGACTCGCGGGCCACAATGGGTTCTAAAACTTGACAGAGGGACCGGGCCAGGAACAGGTGGATGGAGTTTACACTATGAGACATCTCCTTTACCAGTGGCAAAATATAGTACAGTAGTAGGTTTTTACCCTTTCAACTGGTACAAAAACTGACACCTTTATACAAGGCATCATGTTTGCAATAACCACAACACAAGCAGTCAAAATGCAAACAAAAAGAAACAACTCTGATGATGATAATGATATGCACTGTCCTTGAAGTTGATTGGTCCACACCCGAGACAGCTTTTCTTAGAGCCTAGTCTCCATTGGTGTTGGACCAGATGACGGCAAAAGCCGTACAACTCTCAATACTCTGATAGTGCACTGTCTTTGAGTTGTACGGCTTTTGGAGTCATCTGGTCCAACACCAATGGAGACTAGGCTCTAAGAAAAGCTGTCTCGGGTGTGGACCAATCAATTTCAAGCACAGTGCATATCATTATCATCATCAGAGTTGTTTCTTTTTGTTTGTATTTTGACTGCTTGTGTTGTGGTTATTGCAAACATGATGCCTTGTATAAAGGTGGCAGTTTTTGTACCAGTTGAAAGGGTAAAAACCTACTACTAGGTGGATGGAGTGTTTGTGTGAACTAATATAAATGACATGTAAAAATCATTACATGAAAGGATTTGGCCTTTAACAGGTAGCAAAGCATTTATTTGCAAGGCAATTTAACAAATTGCACGAACATGAACATACAAAAACATGTCGTAACGTGACTGATCAAATTTCATGAAAACATCTGAGGCCTGCGCCCAAACCAATTACCTCACTTGAACTTCTTTATTATCTACATTAACAGGTTAGAGCAGCCACGCAGGTTGTGTGTCGGAGATTTGGCTCCAACCTCGCTGCAGCAACACATCACTTTCAGTTTCAGTGGGAACAGTGTTGTTGATCTCCCATTTTTGCCAGTGCATCCAAGTCTGGAGTTATTTTGGTTGTGGCAATTCTCAGCATAGATCTGAGGTGCTGATCCGTTAACTTTGATCTGTGACGGGCTTTGTTGGCGTTCATGACGCTCAATGTCTGCTCACACACATAAGTCGAGCCAAACAAAGTCAGTATCTTCTGTGCAGTCCTCCGGAGGTTTGGAAACGTGGCTCTGTTAAGTGAAGCATAAAAGTCATTCAGTTTAACTTCTCCTTTAGGATGGAGTCAGACTGAAAATCTATCAGTTCCAACTGCAGCTCCTGTGGTGCTGTTTCAGGGTCTTGTGACAGGGGACAGGACACCAGCTGAAGTGACTGTTCAATGTTTTCGAAATCAGAACCTACGGCAGAATTCTCCATGCAGGTCCTCAAGTGATTTGCTGTATTTTTTTGCGTTTCGCGGTGCCTCTTCCTGCATGGCAAATGTGGGGAAATGAGTGAAAGATTTGTTCGCAATTTGTCCGGAGAACAAACTGAGCTTGGATTTTAAGGCTTTCACATGTTTGTACATGTCGTGAACAAACTGATCTTTCCCCTGCAGTTTCACATTCAGCTCATTCATGTGTGAAAATGTCCACAGCAAACACAAAGTCACTAAGCCAGTTCTTGTCGCTTAGCTCAGGGAATTCGTCAGATTTCCCCATCCACTCCAAAAATGCGATGATGTCCTCTTTCAGCTCCCACACTCTTTGTAACACTTTCCCCAAACTTAACCAGCGGACACGAGAGTGGTACAGCAAGTCCTGATGATCCGCATCAGTTTCCTCCAGGAATGTAATAAACTGACGGTGCTGAAGTCCCCTTGCTCGTATAAAGTTCACACGTTTTATGACTGGATTCACGACATGATTAAGCTGCAATACAGACTTACACAGTGATTCCTGATGGATGATGCAGTGAAGGAAAATAAGATCCTGGACAGGGTTTTCCTCTTTCACTTTATCCTGGATTCTTTTCAGCAGCCCAACATTTTTTCCAGTTAAAGTTGGCGATCCATCCGTTGTGACATTGACACGTTTACTCCAAGGTAGCGTCATTCATTCGATGACAGCAGATACCTGGTTATACAAGTCCTCTCCCCGCGTTGTTCGTTTCAGGGACTTCCTCTGTTATCGCAAAACTGTCGTCAGTGCCTCAGATAAAAATGAGGAGCTGAGCAGTGTCTTTTACGTCCGTACTTTCATCCAGTGCTAGTGAATATAATTAAAAGGAATCAGACTTTTTGTGTAATTGACTGGCTATATTTTCATCAATCAGTTCCACACGGCGAGTCACAGTCCTGCGTGATAAACTGACTTTTTCAAATTTGCTTTTGATCTCCGGACACAAGATGTCTGCTGTCTGTACCATGCATTATTTTACAAACATGCCTTCGGAGAAAGTGGTAATGAGTGGTAATGTTGGTGAAAAGAAGGTTTTAAAGAAAATTTTAATCGAAGTGAAGGAGGAAATTATTGAAAAGTTTGTATAATTAATGATTTTTCAAACTTTAATTATGTATTCTGTGCTTAAAACTCTTTAAAAAACTGTGGGGTCTAGAACGGACTCGTGAAATTCAGAGAGAACTCAGAGTTAAGTTTTGTTTGTTTTGTTGAATTACACAAAGTGCGCCATCTAATGGGGAAATGGGGGCATTACAGGAGGAAAGTAACATTTAATTTAATAATAATATTTGGACAAGTTCGGCGGGCCGGATTAAAAAGCCCAACGGGCCATATACGGCCCGCGGGCCGTACTTTGCCCATGTCTGGTGTACACCCACCACCGGAGTGGAAGAATGGCAGGCACATCTTACAGATGACAAGTCGATGGTCAGAGGGCAGATCAGCTCCACGGTAGGTCCTGGTGTCAAGGACATGGACTCGCATCTGTTGGTCCGTCACTACGGAGTCCTTCAGATGTTCTTGCTTGGACCCGGCATGTATTCATGATGTTGGTAATTACAAGCCCATGGGCTGCACAAAAATCTAGCAGCCTCCTACCGTTGTTATTGAGCTGATCTGGCCCATGCCTTCCAATCACCCCAGACCAGGTGCCAGCATCATGACCAACTAGGGCATTGAAATCACCCAACAGGATGACTCTATCCTGAGGGGCCACTTTAGCCAGCACCTGTGACAGGAGGTCATAGTAGGCATCTGACTCATCGGCCTTGCCTGCATCCCTCCACGGATGTTCATCTTCGGTGGGGGCATAAGTAACCACGACCACCACTCCTCACCTCCGGTTGATGGGAAGGCGAGACCAAAGTAGCCTGGGGCTTACAGCTTCCCACACCTCACCACCACACTCCCACGCCCCCTTCATTATTTTGTTCAGAAGAAGAGCCACGCTCTGTTTGGCAGTCTCCTGCCCCGAGTAGAGGACTGTCCATCCCTCATGCTGGCAAGAGCCAGAGCCGGTCCACCGGACCTCCTGAATGCCACAGAGATCCAGGCGGTACCGATAGAGCGTTCGAACATTCCACGTGGCCATCCGAAATGGCTTTTCGTTGTTTCCGGAGGAGCCCCGAGGCTAAAGATTAAATCTCCTGGCTCCGCCAAATGGGTTTTGGCCAGGAGACGTCATAGACACTTGTCCCCCCAGGGCCTCCGGCACAAGCTTATTAGTTACATATTTCATTCGTGGTTTAGTGGTAATTTATTGAAGGTAGAGGGGTTACCAGCCCCTCGCACCAGTCCAGAGCCCCCATTTAGCCACTGTGGTGGTCAGAGACGCCATGAGGGGAGAGGCCAATTGGAATTGGCCCTCCCCCCACGGCACTGCCCATTACAGCGTTGTCCGTCCGGCACCGTGAGGAGGTAGGGGGTTGTTTTGCTGGACACACGCACACACGCACACACACACATATGGACTCACACAGACATCGACTTTAGACACACACATAAGTAGGTACACACAAATGGACACACACAGACTTACACACACATATCGACTCGCACATACATACATAGACTCAACAACAACCGCCATTCGCCACTAAGTGGCGGTGACGTAACCACAACGCTTGCGGCAGGCTATGTCCACCTTGAGGCCACGTGAAGTGTCGAACGCCAGCTGGCAGGAGGTCACGGGGCAGAGCCAGATGCCACAGGTGATTGACTGAGACGACTGGCTGATGCAGCACCTGTGCCCCCTAATGTGCCAACTTGCTGTGCTTTAGCCACCCGGCTGTTGTTGTGAGCGTCGCGTGGAGTGTCCGATGGTACATACACTCACACACACATTGACCTACACAAACACACATGAACTTACAAAGACACATATCGACTAATTCACACGAAGATAAAGATCCCCCATATAGCCTTAACAGACTGAGGGGCAAGTGCTGTTAGCGAGCACCTATGAAGGCCGGCACGGCACACGAGGGGGTGGGTGACAGCACCACGCCCGGCCGTCTTTGTCTCCCCAGTGGCGATGTTCACACACCACTGCAGTTACTCGTTTTGAGGCTGAGTCAACCTAGGGGAGGCCCAGGAGCGGTTAAAATAGTCATCACCGGTGGTGTCCGTGAGCGGGAATCGAACTCGGGTCGCCGGGTTCGTAGTTTGGCGCGCTAACCACTACACTACAATGCGTTACGCTTCCACATGCGCGGGTCACATGACAGATATGACGTCACAGCTCACTTGCCGTGCAAAAAATATATACATTTTTGAGCTCCCCACCCCCCCCCCAAAAAAAAACACACAAAAGTGTATTTTTATAATTTTTGCAGGGTGTACAGTCTGGAAAGTACCCACATGGCAAATTTCAAGTTTGTTGCATTGTCGGGAAGTACGCTAAACATTTTGAACGGACACCCCCCCCCCCCCCCCGGTCTTCGCACCTGATCAGCAGGAGGAAGATTTCTCCACAACTTTGGCTGTTGCCTGATGAGGCTGGTTGTTGTAATTACCGGCGAAACATCACGGTACCCGAATTGGAAATGTTGTGGGTTTACTCTCCAACACACAACCGGTTAGTGCTGAACTAGTAACTAATTGGTGCGTTTTATTTGCGTGACAAACCTTACTAATTGGCTGAGTGTCGTGTCGTGGTGGCGGGTTTAACGACATATTCAAATTTATGCCATCTCATCCAAAACCAAACAACCTCATCCATAATATTTGTCGCGAATGCCTACTACGTGTTAAAGAAGATTGAATGTGATGGGTTTTGTTATTTCTGGATTTCAAGTTTTCGTGACTGCAAGGATCCATTCTCTTTGGTTTTTTCGGTAAAGTCACGTTGTGCCGGATGGTGGCACAAAATAATTCCCTCATCAAAACACTGCACCATAAGGGCCCACTGCATCTCTGACCAACACTACCTGGCCAGTGAATTGGAACATGTGTAGGGGTGTTACGGAGGGGCTGTTATAGAATGGGATCACACGGGAAAGAAACACAGTGGGCGTGGCTATGTCGGTGCACGGGAAGGTGCTCCCAGCGACGTCCGCATCGGGCAGCCTGGGGGGCTGACTCGGAGCTGGGATCCCCCGGGGCCCCACCCCTCAGCGGGGGTTTTGGTATAAAAGGGGATGAGCCGGAGGGCTCGGGGAGAGATGTTGAAGCTAACCAGTGAAGACAGAAGGTCGTCTAGATAGAGCCCTGGCATCCCCTGGATCGCCGCCCTTATCAGGGCCGAACAGGATCGAGCCAGCGGCGTGGTTCCGAGAGCCAGAGCCGGTGCTCTTGTAAGAGCTGGTCTGGGACTCCGGGTACCGTGAGCCCGACTTACCAGTGTCGGCTAGCTAGCCTCCCCTAGCCGTTAGTGGAGGACCAAGAGGTAGGCTAGGCGTAGCTAGAGGGTGTATTCCCAGTTAGACGGGTGAGGGGGCCGATACCCCCTCCAGTGTTGTATGTCCAGTGTTGTGCTGTACCCGACACGGAATAAATACGTGTGCCTCCAATCCCGGCGTCCAAGTCTCCTGGAACATTATTACACATGTACACCTAGCCCTTAAGATGAATGGATATTCGGACAGCACTATCCGCAAAGCTGTTTCTCCTACCGTAGAGAAACAACCTGAGACTCCGATCAAAATCATCATGTTGCCATACATAACAGGCGTTACCAAAAATATTTTCTAAATTCTAAACAGACACAAGATCCAGGTCCGATTCACTACAGTACACAATATCCGTGATTTGATCCCATCTGTAAAGGATGTCATTCCTGACTTACAGCACCCTGGTGTCTACAAACAAGCATTTGTGGTGACTGTTATATCGGGGAAACAAAACAACATGTATCTGACCGCATTCGCGAACACAAGTCAGATTTGAAACACGGTAGGACGAATTCTTCTGCCGTAGCTGATCATTGTTACAACACGGCGGGTTCTCATGATATTGTCTTCTCCGATACCAAAGTACTCTGCAAGCCTTCTGGATACTACCAAAGATTTGTCCATGAAGCCATCCAGATATACAAACATAGACATAACTTCAACCGAGAGCATGGTTTCAAATTGAGCAATCATTGGAAGGATGTCATTAACCAAGTTAAACTTTAGCTGCTTTATAGTTTACATGTATTATCCATATTTACAGTCTTTTACTCCCAGCTTTATACACTACCATCACTTAAAAACAATTACGTACAGTGTTTCAATAGTGCCCCAATATTCCCCCCCTCCCTCCCATAGTATTGTAATGCGAACGTAAACGGGGTTCGCTGCTGGGCTCTGGCCCAATAATACGGCCCGGGGTATTAGGGGGCGGAGCCCAGTATGGGGGCATATGGGAGGGCCCGCCGTTCACCTTGGGTCCAATCGGAAGCGAGGTGAATGGGGGTGGAGCCAGCAGGGCGCTATGGGAAGGCGGATCTGACGGTCCGGAAGGGGAGGTGACAGGATCACGTGGTAAAGGGGATATAGGTGGGAGCCCGGAAGGGCTCCGGGTCAGTTCTTGGAGTGAAGAAGCTGAACCACGTTGGGTGGCCGGAGGGGATCCGCGCCATCAGCCACGTGGCTGGAGGAGCTTCGGCACACCGTCGGCCAGCGGTGTGCGCAGTGGGGGAGCGGAAGGACTGACGAGGAAACGCGTGAGGAGACACTGGTCCGCTGTCAGGACCAGCGGGGTGCGAGCAAGAAGCTAAATAAAAGAGCAACGGAGACCAGCAGTGTGTGACGAAGTCTTTTATTACATTGGGGTCAGAAGTGCTTAGAGATGTCAAAATATCTCAAGAAGAAAAATCAACCTACGCCTTCTTCAGAGGACGACGAGGACCTTCCTCCAGCGGTGGCGGTCCCGAACACGGAGGACGCGGGCGGGACTGCGGCGAGCGACATGACAGGTGTACAAGATGTCGTCGAGGGAGCCGGGCCGTCTGCGAGGACGGCTGGCGGCTCGTAGCGGAGCAAATTGATTCGCTACGGGCCGTTTTGCTGGATTTGGTTACCCTGGTCGCGCCAGCGACGATGCCGGGACAGCCACGCGTTGGGCCTCTCCGGGGGAAACTTCGGGTGGGGCCGAGACATCCGCCATTGCGGCCTCTGCGAGGCTTCCCGCCTTCCCCGACACGCGGCAGGATGCCGCCATTTTGGGCGTGGCCACGACTGACTGGCGGGAAGCCGCCATCTTGTCACCGCCACGTTGGGCGCCCGCTTCGGGTGACAGCAGCGGGGGGACACGCAGCCACCGCCTGACGACTATTAAAGAATTTACCATCGGAGGGGATTGGAGCGCATTCGCTTGGCGCTTGGAATCGGCTGTCCGCTCCGCCAAGTGGACGGATGCAGAGGGCCTTGGAGGTTCTGCCAATGCTCCTCGATGACAAGTCCTTGAAATTGTTCCGCTCCATCACGGCCGCGAAGATGGCGACGCTGAAAGGGGCTTTCGACGAGATGGTGGAAGCATTCGAGCCTCCGGACGACGCACACCGTAGATTTGTCCAAAGACAACGGGCACCAGAGGAATCGCCTGTGGCCTTCCGTGGCACTGTGGTTGCGCTGACCATGGCCGCGTATCCCGAGACCAAGCCCGACTTGTTGGAGCCCTTGATACTGGGGAAGATGTTGGAACTGTCCAAGGACCTGGGCATTCCACTGCCCGTGTGCGGCCACGAGCAGCTGACCTCCCGGTTGGCTGCCAAGTGCCTCGACGCGCAGTTTAACTTGCGCCGTTGGGCGCTGATGGCCGCCTGGACGGGCGGTCCGACCATGGAGGGGAAGGCCGTTGGTTGGACACCGTCGAAGGCCGTATTCGTCCCGGACGAGGCGGGGCCTGGCGATCTCACTGCGGCGGCGGCTCAGTGGGTTCCACTGGGGGGAGCGGTATCGCGCTCGGGGCCCTCGTCGGTGGATCGCCGGGGAGCCGGGCGACGGGCGACGGGCTGACATGGCGTGTTACCGCTGCGGATGTCTCAGACATTTCGCGCGTGACTGCCGGAGTCGCCCTCATCCACCTCTTTGCCCGGAGTCCCCGACCAAGGACGCGCCATCGACGTCGGACGGTGACCCGTGTCAGGCAAGTCGGTACGCATCAGACACCCGGCAAGGCCTGTCATCTCATTCATCGTTTTCGGAGTGCGTTCCGGGGGCCTGTTCTAACGGGGGAACTCTAAGTGATCCGCGTCAGACGATGATACAGTGGCGGAAACTGGCTCGCAGAGTCGTTGCAGCTGCCACTGGGTCTTCGACCGTGCCGGGCTCTATACAGGGGTACGTCTGGTTTTCGATGCGTGTGTTGCCGCTAACGGGGGGAGTATGGGCATCATGGGTCAGGTCGAAGCACGCAATTTCCGTTGGGGATGTATCGGCTTCGGGGACGGTGTTGATCTCCAGGTCCCTCGCTGTGCCTTGCTTATTGGGGACCGATTTCCTGGCGAAGATGCAGATTCAGATAAGGGTTGCATTGAGTTACCGGCGGGCCGTAAGATTTTATTTTTGCCATCGCCGGACCTCCCGGTGCAGGCGCTGTCCGACGTTTCGGTCAACATTCCGCCGGGCTCGCAGATGCTCATTCCGCTGTGCTATCGAAAACCCGTGCCTGGGGTTGAGGGGGCGGGCGGGTGTGTTGTTGTCGCCGTCCAACGCTGTTACGGGTGGCCTGGCGCTGGTCGCAGCCCGGACGATTGTTCGGCCGGGTCAGCCTCCGTTTTTGCAAGTGTTAAACGGAGGCGCGGACAATGTTGTGGTGCCGACAGGTATGATCTTGGGCCATGCCATGACCGCTTTCACGGCCCATGATGATCCGGATCGCCAGGGTGTCGTGGAAGGGGGTTTCGGCCTCTACGTCGCAGGACGATCGATGGATCACCGGGTTGTGTCAGGAAAACGCGTCCCTGACTACGTACCAGCGGTCCGCGCTTTGTGCGCTGCTGTCCAAATATTCCGACTTCTTTAGCAAAGATTGATTTCGATCTGGGACGTACCTCGCTGCTCTCCCATCACATTGATACCGGGGATGCTAGTCCCATTCGGATGAATCCGCATCAGTTGAGCCCAGCGGAGAGGGATCATGTCCGCGGCGCAGTAGATGATATGCTGGCCGCCGACATCTCTCCGTCCAACAGCCCATGGGGCGCTCCGGTGGTCCTGGTAAAGAAGAAGGATGGTAGACTGCGATTTTGTGTTGATTTTCGGAGGTTAAACAAAGTGTCGGTTGCAGACGCTTACCCCCTGCCGCGTATGGATGATTACCTCGATGCCTTGTCTGGGGCGACATTTTTTTCGACTCTTGACCTCTCTTCGGGGTTCTGGCAGCTCCCCCTGGACGAATCTTCAAGGGAAAATGACGGCTTTCCGTACGCCGCAGGGCCTGTTTCAGTTTAATTGTCTCCCCATGGGTTTGAACGCCACCCCTGCTAAGTTCCAGAGGTTGATGGAACTCGTGTTGACCGGTCTGTAGTGGGGACACGTGCCTGATATATTTGGACGACGTCATTGTTTTCAGCCGCACGTTTGAGGAGCATCTTCAGAGATTGGATGCTGTTTTTGCTAGGGTGCGTTCCGCCAATTTGAAATTTAAGCCCAAGAAGTGTCACCTTTTGTAACACTCCGTGCGTTATTTGGGTCACATTGTTAGCCCTGATGGTGTAGCCACGGACCCGGACAAAACGGCGTGTGTTCGGGACTGGCCGACTCCGGCCACGGTGGGAGACGTACGTCGATTTGTCGGGTTCGCTTCCTATTACCGCAGATTCGTTCCAAATTTTGCTACGATCGCTAGGCCGCTGCACCTCCTTACGGCAAAGAACCAGAGGTTCAGATGGGGGCCGGCGGAGGAGCGGCGTTTCACAGCCTACGCGATCGCTTGGCATCAGCGCCGACGCTGGATTACCCTGATTTCGCTTTGCCTTTTATTTTGGATACCGACGCTAGTGACACGGGTATTGGCGCCGTCCTATCGCAGTGTAAAGGTGGCGTCGAGCGCGTTGTGCCTTACGGGAGCCGCGTTCTCTCTCTGGCGGAGACCCGCTATTGCGTCACCCGGCGGGAATTGTTAGCTATTGTGCATTTTGTCCGACAATACCGCCCGTGTTTGTATGGCCGGAAATTCATTGTGCGCACGGACCATGCGGCCTTGCAATACTCCCTGAAAGTTGACCAGCCATCTGGCCAGCTGGCACGATGGCTGGAAACTTTGCAGGAGTTCTCGTTTGATGTTCAATACCGTAAGGGCTCGCGTCACGCTAATGCGGACGCGCTCTCCCGACTGCCGCAGGGGTCCACCTGCGCGTGTGCCTCTGGCACGAATAGGTGCACGCGGGTTCCACAGCCCCCGTGGCCTGTCATGTCCGCTGTGGAGATGCCCGCGGCTTCCACGTGTCCGGAACCGTCTGACGGGGTTTTGAATTTGCCGCGTTCCGTGTGAGTTCGTGAACAATTGCTCGATGACTTGCTTGGGGCCTTGCGGAGTCAGGCTGCAAAGTCGAAGGGGTATCCGTCATCTGATGGGAAGCCGGGAGCAGCTCTCCGTGACGGGTTGTTGATGTGGAGAGAGGACTTGCAGGGTCGCTGGCACCTTGTTGTGCCGTCGTCGTTGCGATACGAGTTGATTCGGATTCTGCACGCTGAGAAGTTGTTACATCTCGGGGTGCAGAAAACCTTGTTGACGTTGCAACATGATTATTTTTGGCACGGCATGACTACTGACGTCGTCGGGCACATTCGGGCGTGCTCCGACTGTGCCCGGCGGAAGCCGCCCAAACAACCGTATGTTCCCTCGGTGCAGTCGATTAAAGTGACGTGGGTTAACGAATTGGTGACGTTGGACATTGTGGGGCCCTTTCCACCGTTCGCTCGGGGGAACACATTTTTGTTGGTCGGGGTCGAATATCTTTCGCGATGGCCAATGGCTTGGCCTTTGCCCGACCAGTCGGCGTCGTCTATCATGGAGGCATTCCTGTTCGGGTACGTCATGGACAAGGGGGCGCCGGAATGGCTGCTTACGGACCAAGGGCAAAAATTTTCTTCAAACCTATTGCGGGATGTGTGCGACGCACTGGGAACTAAGAAAGTTCGGACCTCTCCCTACCATCCACAAACTGATGGGATGGTCGGACCCTGTCGGCCATGCTCTGCCATACGGTTAGCGAGAAGCAGGCCGATTGGGATTTGCATATCCCGGGAGTGCTCTCCACATACCGGATGGCACCACATGCGTCGACGGGGTATTCACCTTTCTTTTTGATGTACGGTCGCGAGAATGTGCCGCCTGTGGAGGTGCAACTTGACACGCGGGCGAAGGGTCCTGTTATACCCCTCCCCGAGTATATTCGCGAATACGTTCGGCGCGTGTCGGAGGCGCGGAACGCGGCCCTATTCGCTACGGCCAAGACCCAGGCCCGGAACGAACGGTGCACCCGGCGCTCTCATCGTGGGTCCCCTTGGCGAGTGGGGGACATGGCCTGGCTCCACTGCCCACAGGTGCCGGTGGGGACCTCCCCTAAGTTGCACAAACCCTGGCAAGGGCCGGTGGTGCTGATTGAGGTCCCTAGTCCACAGTCCGCACGCGTTCGGGTCGGGTCGTGACGTTGGTACGCTCACACGTCCCAATTGAAACCCTACTTTGCCCCGCGTGTCGATGCGTCATCTCCTAACGTTGCCTTGCCGGGGTCTGTCGCGTCCGACGCGCCACTGCCCTTGCCTGTTCAACCTGCAAGCGCGCCTGTCGTGCCTCCTGTAGACGGGCCGACGGTGATCCTACCGGACAAAGGGATTTCTGCACCGGGTGGGCCTACCACGGCGACGGGGGCACCTGCTCCCGCTGCCCCTCCAACCCCGCCGAGGTTGCAGCTGCAAGGGGCCCCGATTACGGGCCTCTGGTGAGCGGGGTGCTGGGAAGGACAGGCCTCTACCAGCGGCGGATAATTCCATTTCCGCCGCTCCTCAAACCCTGTCGGGACTGCGATCTCCGAGGGCGCCGCTTCTCGTGAAGGACGGGCCGGCAACCCGCACTCGTTCCAGATCCCTTCCCTTTCGTTGATTGTGTTCGTCGTTATTGTGCTCTCCGTTGTGTTTGTTGTGATTCGTGAATGTGTTGCCGTCGCTCGCATTATTTGATTCTGTTTCAGCCGGGATGGCTGGTCTTTTACATCGGGGGGGGGGGGGGGGGGGGTCATGTAATGCGAGCGTAAACGGGGTTCGCTGCTGGGCTCTGGCCTAATCATACGGCCCGGGGTATTGGGGGGCGGAGCCCAGTATGGGGGCATATGGGAGGTCCCGCCGTTCACCTCGGGTCCAATCGGAAGCGAGGTGAATGGGGGTGGAGCCAGCAGGGCGCTATGGGAAGGCCGGATCTGACGGTCCGGAAGGGGAGGAGACAGGATCACGTGGTTAAGGGGATATAGGTGGGAGCCCGGAAGGGCTCCGGGTCAGTTGTTGAAGTGAAGAAGCTGAACCACGTTGGGTGGCCGGAGGGGATCCGCGCCATCAGCCACGTGGCTGGAGGAGCTTCGGCACACCGTCGGCCAGCGGTGTGCGGAGTGGAGGAGCGGAAGGACTGACGAGGAAGCGCGTGTGGGGCGCGCGTGAGGAGACGCTGGTCCGCTGTCAGGACCAGCGGAGTGCGAGCAAGAAGCTAAATAAAAGAGCAACGGAGACCAGCAGTGTGTGACAAAGTCTTTTATTACAGTATTATGCCCTGGCTACTTCACTTCTCTTACACTTACCCTTATCTGACCTATTAATCAGCTAATCTCCCCCCCCCATGCCCTGGCTACTTCACTTCTCTTACACTTACCCTTATCTGAACTATTAATCGGCTAATCCCTCCCCCCACTCCTTGGCTCCCCCCCCCCCTTATCCTATATAATCACGGTTCTCTAAATAGCTCTCTTTATTCACTACAGTAATTTCGCTGTGGCGGTTCCACCTTGAAGACAAGAGGCTTGTGTTGCTTCCGAAACGTCGTGATTTAATTGAGTTGTTCTCATTTGTTTATTTAATTTGCGATTTCATTTATTTACCATTTTATTTATTAATTATTTATTATTGTTGTGCGCAGGTTCCAGTGTAAATCCGCGCCACTCTGCGTGCCAGACCACAGGCCCGGTCGTAACCCAGCCTTCATTCCACCCAGCAATCTCCAGCCCCTCAGGTGGCTCTGTCTCATGCTGAGCCACATCAACAGTCCCAGCGACTTCTACGTGCAGCAGGTAAAGCGCTCGCCGGGCCCCAGCAAGCGATTTGCGTCTCTTGCACATGTTTTGGCCCTGGGGTCGGACCGTGCTCCGTGCATGATTGTTGTACGGTGTGTGGCGATGCGTGTAACAACAAAAATAGCTTTTTGCAACAAATGCAAAATAATGCTAGAAGCGTATCTTTCAATGGGCAGTGCCTTTCTCGTCGTCGCTGCGGACATGGATTTTGTTTTCAGGTAATGCCTGAAGTGGGCGCCTCTGTGGCGAGATGTTAACTACCTCGCCTCGTATACAGGAAGTTGTGGGTTCAATCCTGACCCTGACGCCTGTAGATATGTAGTTTGTATGTCTCTGTCTCAGTCGTGTCGATTTTTCTCCGGGCACTTCAGGTTTTTTTCTTCATTTAGAATAAAAATCATGCATTTAAATTATTTGGGGTGCTATACATTTCCACGTGCTAAGATACTTCGTTATCATTTGTGATAGCCTGGTCACTTATAAAAAAGAGCTAAATCGCTCATTGGGCCTTACGTGGTAAAATCCAAAATAGTGAATAGTTTAAACTAGTGACTCGAGGAGCAGTCCCAGTCACCCAACTGTGTTGCCACTCACCGCCGTCACGGAGACTGCATCGATGTGTAGCTCGACGCTGATGTAAATTTTCTAATGAAAATAAACATGGAATTTGACTAAAGGTTTTAAGCTGCTTTTGAGTTGCCAGGAGGATGAAGGTTTAAAGCTATGTGGGTAACTCTTCTGTTAGTGTACATATTTAAAAATAAATCGGCGATCGTGGTGTGCTCAGTGGGCTTTACCTGGTAAAATAAAAATGTAGTCCGGCTGTTTGAACGCGATATGTTTATTGTTATATCGACCTATTGAGCATGTCCCATGGTTACAGGTGAGAGGACACGCGGGCCAGGTCTTTATTCTTCAGTTTGTCCGCGAGCGGGGCCCACAGTTGTCCTGGCAATGCAGTCTCACCGTGCTTGTCCTGGCAGAGCGGTCTCACCGTGCTTGTCCTGGCAGTGCGGTCTCATCGTGCTTGTCCTGGCAGTGCAGTCTCACCGTGCTTGTCCTGGCAGTGCAGTCTCACCGTGCTTGTCCTGGCAGTGCAGTCTCATCGTGCTTGTCCTGGCAGTGCAGTCTCACCGTGCTTGTCCTGGCAGTGCAGTCTCACCGTGCTTGTCCTGGCAGTGCGGTCTCATCGTGCTTGTCCTGGCAGTGCGGTCTCATCGTGCTTGTCCTGGCAGTGCAGTCTCATCGTGCTTGTCCTGGCAGTGCAGTCTCACCATGCTTGTCCTGGCAGTGCTGTATCACCGTGCTTGTCCTGGCAGTGCAGTCTCACCGTGCTTGTCCTGGCAGTGCAGTCTCACCGTGCTTGTCCTGGCAGTGCAGTCTCACCGTGCTTGTCCTGGCAGTGCAGTCTCACCGTGCTTGCCCTGGCGGTGGAGTCTCACCGTGCTTGTCCTGGCAGTGCAGTCTCACCATGCTTGTCCTGGCAGTGCTGTATCACCGTGCTTGTCCTGGCAGTGCAGTCTCACCGTGCTTGTCCTGGCAGTGCAGTCTCACCGTGCTTGTCCTGGCAGTGCTGTATCACCGTGCTTGTCCTGGCAGTGCGGTCTCATCGTGCTTGTCCTGGCAGTGCGGTCCACAAGGAAGAACGTAGGGTTGATGCCTGGATGGCATCTGTCTTAAAAAATTCCATGAAAACATTGGCTACAACTGGAGATAAGGGAGAACCCATTGGGGGGTACCTTCAACTTGTTTGTAGAATATTCCATTCCAGGTGAAGTAAGTGTTGGTGAGGCAGTCTAACCAAGGCCGGTACATCAGTATTCAGTCCTTGTTGGACCAAATCTTCAATGATTGCAATGGTGTCAGGTTAACAAAGATACTACATCGAAACTGACAAGCAAATTACCTGGAGATAGTGAGATGTCCTTAATTATAGATACCAAGTGAGCTGAGTTAAGTACAGCTGATGTGGTCTTGCCAGTGAATGGAAGCAAGGTCTCAGACAGAAATCGCGCCAGTTTTGTAGGTAAGGTGAGTCAATGGTAGAAACGATAGGACGGAGCGGTGTACCTTTTTACGGATTTTTGGTAAGCCATAAAATCTGGGTGGTCTTAGCAGCAGAGGATTTTAGAGAGAGCCGCTTGTTTGGTTCCATTAAAGATGTCGAATCAGTGATGATATTGTTGGTGTTCGTAACCAGGCGGTTGGTAGGATCTCTATTGATTTTGGTATAGCTGCCATCATTAAGTAGGTCCTGAATTGTATTTTTGTATGTAGTTTTGTCTATGATGACAGTGACATTGCCCTTGTCGGCTGAGAGGATGAATCTCATCTCTATTTTTGAGTTGAGAAAGCTCAAAGCGCTCATCCTTGCTGATGTTGCTAATAGGTGTCTTAGTATTTTTGAGGATTGCAGCGATTTCCGATCTTGCCACGTCTGCAGGAATGTGTCCCAAACCCTTAAGGGCTACGTCGACCTGGGCAATGATATCATCAACTGGGATGTGTTTAGGGGTGTCTGCGAAATTCAACGCTTTAGCTAGAACCGATTTTAGGCTGTCGGAAATTGGGCTGTTACTCTGATTGATAACAATCTTGTCACCGTCTAACTTTTTAATGTGTGGATCTGGCTTCTTCTTGGACAGGAGGTTGAACTTGGAAATCTTTGCATTTAGCTGACATTGAGGCAGCTGAAGAGGCTGTCATGTTATCAATCAGATGTCGACATTTTTTCCGTCAATGTTAAGTGGGATTGCAAGAGAGTCTTGTCTAAATTGTATCGTTCAAATCGGAGCAATCTTATTCTCTCTGAGATCAGGGCTAGGCCGGCCCTGAACAAGATCCGTTTAGCATTAGGAGAAGTAACAGCAGTAGGTGTTTGTAAAGGCGATCGGTATTACCTTAGTGTCGCGGCATCTCTTCAGAAAAGTGAGCGACTTGATCAGATGAGTCTTCTTGTCTCGAAGTTTGTTAAAAGATCTAATAGTTGTGTGGAAACCCTCCCCGTAGAGGCAGTTAAATCTTGACTTAAAGAGTTCGTGACTGCAGGAATAAAAAAAAACAGCGGACGAGCTGCTGATTGACATGCTAATCTTACATTAACAGATTGACATGCTAATCTCTCACAATACAATGGCCACCTCCACAGCTTCGTACTCGTGGAGGTATATCAGCTCTCCGATCTTACATTTGTAATGTGAGGATATATCCGGGTCATTGATGGATTACAACTCGTCACGATGATTTGCTCTGCCGGTCCTGGTCCATAGCCAATGAGGGGAAGCCTAGGGACGTGGCCCTGACGTAATGGAAAGGTGACAGCTGTATGTAGAGGATTGGTTTTGCTGGCTTTAGCCACAGCCAATGGGGAGACGAGTCAGGGGCGTGGTCCCGGGAGCCTACGGTGGAGTCTGGAAGATTCCATAGAGGCTAACCAGGATTGGTGGAAACGTACCACGTGACCCGGGTATTAAATAGGGGTGGAGACGAAAAACACGTGGTCAGAACTGGAACGAACGAAGGGAAGAGGCCACGCGAGAGCGGGGGGTCCAGGCTGCCACGTGGCTGCGCGCGTCTCTCTCTTCCTATCCCTCTCACGCTGTCTGTCAGCAGCGTGAAGGAGTGTGTATAATGAAAGACGAATAAAGACCGGATTCCAGAAGTCGCTTCAACGACCTTTATTACACATTTACACGCAGATTCCATCTCTAGCCCCGCCCACTTACCCTTGGGCTACACCCATCTCAAACCTATATAACATCCTGCTTCAGGAGCTGTTGTATATGTCGGATCTTTAAAAATTTATAAAAACAATAACAATTAAATGAAGATAAAAAAACGCATAATTATCGAAAGTTATGCTAATTTATGTAATTATGCTAATTAGGGATATAATCGTGTTCGGTTATGCAAATATATGTGATTATACAAATATATTTGGTTATTATAATTAGGCTTAGCTTCGTTATCTAGGGTCGTATTATCAATCGGAAAAATACAACTAGTATGAAGTTATCCAAGTGTGATGTAATTATGCTAAATTAAGCCCGGCTTCGTTGTCTAGGGTTGTATTATCAATCGGGATAATACAATTATTTTCGCTTTAACATTTACTGATTATGTCTTGGTGTGTATGTCAGGTCTCCAAATTCAAATCTCAACGCAGGATACAGTTCTTATAAATAAGATTATTACGCATGAACTCAGGCAGAAACCACTCAGACTCTTTAAGCAATTTTAATTCTAAGCAAAAACATAACACTCTAATTCGTGAACTCTCATGCTTGGAATTATCCACAGTATCACTGGGGAAATTCCCCTGATTGATCCGTACATTTAACCATCAATACGTTGTTGAACTGGGCAACCGAACAATTGATTAATTCCACCGAGTAACACGAGCATATACAGCGATAGGGAAAAGTCCTTAACATGCATGCGACGATATTCATACGAAAGGCAATAAAAAGATTATCAGTATATCCCGAAGGCAAAAGTATACGTCAACAGATTCATCGGCACGATTATATAATTAACTAAATGTCTTGGGACAATGTGTGCGGCCATGTACGCCTGCTTATGCGAGATGCTTATCTTGCGCTAAGGCTTCAATTAATTCGTGGGCAAGATTCTGAGATCAAAAGAAAGGTTTAACACCATATTCTCCCGGTGAGCGTGTAGATTCGTAACGAAGGTTTCAAACGTTTAGTTTACATCGATGAGTCTATTGGTAATTTTGATACGATTAAAAAGAAGAATAACGACTGAAGTACTTATAAACGACCGTATTCATATCACTCGATGAGAACCAATGTCTTCACGATCTGCTAATGGTTCATGCACTCTTATAATGAGCCGGGTACGGGTACGGGAACCCATTTGCGACCCTGGTGCGGCCGGGTACGGGTAAGGAATCAAAACTCGTTTGCGACCTATGCTTTAGACCGGTGCTCTGGCGAATGCCGAATTACACAACACACTTTTTGCCAGATCGCATTGTGTATATTTTTTGTTTTTATTGCTGTAGTTATTAGTCATGAAAAATGTATATACGTCCAGTATATTCATTATTTAAGTTGTATGCAGTGTATAATGTACTGTATAAATATTTGACACTGAAATCAAACATAGCTACTTTTTTGTCACGCACACGGTGCTGATTGCCGGACTGGTTACAACCATTGGAGTGGTTTTGCCGGTCTCGCCTGATCGGCTTGGGACTGCAGGATGATGTTGGAAGCTGGATAATCATGCTGGGGATAATCGATGATCAGCTGTAGTTAGTATAAGGAGTGGGTTTTTCACTAGAGCCCTGTGCTCTAGCTTTAACTCGCTTTGCATCGTAAAACAATACTTTGCCTTTTGTGGTTTCCAGGTGAGCACGACGAAGTGCTTGCTGGAGCTGAAGGGCGCTCTGCAGCGCTTCTACCGGGACTACCGCAATGATTGGACGGTCGTGCATCCCATTGTGGGGCAGCTTTGTGTTGCCCAGTTCAGCGCAGACCAGCAGTGGTACCGTGCCCAGGTCATCGGTATGTGCGGAACCGGTAGTCGCTAATGCCACGGATTGGCTTGGTTTATGGGGTTAATATTAAGCATGTTAGCATGTAAGCTATACAACTTATAAGCCCCCACACTGAGCTATATAGCTCTTTTTCAATAGCAACCTGGCTATCATAAATTATAGCTCATCATGTCTAAATGTATATCAGCCAAACACTCTTAAATCCGTGATGTTGATTGTAAATGTGGAGAGGAAAATCCGGAGGACCTGGAGAAAAATCCATGCAACCACGGGGAGAACATACAAACTCCAAATATACAGCAGGTGTCAGGGTCAGGATCGAACCCACGACTTCCTGTATACAAGGTGAGGTAGTTAAGATCTCGCCACCTTGTATCCTAATACAGTAAAACCTTTGATTGTGAGCATAATTCGTTCCGGAAACGTGTTCTTAATCCAAAGCACTCGTATATCAAAGCGAATTTCCCCAGAAGAAATAAGGGAAATTCAGATGATTTGTTCCATAACCCAAAAAGATTAATATAAAAATTATTAATACAAACTACCTTTTTATATTTTTATTATTAAAATTTTATATGAAGTAATCAAATTTATTCATTAAACCTTCTTGGTTCTTTCGGTAAAGTCACGTAGAAGGGAAGTAATAAAATAATAAAAATAAAACATAATAAAATAATTCTCACGACGTTTCGGCTACAACGCAAGCAGCCGTCTTCAGGTGAAGAATGAGACACTGCCAAGCTAGGAGCTTATATATAAGCTGGGTTGGAGGTGGAAGAAGAGCGCCTTAACAAAAAGAATGTGCATATCAGTAGGAATTTAGCATATTCATAGGAAATGCGTAGGAGGTGGGCGGGGGGGGTTTCAAAGTCATATTATGCCCATGCATTATGCAGGATCAGCAGCACCAAGGGAGGGTGCAGGGAGTAGCATTAACAAAGGAAAGGAATGTTAATAGTATGTAGCTGGAGTTACTAAACAACCACGTAGAAAACTAAAGTATAAACTACATAAAAAACTAAAGTATAAACTGCATAGCATCATCAGTATACTTACTATACTCTACAATAAGCTGAGTTACTAACAGCAAGTAATACATTACAATTCTACGTCGTAAAAATTATATAATATGCTTCCATCTAAACTGTATTCTCTTACATCACACGAGCATACACCGTACTATATACTGCCATAGATAAACCCAACATTAAATTATATACTGTATTGCTATAAACCACATTTTAATATAACACTATGTATTATTCTACCCACCCTAATGTGTATCACACTGCTATATGTTTACTATACAATTACGATACTATATATTACTTTGTACATTCTATTAAGCATATAAATGTTATACTATTTGTTATTATACACTGTACCATTGACTGTCGTGTCAATGGGTGAGTCGTGGGGGGGGAAACTTGCAGCGGAGCAAAGAATCCATTCCCTGCGGAGAATACAATGCCAGTGAGTGGAACGCGGTCTGAAAGTCACCGTAAACGTGAACACAATCAGTTAAGATCCGAAATGGTTTATTACGTCCTTCCAATGATTGCTAAGCCAGAATCCATCTTCTCGGTTGAAATTGTCTCTGTGTTTGTATATGTGGATCGCCTCATGAACGAATCTCTCATGATAGCCAGATGGCTTGCAGAGAACCTGTCTTGGAGAAGTCAATGTCATGTGAGCCCACTGAGTTGTTTGTCCTACCGTGTTTCAGGTCTGCTTTATGTTCACGGATGCGGTCCGAGACATGTCGTTTGGTTTCTCCAATGTAACTGCTACCACAGAGGCAACTTAGTTTGTAGACGCCAGGGTACTGTATGTCTGGAACCACATCTTTTACAGATGGGACCAGATCACGGATTTTATGTACTGTGTTGAATCGGACCTGGATCTTGTGTTTAATCAGGATTTTGGAGATCTTTTTTGTGACCCCAGCAATGTAGGGTAAGGTGATGGTCTTGAAAAGCTCCTCAACAGGATCCTTCTTGATGGTTGGAGTGATGGCTTTGCGGATTGTGTAGTCGGAGTAACCATTAGCCTTAAGAGCTTGGCGTACGTGTTTGAGTTCACTGGCAATGTGTTCCTGGTCGGAGATGCATTGGGTTCTTCTTTAATACTGTGCAAATCGTCCACGTAGACTTGTTATAAAATCTTGCGATGTCGGTCACTCGCATACCTTATTCGTGCTTCGATGATTTCCTTCTTAACTTCCACAGTAATCATCTCCTTCTTCTTACCACCTTTTCAACCTTTTTCTTCATGGGTGCCATTGTTGCAGTACAGTTACTAAAGAACAGTGACTACACTTGGACACTAAATAAAAAAATGCTTCACGCACACACGTGGTCACAACACTATAGTAAACAGTATACTGTATGCTCGCACGGATATTGACTATACGAGTGAGGCACGCCGACTGAGACCGAGCATTGGAGACGATTACCCACAATCCCGCAGTGAGAGAGAGAAGAACCATCGGCTCAGTTGTGATCATGTGACGCTCGGCAGACAAAGCGTATACTGTACGTACTACAGTACTCGTATTGCAAGACCTCGCTCATTTATCAAATTAATATTTATTTTAAAATTTTGCTCGACTTGTAAAACACTCGCAGACCAAGTTACTCGCAATCCAAGGTTTTACTGTATCTTTCATTTACATTTTGCTGTATTCTGTAAGCAACCATATAATATTTTACATGCTTTTGTTAATCTGTTAGCGTATCAGCCTTGTCGCGCCATTTTAGGCCAAGGGGTTTGTTCGTCCATACTTTACCACTTTGGGGAATGGAGGTTGGTGCAGTGGGACCGGACCGGATACATTACTCGCCACTGACAGACATGGCCATGGCTCGAGACGCAGGTCCGCTGGGTTTACTACCCATAGCTCCGTGCATTAACCGTTCCTCCCCTAGATGCTTCACGTGCAAATATGCTGACAAGCGTGATAATTCGATATAATTTTGTGTTTTAAAGAATATTTTGAAGACAACTCAACTGCAAAATAAATTGATTCTCTTAAATTCCTGTAAAAAAAACTGGCTTGGCGGTGCTGTCTGGACAAGGCTTTTGCGGCTGTTTGGCCCATCGGTGCTCTGGGGTTGATAAACAAATGGGTTCCATGTGTTCGTGGAAACTCAACAGCGGTTCTTCCTCTCTCCACTTTGAGAATTAAAATGTCGCCACCGTCTCAGAGACACTGATGGATGTTGGGTGGCAGGGTGGCGCAGCGCTATCACTCACTCGTGCCTTTGCAGCAAAGAGGCACCTGGCCTCCGTTACCGACTAGGGTGCCTTTCGATGTGAAGTTTGTATGTTTTCCCCCTTGTTATGGACGGGGCTTTCCTCAGGTTTTCTTGTTTCTTCAGTAGCCGAAATAAAACATGCACGGTGAATAGTATTGGCCAAACATTTCACGCTCACAAAAATACCTGCAAACATTGGTCAGTTGGGATTATTACTACTGCAAGATGTTGGCCAGTACCGACCTGGAAAATTATCTTGACTTGCCGAGGTGTTCCTGTTAAACAAGCTGTAGTAGTAATCCATATGTTATAATGGATGTGTTATTTTTGTGAAAATCCATTTGGTGACAGAGACTTGGGCTGAGCACAGTTTTTGAACTCGGCACGTCGGGGTTTGCCGAGTTCAGTTTTCGTAGCAGATTACAGGACACGCCCTCAACTGTTGCTTTAAAATTACATTTGAGAGAGTACGGTAATTTAGAACGTGCGTAATGCTTTTCTATGAACTTAATGATCTAAGTACATTTTCTGGAGATGGGTTTAACACCAGGGCCTGAACTGGTCCCAAACTCACCCTTCAACAGCGAACCCTGACCAGCGTGGTAGGCTATTGGTCAAACAACCCCAGTGATTGACAAAGAGTTGGGGAAGCTTTCATCCAGCAGTGTAAATATAAAAGGGGGCTGTACATTAACTATAATATTTGGGTCTTTCGGTAAAGTCACGTAGGTACAAAAATAATAGATCACGACGTTTCGATCGCAACACAAGCAATCGTCATCAGGTGCGACAACCACAGCAAGAGAAAACTGCTCAAGTAGGCGAGAGATCTGCTGTGGCACGAGGTTATATAGGCCTCGGCAGTAGGGGGGGGGGAAGGAAGCGGGGCAGAAAGTGGACCCCGCAGCAGCCCCCGGGTCACTGGAGTAAAGTGGACCACCGCGGCAGCACTGGAGAGATCGGCTGCAGGGGCCTCTATGACCTCGTGCCACGGCAGCTCTCTCCCACGTGATGACGATTGCTTGTGTTGTGATCGAAACGTCGTGATTTATTTTATTTTATTTCTAACTACGTGACTTTACCGAAAGAACCAAAGAGTATTTTTTTTCTTTACTTGATGAGATCTCACATTGTGCATCGTAATCAACGTTTTTGGGTTTAGATCGCGTTATTTATAAATGTGTCGTAACCCTCCACCACCCGACACGGCCAATCAGTAAAAAAAGTGTCACGTTGACCAAAGACAAATAGTTCACTGCTTTAGCCCACCGGTGTGTTGAAGCGTGAAACCACAACATTTACAATTTGAGTACGACGTTTCGCTGGTGGTTTCACGCTTCAACACACCGGTGGGCTAAAGCAGTGAACTATTTGTCTTTTGTCAACGTGACACTTTTTTACTGATTGGCCGTGTCGGGTGGTGGAGGGTTACGACACATTTATAAATAGCGCGATCTAAACCCAAAAACGTTGATTATGAATAATATTGGTCGCGAAAGCCTACGTGTTAAATTGTGCATCGTTACAGCCAGAGCAGTGGTTCTTAACCTTTACTGCAACCTGCACCCCTTTGGTTCTCAATCGTTAAAAAAATATATGTTAATAAACACATAGGGTTTGATTAAACAGTAGTTGTACTTACGTACCCGTGCTTAATTTGTTTTCGATTATTTACCTTCTAAAATGATCTGCCATATCTCGCAGATCCAGAAAGGGCATCTCGCACCCCCATGCTAAGAACCACTGATGCAGATAGACATAGCTGGCTCGTATAGAGGCCGACCGAAATTTGGTTTCGGTTTCGGCGCCGAAAGTTGGCAAATGGCCTCTTTCGGCATAATTTCTGTTTCGGCCGAAGCCAAAAAGTTAACTTTCAGTTTACTTTAGGTTTCGGCCGATACTGATATTGACTTTCGGTCGTCATTCGTCAACCGAAGATCTATTTTTAGAATATAATGCGAGTGCTACGTCTCACTCTGCCTATCGGACGGCGGTAGGCAATCCGATGCGATAGGCTGCAAACACACACACACACACACGTCAGCAGCAGCAGCTTGGGAGCGAGGTTACAGCCGCAACCATGGTTTGCTAATTAGAGGCCGACCGAAATTCGGTTTCAGATTTCGGCGCTGAAAGTTGGCAAATGGCCTCTTTCGCCATATTTTCTGTTTCGGCCGAAGCCAAAAAGTTAACTTTCGGTTTCGGCCAAAACTAAATTTTTAACTTACGGTCTGGTTTTGTTTTCAGCCGAAACCAGAAATTCAGTTTCGGTCGGCCTCTAGGCTCGTGACTGCAAAATTGTTGGCGATCGTCTTTGTGGTGCTGCTGTGCATAACTCCTCCCCCCGTAGGTTTACCAGGAAAGGGAGATGTGGAGGTGAGATACGTTGACTACGGGAACACAGAGCGCACCTCGGTGTCCTGCATACGCAAACTGGGCAACTCGTTTCTACAACTGCCAGAGCTGGTAATGAAAATAGCTTGCATTGACCCAAGTTATGACCCACCACACATGGCCCCATGGTACAAGAGGACTGTACCTAAAATCCGATGATGATGATGATGGCTGAATTTAACTACCGGCAAAACATCACAGTACTCAAATTTTAAATGTTGTGGATTTACTCTCCACACACGGTGTGCTGTACTAGTAACGAATTGGCACATTTTATTTACGTGACAAACATTACCAATTGGATGTGTCAGGTGGTGACAGGTTAATCACACATTTATATTTATGTGACCTAACCCCAAAAATCCTCTTATGAATGATATTGGTCGCGATGCCTCCTACGTATTAAACTGACCTCCCTGTTTATTTGGATATATATCACACACACTCTTAGTTTTTTTCGGTCAAGTCACGTAGGTAAAAAATAATAATAAAATAAAATAATAATAAATGAAAATAACTAAATTAAATCACGACGTTTCGGAGGCAACACAAGTCTCCGTCTTCAGGTGGGACCGTCACAGCCAGATTTACTGTATCAAGTGAAGGGAAATCCAAGAGGCAAGATCTTATATACTGGTTAAGGGGAGGGGGGGAGGAGATAATCTAAATGTAAGCACCTCCGCAAGAATTACGACCGGTGTTGGCTTCCAAAACCAAAAAATAGCAGCACTGTTAAACGCTGGGGATGTCAACAACTCGGTAAAATAGACTAGTACCTCGACTAGTACCTCTACGGGGAGGAATTTTACCTATCTGTTAGAGTTGTTAACAGACGAGACAGGAAGTCACAGCTTCTCAAGACGCTAGCCTTCCTCAAGAGATGCCGCGATAACAAGATAATACCCATCACTTTCACACTCACATCTGTTGCTGTATCTTCACTGAACTCAAAACAGATTTTATTTAAAGCTAGCCTATCACTAATCTCAGAGAGAATAAGGTTACTCCGATTTGAACTCGATAGTTTAGATGACTCTTACCAACACATTTAATGCTAACACAAAAAATGTCCCCTTCTGATTGGAACCACGTTGATAGCATGACTGCTGCCTCTGCTGATTCACTGTCAGCCAAATGCAAAGCTAACCTGATCTCTAAATTCAACCTCCTATCAAAGAAGAAGCCAGAACCACACATCACAAAGCTGGATGTTAACAAGACCGTTATTAATCAGAGTAACATCCCGATTTCGGACAATCTGAAAACGGTACTGGCTAAAGGACTAAATTTCGCTGTCACCCCTAAACATATACCAGTCTAGGATGTGATTTCTCAGGTCGATGTATTCCTCAGAGGCATAGGACACATCCAAGCGGACGTAGCAAGAGCTGAAATAGCCACCATTCTCAAGAATGCTAAGAAACCCACTAGCAACATTAGCAAAAGCGAACGCTCTGAACTTGCACATTTAAAAAAGAGAGATGATATAGTCATCCTCTCGGCCGACAAGGGCAATGCTACGGTTATCATGGATAAAGACTCGTACAACAACAAAATCCAGAACCTACTCAATGATGGTAGTTACTCCAAAATTAAAAGTGATCCCACTAACAGCCTAACGACAAAAACCAACGAGATCATCACCAGTTCAACTTCCCTAATCGAACCAACCAAACTTCCCTCCCTAAAACCCTCGGCTGCAAGACCTCCCAGATTCTATGGTCTTCCCAAGATCCATAAAGAAGGCACCCCACTACGGCCAATCTTGTCCACGATCAACTCTCCTACCTACAAACTAGCCCGTTTTCTATCAGATACTCTGCTTCCCTTCACTGGCAAGACCACTTCAGTAGTACTTAACTCAACCCAATTGGTTTCTATGATCAAGGACATGGTACTGTTTCCTGACTATATCCTCGTCAGTTTTGATGTGGTCTCTCTGTTTACCAAAGTCCCAGTGCCTGACACCTTAACAATAATTGAAGACTTGGTCCAACATGGACTGAATTCGGATGTACCTGCGTTGGTTAGGCATTGCCTCACCAACACTTACTTTACCTGGAATGGCACCTTCTACAAACAGAATGAGGGTACCCCTATGGGCTCCCCCTTGTCACCAGTGCTAGCTAATGTTTTTATGGAGAAGTTTGAATCAGACGCCATCCAGACGTCTACCCTGCGTCCTTTCCTATGGAAGAGATATGTGGATGACACTTTCGTTATTTGGCCACATGGCCTCCCAGCATTGAACCATTTTCTGGACCACATCAATTCCAGACACACATCCATCAGATTCACCATGGAAGTGGAGAAAGATGGCAAACTACCATTCTTGGATGTTCTGTTTGAGATGAGACCTGATGGCTCCTTGGGACATTGTTTACAGAAAGGCCACCCACACAGATTCCTACTTGAAACCTGATTCCCACCACCACCCGGCTCAAGAATTCTCTCATCAAAACACTACCACAGAGCTCATTGCATCTCTGACCAACACCACCTGACCAGTGAATTGAAACATGTACATCTGGCCCTCAAGATGAACGGATACTCTGACCGTACTATCCGCCAAGCTGTTTCTCCCACCATACAGAAACAACCACCTGAAACTCCGATCAAAACCATCACGTTGCCATACATAGCAGGTGTGACCAAAATGATCTCCAAAATTCTAAACAAACATAAGATCCAGGTCCAATTCAGTACAGTACAAAAAATCTGTGATCTAATCCCATCTGTGAAAGATGTAATTCCTGACTTGCAATACCCTGGAGTCTATAAACTGAGTTGCATCTGTGGTGATTGTTACATTGGGGAAACAAAACGTCATGTCTCTGATCGAGTCCGCGAGCACAAGTCAGATCTGAAACACGGCAAAACTGAATCTTCCACCGTTGCTAATCATTGTTACAACGCTGTGGGCTCTCATGATATTGTCTTTTCCGAGATCAATGTGCTCTGCAAACCTTCTGGCTACCATCAAAGGTTTGTGCATGAAGCCATTCAGATATACAAACATAGACATAACTTCAACTGTGATGATGGGTACAAATTGAGCAATCATTGGAAAGATGTTATTAACCATGTAAACAAGATTTAACTACGCATATTATACCATCTTATTTGACTGGCACTAGTCTATTTTACCGAGTTGTTGACATCCCCAGTGTTTAACAGTGCTGCTATTTTTTGGTTTTGGAAGTCAACACCAGCCGTAATTCTTGCGGAGGTGCGTAACAGGTACTTTCCCCTTCTAGACCCTCCCCCCTCTCCCCCACCGTCTCAGTCCCTGACTGCCACATTTAGATAAGCTCCTCCCGCCTCCCCTTAACCAGTATATAAGATCTTGTCTCTTGGATTTCCCTTCACTTTATGCAGTAAATTTGGCTGTGACTGTCCCACCTGAAGACGGAGACTTGTATTGCCTCCGAAACGTCGTGATTTAATTTGGTTATTTTCATTTATTATTATTTTATTTTTACCTACGTGACTTTACCGAAAAAACCTAAGAGTATGAATCCTTGCAGTCACGAAAGCTTCAAATCTATATCACACACGGTGGTATTCCAAGAGTGTGATTAGGTTTTCAGCATTAGACGCTCGTGAGTAAAGAATGAACATTTACAGGGTCAAGATCTCTACTTGGCTCTCCATCAGTGTCTAGAGCAGCGTTGAGGAATGTGCTCACCCTTGCATTGCGTAACTTCCCTCAAACACACCGCACATCGTCGAGGATGACCACGTGGCTAAGGAAATGAGGGCCCCAGTAGTACACGGCTCTTTTAAGACTGTGATCCTAAAGGTCAAGGGTGCCACAGTGGTTAGGATATGTTAACTGCCTCACCTGGAATACAGGAGGTTGTGGGTTCGATCTCGACCCTGACAATGCCTGTTGTATATTTGGAGTTTGCGTGTTTCTCTCTCTTCATCGTCGTGTGGAATTTTCTCCGGGTCCCTCCATTTTTACACGCTTTCTATTTACCCACTCTGTTGTTGTCGTATCCTCAAATCTTGTAACTCAATTTTAACCCACTTCCCAATGTGGTATCGACTGCAAACTTGGTATACTTATGTCATACTGATGACAATACTATATTCTATCATTAAAATTTTTAATATATATAATTTTAAACATTATTACACGCTTTATATTAACTCAGTGTTGTTATCGTATCCTCAAATCTTGTAACTAAATTTTAACCCACTTCTCAATGTGGTATCGACTGCAAACTTGGTATAATTATGTCATACTGATGACAATATTATATTCTATCATTAAAAAATAAAAAATAAATATATTTTTAAACATTATTTTTTATATGTTGCTAGCGGGAAGTACCCGGCGTTGCCCCGGGGGAAAAATAAATGTTTAAGCCTTAAAAACATAACATATACAAATGTAAAGAAAACTTAGATCATTACCTCAATAATTAAAATAAATTTCGATTTAAAGCTTTCGTGACTGCAGGGATTCATCTTCTTGGTTCTTTCGGTAAAGTCACGTAGAAGGGAAGTAATAAAATAATAAAAATAAAACATAATAAAATAACTCTCACGACGTTTCGGCCGCAACGCAAGGTCGGTCTTCTCGACCGACCTGTTTCTTCACCTGAGGACGGCTGCTTGCGTTGTGGCCGAAACGTCGTGAGAATTATTTTATTATGTTTTATTTGTATTATTTTATTACTTCCCTTCTACGTGACTTTACCGAAAGAACCAAGAAGATGAATTAAAATAAAACCCAACACGCGGTGGAAATAAAAACTTACGCTCGCGCGCCAAGATTCGATTCTTTAAATCGAGCAAAGGAATCGAAGGTTGTAGATTTCTTTAGAATCGGCCTATTCCCGTTTAATCGATACCACAAACGCTCACCAGATATCGATTCTCGCCAGTCCTGTATGCGGGTTGACGCCACACACTTCATGGTGATTCCCCCCCTCCCCCCCCCCAAATACAAAAGTCTATTTTTAAACGTTTTACTTTGTGTACAGTATGAGAGCTAGCCACATGGCAAATTAAACTTTGTAGCCTAGTATATTATATCCATTATTTCCCCCCCCCCAGCCGCGCATTTGTGCGGGATACAGGGCCTACGTGGAGGGTTTGGGGGGGGGGGTGCGAGACGTCAGCAGGCACACTGCGTAACGCTGCCGCATGCGGGTGACATGACAGATGTGACATCACAGCTCACTTGCCGTTCAAAATATATCCATTATTGCGCCCCCCCCCCCCCCCCCAAAAAAAAAATACAAAAGTCTCTTTTTATAGTTTTTGCATGGTGTGCAGTCTGGAAAGTACCCACACGGCAAATTTCAAGTTTGTTGCATGTCGGGAAGTACGCTAAATATTTTGAATAGACACACATTCACAAATTTCCCTTTTATATATAGATGTTTCGGCTTGGGTTTAATTGTCCATGCTCAACTGACGTTGGCTGTAAATCACCACGGCCCCTTGCGTTATGGCAAGCTTTGCGGCCACTTTCTGGAGTCGTGGAGTTGTGCCATTATGAGTACGGTACATTTAATTAAAGCGTGTTTTTAAAAAAATATTTTTAAATCATTGGGCTGCTATACATTTCCATGTGATAAGTCAGCCACTTTGTTGAGCTATAATTTGTGATAGCCAGGTCCCTTCTGAATAAGAGTTATATAGCACAGTGGGCCTTAACTGGTAAAATTATAAATCTTTCAAATTTTTTTATCAGAGGAGTTTTAAATACTTGCAGAGGGCATTTTGCCAATACCCAACTATTCCTGCATTGCCTCTGCCAGCTCCCCCCCCCCCCCCCCGTTGTTGATGCGGTGTCCGTTGTGACAACCGCCTGCGTGTGTGAATGTGTGGCGATGCCCCACGCGGCCGCTGCGCTATCCAGGCGGTGCCGTGCACGCTGGCAGACATCCGCGCAGACGGAGAGTGCTGGACGGTGGCGGCCATGGAACGCTTCCACCAGATAGTGGACAACAAGCACCTGTGGTCCTTTGTTACCGGTCTGTAATGCATGGCAATGTATTGCTTGGCTCGCCACATGAACCTGACATGCACTGCGCTCACCACTTGAACACGACATGCAGTGCGCTCACCACTTGAATTTGACATGCAGTTAACTCATCACTTGAATGTGACATGCAGTGACCTCACCACTTGAATGTGACATACAGTGAACTCACCACTTGAATGTGACATGCAGTGAACTCATCACTTGAATGTGACATGCACTGAACTCGCCACTTGAACGTGAGAGGGGCGGGGGGCGTGGGGGAGAGGGGTGGGGGGCGTGGGGGGGAGAGGGGCGGGGGGAGAGGGGCGGGGGGCGTGGGGGAGAGGGGTGGGGGGCGCGGGGGGGAGAGGGGCGGGGGGCGTGGGGGGCTGCCCCTATGGAGGGTGGAGCCCCGGGTCAAGCGTGCGCGACGTGCGGGGTTGAGGCACGCCACGTGACCAGCGCAGCTGGCAGCAGCGCGCGGTCACGTGGCTTCTGTATGCATTTTAGTCATTAGTGTCTAAATTATTTTATACAACCCCATTAATGTATAATATGCCATATAAAATATTATTTATTTTCCTCTGGAACGGATTCTTTCCTTTCCCTTTATTTCTTATGGGAAAATTCGTTTGGTATGCGTCACTTTCAGTTTAAGTCCTACCTTCTGGAACAAATTAACGACGTATACCGAGGTTCCACTGTAACTGGTACATTTATAATCTGACGGTGCCAGATCAATTCTGGGAATGAAGACTATCTCCACGATTGGATTCTGAAATTATGTCATCCATAACAAAATGACGGTGCATTTCACGAATCACCAGACAGTGTGCCATTGCATAATCCTTTTTTGGGGGTTGAGATTTCGAATTGACATTACAATGGTTACTTTTTTCAAAACCAATTAATGAGGCTGCATTCCAGATGGTGTTAGCGACGTGTGCAGAAATTCTAATGGATAATTTGTGACGTCACTTGGATCCACATATCCTACCCAGCGTTACGTAAAGTGTACAGTGCCAGGCGTTAGGCACTTATAACCAGAACTATATGTATAATGATCATGTAGAGTTATCTTAAGACTTTCCCTGTCCTGAAGTTTTTCTCCTGCCTGCTTTTTGCCAATAACTGACTTCTTAAACCAATCTAATGTCTTTCCTCATTCCTGTCAATTTAGACTGCATCGTCTCCTGCTTTTCCTTGTTATACATCCGAATCATTGAGTTTTTCTAGCTTACCTGTCAGACCGAGAAACTGTAGCTGTCATCTCAACCCCAGTAAATATTAAATCTCTGTTACATCCTTGACCTTGGAATATTCATTACATTCCTTAGTTGGATCCAGGATACTTCTCTTGTTTACCCCTGTTCCGTCTTTGCTACGCGGTTGCAGTCCTGCGGTGTGACCAGATGTTTTTAAACTCCTGTCTTCTTCCCCATTGTGTGATGTGTGTGTGGTTTTGTCGTCCAGATAACAAAAGTGGCAATCACGTGTCTGTGCACCTCTTTGTGGAACCGGCCCAGTTGTTGAGCAAGATGCTGGTGGATGAGGGCTTCGCGCAACGTTTTGGACTCCGGTATGGACTTGGGGTGCAAGTGCAATCACCCAACGCGGACGCGAAGCCTCGCAGCAGCACCTCAGCCCCCACCAGCCGACAGTGCTGGCTTTTCTGTTCATCGCCTCTTGGCAAGATTAGTGTTACACGATCTATCATCAAATGATGGTTCTGATGAAAATGGTAGAAACATCACATTTGGGGAAACCTCCTAAGCCGCACTCGAGTGAGCTGAAACTTTGGGTAAGCTGGGAGGTTGCTCTAAATGTATTAACAAATACGTATCTCGAGCACAAATCTCGGACAAGAACATTTTTTGCACACTAATCTTATCTTAAAGGAATCTATATAGTGCCTTAACCAAGGCACTTTACAAAGAAATAACGGTACAACAACATATGAATGTAATTGTGGAGATGAAGTTAATTAAATTGATGAGAGGAAGCAATGGCGAGCTAATCTGTGATGATGCGGGAATTTGGTAAAAGCAAAATTGATGAAAGTTCAAGTTCATTTATTAGGTATAGCCCTGTGAGCCATTCGGCTCTTGAATCGGGTGCAACCGCAACAAACAAAAAACAAAAACATGAACAAGAAAACATCTTAAAGTGACTATGTGCAAACAGAAAATCCAAGAAAAGACAGCAAAATATGGCAGAAAAAGCACCGTACACCAACACTGTGCAAAAATCCCAGTGGGATGCAAGTCAAACAACAACAACCACAAGACAACTTAGATTTAGGCCATCAGTCTAACTCTGTACTACAACAAACAAACATGGCCAAACCAAAAACTTTTCGAAAATCACCAAAATAAAGCCATAAAAGAAATGAAATAGTGGTCATAGGAACTGTGACCGAATTTTCACAATAAACGACGTAAACAAATGTACTACCCCAGGCCTACGTCGACATAAGCCTCGACGTAGGCCTGGGCTGGGGGGGGGGGTAGCCAGGCTGGCTACCACACTAACTAACTACCACATTAACTACAACAATAACCACAACACTAACTACCACACTAACCACAACAACCACACTGGCAATCACCGCACTACCACACCAACCACCACACTACTACACTAACTTCCACACTAACTACCACACCAACCACAACACCAACTACCACACCAACGAATACACTAACTACTACACTAACTACCACACTAACAAGCAGCACTCTTCTCTACTCTCGCCAGCCACACAGCGCCCGCTCTGTAACCCCCTGCACCCGCCAATCTCAATTTAAACACACACACAGCTCACTCACACACACAGCTCAATCACACAGCTCACTCACACACACACGCAGCTCATTCTCACACATTTTCACGCACAGCTCACACTCGCACAGCTCACACTCACAAGCTCACTCACACGCCGCCATCTTGTGATGACAGACAATGATGAAGCATGGATTGAATGAATGAGGAATGGGTGAAAGCCATATCATGAGAATATGAAGAGGAAAACTAATGTTGGCAGTTATGAGGGGGATATTAAGGGGCCGTGGGGTAAGTTAGGGAACGATTTAATGTGAGTTTTGAGTGTGGAGCAGAGGAGAGTATGCAATGGCAATTTTTTTACTTTACTTACCCGTTGGGTGGAATTCTGTGAACCTGTTTTCTTGGATGCCACGTCTTCTGCTAAGGCGCTTCTCATTTTTCACATTTTACTGTTCCGGCAGAATTCCATTCATTTGAATACCTGGATTGTCTGGACACAATCCCCATTCATGGCAATGCTAAATGAGCACCAAATAGTTGAGATTAGAAGACATGGTGGAATATTTTGCGGGGGAGTTGAGAGGAGGTTGACAACGGGAGAGGAGGAGATGCACGTGCAGCGTGGAGACGGTGGCAGGCTTCTGGGACTTGCATTGTCATGTTGGGTGGCTGTCAGAGGTCACAGACCGAGGGAAAGCCCAAGAACCAAATGATCGTGGTGATAGTGTGAGGGGAAATCCTTAAAGGTGGGAGTGCCAGGTATGTCGTGGTTGTTAGGGTCTGGTAGCATGAAGGAAGCCATGGCCTTGTATAGAGGAAATAACCATATCCACTTATCGGTTAATCCAATTCCCAAGGCCTGCGGAGTTATTAACAATTTCAATGCTTTGTAAAGCGCAGTCCATTCAAAGTGTGTTATAGGCGACATCTGAGGTCATAAATGCACGATTAGGACTTTGCCTGTCTTGCACCTTTGTTCATTAATAGCTTACATCATTTTTTAAAATTCAAATCAAGATTTTAATTTGAGCTTTGAGTTCCTCAGGAAGCTCTCTTGTACTCAAGAGTGTCTGTTTGTGTGCCTCAAGCAACACCAACAACACCAACAACGGCAACAAACAGCGATCCACCGAGACTCAAGACGTTGGAAATCTCGAGGAAACAAATTCATACAGTCGTATTCTCCTATAAAGCTGTGGTAGTTGCGTTCCTGAAGAACATCGTGTTATGGAAAAATCGTGTTATAATAACAACCGTTGATTCAATGGGAATTAGGGGTTGTATTTCTAACAGTGTAACAATTTTATTTTGTTCCTGGGTAGTAAGTATTATTTCCTAATTGCTTATGCCTCAAAATTACAGAAAATGGTTATTATTCCCCACAAACTTTGCTTTTGTGACCAGAACAGTGATATTGAGAAATTTACCTATTTTCCAGAACATTCCAGATAGATTCAGTGCTGAGTAAACTTCTCGAACATTCTAGAACTTTCCAATAATATAAATTGTATAAATACTTTAAGCCCACCAGTAAAGTTTAGTTCCAGCTGCCTAAGTGGCTACATATCTGCATTTTTCTGAGATGACATCAAGAGGCTGCAAGCATCCGGCAAATGCATTTTGCTTTGTCTGCGGCCAATTTATCAAGACGAGCGAAAAAGTACTCGGTAGAAGCATCTGCTAAGATGTGTGAGGCCTACAAGACATACTTTCGGCATGCCTGTCGGGGATCAAGACAGCCTGGGCACCTCATTTCGCCTGTGAGCAATGCAAAAAAAAACGTCTAGAAGGTAAGATGGACAATTGTTGCTTGGAATTTTACGTAATAAAATGTAAAAAAATGTAAGTTTTTTATTACAATATCAATATTATTGAAAAAATATATATCATATATGAAAATTTTGCGAGAATCTCTTACACATTACATGTGTTGCACACTCGAAATGAAGGACGTGGGCAGGTGCTCCAAATCGAGGGCAAGCACATTTATTTATTGTGGTTAATATTAATCTTGTGAAGAACAGCACCGTCACTCTGTAAAATGCAACAGCACCTGTTACACGCAGCAATTCTTCCGAGTCGCCATTAACCATGTGGCTGGTTTACACGTGCGGTTATTCATTAACCCTTTCTCTTAAACCCAATTCTACTACTGATAAACCATCTTTGTCTTTGACAATCACATTTGCACATCACTATTCGAATATTACTTTAATCCTAAGCTGTATGTCTATACCATCCACTTATATCGGTATCTTACACCCATTATATGTACTGTATGTGTACAGTATACGTACTGTATATCACCATTGTACAGCTTACTACTTTACATGTGTTCTATTCTCAATAGCATTGCAAGTAGTCATACTCTGGGTACATGGGCATGGTTATAGACTAAACAGTATTAGAGTTAGAGAATATAAATGACAGTAACTAATTAGTGCGTCATCCCTTTACAATGCACAGTGCTAAAACGCCTCTAATTGCATATATCACAAACGAACAATTCAAAGCCAAGCTTAAAGTCTAGAACAAGTTTAGAACAAGTCTATAACATTTATATAACGACCAAAAGCAACCTTTGGGTCCTTTACCTGTAAAATGCAACAGCACGTGTTACACGCAGCAATTCTTCCGAGTCGCCATTAACCATGTGGCAGGTTTACATGTGCGGTTATTCATTAACCCTACCAGCCACCTACAGGCCCAACTCAGTCATCACATGCTGCTGTACACACATGCATTGATGCACTGCACAGACATCAGGACTTTCACAGAACCACACTTTACTCCCTTGCTGCACAAGGACATAATTAAGAGTGATCCATTCCTAATGTGCCACACATGGGTGAAATAAATGTATTCTTGTAGGATGGTTACAGAGGGGAAAAGAGAGCCATGAAGTTTGCTATCCGAAGAATTTGGTGGAAACCCACTGACCACTCAAGCAACTGATATACTTCTGCATGGCGGACCCTTCCAAATGTCGGACTGGCAAGAATGCACCTGCTATCACGTATCCGGACCTTCCTTCATTCATCGCCCCGGTGCCACACTGCCATGAGCTCCCCGTACCCACTCCTCCGGAGAGAGAGCAGCCGTCTTTAGAAGAGAGCAGCAAGTCAGAGAGCGAGGAAGACATAGATCCAGATGACAATTTCAGAGGTGGAGCTGAGGTGATAAACGCATATTACCCCAACCAAAAAGACCTAAACGACTTGATCAGAGATTATTATTTGTTTCTTTCGGTTAAGTCACGTCTAAAGATAAAATAATAAATTAAATTAAATAATAGAATACGACGTTTCGATTGCAACACAAGCAATCATCATCAGGTATAATGAAATAGCGACATAAAATCTAACCAGAAAACTATAGACAGACATATTAGCAGACAGATATCACCAAGATACATAGCGAGAGCAACACAGGTAACAGAGAGACGATCACCCCTCTCTGTTACCTGTGTTGCTCTCGCTATGTATCTTGGTGATATCTGTCTGCTAATATGTCTGTCTATAGTTTTCTGGTTAGATTTTATGTCGCTATTTCATTATACCTGATGATGATTGCTTGTGTTGCAATCGAAACGTCGTATTCTATTATTTAATTTAATTTATTATTTTATCTTTAGACGTGACTTAACCGAAAGAAACAAATAATAATTCCTGCAGTCACGAAAGTTCTAAAATTAAGATTGATCAGAGATCTTGGTCTCACCAAGTCCAATGCCGAGCTTTTGACGTCTAGGCTCAAGCAGTGGAACTTGTTGGATGAAAGTGTGCAAGTCCCAGATCAGAAGAAGCGTCACCAACCTTTTTGCAGCTTCTTCACCCATCAAGATGGGCTCTGCTTCTGCCACAATGTGACCAGTCTGTTGGAGGCAATCGGAATCGCCTGTTACCAGAATGAGTGGTGCCTCTTCATTGACAGCTCATCCAGGAGCCTCAAAGCCGTGCTGCTCCATAATGGTAACAAGTACCCGTCTCTTCCCCTGGCTCACTCGGTGCACCTCAAAGAGGATTACAACAGCATCATGACCTTGCTTGGACGCCTTGAAGTATGATGTGTACGGCTGGGAGGTCATCGGAGACTTCAAAATGGTGTCATTCCTTATGGGTCTCCAATGCGGTTTTACCAAGTTTCCCTGCTATCTTTGCCTTTGGGACAGGAGGGACACCAAGGCGCACTACCACAGGCGGGACTGGCCACAGCGGACAGAGTTATCTGTGGGGAGGAACAACGTCAAGTGGGAGCCACTGGTGGACTCCCGGAAGACGCTGATGCCACCACTGCACATCAAATTGGACCTTATCAAACATTTTTCAGAGTAGTAGATAAGGAGTCTGCAGCCTTCAAGCACCTTCAAGACTTCTTCCCTAAGCTGTCTGAGGCCAGTGTCTTCATCGGACCAGAAGATAAAGAAGATCCTGGAATGCAATGAATTCCCCAAGAAGCTCACTAGTAAGGAGAAAGCGGCTTGGAACAGCTTTGTCGGAGTGGTTCGTGGCTTCCTGGGCAATCACAAGGTCAGATACTACATGGAGCTGGTTGAGATTCTGGTGAAGAACTACGGCACAATGGGCTGTAGGATGTCCCCCAAAGTCCATATCCTTGATGCTCATCTTGATAAATTCAAGGAGAACATGGGAGCGTACTCGGAGGAGCAAGGCAAGAGCTTCCACCAGGATATACTGGACTTTGAACGCCGCTACCAAGGACAGTATAACAAGAACATGATGGGAGACTATATTTGGGGGCTGATTTGTGAAAGTGATTTACAGTATAATCAGGAATCTCGAAAAACTGCTTGCTTCTAAATGTTTTGTAGTAATTTTTGTATTACTTTAGTATAAATACATGTTAATTTTGATTCATATGTTGTTTTTTTCTGACTTTGTGAACGAAAAGACAAATTCGCCCGTTTTCTCATGAAAATGGGTACATTTCTAAATATCACTGTCCTGATCACAAAAGCAACGTTTGTGGGGAATAATAGCCATTTTCTTTACTTATTAGGTATAAGCAATTATGAAATAACACTTATTACCCAGGAACAAAATTTTGTTACGTAGTGTAATCAACAAAGTTGTGTGCAAAGCGAGACTAATTATATTTGGTTAAGCAACAGTCTGCGATCACACGTGAGAGGCGTACGCAAGCTGAACAAAGACTGAGGCGCGTGGGTAGCATCTGGAAGCATCCAGCAGCATCCCGATGCCTTGTTCGATGATGCTACACAGAGGCAGCTGCACAATTGCGTATTCCTACTCGGGCGACGTAGTTCACTCTGATTGCGTTATATCCAATTCGCATCTGCGTTATAAAAAATGCGTCCTCTCATACATTCATCGCGTTGTATCCAATATACGTTATGAAGAGAACGCGGACCGTTACCGGCATATTTTAGTAGCCACTTGTAGAGCATGGGGCGTTTATCCCTTTGGTGTTACCGCAGCTCGTTGTCCATGGAGGAGTTGAAGTTGGCGAAAGAAAGAGCGGCGGTGCAGGCGGACGTGCCGGAGGGGCCATGTGGCGTAGAGGCTGCGGCTGTGTGGTGGTCGGGCCGAGCTCGCCGCGGCACGACGACGATGCCGACTCGCGCCTTCGTCTCCTTCGTCAGGTCCCCCGCCTCCTTCTACCTGCAGCCCGACGAAGCGCTCGGAAATGTCCTACCCACGTGAGCATCACCGCTCTCCCCCTCGCCTCTGCGGTCGCTCAGCTCGTCTCCGTGTGCGCGATGTCGCGTGGTCACGTGTTTATTGCGTTTCTTTTTCCGAAACTAACGTCTATAAACTAAACTTTTCTTTTACAGGTAAGTACCCAATGAGCTATATATATATATATAGCTCTTTTTCAGAAGTATACTTGCTACAAATAATAGCTCAACAAAGGGGCTTATCATGTGGAAATTTATAGCAGCCAAATATTCTTAAGGCATCTTGAATCTAAATGTGGATGGAAAAACCAGAGGACCCAGAGAAAAATCAACATGACCACGGAGGGAACATGCAAACTCCAAATATACAGCAGGCATCAGTATCGGGATGGAACCCACGACCTGTATACCAAGCGAGCTAGTTAACATCTCGCAACCGTGGAACTATACTGCCGACCACCGTCCAACATTCACAAGGTTCAGCAATTTCCTTCGTGGCCGCGCGGAACACACTGCTGCAGATAATGTTTTAGAGGGCGTGCACACAGTACCCACAGTTCCCACAGTGTCCACCCCCTACCCACAAGCCTCAGCCTTCCCTACTTCCTATCCACAAGCCTCACGCCTCACCACCCCCTACCCACAAGCCTCACCCTTCCCTATCCCCTAACCACAGCCTCACTCATCCCCTACCCACAAGCATACAGGTGCCACTCGCGCAGGCGCCACGTGCACGGATGCCATGCAGGCAGGCCAAATACATAGCTGCAGTACTCAGGATTGCTTTATCAGATCCTCAGTAAGTCTGCGCTACGGCTAACATTGTAGATCGAGGCGCAGACAGCCGAGTTGAACGTTTGCTCTACATGGAGCGTTAATGGCCTGCCGCCATTCCGAACACGTGTGGAAGCGTGACGAGCAGCGTCAAAGCGAGCCGCCTTGAGTTGGGCGAAAACGTTGACAGCCCTGACCACGGGAGACGTGGCTCGTTTGGATAACGCGACGACTTGCAGTCGCGAGATTTTACTTCATCGGCGTTGGGACTCGTTGGGGCTGCTCCGTGTCAATGATCCGCGGCGGTCTCGACTGTTGCCCAGCCCAGGACTCTGGGCCTCGATCTGCCACGCAGAGCCAACGCCCTCCAAAACGTTGACCTGCAGCACGTTGCGTGGCCGCAAGGGAATTGCTGAATGTTACGAGTAACGTTAGACTGGTGGCCTGCGGAATGGACTAGAGAAACACATTTTCTATTCATAAAAAAATTAATGGTATCTATTGGGTGTTTGAACATCTTAACACCTGTTTTATTGCCAGAAAGGGTTAAACCTATTCTTATTTTTTACACGCTTTTTATTAACTCACTCTATTGTTTTTGTTGTTGTATCCTCAAATCTTTTAACTCAATTTTAACCCACTTCCCAATGTGGTATCAACTGCAAACTTGGTATACTTATGTCATACTGATGACAATACTATATTCTACCATAAAAAAATAAACATTATTTTTTATACATTATGTTTCGGCTTGGGTCTAATTGTCCACGGTCAACTGACGTTGGCTGTAATTGACCACGGTCCCTTACGTTACGGCAAGCTTCGGGGCCACTTCTTGGAGTCGTGGAGTTCTGCCATTACTCGTACATTTCATAAAAGCGTGTTTAAAAAAAAGTTAAAAAAAAATATTACTTATTATACTTCGATGCTGGAAAATAGGTCCCATGATCATTTTTTATTTTTGTTTCCACAAATGACCAAACTCTTCCCGAAGTCTTCGTAATAGCCGTGCTTCATTGCTTTGTGTAGCAGCGCCACCGTGCGGATGGAGCCTCGTAGCACTTGGACTGTGGCGTTTTTTTAATTGTGTGTGGACATCGCGTTGCGCCCTGTGTGTGTGCGAGGCGCGCAGGCTGAAGGAAATGCTGGAGGAGCGATTTGGTGGGAAGCCGCGGCCGCTCGCTCAGGGCAGAGCGGCCGCTGCGCCGGCGTCTGGCACCGATCTTGCCGAGGGCTCGCTGTGCGCTCTGTACAGCACAAACCACCGCACCTGGGCCAGGGCCCGGATCCAAAGCCTCCGTCCTGATGGTCAGATTCAGGTCTGTTCCCATGGTCGAGTTGATGTTTAAATTCACGCTGAGCAATGAGTTGATTGCAACCTAGAGATGTAAAGTAGCAGACAGGCCACTTCTGTCACCAGGCCTTTTAGCTGCGTTCCAACCAAGGTTTTTTCTATAATCTTTGGTCCTTCCGGTAAAGTCATGTAGGAAAAAATAAATCGCGACGTTTCGATTGCAACACAAGCAATCATCATCAGGTGGGAAAACCACAGCAAGAATTTTTTTGTTGAATTGGGAGAGAGATGCCGTGGTAAGAGGTGTTATATAGGTAAGAAAGGGGGGAGGGGCAACGGGGAAGAGAGGGGGGGTTTGGGGTAGGGGGAGGGGAGCGCTGCGTGGATGCTAGGAGAGGGACGTGAAGCTGGACGGGGGAAATTGGGCAGGGTTGGAAGTGGGAGGCCGAGAGAGCTGGGGATGCGCGGGGGGGTGGTTAACTCGGAAAAATAGACTAGTACCCGGCAGATATAATAAAGACAACAACCATAAAGCAGTTAGGGTTTTACCTGGTTAATAACACCCTTCCAATGATTGCTCAATTTGTAGCCATCTTCTTGGTTGAAGTTATGTCCGTTTATATATCTGGATGGCTTCATGAACAAACCTTTGATAGTAGCCCGAAGGTTTGCAGAGTACCTTGGTCTCGGAAAAAAACAATATCATGCGAGCCCACAGCGTTATAACAATGGTCAGCTATGGCAGAGGTATTGGTTCTGCCGTGTTTCAGATCTGCCTTGTGTTCGCAGACACGGTCCGAGACATGTTTTGTTTCCCCGATGTAACTGCTGCGCAGGTACAACTCAGTTTGTAAACTCCAGGATATTGCATGTCAGAAATGACATCCTTCACAGATGGGATTAGATCACAGATTTTGTGTACTATATTGAATCGGACCTGGATCTTGTGTTTGTTTAAGATTTTGGATAAAAAATTGGTAACACCTGCTATGTATGGTAACATGATGGTTTTGATTGGCTTCTTAGGGGCTTGTTTCTCTATGGTTGGAGAAACAGCTTTGCGAATCATGCGGTCCGAGTACCAATTCATCTTGAGGGCTTGGTGTACGTGTTCCAGTTCACTGGCTAGGTGGTGTTGGTCAGAAATGCAGTGGGCCCTATGGTGTAGTGCTTTGATGAGGGAATTCTTCTGTGCCGGATGGTGGTGGGAATCAGGTTTCAGATAGGAATCTTGTGGGTGGATATCCTGTAGACAGTGTCCCAACGAGCCGTCAGGTCTCTTAAACAAAACTTCCAGGAAAGGTAGCTTACCATCCACAAAAGTGTAATCTACATATCTCTTCCACAAGGAAGGACGTAGGGTGGATGTCTGGATGGCATCTGTTTTAAATTTCTCCATGTAAACATTTTCTATCTCCGGTGATAAGGGGGAACCCATGGGGGTACCTTCATTTTGTTTGTAGAAAGTACCATTCCAGGTGAAGTAAGTGTTGGTAAGGCAGTGCCTAACCAGAGTAGGTCAATCAGGATTCAGTCCATGTTGGACTAAGTTTTAAATTATTGCTAAGGTGTCAGGTACAGGAACCTTGGTGAACAGAGAAACTACATCAAAGCTGACGAACAAATCATCTGGTGACAGTGAAATGCCCTTGATTAGAAAGATGAAGTGAGCTGAGTTACGTACTGCTGAGGTAGTCTTGCCCGTGAATGGAAGCAAGGTGTCAGACAGAAACCAGGCCAGTTTGTAGGTAGGTGAGTGGATAGTGGAAACGATGGGCTGAAGTGGAGTACCTTCTTTATGGAGTTTAGGAAGACCATGGAATCTGGGTGGTCTAGTAGCAGAAGGTTTTAGGGAGAGCCGTTTGAATGGTTCGATTAGAGAAGTCGAACTGGTAATGATCTTGTTGGTTTTTGTAGCCAGGCGGTTAATAGGATCTTTGTTGATTTTGGTGTAACTGCCATCATTAAGAGGTCCTGTATTTTGTTGTTGTATTTGCTTTTATCCATGATGACAGTAGCATTGTCCTTGTCGGCCGAGAGGATGACTGTCATCTTTCTTTTTAAATTTTGCGAATTCAGAGCGCTCGTCTTTGCTGATGTTACTAATTGGTTTCTTAGCATTTTTAAGGATGATGGCAATTTCAGATCTAGCAACGTCTGTCACGATGTGTCCCCAAGCCTTATGAGGGCGACGTCGACCTGGGCGATTATATCATCCACTGGGATATATTTAGGGGTGACTGCGAAATTCAACCATTTAGCTAGTACCGATTTTAGGCTGTCGGAAATTGGGAACATCTAACTTTTTAACGTGTGGCTCTGGATTCTTTTTTGACAGGAGGTTGAATTTAGCTATCAAATTAACTTTACATTTGGTTGACATTGAATTAGCAGAGGAGACTATCATGTTATCTATATGGTCCTAATCAGAAGTGGACATTTTATCTGTTAATTTTAAGTGTGATTGTAAGAGAGTCTTGTCTAAATGATCAAGTTCAAATCGGAGCAATCTTATTCTCTCTGAGATTAGCGATAGGCTGGCTTTAAACAAGATCCGTTTAGCGTTGGGAGAAGTGACAGCAGCAGATGCGAGTGTAAATGCGATCGGTATTACCTTGGTGTTGCGGCATCTCTTGAGAAAGGTTAGCGACTCGATCAGGTGAGCCTTCTTGTCTCGTAGTCTGTTAACAGCTCTAACAGATGTGTGAAAACCCTCCCCGTAGAGGCGGTTCAATATAGATTTGAAGCTTTCGTGACTGCAGGAATCCATACTCTTTGGTTCTTTCGGTAAAGTCACGTAGGTATTGCAATCGAAACGTCGTGATTTATTTTATTTTATACCTACGTGACTTTACCGAAAGAACCAAAGAGTATGGATTCCTGCAGTCATGAAAGCTTCAAATCAAGGTTTTTTCTGTTCCCGCACCTCCAATTAGCACAGTTGGCTACGTACGTTGCGAAAGAAGTTCAACATATATATTCGTAAGCTTGTTTACCCCAGGAAGGCCTGAGTTGAGTCAAGACTCAGTATAACACATAGGCTTTCACAACCATTATCCATATTAGAGGTTTTTGAGTTAGATCACGTAAATAAAAATGTGTTAAATCTGCCACCACGCGACATAGCCAATCAGTAAGGTTTGTCACGTAATCAAAACGTGCTAATTCGTTACTAGTTCAGCACATTGGTGTGTTTAAGAGTAAACCCCCAACATTTACAATTCGAGTACGACGTTTTGTCAGTTATTTCAACTCACAGCAACAGGCGATAGCTGGGGTTGTTGAGAAATCTACCTGCTTCGCTCTTAGATAAATGTGATGTCGTCACTTGTGAGGCAATCAGGCGCGAAGGCCAGAGGGGGGGGGGGGTTAATATAAATTACAATGGATATCCAATACCGGTTGGGTTATTCATAGGATAATCAACGTATATGTTCACATTATGCATGCACACCTTGCATGTCCATCCTGCCGTTTTTGGGTGCAAGAAATACGTTTTTTTTATGATTCCAGCGTTCAGATAGTTGGCCAGTACCAGTTACGTTGCCATGGCGTGTTGTAGGCTGAAGCATTCACGCATCACCTCTGTGCGACCAACTGTCCGTCTGCCCTTCTCGCTATGGTGGGGATCATATTCTTAGGTTTTTTTGGTAAAGTCACGTAGGTAAAAAAATAAAATTAATAAAAGTAAAATAAAAATAAAATAAAAATAAAAATCACGACGTTTCGGAGGCAACACAAGCTTCCATCTTCAGGTGGAACCGTCATAGCACGATAGCTGTATCAAGTAAATGAGAGATTACAAGAGATACCACTCCGTATATATAATGGTTGAGGGGGGGGGGATGGGCCAGGAACGGCTCACTTTTTATTATTATGGTAAGGTGCGGCTTGAGACTACGGCTAGACTACATAACAAATGACTGAGCCTTTATTATGGTGAGGTGCGGCTTGAGACTACGGCTAGCCTACATAACAAAATGCTGCAAATGAGACCGAGCCTCTGCCATGTAGATGGTAAAAGCACAAAAGCAGGTCAGGAAGAAACAGCCTCCTGCTATGTTGTTTGGTGGGTAAAACTTATAGCAGGAAACCAGTGTGTGAAAATAAAAGCTAAACCTGGTAAAACAAAACTGGCTGTCTATCAGTAACCTGTACAGTAACTCAAGAATAGTTGTCTGTCAAATAAGATGTTCCAAAAAAGTGTAGTTAAATCTTTTTTGCATGGTTAATCACATCTTTCCAATGATTACTCAGTTTGTAACCATCATCACGGTTGAAATTGTGTCTGTTTGTATATTTGTATGGCTTCGTGTACAAACCTTTGATGGTAGCCAGGAGGTTTGCAGAGCACCTTGGTCTCGGAAAAGACAATTTCACGAGAGCCCACAGAGTTGTAGCAATGATCGGCAACGGCCGAATAATCAGTTCTGCCGTGTTTCAGATCTGACTTGTGCTCGCGGACACGATCAGAGACATGACGTTTCGTTTCTCCAATGTAGCAATCACCACAACTGCAACTCAGTTTGTAGACTGCAGGATACTGTAAGTCAGGAACGACATCCTTCACAGATGGAATCAGATCACGGATTTGATGCACTGTACTGAATCGTACTTGGATCTTATGTTTGTTTAGAATTTTGGAGATCTTTTTGGTCACGCCTGCTATGTATGGTAACGTGATAGTTTTGGTCGGAGTTTCATGTGGCTGTTTCTGTATGGTGGGAGAAACAGCTTGGCGGATGGTGCGGTCAGAGTATCCGTTCATCCTGAGGGCCCGATGTACATGTCTTAATTCACCGGCCAGGTGGTGTTGGTCAGAAATGCCATGAGCTCTGTGGTATAGCGTTTTGATGAGAGAATTCTTTTGAGATGGGTGGTGGTGGGAATCCGGTTTCAAGTAGGAATCTGTGTGGTTGGCTTCCCTGTAGACAGAATGTCCCAAGGATCCGTCAGGTCTCCTCTCAAACAGAATATCTCAGAATGGTAGTTTACCATCTTTCTCCACTTCCATGGTGAATCTGATGGATGGGTGTCTGGAATTGATGTGGTCCAGGAAGTGGTTCAATGCTGGGAGGCCATGTGGCCAAATGACGAAAGTGTCATCCACATACCTCTTCCACAGGGAAGGACGCAGGGTGGATGTCTGGATGGCGTCTGATTCAAACTTTTCCATGAACATGTTGGCTATCACTGGTGACAAGGAGGAGCCCATAGGGGTACCCTCATTCTGTTTGTAGAAGGAGGACTGCTGCGGATAATTCAAAATCGCGGATATCCAAAAATCTCCATTTTCTGTGGATCTCTATGCCACAAAATAAATTATCGGGTAAATCACTCAATCAAAGCACAATTGACAATTTCAATTGCTACTCTTTCGATTTAAAATGAATACTAACGATCAACTGACCGATGATGCTGCATGCTCAGTGACAACTTTCCTGCTTCTGCGCAGAAGACTCGGCCTACTAAGTGGACAGCAGCAGAGCCATGCCAATCACCATCAATCACACTCCACCCACTGTTGTAAAGATCTGCAACTACTGTACTGTAGAGGCGATCACGTGGATTTTGGATTAACCGGAGCAACATATTTGTACGGTTTAAGCACGTGACTTATAATAAACATTTCCAAGAATAACAATGTAGAAATGTTTTTAGATTATTAATTTGGGTTTCAGGGAAAATCAAAATCTCAGGTGTGTGGTTAATCCATAAATCGGATAATCGACAGAACTGTATATTAGCCTCCTTTTAGCCATTGTGTGACTTAACGTACTTGGCCGATGACGTTGCGTGGAGAAATCGGGCGACATCAGGGCAGGACCCAAGTCACTCATCCATCATCTTCATCAGCCATGATCTATCCGCTGATGGATAATAACCAAAAAACGACACTTCTCTAATGTGGGTTTGTCATCTAATCCACACTTTCCTCTTCTGCATCTTTCCCAGCAGGCATTTCTCTCTGCGCTTTCACAATCTGCGCTCTGCTCTATCCCCAGCTGCATTAGAGCTCAATGCGATTTGCCCAACTTGCGTTCCCCCCTCCAATCCACACCTCTTCCTCTCTCTCTCTGTCTTATCCTTGTTCCGAGTGTGCATCTCTGTTTTTATCATCATGATTATCATCACTGCTGCGTAAAGCTCAAATTTGTGTCTCTAATTTGCCCGTGTTGTCTAATCTACTCTGTACCTTTGTCTGTGTCTCAGTGAAATTTCCAGCATCCCATCTCTCCACGCCACTGTGAACAGCTGTCTCTTTTTTTGCACTCTCCGTTTTCATTTGTTGTCCACGTTTCTGATTTCCATGTGTCATTGCGACAGTGGGTACACATCACAGTGCATAGTCTGCCTGGGTGAGGTATGGTGCAGGGTTTATAACGTAGGAGGCTTTCGCTCCAATGTTGTCCATAAAAGAAGTTGATATATTATTTTGGGTTGGATCGCGTAGATCTAAATGTGTCGTTAAACCGGCCATCCCACACAACACTGCCAATTAGTCAGGTTTGTTACGTAAACAAAATGTGCTAAATTCAGTACACACGGTGTGTATTGGAGAGAAAACCCACAACATTTACAAATCAAGTACCGTGACGTATCGACAGTAATTACACATCAATCTTCATCAAGTTGTTTACGTAACAAACCTTACTAATTGGCTGTGTCGGGTGGTGGCGGGTTTGACGACACATTAATTTTCACGCGATCCAACCCAACAAAAACCTCTTTTGGATGGTATTGCGTCATGAAACTACTACTACGTGTTAAAAGGCGCTAGGCCACTACCGTACGACACAGTCTCAGCAGCTGTGACGCCGTTTACAATGCATTACCCAGGGTCGCAGCTCGAGAGTGACGCTGAGTCACAGGAGGTGAGAGTCTGGGCTGGCTTTCTCCGAGTCCCCAGCTTCCTCACCAGTGCCCGTTTCTGCTGCTCGGTCTCAGGGAAGCTTGGTCTGCGTGCTGCTGTTCTGACCCGGGATCGCAGCGGCACACAACGTGAGGCAGGCACGGGGCCACACCCCAGTCTCTGATGTGCAGGGTATTCACTCAACTCTGAAGAGAATATTTAGTGAAGTAAATCAATTCTGTGCTGGCATCTTAGAGATCCTCCTTCACTCACTGCTGCTGTTTCTGCTCCTGCTCGCTCCTCATCTGAGCTGCCTTTTTATCGGGGTTGCCTCACACCCCTTTGTCTTCGCTCTGGACTAGGCGGGGCCTCCTGACACTCGGCCAAAACCTAAAATTACCACTTGTGGCTCTTGGGCAAATACAGAGAGGGTGTTTTTCGTTGTTTGTGTCTCTCTACAGTAAGTGTGGCTTTACTATTGAGTAGTGAGGCTTATGGGTAGAGAGGGAATTGCTACATGTTGAACTTAATGTCGGAGCAGTGGGGGGTGGGCATGGACGAGAGAAACAACTTTACCAAGTTTCAAAACTTTATTTCATGATAACATTACGTTTGGGAGCAGAAACCGAAAGAGACTGGAAACAAGACGGTAAAAGCGAGATGAGAGACTGCATTATTTTCCATCGACGCATGACCCACGAGTTGTGATCATTCCTAAAATCGGGGAGGGTGGGGTGGATGGAGGGAGGCGCCCGTTGCGAATTGTGAATCGCCACGCTTCTTGCCGACACTCCACCTGGGCTCCTCGCTCAAACGACTGACTAATTAACTAACTTGACTGGCTAACTTGACACGCCTGCGTGCGGTTTGTCACACCGCCTGGTCTCCGAGTGCAGGTGCTGCTGCTCGACTACGGAGATGCGGCGGTGGTGGCGCCGAGCGAGCTGCGCCCCATAGACGCGGCGTGCAGCCGCTACCCCGCCATGGCAGTGCACTGCTGCCTCGCTCGCTTGACGTAAGCGCTCCCTCACAACCCGCGTTCACACTGCCGCGGCAGAAGTGCGCGCGTGTGTGAACGATGTAACATGTTATAACCCTTTCCTTTCACACGTTTGCAATTTGCCTGAAGCCGGCCTGTCCGCATGGCCAGAAACATGGTCTTGTGATTTTCCTGAAGGTTTCATGAATCCCATCTCCATCCAATCATCTCCCCGCATGGATTTTCTTGATTCATGGATGTCGTCTTTAAACGCTTCACGTTGGTCCTTCTCCCTCGAGTGCCAGTCGTCGGCTCGTTACGAGAATGTAGCATGGGGGTGGCATGCAGTCTCAGTCTCTATCCTCCCTGGGAGTGCTGCACTTAATTATTTCATCCAGAGTGCTGAACAAATCAGAAGCAGTCTATTTTTATTGACTTTTTAAACTCAGCCTTTAAAAAAAGAAAGTATTTAAATTTTGACTTAAAACTTTCGTGACTGCAAGGAATTCATATTCTATGGTTCTTTCGGTTAAGTCACGTAGATTGAAAAAATAATAACAATAAAATAATAAAAATGAAAATAAAGTGAATTAAAAATAATACAAAGCAAATCCTCATCAGGATAAAAAGAGGGGGAAAGCTGCTGATGCAGGCTGTTTATAAAGGTTTAGAGATGGGAGGGGCAGCTAATGTTAATATAGGAGAGGTCTCCGACACGGGCAGTAGGTCTACCCCAACAAAGCATTGCACCTCGCTCCACACACCCACACTGCTGACGGTGGAGGTGGACAAGAAAACACAAATCAAGTCATGACCCAAAGTGGTTGATGACATCATTCCAATGATTGCTGAGTTTAAAACCGTCATCTCGGTTGAAATTGTGTCTGTGTCTGTATATATGGATGGCTTCGTGAACGCATCTTTGTTGATCATCTGTTTTGCGGATTAACTGCGCATCTGAGATTGTTACATTAATTAATAACTCATGGATTTTCTTATTCTATGGTTCTTTCGGTAAAGTCATGTAGATAGAAAAAATAACAAAAGAATAACAATCAAATAAGAAAATATTTTTTATTTTATTGTTATTTTTTCTATCTGTGACTTTACCGAAAGAACCATAGAATATAAAGTATTTAACGTTGCGTTTTTTGTTATACATAGTATATGCCACGGTAAAAAAAGTCTCCTTTCTGTAGTGTTTTTTTGTAAACTGTGAATTTAAGTATGAATTATTGCAGTCACAAAAGCTTTAAGTCAAGATTTAATTTATGTACTGTTTACATACCTGCAAGTGTGTCTTGTAATCAATGAGTGGTAGTTTTAGGTGATTGCGTTTACGAAGTTGACCACCGTGGTGGTAGCGCGTGCCTGTAAACTCACGGGGCTGAGAGGTGGCAGTATATGGCAAGTTGGTGTACATCACTTGTCTGCGGCCCGGTGAATGTCGTCCCCTTGTGCTCGTGGGCTTTCGCTCGTTTCTCAGTGCCACAAAGCAGTGGCAATGTGAGTGTCAAGTACAGTCGACTCTCCATTATCCTCGATATTGATGAGGAGAACGGCCGCGGACAATTAAAAATTGCAGATGAATCCAAAATAGAAATTTTCAGTGCATCTGTGCCACAAACTAAATTATCAGATAAATCACTCAAAATGAAGCACAACTTACGATTTCGATTATTATTCTTTCGATTTAGAACGAATACTAATGATCGATCATTAGTATTCGATGGCCATGCTCAGTGATAACACTTTGCTGCTCCCACACAGAAGACTCAGCCCATGAAGTGGACAGCTGCAGAGCCACGCCAATCAACATCAATTAAACTCCCACCCACTGTTGTAAAGATCTGCAACTACCGTATTTTCCCGCATGTAACCCGCGGGGTATACCACAAGACCCTGCAGGGTATATGGAGGTGCGGGCTATCCCAAAAAATATTTTACACGTGTGACATGTCATAACTCGTTTAAAAAAATTATGATAGGACTATCCACTATGCAACACTTACCTTTGACTAAAGCACTGCTGAATAAACCACTCGCACTAAAATTGCACACGTGATCACGTTTTAAATTAATTGTTTGTACTGTACAATTAAACGACAATGTTTGAAGGTGCGCGCACTGTTTACCGGCGACGGCAGAGCTGGGGGGAGAGAGGTGGGGGTGGGGCAGCCGGGGGAGAGAGAGAGGTGGGGGGTGGGGCAGCTGGGGGGAGAGAGGTGGGGGGTGGGGCAGCTGGGGGGAGAGAGGTGGGGGGTGGGGCAGCTGGGGGAGAGAGAGGTGGGGGGTGGGGCAGCCGGGGGAGAGAGAGAGGTGGGGGGTGGGGCAGCTGGGGGAGAGAGAGGTGGGGGGTGGGGCAGCTGGGGGGAGAGAGGTGGGGGTGGGGCAGCCGGGGGAGAGAGATAGGTGGGGGGTGGGGCAGCTGGGGGGAGAGGGAGGTGGGGGGTGGGGCAGCTGGGGGGAGAGGGAGGTGGGGGGTGGGGCAGCTGGGGGAGAGAGAGGTGGGGGGTGGGGCAGCCGGGGGAGAGAGAGAGGTGGGGGGTGGGGCAGCCGGGGGAGAGAGAGAGGTGGGGGGTGGGGCAGCTGGGGGGAGAGAGGTGGGGGGTGGGGCAGCTGGGGGGAGACAGAGGTGGGGGGTGGGGCAGCTGGGGGGAGACAGAGGTGGGGGGTGGGGCAGCTGGGGGGAGACAGAGGTGGGGGGTGGGGCAGCTGGGGAAGAGAGAGGTGGGGGGTGGGGCAGCCGGGGGAGAGAGAGGGGTGGGGGGTGGGGCAGCTGGGGGGAGAGAGGTGGGGGGTGGGGCAGCTGGGGGAGAGAGAGGTGGGGGGTGGGGCAGCTGGGGGAGAGAGAGGTGGGGGGTGGGGCAGCTGGGGGAGAGAGAGGTGGGGGGTGGGGCAGCTGGGGGAGAGAGAGGTGGGGGGTGGGGCAGCTGGGGGGAGAGAGGTGGGGGGTGGGGCAGCTGGGGGGAGAGAGGTGGGGGGTGGGGCAGCTGGGGGGAGAGAGGTGGGGGGTGGGGCAGCCGGGGGAGAGAGAGAGGTAGGGGGTGGGGCAGCTGGGGGGAGAGAGGTGGGGGGTGGGGCAGCTGGGGAAGAGAGAGAGGTGGAGGGTGGGGCAGCTGGGGGAGAGAGAGGTGGGGGGTGGGGCAGCTGGGGAAGAGAGAGAGGTGGGGGGTGGGGCAGCTGGGGGAGAGAGAGGTGGGGGGTGGGGGCAGCTGGGGGGAGAGAGGTGGGGGGTGGGGCAGCTGGGGGGAGAGAGGTGGGGGGTGGGGCAGCTGGGGGAGAGAGAGGTGGGGGGTGGGGCAGCTGGGGGGAGAGAGGTGGGGGGTGGGGCAGCTGGGGGGAGAGAGGTGGGGGGTGGGGCAGCTGGGGGAGAGAGAGGTGGGGGGTGGGGCAGCCGGGGGAGAGAGAGAGGTGGGGGGTGGGGCAGCTGGGGGAGAGAGAGGTGGGGGGTGGGGCAGCTGGGGGGAGAGAGGTGGGGGGAGAGAGGTGGGGGGTGGGGCAGCTGGGGGGAGAGAGGTGGGGGGTGGGGCAGCCGGGGGAGAGAGAGAGGTGGGGGGTGGGGCAGCTGGGGGGAGAGAGAGGTGGGGGGTGGGGCAGCTGGTGGAGAGAGAGGTGGGGGGTGGGGCAGCCGGGGGAGAGAGAGAGGTGGGGGGTGGGGCAGCTGGGGGAGAGAGAGGTGGGGGGTGGGGCAGCTGGGGGAGAGAGAGGTGGGGGGTGGGGCAGCTGGGGGAGAGAGAGGTGGGGGGTGGGGCAGCTGGGGGAGAGAGGTGGGGGGTGGGGCAGCCGGGGGAGAGAGAGAGGTGGGGGGTGGGGCAGCTGGGGGGAGAGAGGTGGGGGGTGGGGCAGCTGGGGGGAGAGAGGTGGGGGGTGGGGCAGCTGGGGGAGAGAGAGGTGGGGGGTGGGGCAGCTGGGGGGAGAGAGGTGGGGGGTGGGGCAGCCGGGGGAGAGAGAGAGGTGGGGGTGGGGCAGCTGGGGGGAGAGAGGTGGGGGGTGGGGCAGCTGGGGGGGAGAGAGGTGGGGGGTGGGGCAGCTGGGGGGAGAGAGGTGGAGGGTGGGGCAGCTGGGGGAGAGAGAGGTGGGGGGTGGGGCAGCTGGGGGAGAGAGAGGTGGGGCAGCTGGGGGGGAGAGAGGTGGGGGGTGGGGCAGCTGGGGGGAGAGAGGTGGGGGGTGGGGCAGCTGGGGGGAGAGAGAGGTGGGGGGTGGGGCAGCTGGGGGAGAGAGAGGTGGGGGGAGTTGGGGGCGAGGCAACGGAGTTACCGTAGTGCCGCTATTGTCTGCGCTGTGCGCAATCTAGCAGTGCTAAAACTTATCTACCAGTTATGTTTCTTATTTATTGGATATTTACTTTTGTTACTTATTTACTGTTTTAGGTTCACTTGTTTCCGGTTAGTTTGTTTTCTTTGTGCACGTTATGATTTTAATGTTAACGATTAATAGTGGAATGTATTACGAAAGTAAACTTCGTATTAATATGATGGAATTAAGCTGCGGTAACGACATTAAATATATGAATGCATGCGGGGTATATGGAGGTGCGGGTTATCTGAATTTTTTTGGACACAAAACGCTATTTTTGCGGGGTGTATGCGTCTGCGGGAAAATACGGTACTATTGCAGAGCGATACGCGTGGATTTCGGATGAACCAGAGCATATGCAGGTAGTCCCCGACTTACGATGGTCCCCGACTTACGATATTTTGATCTTACGATGGCGATAGCGATATGACAAAATTGTAAAATATTTTACATTTCGTGCGGCAGGCAAACGCAGCAGCGTATGAGGTACGACACTGTACGTTGGGACGCTGCCGGGATGTACTGTAGGCATCTCCCGCCTTGTGTGGTGATGCCTCTCACTCTCACCAGCGGTCGACGGCGTTAAGTTCTCTCGGTGTTCAATGCATGTTAAAAGTTTTTATAGCAGATAGGATTGTTTCCTGAAAAAACTTTCCATGAAATTGCAGTTCATAATAGGTAGGCTAAGAATTTACCTTGTTTTTTTTACTTTACATTACAGTATTGTAATTAATAAATACATACAGTATATCGTTTATGCAGTACGGTACTGTAAATTGCTCTGTTTTGCTAAATTATCACCATTCTTTAAGACTCCTGGGTAGGCTGGGCCATTTTCGACTTACGATATTTTCGACTTACGATTGGGTCGTCGTAACGCATCGCCATCGTAAGTCGGGGACTACCTGTATTTGTTCGGTTTAAACACGTTACTGTTAATAAACATTTCCAAGAATAACAATATATAACTAGATTTGAAGCTTCCGTGACGGCAAGGATTCATACTCTGTAAGTGATTTTGGCTGTTACGGTTCCACCTGAAGACGGAAGCTTGTGTTGCCTCCGAAACGTCGTGATTTAATTTAGTTGTTTTCATTCATTAAATTTTTTACCTACGTGATTTTACCGAAAAAAACTAAATAATATATAACTGTTTTAACATGATTAATTTGGGCTTCAGGGGAAAATCCACGAGTTATTAATTTGTCAATCTCCGGTGCGCGCAGTTAATCCGCAAATTGGAGAAATCACACGCGGACAATCGAGAGGCCACTGTAGTTGAGTGCGTGTGTGTGCATACCTCTGACCGTCTCCTTTTCCAGGCCAACAGGCGGCAGCGCGGAATGGTCGGCCGGAGCGTGCGACTTCTTGTCGGATGCCATTTCTGAGAAATACTGCTACGTCAAGGAAATGGTATTGTTGCGCGTTTATTAGACATTTCTTTGTTGTAAACTGTGAATTTGTTTTTTGTATCTGTACTGTTTACATACCTACGTGTGTCTTGGCTTGCATGTGTTATACATGGTGTATACATTCCTTATAACGGGGAGCGGGTAGTATAGCAGTTAGCGTGCTACGCTCCGAACCTGGCAGATAGGGAGAGGATCACTCTGTGGGAGTGAGTCCAGAGGTCAGTAATATCTCGATGTACGAAGCAGATGCCTTCCTTGAGCTTCGTTTGTATGTATAAAAACTTCGTACAGTAAAACCTTGGATTGAAAGTAACTGGGTCTGCGAGTGTTTTGCAAGACGAGCAAATTTTTTAAAATAAATATTTATTTAATAAACGAGCAAGGTCTTGCAATACGAGTAGTACGTGTATACGCTTTGTTTGTCGAGTGTCATGTGATCACAACTGATATACGAGTGCTTTGGATTACAAACACGTTTCCGGGAACGAATTATGCTCGCAATCCAAGGTTTTACTGTATATTGAATAACATATAACAGTACTATTGGGATGTTTGTATGTTGAACTTCTTTTGTACTGTACGTAGCCCACTGCTAATCAGAGGTGTGGAGGAAGGACAACAAAGTAAACGCAAAATTTAGTTCTAAAGTAATTAGTTTGTCAATCGAGATGATTTAAAAGTGCACAGCTCCAGCGGCTTCCTAATAACGGAAGGACGAGTGTTCCAGATGGCTTGCAGAAGCGCATCTGAGCGCACGATGTGGTGACCGTCTTTGTTTCATGGCCAGCCAAAAGCCGCTGTGAGGATTATCTGAGTTCGTGTGATGGTTTATGTTATTTAATGAGATTAGCTAGGTGTCGTGGTTCATTTGTGGTGACTACTTTGTAAGGAGCGCGACCTTATAATGTATTAGTTCAGCAACCAGAAGCCCAATGCAGCTCAGCGAGCACCGGACGGACATGGTCAGACATTGCAGTACCCGTCACATTTGCCAAAAATTTGTGTACGCACTGCAGCGTAGTCATGTTGTTACCAGACGTCTCGTCGAGTTGCGCACTACAATAATCGAGCCTCGTCAATACTATGCTACACGCCACGGTGTTGGCTCAAAAGTGGCCGAATGTGTTGTAGAGCCCTGATATGAAAATTGGTGGTCAAATGAGATATTGTGGTCGATTATGGGTGGCAAAGTTCTTTAGAGGAGTAGAAAACTGTATCCTGGAGTCTGCAACCATCACACCTGGTCCGCCCATTCTTTTTTCGTCTGAGACCGCGGATGCGTTCTCTCAGCCTTTGTAACAAACCATTTCATATGATAAACACTTAATAACTTACCAATCATATTGAAGAAATATATATGTTATGCTGTACAGTATTAAAATGTAAAACTAACATAAATATAAGAAACTGTGCACTGTAAAATATATTCACACTCACCAGTGTAGTCTTGGGTGCAGTCGTAAGGTTGCATTGCCCACCAAATACCACAGCTCCATTACGTAGTGCGTTGCGTGCTGATTGGCCGAGACGAATGTTAACAAACGTTCTGTGACTCATCGCGATGCGCAACGTTCAGGAAACATAATTACAATTGTTTTTATTTATTTCAGTATATTTCTTTATTATTTTACCTTTTTTAAATCCCTTAATATAATGAGAATAAATCCAAAGCTCATTGCAGGGACTCCTCTACTTACGAACGAGTTAGGTTCCAGAGGTTTTAGTAATTCGATTTGTTTGTGAGTCCAACTTTACTCCTGTCGATTTCAAACATGTTGTATGGCATGTCCACTAAACATGGGGAATGGCTTTAAGAGTTGTATAATCTCCTGTAGCTGTAGATGCCACAGGTTCTTCACGTTCTGCAGATATAGATGCCACCCACTGCCATCTATTGCGCAGCGGTGAACTTACGACTCGGTCCAAACAGGCAACTGGACATACGGAAAGGTGTGTTCATATTTCGTAAGTCATAAGTCAAACGTTTGTTAGTCGGAGTCTCTGTATGTTGAAACTTCCTATATCCAGTATTCGCATATTGAGGTATTACTATATTAATCAGGCCTGGGTACGAGCTGCATATCACTGGGTCTGCTCTGGGGCGTCTCTGTCTATGAAAGCAATTCCCTTCATATACCCATGGCAAGGGAGACTTATGGACATGAAACATCCGGACTCTCGGAGATGGCGGCTGTACGAGAGGTCTCGAGAGTGCAGCGCAAGTTGGGTTCCTGCTCGTGATTCATTTGGATCCAAAGCATCTGGGGGGTTACAGAGCCATCCTGGATCAAATGAGGCTCAGCAGATTCGGCAGATATTGCCGTTGCAAACCCCATTTATTGACATCGTTAGAAAGGCACGAGCCTGTATGTGTCGATTTTCAAAAGCAACCACAATTTTTGCGCTACAGAATCGCAGGATGAGCTGGGACTTCCTGGTCCTTCCACTCGGACACATTCTCCTCGAGGGTATTTAAAACTAAACCATTTTTTACTTTACCAGGTAAGGCCCACTGAGTTACTGTAGCTCTTTTTCAGAAGCGACCTGACCACAAATGATAGATCAACAAAGTAGCCTATCACGTGGAAATTTATAGCAGCCAAATACTTTAAACGCATTTTTCTAAATGTGGAGGGAAAAACTGGAGGACCCAGAGAAAAATCAGCGCGATCACGGAAGAGAGACATGCCAACTCCAAATATACAGCAGGCGTCAGGATCGGGATTGAACCCACGACCTCCTGAATACCAGGCCATGGAGTTAACATCTATCCACCACGAAGGTGTTGGTCGTGTTCATCGCTCATCTGTGAAAGGACGGCATCGACGTGTACCCAAGTCCAGGCCTCCTGGAGGACACGATCGGCACTGCAGTGACCACTCGCCGACAGTGCGAAAAGGTCAGATGCCTCCGAGCGGAGACAGCCAAAGTGCAAGGCACACCCTGGTAACCCCCTGGACTATGTGACGGCGATGGTAGATGTGGTCCCCTTGGGCCAGGCTACCTATGAGGGGCCACGCAGTGGTGCTTCCTGACCGCATGGGTAGAGACCCCTTGCAGGGGTGACCTTGAGGCACTTTGTGAAGCTCTCCCAGCCGGTGAGACCAGAACCTCTTACGGTGGCTTGAGTCGTCCCTCTCTTGCAGGAGGGAGGGCATTCCCCCGCGGCTTCTTGAAGGAGCAACAGGCAGTGGTGGAGACAGGCGAGCACGTTCAGAATGGAGAGCGTGCTACCAAAGCACAGAGCTTTCACAGGGCAGATGGTCGCCAGAAGAACAGAAGGAGCAGTATCAATATACAGTAAAACCTTGGAATGCGAGTAACTTGGTCTGCGAGTGTTTTGCAAGACGTGCAAATTTTTTTTATTAATAATAATTGATAAACGAGCGAGGTCTTGCAATACGAGTACTGTAATACATACAGAATACGTGATCACAACTGAGCCAATGGTTCTTCTCTCTCTCACTGCGGGATTGTGGGTAATCGTCTCCAATGCTCGGTCTCAGTCGGCGTGCCTCACTCGTATAGTCAATATCCGTGCGAGCATACAGTATACTGTTTACTATAGTGTTGTGACCACGTGTGTGCGTGAAGCATTTTTTTATTTAGTGTCCAAGTGTAGTGACTGTTCTTTAGTAACTGTACTGCAATAATGGCACCCATGAAGAAAAAGGTTGAAAAGGAAGGCGGTAAGAAGAAGGAGATGATTATTGTGGAAGTTAAGAAGGAAATCATCGAAGCACGAATAAGGTATGCGAGTGACCGACATCGCAAGATTTTATAACAAGTCTACGTGGACGATTTGCACGGTATTAAAGAAGAAATAAGGGGGCTAGATGCAGCAAAATGAGTCACGAGAGTATCAAAGCAACGGCCACGTGTTCTGGAAGATGTAGAAAAGTTGCTTCTCGTGTGGATAAACGGAATCAACTAGCAGGTGATACTGAGACCGAGAACTTTATCTGCGAGAAGGCAAAGGACTTGTACGCCGACCTCGTAAGTAAACTGCCAGGTACGTCGACAGAAAACGAAGAAGGCATCGAGGCGAGCAGGCGATGGTTTGATAACTTTAAGAGGAGAAGTGCATCCATAGTGTTGTGAGGCACGGAGAGGCTGCGTGTTCGGACGCTAAGGCAGCTGAGGCGTTCGCTGCCGAGCTCCAGAAGCTCATGGTTTCCGAGTGTTACCTGCCGCAGCAAGTTTTTAACTGCGATGAGACGGGACTTTTTTGGAAAAAGATGCCAAAGAGGACCTACATTACAGCAGAAGAGAATGCAATGCCCGGTCACAAGCCCATGAAAGACCGTCTCACCCTCTTGTTGTGTGCTAATGCAAGCGGTGATTTCAAAGTCAAGCCCCTGCTCGTGTATCATTTCGAGAATCCACAAGCCTTCAAGAAATGCAAGGTGCAGAAGAGCCAGTTAAACGTTGTGGAGGTCCAACAGCAAGACTTGGGTCACTCGTATCTTGTTTGTTGAGTGGATCAATGAGGTCTTCGGTCCTGCAGTGAAGAAATACCTTTTAGAAAATAATTTGCCACTCAAAAGTCTTGCTGGTTATGGATAATGCTCTTGCTCGTCCTCCAGGCCTTGAGGACAACTTACTGGAGGAATTCGAGTTCATTAAGGTCAAGTTCCTTCCTCCCAACACCACTCCATTACTCCAGCCCATGGATCAGCTGGTCATTTCAAACTTTAAAAAGCTTTACACCAAAGCACTATTTCAGCGATGCTTCGAGGTGACCGAAGGAACAAACCTTACCCTCCGAGAGTTTTGGAAAAATCATTTCCACATCGTAAATTGCCTCGATCATCGATAAAGCCTGGGGTGGGGTCACCAAGAGAACCCTCAATTCTGCTTGGAGAAAACTGTGATCTGATTGCGTTGAGGGGTTTGCTCACGAACAGGAGCCGCCAGTTGTCGATGAAATTGTGTCCTTGGGGAAAGACCGTGCGACTGGAGGTGAATGAGGACGACATTCAAGAGCTGGTGGAGGAACATGGCCAGGAGCTGACCACCGACGAACTGATGGATCTGCATTGCGAGCAACAGCAAGAGGTTATGGAGGAGATCTCATCTGAGGAGGAGGAGAAAAAGACGGAGGAATCCCTCACTTCAAATGAGATTAGGGAGATGTGTAAAATGTGGGAACCAGTGCAAAATTTAGTAGAAAAGCACCACCCGAATAAGGCTGTAGCAGTGCGAGCGATGAATCTGTTTAACGACAATGCAATGTCACATTTCCGCGAAATCCTCAAAAGGAGGCAAAAGCAAGTGTCATTGGATAGGTTCCTTCTTAAAGTCGCACAAAAAGAAAAAGATTCCAGTGAGCCAACAGATGGCAGTGATTCCGTTAGTGACAGTGAAAGTTGTCCTACACAATAACCCTCCTCTCCTCTCTTTAGTCTCCCTCACACCAGCCTCGATTAAATTTGATTAATAAATTTGATTACTTTATATTAAATTTAAATAATACAAATATAAAAAGGTATTTTGTATTAATCATTTTTACATGAATATTTTTGGGATGTGGAACGAATCATCTGAGTTTCCATTATTTCTTATGGGGATATTCGCTTTGATATACGAGTGCTTTGGATTACAAGCACGTTTCCGGAACGAATTATGCTCGCAATCCAAGGTTTTACTGTATTCAAATTCAGGGCTGTACGGATATCTATGTAGCCTCTAGGAGCAGTGGCAATGGACAAAGGATTGTCTTGTTGAAGTGCTGCGACAACCTGATGGCATGGCCCTCCACGATTACAAAAAATGACACACGAGTTTGCTTGCCTATTTATCCTGGGCAGAGAGAGCCAGGGTGTGCCCTTGCTGTGCTTGCCAGCTTGCTGGGACCGACAATTCAGACAGCCGGTTTGGTTAGGCTGAGAAAGCCTGGATCTGGGCGAGCGGTAACTGCTCCCAAAGGTTTTTCAGCCGGTCGCCAGGAATATTGGGATTACCTGGGATGGACTGGGTTTTGCCTCCACGAAGAAAATGCAAAAGTTAAGGAGCTTTGTCTCGAGAGAGCCCCAGCAACGGAGTTGTGGTCAGAGGCGGGTTTTCAGAGTGCTGGACGTTTAGTTTATCAAAAGCAACAAGTATGACCAAATTACTTTGCATAGATTACTAAAAAAATTATATTACGTCACGAATCATTTTCATTAGAAAATATTTGCTTTTGATGGTTTCAGTTGGTGACACTGCGGGTGTCATTGCTGGCTGTGCTCAGTTTGACACTGCAGGTGTCATTGCTGGTTGTGCTCAGTGTGACACTGCAGGTGTCATTGCTGGTTGTGGCTCAGTGTGACACTGCGGGTGTCATTGCTGGTTGTGCTCAGTGTGACACTGCAGGTGTCATTGCGGGTTGTGGCTCAGTGTGACACTGCGGGTGTCATTGCTGGTTGTGCTCAGTGTGACACTGCAGGTGTCATTGCTGGTTGTGCTCAGTGTGACACTGCGGGTGTCATTGCTGGTTGTGCTCAGTGTGACACTGCAGGTGTCATTGCTGGCTGTGGCTCAGTGTGACACTGCGGGTGTCATTGCTGGTTGTGCTCAGTGTGACACTGCAGGTGTCATTGCTGGTTGTGCTCAGTGTGACACTGCGGGTGTCATTGCTGGTTGTGCTCAGTGTGACACTGCGGGTGTCATTGCTGGTTGTGCTCAGTGTGACACTGCGGGTGTCATTGCTGGTTGTGCTCAGTGTGACACTGCGGGTGTCATTGCTGGTTGTGCTCAGTGTGACACTGCGGGTGTCATTGCTGGCTGTGCTCAGTGTGACACTGCGGGTGTCATTGCTGGCTGTGCTCAGTGTGACACTGCGGGTGTCATTGCTGGTTGTGCTCAGTGTGACACTGCGGGTGTCATTGCTGGCTGTGCTCAGTGTGACACTGCGGGTGTCATTGCTGGCTGTGCTCAGTGTGACACTGCAGGTGTCATTGCTGGTTGTGCTCAGTGTGACACTGCGGGTGTCATTGCTGGCTGTGCTCAGTGTGACACTGCGGGTGTCATTGCTGGCTGTGGCTCAGTGTGACACTGCAGGTGTCATTGCTGGTTGTGCTCAGTGTGACACTGCAGGTGTCATTGCTGGTTGTGCTCAGTGTGACACTGCAGGTGTCATTGCTGGTTGTGCTCAGTGTGACACTGCAGGTGTCATTGCTGGCTGTGCTCAGTGTGACACTGCGGGTGTCATTGCTGGTTGTGCTCAGTGTGACACTGCAGGTGTCATTGCTGGTTGTGCTCAGTGTGACACTGCGGGTGTCATTGCTGGTTGTGCTCAGTGTGACACTGCGGGTGTCATTGCTTGCTGTGCTCAGTGTGACACTGCAGGTGTCATTGCTGGTTGTGCTCAGTGTGACACTGCGGGTGTCATTGCTGGTTGTGCTCAGTGTGACACTGCGGGTGTCATTGCTGGTTGTGCTCAGTGTGACACTGCGGGTGTCATTGCTGGTTGTGGCTCAGTGTGACACTGCAGGTGTCATTGCTGGTTGTGCTCAGTGTGACACTGCGGGTGTCATTGCTGGCTGTGCTCAGTGTGACACTGCGGGTGTCATTGCTGGTTGTGCTCAGTGTGACACTGCAGGTGTCATTGCTGGTTGTGGCTCAGTGTGACACTGCGGGTGTCATTGCTGGTTGTGCTCAGTGTGACACTGCGGGTGTCATTGCTGGTTGTGGCTCAGTGTGACACTGCAGGTGTCATTGCTGGCTGTGGCTCAGTGTGACACTGCGGGTGTCATTGCTGGCTGTGCTCAGTGTGACACTGCAGGTGTCATTGCTGGTTGTGCTCAGTGTGACACTGCGGGTGTCATTGCTGGCTGGGCTCAGTGTGACACTGCAGGTGTCATTGCTGACTGTGCTCAGTGTGACACTGCGGGTGTCATTGCTGGTTGTGGCTCAGTGTGACACTGCGGGTGTCATTGCTGGTTGTGGCTCAGTGTGACACTGCGGGTGTCATTGCTGGTTGTGGCTCAGTGTGACACTGCGGGTGTCATTGCTGGTTGTGCTCAGTGTGACACTGCGGGTGTCATTGCTGGTTGTGCTCAGTGTGACACTGCAGGTGTCATTGCTGGTTGTGCTCAGTGTGACACTGCGGGTGTCATTGCTGGCTGTGGCTCAGTGTGACACTGCGGGTGTCATTGCTGGTTGTGCTCAGTGTGACACTGCGGGTGTCATTGCTGGTTGTGCTCAGTGTGACACTGCAGGTGTCATTGCTGGTTGTGGCTCAGTGTGACACTGCGGGTGTCATTGCTGGTTGTGCTCAGTGTGACACTGCAGGTGTCATTGCTGGTTGTGCTCAGTGTGACACTGCGGGTGTCATTGCTGGCTGTGGCTCAGTGTGACACTGCGGGTGTCATTGCTGGTTGTGCTCAGTGTGACACTGCGGGTGTCATTGCTGGTTGTGCTCAGTGTGACACTGCAGGTGTCATTGCTGGTTGTGGCTCAGTGTGACACTGCGGGTGTCATTGCTGGTTGTGCTCAGTGTGACACTGCAGGTGTCATTGCTGGTTGTGCTCAGTGTGACACTGCGGGTGTCATTGCTGGCTGTGGCTCAGTGTGACACTGCGGGTGTCATTGCTGGTTGTGCTCAGTGTGACACTGCGGGTGTCATTGCTGGCTGTGCTCAGTGTGACACTGCAGGTGTCATTGCTGGTTGTGCTCAGTGTGACACTGCAGGTGTCATTGCTGGTTGTGGCTCAGTGTGACACTGCAGGTGTCATTGCTGGTTGTGGCTCAGTGTGACACTGCAGGTGTCATTGCTGGCTGTGGCTCAGTGTGACACTGCAGGTGTCATTGCTGGCTGTGGCTCAGTGTGACACTGCGGGTGTCATTGCTGGTTGTGGCTCAGTGTGACACTGCGGGTGTCATTGCTGGCTGTGGCTCAGTGTGACACTGCGGGTGTCATTGCTGGCTGTGGCTCAGTGTGACACTGCGGGTGTCATTGCTGGTTGTGGCTCAGTGTGACACTGCAGGTGTCATTGCTGGCTGTGGCTTAGTGTGACACTGCAGGTGTCATTGCTGGCTGTGCTCAGTGTGACACTGCGGGTGTCATTGCTGGTTGTGCTCAGTGTGACACTGCGGGTGTCATTGCTGGTTGTGCTCAGTGTGACACTGCGGGTGTCATTGCTGGTTGTGCTCAGTGTGACACTGCAGGTGTTATTGCTGGTTGTGCTCAGTGTGACACTGCGGGTGTCATTGCTGGCTGTGCTCAGTGTGACACTGCGGGTGTCATTGCTGGTTGTGCTCAGTGTGACACTGCGGGTGTCATTGCTGGCTGTGCTCAGTGTGACACTGCGGGTGTCATTGCTGGTTGTGCTCAGTGTGACACTGCGGGTGTCATTGCTGGTTGTGCTCAGTGTGACACTGCGGGTGTCATTGCTGGCTGTGCTCAGTGTGACACTGCGGGTGTCATTGCTGGCTGTGCTCAGTGTGACACTGCAGGTGTCATTGCTGGTTGTGCTCAGTGTGACACTGCAGGTGTCATTGCTGGCTGTGCTCAGTGTGACACTGCGGGTGTCATTGCTGGCTGTGGCTCAGTGTGACACTGCAGGTGTCATTGTTGGTTGTGCTCAGTGTGACACTGCAGGTGTCATTGCTGGTTGTGCTCAGTGTGACACTGCAGGTGTAATTGCTGGCTGTGCTCAGTGTGACACTGCGGGTGTCATTGCTGGTTGTGCTCAGTGTGACACTGCAGGTGTCATTGCTGGTTGTGCTCAGTGTGACACTGCGGGTGTCATTGCTGGTTGTGCTCAGTGTGACACTGCGGGTGTCATTGCTGGTTGTGCTCAGTGTGACACTGCGGGTGTCATTGCTGGCTGTGCTCAGTGTGACACTGCAGGTGTCATTGCTGGTTGTGCTCAGTGTGATACTGCAGGTGTCATTGCTGGCTGTGCTCAGTGTGACACTGCGGGTGTCATTGCTGGTTGTGCTCAGTGTGACACTGCAGGTGTCATTGCTGGTTGTGCTCAGTGTGACACTGCGGGTGTCATTGCTGGTTGTGCTCAGTGTGACACTGCGGGTGTCATTGCTGGTTGTGGCTCAGTGTGACACTGCAGGTGTCATTGCTGGTTGTGCTCAGTGTGACACTGCGGGTGTCATTGCTGGCTGTGCTCAGTGTGACACTGCGGGTGTCATTGCTGGTTGTGCTCAGTGTGACACTGCAGGTGTCATTGCTGGTTGTGGCTCAGTGTGACACTGCGGGTGTCATTGCTGGTTGTGTTCAGTGTGACACTGCGGGTGTCATTGCTGGTTGTGGCTCAGTGTGACACTGCAGGTGTCATTGCTGGCTGTGGCTCAGTGTGACACTGCGGGTGTCATTGCTGGCTGTGCTCAGTGTGACACTGCAGGTGTCATTGCTGGTTGTGCTCAGTGTGACACTGCGGGTGTCATTGCTGGCTGTGCTCAGTGTGACACTGCAGGTGTCATTGCTGGCTGTGCTCAGTGTGACACTGCGGGTGTCATTGCTGGTTGTGCTCAGTGTGACACTGCGGGTGTCATTGCTGGTTGTGGCTCAGTGTGACACTGCAGGTGTCATTGCTGGTTGTGCTCAGTGTGACACTGTGGGTGTCATTGCTGGCTGTGCTCAGTGTGACACTGCGGGTGTCATTGCTGGTTGTGCTCAGTGTGACACTGCAGGTGTCATTGCTGGTTGTGGCTCAGTGTGACACTGCGGGTGTCATTGCTGGTTGTGCTCAGTGTGACACTGCGGGTGTCATTGCTGGTTGTGGCTCAGTGTGACACTGCAGGTGTCATTGCTGGCTGTGGCTCAGTGTGACACTGCGGGTGTCATTGCTGGCTGTGCTCAGTGTGACACTGCAGGTGTCATTGCTGGTTGTGCTCAGTGTGACACTGCGGGTGTCATTGCTGGTTGTGCTCAGTGTGACACTGCGGGTGTCATTGCTGGTTGTGGCTCAGTGTGACACTGCAGGTGTCATTGCTGGTTGTGCTCAGTGTGACACTGCGGGTGTCATTGCTGGCTGTGCTCAGTGTGACACTGCGGGTGTCATTGCTGGTTGTGCTCAGTGTGACACTGCAGGTGTCATTGCTGGATGTGGCTCAGTGTGACACTGCGGGTGTCATTGCTGGTTGTGCTCAGTGTGACACTGCAGGTGTCATTGCTGGTTGTGGCTCAGTGTGACACTGCAGGTGTCATTGCTGGCTGTGGCTCAGTGTGACACTGCGGGTGTCATTGGTGGCTGTGCTCAGTGTGACACTGCAGGTGTCATTGCTGGTTGTGCTCAGTGTGACACTGCGGGTGTCATTGCTGGCTGTGCTCAGTGTGACACTGCAGGTGTCATTGCTGGCTTTGCTCAGTGTGACACTGCGGGTGTCATTGCTGGTTGTGGCTCAGTGTGACACTGCGGGTGTCATTGCTGGTTGTGGCTCAGTGTGACACTGCGGGTGTCATTGCTGGTTGTGCTCAGTGTGACACTGCAGGTGTCATTGCTGGTTGTGCTCAGTGTGACACTGCGGGTGTCATTGCTGGCTGTGGCTCAGTGTGACACTGCGGGTGTCATTGCTGGTTGTGCTCAGTGTGACACTGCGGGTGTCATTGCTGGTTGTGCTCAGTGTGACACTGCAGGTGTCATTGCTGGTTGTGGCTCAGTGTGACACTGCGGGTGTCATTGCTGGTTGTGCTCAGTGTGACACTGCAGGTGTCATTGCTGGTTGTGCTCAGTGTGACACTGCGGGTGTCATTGCTGGCTGTGGCTCAGTGTGACACTGCGGGTGTCATTGCTGGTTGTGCTCAGTGTGACACTGCGGGTGTCATTGCTGGTTGTGCTCAGTGTGACACTGCAGGTGTCATTGCTGGTTGTGGCTCAGTGTGACACTGCGGGTGTCATTGCTGGTTGTGCTCAGTGTGACACTGCAGGTGTCATTGCTGGTTGTGCTCAGTGTGACACTGCGGGTGTCATTGCTGGCTGTGGCTCAGTGTGACACTGCGGGTGTCATTGCTGGTTGTGCTCAGTGTGACACTGCGGGTGTCATTGCTGGCTGTGCTCAGTGACACTGCAGGTGTCATTGCTGGTTGTGCTCAGTGTGACACTGCAGGTGTCATTGCTGGTTGTGGCTCAGTGTGACACTGCAGGTGTCATTGCTGGTTGTGGCTCAGTGTGACACTGCAGGTGTCATTGCTGGTTGTGGCTCAGTGTGACACTGCAGGTGTCATTACTGGCTGTGGCTCAGTGTGACACTGCGGGTGTCATTGCTGGTTGTGGCTCAGTGTGACACTGCGGGTGTCATTGCTGGCTGTGGCTCAGTGTGACACTGCGGGTGTCATTGCTGGTTGTGGCTCAGTGTGACACTGCAGGTGTCATTGCTGGTTGTGGCTCAGTGTGACACTGCAGGTGTCATTGCTGGCTGTGGCTCAGTGTGACACTGCGGGTGTCATTGCTGGTTGTGGCTCAGTGTGACACTGCGGGTGTCATTGCTGGCTGTGGCTCAGTGTGACACTGCGGGTGTCATTGCTGGTTGTGGCTCAGTGTGACACTGCAGGTGTCATTGCTGGCTTTGGCTTAGTGTGACACTGCAGGTGTCATTGCTGGCTGTGCTCAGTGTGACACTGCGGGTGTCATTGCTGGCTGTGCTCAGTGTGACACTGCAGGTGTCATTGCTGGTTGTGCTCAGTGTGACACTGCGGGTGTCATTGCTGGCTGTGGCTCAGTGTGACACTGCGGGTGTCATTGCTGGTTGTGCTCAGTGTGACACTGCGGGTGTCATTGCTGGCTGTGCTCAGTGACACTGCAGGTGTCATTGCTGGTTGTGCTCAGTGTGACACTGCAGGTGTCATTGCTGGTTGTGGCTCAGTGTGACACTGCAGGTGTCATTGCTGGTTGTGGCTCAGTGTGACACTGCAGGTGTCATTGCTGGTTGTGGCTCAGTGTGACACTGCAGGTGTCATTACTGGCTGTGGCTCAGTGTGACACTGCGGGTGTCATTGCTGGTTGTGGCTCAGTGTGACACTGCGGGTGTCATTGCTGGCTGTGGCTCAGTGTGACACTGCGGGTGTCATTGCTGGTTGTGGCTCAGTGTGACACTGCAGGTGTCATTGCTGGTTGTGGCTCAGTGTGACACTGCAGGTGTCATTGCTGGCTGTGGCTCAGTGTGACACTGCGGGTGTCATTGCTGGTTGTGGCTCAGTGTGACACTGCGGGTGTCATTGCTGGCTGTGGCTCAGTGTGACACTGCGGGTGTCATTGCTGGTTGTGGCTCAGTGTGACACTGCAGGTGTCATTGCTGGCTTTGGCTTAGTGTGACACTGCAGGTGTCATTGCTGGCTGTGCTCAGTGTGACACTGCGGGTGTCATTGCTGGCTGTGCTCAGTGTGACACTGCAGGTGTCATTGCTGGCTGTGCTCAGTGTGACACTGCGGGTGTCATTGCTGGCTGTGCTCAGTGTGACACTGCAGGTGTTATTGCTGGTTGTGCTCAGTGTGACACTGCGGGTGTCATTGCTGGCTGTGCTCAGTGTGACACTGCAGGTGTCATTGCTGGCTGTGCTCAGTGTGACACTGCGGGTGTCATTGCTGGCTGTGCTCAGTGTGACACTGCGGGTGTCATTGCTGGCTGTGCTCAGTGTGACACTGCAGGTGTCATTGCTGGCTGTGCTCAGTGTGACACTGCAGGTGTCATTGCTGGTTGTGCTCAGTGTGACACTGCGGGTGTCATTGCTGGTTGTGCTCAGTGTGACACTGCAGGTGTCATTGCTGGCTGTGCTCAGTGTGACACTGCGGGTGTCATTGCTGGCTGTGCTCAGTGTGACACTGCGGGTGTCATTGCTGGCTGTGCTCAGTGTGACACTGCAGGTGTCATTGCTGGCTGTGCTCAGTGTGACACTGCAGGTGTCATTGCTGGCTGTGCTCAGTGTGACACTGCAGGTGTTATTGCTGGCTGTGCTCAGTGTGACACTGCAGGTGTCATTGCTGGCTGTGCTCAGTGTGACACTGCGGGTGTCATTGCTGGCTGTGCTCAGTGTGACACTGCAGGTGTCATTGCTGGCTGTGCTCAGTGTGACACTGCAGGTGTCATTGCTGGCTGTGCTCAGTGTGACACTGCAGGTGTCATTGCTGGCTGTGGCTCAGTGTGACACTGCAGGTGTCATTGCTGGCTGTGGCTCAGTGTGACACTGCGGGTGTCATTGCTGGTTGTGGCTCAGTGTGACACTGCAGGTGTCATTGCTGGCTGTGGCTCAGTGTGACACTGCGGGTGTCATTGCTGGCTGTGCTCAGTGTGACACTGCAGGTGTCATTGCTGGTTGTGGCTCAGTGTGACACTGCAGGTGTCATTGCTGGCTGTGCTCAGTGTGACACTGCAGGTGTCATTGCTGGTTGTGCGCAGTGTGACACTGCGGGTGTCATTGCTGGCTGTGGCTCAGTGTGACACTGCGGGTGTCATTGCTGGCTGTGCTCAGTGTGACACTGCAGGTGTCATTGCTGGCTGTGCTCAGTGTGACACTGCGGGTGTCATTGCTGGCTGTGCTCAGTGTGACACTGCAGGTGTCATTGCTGGCTGTGCTCAGTGTGACACTGCAGGTGTCATTGCTGGCTGTGCTCAGTGTGACACTGCGGGTGTCATTGCTGGCTGTGGCTCAGTGTGACACTGCGGGTGTCATTGCTGGCTGTGCTCAGTGTGACACTGCAGGTGTCATTGCTGGTTGTGCTCAGTGTGACACTGCGGGTGTCATTGCTGGTTGTGCTAAGTGTGACACTGCGGGTGTCATTGCTGGCTGTGGCTCAGTGTGACACTGCAGGTGTCATTGCTGGTTGTGGCTCAGTGTGACACTGCAGGTGTCATTGCTGGCTGTGCGCAGTGTGACACTGCGGGTGTCATTGCTGGCTGTGCTCAGTGTGACACTGCAGGTGTCATTGCTGGCTGTGGCTCAGTGTGACACTGCAGGTGTCATTGCTGGCTGTGGCTCAGTGTGACACTGTGGGTGTCATTGCTGGTTGTGGCTCAGTGTGACACTGCGGGTGTCATTGCTGGCTGTGGCTCAGTGTGACACTGCGGGTGTCATTGCTGGCTGTGCTCAGTGTGACACTGCAGGTGTCATTGCTGGTTGTGGCTCAGTGTGACACTGCAGGTGTCATTGCTGGCTGTGCTCAGTGTGACACTGCAGGTGTCATTGCTGGTTGTGCTCAGTGTGACACTGCGGGTGTCATTGCTGGCTGTGGCTCAGTGTGACACTGCGGGTGTCATTGCTGGCTGTGCTCAGTGTGACACTGCAGGTGTCATTGCTGGCTGTGCTCAGTGTGACACTGCGGGTGTCATTGCTGGCTGTGCTCAGTGTGACACTGCAGGTGTCATTGCTGGCTGTGCTCAGTGTGACACTGCGGGTGTCATTGCTGGCTGTGGCTCAGTGTGACACTGCGGGTGTCATTGCTGGCTGTGCTCAGTGTGACACTGCAGGTGTCATTGCTGGTTGTGCGCAGTGTGACACTGCGGGTGTCATTGCTGGCTGTGGCTCAGTGTGACACTGCGGGTGTCATTGCTGGCTGTGCTCAGTGTGACACTGCAGGTGTCATTGCTGGCTGTGCTCAGTGTGACACTGCGGGTGTCATTGCTGGCTGTGCTCAGTGTGACACTGCAGGTGTCATTGCTGGCTGTGCTCAGTGTGACACTGCAGGTGTCATTGCTGGCTGTGCTCAGTGTGACACTGCGGGTGTCATTGCTGGCTGTGGCTCAGTGTGACACTGCGGGTGTCATTGCTGGCTGTGCTCAGTGTGACACTGCAGGTGTCATTGCTGGTTGTGCTCAGTGTGACACTGCGGGTGTCATTGCTGGTTGTGCTAAGTGTGACACTGCGGGTGTCATTGCTGGCTGTGGCTCAGTGTGACACTGCAGGTGTCATTGCTGGTTGTGGCTCAGTGTGACACTGCAGGTGTCATTGCTGGCTGTGCGCAGTGTGACACTGCAGGTGTCATTGCTGGCTGTGGCTCAGTGTGACACTGCAGGTGTCATTGCTGGCTGTGGCTCAGTGTGACACTGTGGGTGTCATTGCTGGTTGTGGCTCAGTGTGACACTGCGGGTGTCATTGCTGGCTGTGCTCAGTGTGACACTGCAGGTGTCATTGCTGGCTGTGGCTCAGTGTGACACTGCAGGTGTCATTGCTGGTTGTGCTCAGTGTGACACTGCGGGTGTCATTGCTGGCTGTGGCTCAGTGTGACACTGCGGGTGTCATTGCTGGCTGTGCTCAGTGTGACACTGCAGGTGTCATTGCTGGCTGTGCTCAGTGTGACACTGCGGGTGTCATTGCTGGCTGTGCTCAGTGTGACACTGCAGGTGTCATTGCTGGCTGTGCTCAGTGTGACACTGCGGGTGTCATTGCTGGCTGTGGCTCAGTGTGACACTGCGGGTGTCATTGCTGGCTGTGCTCAGTGTGACACTGCGGGTGTCATTGCTGGCTGTGGCTCAGTGTGACACTGCGGGTGTCATTGCTGGCTGTGCTCAGTGTGACACTGCGGGTGTCATTGCTGGTTGTGCTCAGTGTGACACTGCGGGTGTCATTGCTGGTTGTGCTAAGTGTGACACTGCGGGTGTCATTGCTGGCTGTGGCTCAGTGTGACACTGCAGGTATCATTGCTGGTTGTGGCTCAGTGTGACACTGCAGGTGTCATTGCTGGCTGTGCTCAGTGTGACACTGCGGGTGTCATTGCTGGTTGTGCTCAGTGTGACACTGCAGGTGTCATTGCTGGTTGTGCTCAGTGTGACACTGCGGGTGTCATTGCTGGCTGTGGCTCAGTGTGACACTGCGGGTGTCATTGCTGGTTGTGCTCAGTGTGACACTGCGGGTGTCATTGCTGGTTGTGGCTCAGTGTGACACTGCGGGTGTCATTGCTGGTTGTGGCTCAGTGTGACACTGCGGGTGTCATTGCTGGCTGTGGCTCAGTGTGACACTGCGGGTGTCATTGCTGGTTGTGCTCAGTGTGACACTGCAGGTGTCATTGCTGGTTGTGGCTCAGTGTGACACTGCGGGTGTCATTGCTGGTTGTGCTCAGTGTGACACTGCGGGTGTCATTGCTGGTTGTGGCTCAGTGTGACACTGCGGGTATCATTGCTGGTTGTGGCTCAGTGTGACACTGCGGGTGTCATTGCTGGCTGTGCTCAGTGTGACACTGCGGGTGTCATTGCTGGCTGTGCTCAGTGTGACACTGCGGGTGTCATTGCTGGTTGTGCTCAGTGTGACACTGCAGGTGTCATTGCTGGTTGTGCTCAGTGTGACACTGCAGGTGTCATTGCTGGTTGTGCTCAGTGTGACACTGCAGGTGTCATTGCTGGTTGTGCTCAGTGTGACACTGCAGGTGTCATTGCTGGTTGTGCTCAGTGTGACACTGCAGGTGTCATTGCTGGCTGTGCTCAGTGTGACACTGCAGGTATCATTGCTGGCTGTGGCTCAGTGTGACACTGCAGGTGTCATTGCTGGCTGTGGCTCAGTGTGACACTGCAGGTGTCATTGCTGGCTGTGGCTCAGTGTGACACTGCGGGTGTCATTGCTGGTTGTGCTCAGTGTGACACTGCGGGTGTCATTGCTGGTTGTGCTCAGTGTGACACTGCGGGTGTCATTGCTGGTTGTGGCTCAGTGTGACACTGCGGGTGTCATTGCTGGTTGTGCTCAGTGTGACACTGCGGGTGTCATTGCTGGTTGTGGCTCAGTGTGACACTGCGGGTGTCATTGCTGGTTGTGCTCAGTGTGACACTGCGGGTGTCATTGCTGGTTGTGCTCAGTGTGACACTGCGGGTGTCATTGCTGGTTGTGCTCAGTGTGACACTGCGGGTGTCATTGCTGGCTGTGGCTCAGTGTGACACTGCGGGTGTCATTGCTGGTTGTGCTCAGTGTGACACTGCGGGTGTCATTGCTGGTTGTGCTCAGTGTGACACTGCGGGTGTCATTGCTGGTTGTGCTCAGTGTGACACTGCGGGTGTCATTGCTGGTTGTGGCTCAGTGTGACACTGCGGGTGTCATTGCTGGTTGTGCTCAGTGTGACACTGCAGGTGTCATTGCTGGTTGTGGCTCAGTGTGACACTGCGGGTGTCATTGCTGGTTGTGCTCAGTGTGACACTGCGGGTGTCATTGCTGGTTGTGCTCAGTGTGACACTGCGGGTGTCATTGCTGGTTGTGCTCAGTGTGACACTGCGGGTGTCATTGCTGGCTGTGGCTCAGTGTGACACTGCGGGTGTCATTGCTGGTTGTGCTCAGTGTGACACTGCGGGTGTCATTGCTGGCTGTGGCTCAGTGTGACACTGCGGGTGTCATTGCTGGCTGTGCTCAGTGTGACACTGCGGGTGTCATTGCTGGTTGTGGCTCAGTGTGACACTGCGGGTGTCATTGCTGGCTGTGGCTCAGTGTGACACTGCGGGTGTCATTGCTGGTTATGCTCAGTGTGACACTGCGGGTGTCATTGCTGGCTGTGGCTCAGTGTGACACTGCGGGTGTCATTGCTGGCTGTGCTCAGTGTGACACTGCGGGTGTCATTGCTGGTTGTGGCTCAGTGTGACACTGCGGGTGTCATTGCTGGCTGTGGCTCAGTGTGACACTGCGGGTGTTATTGCTGGTTATGCTCAGTGTGACACTGCGGGTGTCATTGCTGGTTGTGCTCAGTGTGACACTGCGGGTGTCATTGCTGGCTGTGGCTCAGTGTGACACTGCGGGTGTCATTGCTGGCTGTGGCTCAGTGTGACACTGCGGGTGTCATTGCTGGTTGTGCTCAGTGTGACACTGCGGGTGTCATTGCTGGCTGTGGCTCAGTGTGACACTGCGGGTGTCATTGCTGGCTGTGGCTCAAGTGTGACACTGCGGGTGTCATTGCTGGTTGTGCTTAGTGTGACACTGCGGGTGTCATTGCTGGTTGTGCTCAGTGTGACACTGCGGTTGTCATTGCTGGTTGTGGCTCAGTGTGACACTGCGGGTGTCATTGCTGGTTGTGGCTCAGTGTGACACTGCAGGTGTCATTGCTGGTTGTGGCTCAGTGTGACACTGCGGGTGTCATTGCTGGTCATGCTGGTTGTGACACTGCGGGTGTCATTGCTGGCCATGCTGGTTGTGACACTGCAGGTGTCATTGCTGACCATGCTGGTTGTGACACTGCGGGTGTCATTGCTGGCCATGCTGGTTGTGACACTGGGGGGTGTCATTGCTGGCCATGCTGGTTGTGACACTGCAGGTGTCATTGCTGGCCATGCTGGTTGTGACACTGCGGGTGTCATTGCTGGCCATGCTGGTTGTGACACTGCGGGTGTCATTGCTGGCCATGCTGGTTGTGACACTGCGGGTGTCATTGCTGGCCATGCTGGTTGTGACACTGCGAGTGTCATTGCTGGCCATGCTGGTTGTGACACTGCGGGTGTCATTGCTGGCCATGCTGGTTGTGACACTGCGGGTGTCATTGCTGGCCATGCTGGTTGTGACACTGCGGGTGTCATTGCTGGCCATGCTGGTTGTGACACTGCGGGTGTCATTGCTGGCCATGCTGGTTGTGACACTGCGGGTGTCATTGCTGGCCATGCTGGTTGTGACACTGCGGGTGTCATTTCTGGCCATGCTGGTTGTGACACTGCGGGTGTCATTGCTGGCCATGCTGGTTGTGACACTGCGGGTGTCATTGCTGGCCATGCTGGTTGTGACACTGCGGGTGTCATTGCTGGCCATGCTGGTTGTGACACTGCGGGTGTCATTGCTCGGTGTGGCTCGCTGTGCAGGGGGAGCTGGAGAAGGACGACAACCCGCTGCCTGTGCAGCTCACCTGCCGAATGGAGGGAGATGAAGACCACCTGCGAGACATCGGCAACTTGCTGGTACTTCAGGGGCTGGCCTTCCATGCTAAAAGGTAGTACAACTCGCAGGGATTTTTACCGCCTTTATTTGCCACTTAGTAATCTCCCTTGAGTGATGGTGAGGAAGAGGATAGCGAGTTGTCCTTTCCATCGTGGGTTTTCCCGCTTTTGTGCAGGCCCAACGCGTATCCAGGAGTGGCGCACGACAGGATGGGCGAGGTTCTCGTCGCAGCGTGCGTCAGGGAGTTGTCCCGCACGGTGGTTCCACCCCAGCGGTGGGCCGGTGTCCCCTACCTAGCGCCCGACCTCCCGGCCAGCGACACGTTCAGCCTGGTGGTGTCGCACGTGAGCGCCAGCGGTCGCATCTGCGGACACCTGGCTTCCAATGGTGAGGACGCGGAGGTTTTGCACGCGGTGTGCAAGTTGACGACGGATTCATGAAGGGGCTCCGTACTTCTTCTTGGTTCTTTCGGTCAAGTCGCGTAGATAGAAAATAATAGATCACGACATTACGATCGCAACACAAGCAATCGTCCTCAGGTGAGAGAGAGAGAAAGCGGCTGAGACGAGGTCTTATATAGGCCTGAGAAAGGTGCATCAAGGTATGTGGGTGGAGCTAGAGATGGTCCAACCACAGAGGCTGGGGCAGTGGACACCCAGCCTGTCAATACAAAGACATCTAACCTAGTAATGAAACTCTCAGAGTCAGTTAACATCGGTAGAAATAATGGAAACATCATAGCAAGTTAAGACTTTACCTGGTTAATCACATCCTTCCAATGATTGCTTAATTTGTACCCATATTCTCGGTTGAAGTTGTGTGTTTATATATCTGGATGGCTTCATGAACAAATCTTTGATGATAGCCAGTGAGTTTGCAGAGTACCTTCGTCTTGGAAAAATCAATATTGTGTGAGCCCACAGCGTAAAAACAATGATCAGCCACGGCCGAGGTATTGGTCCTGCCGTGTTTCAGATCCGCCTTGTGTTCACGAACACGGTCCGAGACATGTCGCTTAGTTTCCCCAATGTAACTACTGCCGCAGACACAACTTGGTTTGTAGACAAACTAAGTTGTCAGGGATCCCATCCTTCACAGATGGGATCAGATCACAAATTTTATGTAATGTGTTGAATCGAACCTGGATCTTGTGTTTGGTCATGATTTTGGAAATATTTTTGGTGACCCCTGCTATGTATGGCGCAAGGTGATGGTTTTGATTGGTTCCTCAGATGTTATTTTTCCCCACGGTTGGGGTGACAGCTTTGCGGATTGTGCGGTCCGAATATCCATTCATCTTGAGGGTTTGGTGTATGTGCTCCAGTTCACTGGCTAGGTGGTGCTGGTCGTAGATGCAAGGGGCCCTATGGTGTAGGGTTTTGATGAGGGAATTCTTCTGGGCTGGATGGTGGTGGGAGTCAGGTTTTAGATAGGCATCCGTGTGGGTGACTTTCCTTTAGACAGAATGTCCCAATGAGCCTTCTGGTCTCGTTTCGATTAAAACAACCAAGAATGGTAACTTGCCATTCTTTTCCACTTCCATGGTGAATTTGGTGGCTGGGTGTATGGAATTTGTGGTTGAAGCATTGGTTCAATGCTAGCAGGCCATGTGGCCAGATGACGAACGTGTCATCTATGTATCTCTTCCACAAGGAAGGACGTAGGGTGGATGCCTGGACGGCATCTGTCTCAAATTTTTCCATGAAAACATTGGCTACCACTGGCGATAAGGGAGAACCCATTGCGGTACCTTCATCTTGTTTGTAGAATGTACCATTCCAGGTGAAGTAAGTGTTGGTAAGACAGTGTCTCTCCAGGGTTGGTACATCAGCATTCAGTCCTTGTTGGACCAAATCTTCAATGATTACTATGGTGTCAGGCACAGGAACTTTGAAAAGAGAGACCACATCAAAACTAACAAGCAAATCACCTGGAGATAGTGAGATGTCTTTAATTAGAGAAACCAAATAAGCTAAATTAAGTACAGCTGAGGTGGTCTTGTCAGTGTGAATGTGTGGTGGTCAAGGTTGACACAGGTCACACAGGTCACACAAGCTAGGGGAGAGGTACGTACCGGTCTGGACCGGTCCGGACCGGCAGGGACGAGAGGTGGTTGGAACCGCTCTGAGGGGAGGGGGCTGGCGAGAGCCAGGGCCCCGAGACACCCCCGCCCCTCAGAGAGAGGGGATATATAAGACGGCTCCCGGAGAGCGGAGGGGGTCCATCTCACCAGAAGCTGAAGGAGATGCGGCCAAGGATCCTGGACCCCAAGCCTCGAGGATGCCGCCCCGCTGGGACTGAGTGGGCTGAGTAGCTGTAGGCTAGGGAAGGAGAGTAATTGAGTAGCTGTAGGCTAGGGAAGGAGAGTAATGAGAATAGAGCCGGAGGCTCTACCTCCCTAGGTTGTGTGGTTGGGCTGTTCCCCCAGTGAGTCCGGAGGACTAGTGTTATTGGAATAAAAGCGTGTGGCCTCTACTAAGTCTCTGTCTCATTCAAGAATACTACAAATGGAAGCAAGGTCTCAGACAGAAATCGGCCCAGTTTTGTAGGTGGGTGAGTCAATGGTAGAGACGATAGAATGGAGCGGTGTACCTTTTTACGGATTTTTGGTAAGCCATAAAATCTGGGTGGTCTAGCAGCAGAGGATTTTATAGAGAGCCGCTTGGTTGGTTCGATTAAAGATTTCGAATCGTTTCGTAACCAGGCGGTTGGTAGAATCTCTATTGATTTTGGTATAGCTGCCATCATTGAGTAGGTCCTGAATTGTGTTATTTTATGTGGTTTTATCCATGATGACAGTGGCATTGCCCTTGTCGGCTGAGAGGATGACTGTCATCTCTCTTTTTCAGTTGAGCAAGCTCATGCCGATGTTGCTAATGGGTTTCTTAGCGTTTTTGAGGATTGCAGCGATTTCCGATCTTGCCATATCTGCAGGAATGTGTCCCAAACTCTTAAGGTCTACGTCGACCTGGAAAATGATATCATCCACTGGGATGTGTTTAGGGGTGACTGCGAAATTCAACCCTTTAGCTAGTACCGATTTTAAGCTGACAGAAATTGGGCTGTTACTCTGATTGATAACAAAAGTGTGGATCAGGCTTCTTAGACAGGAGGCTGAATTTGGCAATCAGGTTAACTTTATATTTTGCTGACATTAAGGTGGCTGAAGAAGCTGTCATGTTATCTACATGGTCCCAATCAGATGTAGACATTTTTTCTGTCAATGCTAAGTGTGATTGTAAGAGAGTCTTGTTTAAACTATCTAGTTCAAATCAGCAATCTTATTCTCTCTGAGATCAGGGCTAAGCCGCCTCTGAACAAGGTCCGTTTAGCATAAGGAGAAGTGACAGCAGCAGATGTGAGTGTGAAAACCATCTGAGGATCCAATCAAAACCATCACCTTGCCATACATAGCAGGGGTCACCAAAAAGATTTCCAAAATCATAAACAAACACAAGATCCAGGTTCGATTCAACACAGTACATAAAATTCATGATCTGATCCCATAAGTGAAGGATGTGTGATCCCTGACATGCAATACCCTGGTGTCTACAAACCAAGTTGTGTCTGCAGCAGTAGTTACATTAGGGAAACTAAACGACATGTCTCGGACCGTGTTCGTGAACACAAGGCAGATCGGAAACACGGCAGGACCAATACCTCGGCCGTGGCTGATTATTGTTTTAATGCTGTGGGCTCACACGAAATTGATTTTTCCAAGACGAAGGAACTGTGCAAACCCACTGGCTATCATCAGAGATTTGTTCATGAAGCCATCCAGATATATAAACACGGACACAACTTTAACCGGGAAGATGGGTACAAATTGAGCAATCATTGGAAGGATGTGATTAACCAGGTAAAGTCTTAACTTGCTATGATGTTTCCATTCTTTCTACCGATGTTAACGGACTCTGAGTTTCATTACTAGGTTGGATGTCTTTGTATTGACAGGCTGGGTGTCCACTGCCCCAGCCTCTGTGGTTGGGCCATCTCTAGCTCCACCCACATACCTTGATGCACCCTTCTCAGGCCTATTTAAGACCTCATCTCAGCAGTTTTCTCTCTCTCTCACCTGAGGACGATTGCTTGTGTTGCGATCGAAACGTCGTGATCTATTATTTTCTATCTACGTGACTTGACCGAAAGACCCAAAGAGCATCAATTCCTGCAGTCACGAAAGCCTTAAATTAACATGAAGTGGCGTTTTGAAGGAAAATCAAGGATCGATCAGAAGACTTTTTTGCAGATTGACGCACATAACAGTGCAGTTTTGTATCGAGTTTGAGCGTGGAGATTGAAAAGCAGGATTGGATTGGTGCTGGTGGCTCTCCTGTCTAACGCGTGGGCCTAAGTACTATGACGTATCTCGCATGGCTGTCCTTTTAAATTAAATGAATTCCCTGATGCGGCGAAGCTTATACAGTGCTCAATTATCTATGTGCGGTTGATCTAATTTGCGGATTAACTGCGCATCTGAGATTTTTACAATAATTAATAGCTCATTAATTTACTTATTCTATAGTTATTTCGGTAAAGTCACGTAGATCGAAAAAATAACAAAAGAATAACAATAAAATAAGAAATATATTTTTCTTATTTTATTGTTGTTATTTTTTCTATCTACGTGACTTTACCGAAAGAACCATAGAATATGAATTCCTGCAGTCACGAAAGTTTTACGCCATGGATTTTCCCTTGAGCCCAAATTAATAATCTAAAAACAGTTCTACATTGTTATTCTTGGAAATGTTTATTACAAGTCACATGCTTAAACCGAAATATATGTTGCTCTGAGTTAATGCGAAATTCATGTGATCGCCCCTACAGTACAGTAGTTGCAGATATTTACAACAGTGGGTGGAGTTGGATGGATGTTGATTGGCGTGGCTCTGCTGCTGTCCACTTGGTGGACCAATTCTTCTGCGCAGGAGCAATGAAGTGTTGTTCTCAATGAGCACGTGCCATCATCAATCGATTGATGGTTACATGTTGGCATAGAGATCCGTGGAAAATGGATATTTTTCAATTATCCGTGGCCATCCTCGTCATTAGTACGGATTAATCGAGAGTCTACTGTACCCTTTGCCACTTAATGTTTCCTAATTTTTGTTGGGTCAGATGCGGTCCTGCAGAAGCTGATGGAATCCATCGATTTGGAGTGTGGCAGCAGCAACAGCAACAACAACAGCAGCCTTTCTGGACTTGTGGATGTGCCTTTTTCCTTGGGCCAGCCGTGCGTCGTTCAGCTGTCGGGAGGCTGGTACCGGGGCCAGATTCTCAATGTGCAAACAGACACCGTGCAGGTGGGCGCTGCCCACACCAAGGCAAAGCCACTTGAGTAATGATGCACGTGGCTTGCCTGGAGCTGAATTAACCTTAATGTAGAAAATGAGCGGGCAAAAGAAGCAATCGATATTATGGTGAGATGTTAACCGAGGGCGTTGAGGTGGCAAGATGTTAACTACCTCGCCTGTTATACAGGAGGTTGTGGGTTTGATCCCGACTCTGACAATGGCTGTTTTATGTTTTATATTTGTGTGTCTCTCTCTCTCTCTGGTCGCGTGGATTTTTATCCTGGTCCTCCTGTTTTTCCTTCCACATTTAGAATCCACATCACGCGTTTACATTTCTACGTGATAAGCCACTTGAGCAGTGTCTATCATTTGTTGACACTGCTCAAGTGCCTGGGTTGCTCTCCTTATGAATGAACTCTGCGATGTGATGATCCGTTCTTGTTGTTGATGTTCACGCCGACTGGTCAAGGCGAGTGCGTGTGGTGTGTGTGCGGTCTGTGCGTGTGGTCCGTGCGCGTGTGGTCTGTGTGCGTGTGGTATGTGCGCGTGCCAGGTGCGTTACGTCGATCACGGGGGTGAGGACGAGGTGGAACCTGGCGCCGTGCATGTGACCGACCGTTTCACGCACGTGCCCCCGCTCTGCCTCGAGTGCGAGCTGAGCTTCCCGCATCTGGTAGGGACTCTCTCTCACTCACCTGCAGCTGCACGCAATCCCCACATGCCCAGAGAAGCACACACAAGGCTCGCATGCATTCTGTTTACACATTATTATTATGCTTATCATTGAATGCATGTATTCATAAACAGCCTCGCTTAGAAGTGTCAAGACTTTTGTAGGAGGGTCCTGCCAATTTTTTGAATGAGGTGGATTGATGTTGTTGCTGCTGTGGTACAGATGCAGGTGATGATTATCATCAGGGCATCTGGTGCAGATACAGGGCCGCTGAATCTAACAACTTTAGGAGCATCTCACTTCCTAATGTGCCGGGAACGATCCTGGCAAGGGTTATTCAACATTGCCTTGCCAGACATGTTGAGGAAAGGCTTTCGGAGCCCCAATGTGGTTTCAGACCAGGGCGGTCCTGCACGGATGCCATATTTTCTGTCTGTTTGCTACAGCAAAGGTGTAGGGAATTTCAACAAGACCTACATCTCTGCTTTATTGACCTGGTCAAGGCCTATGATACAATCAATGGGCCAGGGCTTTCAGAGTCTCTGACTCTCTGCTTACAATGAGTAAGGGTCTTCATGATGGTGGGCAGGCCCGGGTAAGGCTACATGGGCAGGAGTCGGAGCCATTCCCTGTTCACCTTGGGGTGTGACAGGGCTGTTCTGTGGCTACCATATTATTTAACATAATCTTTGACCAAGTAGTTACAGAAGCTTACCCTGGCTGTACCGGAGGAATCTCCATCGGGTACAGATACAACTGAAGGCTGATCGATACCCAGGTGCGGTCGAGGGATGACTCCCTATTGGTCAACCATGTTGTATATGCTGATGATCTGGTGATTGCTGCTCACTCAGAGGAGGAGTTGGAGGCACTGCTGCTGAACCTGGAGTGTACCACTTAGAGGTGGGGTCTTACAATCAGCTCCACCAAAACTTAGCACCTGCCTGGGCATTTTATGCCATCGAACAATCCACCCCCAAAACTCACAATTGGTGATGCGGCAGTTGTGGAGAGAGTGGAGAGTTTCCCATACCTTGCCAGTGTGCTCATGACCGGCTCCGGTTTAACAGCAGAGGTCTCACTCCAAATCAGTCGAGCGCCATTATCTTTTCATCGGCTGCGTTACGCTGTGTGGAAGCTACCCTGGTCTGTCGCTGCACCGATTAGAAATATTTAGGCTGGCATGCGTACTATCCATCCTAGACTTAACTAGACTGGATTGTGTGAGGAGCTCACATCCTTGAAAGATCTGGACACATTGCCATCGCTGATTGGCTGAGGGCATGGCTTAGCACCACTTACGAGCACTCGGATTGGCTGAAATTGGCGCCTGCGTACATAACATAAACATGTTACCATTAGTCAACTATGTTAACGTTAGTTGAAACCATATGAGTCCTGACTTAGAGCTTTCGTGACTGCAGGAATTCATATTCTTTGGTTCTTTCGGTTAAAGTCATGTAGATTGTTGGAAAAAAATAACCAAAAACTACGATGTTTCGATCACACAAGCGATCGTCATCAGGATGGAAAAAAAATGATCCAAACGTCGTAGTTTTTTGTTATTTTCTTTCAACCTATCACCGTGACTTGACCGAAAAACCCAAAGGACATATGAGTCCTATTGGAGGCGTAATGTTAACCGCAAAACACGTTAACTGATGTCACCATTAACCGAGGAATTACTGTACCAGTTACACTGTGCGCTTTGGCTTATGGGGATAAACCGGAAGGAAACCCATACAGGAGGGGGGTAGAGAGAGACAATATACAAACTCCACACACGGAGAGGTGCCCACGTTGGGAATGGAACCCCCCACCCAGCTACTTGCTGTGAAGTACACACAAGTGTGTTACTATTGGTTTATACCCTGCTGCCCAAAAGTAGTTCCCATTGCCAACGCTTAAATTTAGACTTGGTATATTCAATTGGTATATACGGAAGGTGGCGGTAGGTGGAAGCTATCTCTAGCTGTGCAGATGCAGCCTTTGTGAGTGAAAATGGATTATTAGCCGTCTACTCAAGTCGTTTGCATTCGAGTACAATGTCCATTTCCCTTATCGCACATGTTCCGGTGACCATTGGGTATATATGAGGTACATGTGATATGTACTGTCTTGATATATTTCATTTTGGTAGCCTTTACAGTGCAGTGTATCAGCTTAGAATGCTGTATTTATAATGTGTACAAGCAACAAGTTAATACTTTCACCATAGTATGTTTTTTAAGGACAGCAATATGAAAGTAAAATATTAACTAAAAGCCCACATCGGCCACATTCAGAGCCCCCGTATTTTTCGTGAAGATACTGCTAAGATATGTTGGTTACTGCAGGCTGGTGTTCTGACAATATGCTTCCAGGATGAAGGTGACGCACAGAAGGCCGAGATGGTTGAATACCTCTCCAGAATGCTGTGTGGACAAACTGTGCGCATGACACTGAAGGTACTTTGAAGGAAAATTAGCGGCCTTCACGGTGGAATCCACGTGCCTGTACACGCAAACAGATCGGGAGAATTGTCCACAACACCATTCGTCACGATGGACGTGGCCTCTGTGCAGCCAACTGCATTGCCCAGGTTGCAGCGTTGACTTTGTTTACAATCGGCAAAGATTCCGGTAAACATGGACGCAAGTGCACAAGACAAAGATCCCCCATGTAGGCTTAACACACTGTTGGGGCAAGTACTGTTAACGACCATCTATGAAGGCTGGCACGGCTCAAAAGGGGGTGGGTGGCCAGCACCACACCCGGCCGCCTTTGTCTCCCTCTCGGTGATGTTTAACACACCATACCAGGTACTCATTTGAGTACTGGTTCAGATAATCATCACTGGTGTTGGTCGTAAGCGGGAATCAAACTCTGGTCGCCGTGTGCTTGCAGGTGCCCTGCAGTGAAGCGTCACTGCCCCTCCAAGTGGATGTCTACACAGAGCAGCAGGGCTCCCTGGAGGCTCTTTTGGCGTTGGCTGAGCCTCTCGATGGGGAACAGTGCAGCCCACAGGTCTACACCGCAGCACGAACAACAACAACAACTCTCTGTCAGGGCTTGGGACCACAATAGTTTACTGCTTTACATAGTCCGTGAGCCCAGACCGGATATTTTTCACTTGTTGGTACCGCCTTTGGTGGCATCACTTTAGTGGTTTAAATGTCTCCGTAGCCAAAAAAAAGTGCGTTATAACCATGTGAAATGCAACTCAACTCCATGTGGGTTGATTTCTTCATATTCGTTCCAGAACTTTGTTTAATGCTTTTGGTTAGGGTCCATCAAATATCTTTTGAAGAGTTGGGGTATGAAATCGTAAAGTAATAACGAGATCTTAAACACCGTGTCACTTGACATTCTCAGGGGCAGGGGCCCATGGAAGGCGAGAGAAAGCCAACGAGCACCGAAGGCCGGATCCAAGTGAGAGAACCGCCACACTTCTTAGAGAGCGTGGCGGTTCATGCTCTTCAAGTGGAGGACTCAGGAGAGGAGAAGGGTGCAGGTCTGGGCGCTCTTGGCGAATGGGGGGAGGAGGAGGAGGAGGAAGAAGATGTGGCGGCTACGGAGAGGACGGGGGGGAGCGGTGACCAAGATGAGCAGGAGGAAGATGTCATGTGGGATGAGCCCCTGGTATGTTCTTACAAATTATTAAAACAACTTCTGTTGGTTATTTTTGTTAAGGTCACATGCTATTTGAAGAATATATTCTCATAAAAAAATGTTGTTGGTTTTAAGGGAGTTAAAATATTTTCCCTTCATTATGCAAATTGTTTTTTCATGGGTCAATTATTCATCCGCTCAAGGGTATGGCCCAGTAATTTTGACTACTTATTTGTCCTATATGCACCCTCACTTTTTGTGTGTGGGTTTTTACTTCACGTACATGTACTGGCTCATTGGCAACTGAGCACAAATTTACAGCAAGAAAACTCAACACATTTGTCAATAACACTGTGGCCTTAAACTAAAAAAATATATATATCTAATTGGTGATGTTTCAGGCAGTAGCTCATCTTCATAGCACATGGCGTATTGTTATGTTTGTGGTAATGGATCACTGGCTATGCAGATGCAGTATCGCCAAATAGTGTGTGTATCTTTATAACACAAGGGGCTGGGGAAACGTGTCTGATAACCTTTATGCGATCAAGCTGGAGGATAGATTGTCAGAATGCAGCTTTGCACCACTTTTACCCTTTTTCATTGGAAAATCCAAGCTAGTCCGCACGTGGGCATTACGGTATGCTTGGTTTATCCACTGGTTAAGTACTGAGCCGAGCCGGAACCAAACAATGCTAAGCCATCTGAATCTGGCTCGTGACCAAGTCAGGCCAGGTGCTGGGCTGATAATAGTGAAAATGCATCTGACATCACACAGTCCATAATAAACATTTTTGGGTTAGATTGCGTTATTTATAAATGTGTCGTAACCCTCCACCACCCGACATGGCCAAACTGTAAAAAATGTGTCACGTTTACAAAGGACAAATAGTTCAATTTAGCCCACCGGTGTGTTGAAGAGTGAATCAACATCATTTAAAATTTGAGTAACCCTAATGATATGCTTGTGAGTTTTGATGTGATCTCTCTATTCATAAAGGTTCCAGTGAATGAGTCGCTTACATTACTTGATACACTAGTAAAGAATACAGATTTACCAAAAGATATCCCGAAACTAGCTGATCATTTTTCGATTTAAAGCTTTCGTGACTGCAGGGATTCATCTTTTTGGTTCTTTCGGTAAAGTCACGTAGAAGGGAAGTAATAAAATAATAAAAATAAAACATAATAAAATAATTCTCACGACGTTTCGGCTACAACGCAAGCATCCGTCTTCAGGTGAAGAATGAAACACTGCCAAGCTTGGAGCGTATATATAAGCTGGGTTGGAGGTGGAAGAAGAGTGCCTTGACAAAATAATTTGCATATCAAGTCAATAAAGCACATACATTCACTGACACGCACACATGGACCTACAGACACGCAAAGAAATGGACTTACACTGACTGACATGGAGCCATGCACACAAAGCGACTAACACAGACGCCCATGGACTGACACACAAAGACATATCGACTCACACACACAAACACATGGACTTGCACACACACACACAGACTCACACACGCATAGACATGCACTTTAGATACACAAACATGGAGTTACACACACATATATCGACGTACACACATACAGCGACTCGCACACACACATCGACTCACACACAGTCATACGTGGACTCACACACACATTGATGCAAACACACATGTACTTCCACACACACATATCAACTAAGACACACACACATGGACTTGCACACATACATAGACTGACACACACATTGCCCTACACGAGGCATGTCCAAAGCCCGGCCCGCGGGCCAATCACAGCCCGCGGTCAGATTCCATACGGCCCGCAGCTTCGGTCTTATTATAAATCATAAAACTTTAAAGATGTAATTCCTCCTTTTACCACAGGGTGACAGCACCATTCTAATTCTATCTGGCTCTGCATCCGTGCCGCAAACCCTTCTCGAGTCATTTCTGCCATGGCGACTGCAAAAAAGAAATGCGGTCATTCGCTAAGAAAATGCTGAGCTTATTCGGCTCCACATATTTGTGAGCAAACATTCTCAGTCATGAACTTAAACAAGAACCGATTGAGGTCAAGGATGAGTGACTCCCACTTGCGTGGCATTTTACGCATCTCAACCACTGCCCTCAAGCCAGACCTGGTCTCTTTACTGAAATCTAGATCTCAGTATCACACTTCTCATTAGTGTCAGCAAGTTATCTGTTCCTTGATCAATCTCAAATTGAGTGTTTTGAACGGTAACATCTGTCACTATTAACAGTGAAAAGCCTAAAGCACACTAATGCACTTGGACTTATGGCACTTGTTTAATTAAACTCTTGAATAAGGTTTGGTTATAACTGTTGATGTTATGTACCTGTAGATGTGACACAAACTATTGCTTTCTGAAAGATCTTGTAAAAGCCAGGGGAAAAATTCACTTGATTTAAAGTTTAATGATAACAGACCACTTTGCATTACTTATAACTCCTGTTTAAAATGTTCATGAGGCAAATATATTTAACTCATGGAAATTTAAGGTATTCTATACAGTTTGTTCAATGTTATCTGACTGAATGAAAGGCAGAATTGTGTTTTTAGAGTTGTTCACGTCTGCCTGAGTGGCTTATATTTGCTTACATTGTCATTTGAAAAATCAAGCTAATTGTGACAATGAAAATTGTTTTATAACGGTGTGTATATTCACGTAACGTTTGTGGTTAAAAAAAATGTCAAAAGGAACTATTGGCCCCTGGGCATCTTCACTTTATCAAATGTGGCCCTCTTTGCAAAAGGTTTGGACACCCCTGCCCTACACACACATAGACATATGGACTGTGACAAACAGACATCTACTTTAGATACACACACATAAATTAACACACACAGCGACTGACACACATGGACACACAAATGCACATTGACTTACACACTCAAATGGAGCCATGCACACACATCGACTCACACACACTCATTCACTTAGACACACGCACATCGAGTGAAACACACACATGGACTAACACACACAGCGACTGATACGCACACAAATGGACTGACACACACAAACACTTGTACGTACACACACACACATGGGGCGTTGTCCGTTTGAAAAAGACAGACACACACATGGACTTACACACAGACATGGACCCACACACATAGAAACCCATCGACTTACACGCACACAAACACATATGGACTCGCACACACAGACATCGACTTTAGGGACACACATGTAGTTTCTGCACACGAACATTATAATTGTAATATTAGGCAACTTATTAGTTTCATAATAGTAAACAATGAAGCAGAGTTGTTATGTGCACACAAACATTATCATTGTAATATTTGTAAACGTATTTGTTTAATAATAGTAAAGAATAAACCTCAGTTCTTGGCGAAATATGCAATAAAATTGTACTTTACATTGGCGTGGTGACGCCTCGCCCCGTGCAGAGCCCGTGGCCTCGCCTAGATTGGCAAGTAGGAGGAGGTGAGAATTTGCCAGGCTGCGGGCCAGGCCGCTACCCCCCCCACCATCCCCCCGCCCGAGGCAGAATACTACTATGTAAGCGCTTTAATAATATTAAATTAATATCTAAGGACTTTATAGCAGTAACTGCACGCATTGGGGTGGGGGGGAAGAGGACATCACACTGTGAAGAGAAATCGGCAGCGTGATGTGTATATTTATTCCATGTTAAACGCGTAAAATAAAATGTCCCCCGTGAGCCGGAGGGAACGCGCATCACTTGGCAGGGTCCACACCCCCCAGGCAATTGTCGTGAGTTGGTACGATCGATGTCGAGCAATAAGTAAATAATCAAAATAAGAATGCCACTAATTCGTTAATTAAACGACTTTAAAATTTACGGACGTGAAAACGGAATAGCCTATTCCCACCACGGGGCTTAGGGTGTGCCGGCTGGCAAATTATTTCGGTCTTAAAACCCACCGTCCGAGAGCCAAATCTCCCGCAAGCGCGCGCAGAGACTCAAACACAACTGTCAGCAGTGGCAGAGCATGCCTGTCGACACTCAATTTATTTCGATAACGTTGAAGTGTTGTGTAAAACTAATTATTACTGGCCAAGACTATTTAGAGAATCCATTGAAATTGAGTGAAATGCAAATAACTTTAATCGCTCTGACAGCTACAGGCTTAGTGCGGCCTGGAAGCATATTATTAAATAAAATATACAGTCATACCTCGGTATACGACCACTTTGGAATACGTCGAATTTGGTATACGTCGTGTTTTGACGAGAAAAACATGTGTTGGGATATGACGCGCTTGCTAGAACTTATATGGGTCGGGATGAGTCACCGCGTACCCGCGTAGACCCCGTTCACGACTGAAACAAAGCGCCGCTCCTCAGTCTGCCCATAGATCTCGTTCAGTGCACAACCCTTGCTATAACCGTGAATTTTCACGTGTTTTTTGTAACTTTAACGTGAATTTTCAGCAAGGTGAAGTGATGTAAAATTTTATTTTTATTTCAATTTATTTTTATTTATTTATGCATTTATTTGAATTTATGTATGCATTTTAGTAATAAGTAGTGTCTAAATTATTTTATACAACCCCATTAATGTATAATATGCCACATAAAATATCATTTCTTATACTCTGGAACAGATTATTTCCTTTCCCTTTATTTCTTATGGGAAAATTTTGTTTGGTATATGTCATTTTTGATAGTCCCGGAAGTCCCACCTTCTGGAACGAATTAACGACGTATACCGAGGTACCACTGTATATTACAATTACAATTCCTTATAGGGGAAACACATACCAATGATTGCCAATCTGTTATATAATTCCAATACCCTCCGCCTCAAATCACTACACCAGGTTGGGTTGAAAGATGACATCACCATGCTGCTCTATTTAAGACCAGGAGCAAGTGGGGAGGGCCTCACCATTCTGGCAAAATTGCCCGATGCTGGATGTAATTACCAGCGAAACGTCGTACTCAAATTTTAAATGATGTTGATTCACTCAACACACCGGTGGGCTAAAGTAGTGAACTATTTGTCCTTTGTAAACATGACACATATTTTTACTGTTTGGCCGTGTTGGGTGGTGGAGGGTTATGACACATTTATAAATAACGCGATCTAACCCAAAATCCTTTATTATGAATAATATTGGTTGCGAAAGCCTACGTGTTATCACACACAGTGTTTATAACTAATTGTAGCTTTGTGTGGAACAGGAATGTCCTCTTGCTCCGACACTTAACATGTTTTGACTGTGAAGTTGAAGAACTTTCGTCTGGTACATGTACAGTGGAAGGCTGAAGGCAATATTAGCGAGGATTTTGCAGCCTGAAATTATTCCGGAAGACACATGAGTAATCACTTTTAATTCAACCTGTGTTTACTACTTTGGGCTAAGAAAATATTGTGGTGTTTTCTCCATGTGTATTCTTGATGTGGTGTGTGCGGTGTGGTGCAGGTATTCACGCTGCAGCAAAAGCCATCCAGTTTTAGTTTTATGACGCTGCCACCCCCAGGAGACTATTACCCAGTCTCGGTCACCCATTTGGAACTTCCCAATCAGGTAACAGCGATGGTTAACAAGTCGACACTGTCCGTGTCGAGAGTGGCGGTGGCATCATCAGGAATCCAAATACAGTAGACTCTCGATTATCTGCATGCAGTTTATCTGATTTTCTCATTAGCCTCGCACCTGAGATTTTGACAAATTAATAACTCATGGATTTTCCTTTAAGCCCAAATTAATCTAAAAATAGTTCTACGTTGTTATTCTTGGAAATGTTTATTACAAGTCACATGCTTAAACTGAACAAATATGTTGCTCCGGTTGATCCTACATCCACGTGATCACCCCTACAGTACAGTAGTTGCAAATATTTACAGCAGCGGGGTGGAGTTTGATTGAGGTTGATTGGCGTGGCTCTGCTGCTGTCTACTTAGTGGGCCGAGTATTCTGCACGGGAGCTGGAAAGTGTTATCACTGAGCAAGGGCATCGAAACCTAACGATCAATTGATCGTTAGGATTTGTTCTAAATCGAAAGAGTAACAATTGAAATCAGTTCTGCTTCATTTGATTTATTTATCCGATCATTTATTTTGTGAGTTTTAATATATATTTATGTTCATTATTGACAACTTGCAAGCTCAGCACACGGCAGATGCCTGCGCAGCGCGACTCACGACCTCCTCTTGATACCAAGATCCAGGATGGTCATGTCTATGCGCCGCTTCTCGGTGGCAGCCCCAACATTCTGGAACGATATCCCTCTGCACATTCGCAGCATCACCTCAATCGCCTCCTTCAAGAGAGACTTAAAAACTCACCTCTACAATCATGCTTTTGAGCGACTCTGAGCTTGGCTCCGCGCCTCTGAGTTGCGGCCACTACGTCTGCAAATTTGCGCGCGTTACAAATTGAACTATTATTATTATTAGCAGAGGTGTGGACTCGAGTCATGTGACTTGGACTCGAGTCAGACTCGAGTCATGAATTTGATGACTTGCGACTCGACTTGGACTTGCATAACAATGACTTTGTCCCACCTATGAGATGTGGACTCGAGTCATGTGACTTGGACTCGAGTCAGACTCGAGTCATGAATTTGATGACTTGCGACTCGACTTGGACTTGCATAACAATGACTTTGTCCCACCTCTGATTATTAGTGGTTTTTGGCATAGATATCTGCAGACGAAGGATATTTTTGGATAATCTGCGATTTTGAATTATCCGCGGCCATCCCCGTCATTAGCGTGGATAATTGAGATTCTACTGTACGTTGAGTTGTGCTGCATCATACTGAGTTGCAATAATCTGAAGAGCAATGTATTTGTATTTTAGAACACATTGAGGCAGCGTTAAGATCTAACAGGCAAGCGTAGGTTGTGATGGGGGTGGGGGGGTTACTTTTGCATGATGGAGGAGGGTGCAGGTCGCAGAACGGCCACGGGAGTGGCATCCAGAGGCTGGCGACTGAAGGGAAAGAACCAAAGCCACCAGTTGGTGACTATGAGAGAGCAGAGACCTTCAAGGTCGGCTGCCGATTCCTGTAAAAGCTTTGGGATCTGGTAGAAGGGAAGAAGTGTTGTCATTGTGTTTGACTACAAAGGTATTTGCCATTGCCCAGGATTATTAAACAGCCCTCACACCTAACATCAAAAATGAGCTGCATTAAGCTGAATAAATTGCTATCCTAAATGTGTATTATCTTAAAGGAATTTATGAAGCGCCTTAACTAAGGCCTTAACTAAGGCACTTTACAAATAATTAACAACGATGCAACAATGTATGAATGTAATGGTGGAGATAAGGTGAATAAAATAGTGGAGAGGAAGCAATGGGAGAAAAATGGTGATGCGGGAATTCGGAGAAAAGAAAATTGATGACGGTCAATGATATGCATGGATTGAATGAATGGAGAATGAGTGAAAGCAATATGAGAATATGAAGAGGGAAAAGTAACAGTGGCGGTTATGAGGGGGAGATTAAAGGGGGGGTCGTGGGGTGAACTGAACTAAGGAACAATAAGTGTGAGTTTTTAGTGAGGAGTGGAAACTAGGTCACTGCTTAATGTGGAGGGGGAAGTTTGTTCCAGTGAAGACGAGGAAGAAGAGAAAAAGAGCGAGAGCGTGCATTGAGCGCAAGGAAAAGGAGAAACAGAGAGACAGCAAAGATTGAGAACGTAGAGGGCGAGAAGGCGACAAAGAAGGATACAAGCGTGACAAGATACTCGTTTTGTACAAACAGTTATTCTTGGGCCAGTGAGTTGATTTCGTGATCTCTTGGTGTCGTGGTCTCTTGGTAATGATCCCACCACGTAGGTGTACATCCGCCTGTCTGCCAGCCCCCCGCCCACGCCTCTCTTGGAGGGCCGAGAGGATGAGCAAGGCCTCAACCCCAATCTGATCGCCGCTTTAATTAAAATCCACACATCACCGATCCGCCTTTCTCCAAAAAAGGATTTTAATGTTGGTAAGTAAGACGATGCAGTGCTCACAATAAACTTTTGTGCTTTCAGAATTTACAGTTTTCTACTTTTATAGAGCCTCAGCACCATCCTCAACCAGAATGTGTCGTTTAATCACCACGTGCAAAATATAGTCATGTCGAGCAATTTTCATATCAGGGCTCTACGACACATTTGACCACTATTTAGTCGTGACGTAGCCAACACGGTGGCGTGTAGCATCATCTCGACAAGGCCCAATTATTGCAACTCGCTACTCTACGGGACGTCTGGCAAAAACTTTACCAAGCTGCAGTGTGTACAAGCTCTGCCACGTGTCGTGATGGGTACTGCAAGATCTGACCATGTCCGTCCGGTGCTCGCCAAGCTGCATTGACTTCCAGTTTCTGAACAAATCCACTAAGGTCACGCTCATTACATGCAAAGTGCGTGCCACATATCAACCACAATACCTTGGTGATCTCGTCAAGGAATGTGAACCATCATGCGAATTCTGGTCATCCTCGCAGCGGCTTTTGACTAGCCATCGAACAAAGATGGTCACCGCATCGTACGCTTTCAGATGCGCTGCTGTGTCCATCTGGAACACTCTTCCTTCTGATATTAGAAAACTTTCTTTAAAACCACTTTGTGTGTGTTTAGTTTGTTGTCCTTCCCCCACACCTCCGATGAGCCCGATTGACTACGTATGGTTCGAAAGAAGTTCCATACGAACAAATATCCTCCGTAGAACCTTAACAGACTGTTGAGGCAAGTGCTGTTGGCAAGCACCTATACATACATACAACATGCCTGTATAGGTTAACACAAATAAGGTTCTTGTACATAAGTTTGTCACGTGCAAACTTATTCCAAGAAAGCTAAACAGTGGTGTGGTAACAGCCACCCCTGCAGCTTTATATGTTGAAACAACACCCAAATGGCAGTGAGATCACCACGATGCTTGTGCCATGCTCTGTGCACGTTGAGACCAACGTGAAGGGTCGAAGACCTGCCACTGGCAGGAGGAGGTCACGGAACAGACTGGCAAGATCACGTGCAAAATTATAGGTCGAGCAATTTTCATATCAAGCTCTACTACACATTTGACCACTATTGAGTCGTGACGGAGCCAACACGGTGGCGTGTAGCATAGTATAAACGGGGCTCGATTATTGCAACTCGCTACTCTGTGGGACATCTGGCAAAAACATTAAAAAAATTATTTGGCACATGTCGTGATGGGTACTGCAAGATCCAAACGACAAGATGCACCAACTGTGCTCCCCAATGCGTAACCCCCCACCCCTCCCCTGCACACACCCCTCATTCGCGTAGTCTGCTCGGCGCGAGGTTTGCAACGACTCATTCTTTGAAACTGGTGAGAGCGGTCTCGGGGAGTTCTCCGGACACGGGCACGCTGCGTTTTGTATGAGCTGTGGGAGGAGAGGGCCGTTTATTAATGTGGTGGAGTGCCGTTTGACTATCGGCACTGCCAAGACGAGCGATTCTCCTTGTTCACGTGGCCCATTGCCATGTATTTAGTGTTCATGTAGGCCTTTAGCTTACCTCGCGGTGTTTACCAATGACCATAGCTTAGAAATATATCCTCATAGAATGTTGCATATTAGTTATTGTAAGATGAATAGTTGATTGTTTACAGTATGGGGATATGTTCTAAATTGTTAAAATATTTATATAAGCTACCCTGGACCCAAAACATTTCTGTAACGTTGTCGTGGGAGTCCATGACCCCCCCCCCCCGAACTTCCACGTGTCCGTGTCTGCAGGCTCGCTCTGCATGGCGCCGTTCAGCAAGGACGGCCGCTGGTGCCGGGCTCGCGTGAAGTGCGGCCCCCGCACGCTCGCCAGTGGCGACGGTGTCCTGCTGGTGGAGTACGTGGACTTTGGCTGCTGCTACGAGCATCGCCCCAGCGAGTGAGTGCTCCTCTGTTTTTCACTGCTTGGTAAAAACGCAAAATTTGTTGGGTGTGACTTGCATCCAATACTTTGTTTTGTTTCCATAATTAATCGCTTGTCACCTTTTCCTCAATTAACCAAAGGAATAAGTCGTACCCATAATTGTTAAATGTTAGGACATTGCTCTCCAACACACTGTAGTAATGCATTGCCACTTCTGTTCACGTGGCAACTTTATGAATTAGTGGAGCATCTGACCCTCTTATTCACGCCCCTATTACCCGCGGGTTGCTGATTGGCTTGGAGCATTTGTCGTCTCTCACTGGCTGAGCGAATGTAAACAAAGATGGCGGCAGGGTGCACTTTTGTACCGTGGCACCACAATTAGGGACCCACCACACACAGTGCAGTAGTCCCTCAGTTAACGTTTCTAATCCATTCCACAAAACTACTATTAACTGAAATAACTGAATCCAAGAGAGCTGTTTCCACTGCCAAAAACAGAAGGTATAATGTAAACAAAGCCAGTCGGTCTAAACGGCTCATAAATGGGTGTCACTGATTGGCTGAGGGCATAACTCAGCCCCACGTACAAGCGCTCGGATAGGTACAAATTGGCGCCACCGCATGCATAACGTTAATACATTAGTCAACAATTTTAACATTAGTCAACCATGGGGGGGTGCCCTATGGGAGGCGAAACGTTAACTGCAAAAACCGTTGAACTGATATCGCTGTTAACTGAGGAACTAGTGTTGTGTTTCTCATGGCGGTGATGGCCTTATTACAAATGCTTTTCAGATTGCGAGCCATCCCGGTGGAGCTGCTAGAGTTTCCGGTGCAGACAGTACAGGTGCGCCTCTGGGGGCTTAGCCCACCACCCTCCGAGGACCCCGCTTCCGCTGCTGCTGCTGCCGCCGGGGAGAGGCTCCCCTATGGGCGCGAGTGGCCCCGCTGCACCTTGCTAGCGGTGCGCAGCTGCGTGGATGGCGTGCCGCTGGTGGCCAGCACAGTGGTGAGTGCCAGGTTTGCGTGTGCTGCTGCGTGTGTGTGTGCATGCCAAACTGTGGTTTACACATACCTGGCAGAGTCTGCTATCTGAAACTGGTCTTTGCGCAAAAAAACATTCCAATTTGGGGGGAAAAAATACCTGCAAAAATCTCGGTTGGGATTACGCATCGGCAACGTCACTCTCTCCAACAGCAAAAAAACACTTAGCAAGGCCCTCCTGAAAAAAAGTATTGAGATTGAGTGAGGCTTTCGTGGGTAAAATAGCCTAAATGGTAAAAGAACAAACAATGACAATACTGCCATTTCATGGTAAACGGAGTGCTGCGTGTTTTCTCTTCGTCCTATGCTGCCGGTCACCAGTCCAATGGTTTGTTCACGTTCAGCAATTCCCCTTTGGGCCATGGAACGTTCTGCGCTCATCATCGCACTTTTACAGCCTCCCTATCCAAAATCCTCGCTTCTTTCTGCACTTGGGGGGGACGAGTTGTAGACGACAAGGCTAAAGCTATCTAGTAGTTAAGAGTTACACGTTTAGATATTTACAAGTTGATAAACGATTATCCGGTGCTGCACAATTTTCTGTGGCTTCCAACATTATCCGGTGGTCCCGGACCGATCTGGCAAAACCGCTCTGAAGGCTGTAACCAGTCCGGCGATTGGCACCGTGTGCATGAGAAAGAAAAGTAGATTTGCTTGATTTTAGTGTCAAATATATTCACTACATTATACACTACATACATACAATTTAAACAATGAATATAATGCACGTATATACATCTCCATAACTAATAAAAATAAAATGTACAGTGTGATCCGGCAAAAAGTGCATGTAATTTGGCGTTCACATCAATCCGGCGATCATCAAACAAGTTGTTGAGAATCAAGAGTGTAGTAGTACTACTACTTACTACGTACATCACCCCAGTCTTCGAGATTGGAGTGCAATGTACGATACAGTAAATACAGAAACTTTTTACAGTAGGATATTTATTTTTGTGTTTGTATGTTTATATCAATTTCACAAACAAATTTAAGACGCTAAAACAGAAACGTAACACCTAAAAACATAATGTTATGCAAGAATGTGCAAAAATAAGGAAGGTTCGCCGCTGCGTCACATGACGACGCCCAGAGAGGCGGGGGAGTCGCCAGCATGCTGAGATGGGGGGGGGGTGCTACTTTTGCCCCGTGGTGCGGTAATGCAGCGGTGTTTGGGGGATTGCTTTATTAGCTCCACGTTAGCGAGTTGCTGCGGCTATAACATTCATGTGGACCCTGGCACAGGCAGAGCTCGCAACGTTCCTTCGCCGATTACGGAAGCGATTTGCTGTGCGATTGTTGACGGCCTGTTTTCCAAGCATGCTCGCTGAGTGTGCACAACAGCGAGAGCGCATCGCAGCGAGAGCGCAGTGGTGAACTCGTCGTAGTGAGCACGCAGTGGCGACTGGGTCAAAGCGAGCATGCAGTGGTGAACTCGTCGTAGCGAGCACACAGCGGCGACTGGGTCAAAGCGAGCATGCAGTGGTGAACTCGTCGTAGCGAGCACGCAGTGGCGACTGGGTCAAAGCGAGCATGCAGTGGTGAGCGCGTCGTAGTGAGCACGCAGCGGCGACTGGGTCAAAGCGAGCATGCAGTGGTGAACTCGTCGTAGCGAGCACGCAGTGGCGACTGGGTCAAAGCGAGCATGCAGTGGTGAGCGCGTCGTACTGAGTGTAACCTCGCAGCCCCGATCACGGCTTGCGCTCGGACTGCGCAGTAACTCCGCCCTCGCTATTCTCGCCAGAGTGGCGTTGGGTTTGCCAGGGCCCGCCTCCACATCGGCCGTGACGTCCTTGCCCCGAGTCGGTCACGGGGCTGACGGGTCTGTGGACAGTGGCACGACTGAGTCGTAGGGTTTAGATTAATATATTTTATTATTCACAACATGTTCTGATATAGCTGCATATTTTTAGATCAGGAGTAGAGTTGGAACGACTGAAGCACATCCTTCATTTTTGGTATTAAATTCATGGGAAAAGCCATTCCCATTTTACAAAACGTCATTTAACGTGTGCTTTTCGAAGTATGCATCCCTTGTTTGTAAATTGAGGGATACCTGCTGTGTGTATGTCCAAGAATAGATGGATGGACGAGGGCCCCAAGTCTGTCCAAGCTATACGGGGGATCTTTTCCTTGTGCAATAGTGGGGAGCATTAGTGCAGTGGACCCGAATTCGATTCCTGCAGTGACGATTATCTGAACCGGTAGTGGGCCTCCCCTAGGTCGACTCGGCCTCAAATGAGTACCTGGTGTGGTGTGTAAACATCGCCACTGGGGAAACAAAGGGCTTGCTTTTGGCTACCCACCCCCTACGTGTGCCGTGCCGGCCTTTATAGGTCATACTTGCAAACAGCACTTGCCCCACAACAGTCTTTTCAGGCTATACGGGGGATCTTTGTCTGTGTGCAATAATAGACAGATGCACGAGGGCCATGCGTGGCGCTGTACCACGCTGCGGAGCCAGGCGGCCCCCTGGTCTACCAGCACATCCCAGAGGAGGGTCTGGCTCAGTGGGAGGTGGGTGCTGAGGGAGCGCAGCCGCCAACACACGGGTGGGTTGAGTCATGTCATTCCGCTCAATGCCACATTGAGCAGTCAACTTCGCTAATTAGCTTCCACTTCTCTGTCGCAACTCACTTTTGTTTTCCCCTAGCGCATCTCACGACATCTTAACCTCCTTGTGGCTACCACTCATTCCCCATCCATCAATCCATTCGTCATAATTTGCTCTTCACTATTGTATTATTTATAACTAAATTCATGCATCGCAGGGTTCACCCATTCATTCCTTCCTCGTATTTTATTCACTTTCATCTTCACCTTGGTCAAGGTGCTCTATAAACTACGATAAAGATACGATCCCATTTAGTTATAATCTCGGAGGCAGCCCGTTTGAGCCCACTAATTACAGCAGTCACATATTTGATGAGTAATGATGTCAGTGCCAAGCAAACATCTGAACCAGACCTCGCCATGCACCCCATATACCAATGTGCATTGATGAGAGATTTGGTGTATCCGTAAAGGAGAGAGTTGCAGCAGACAGGTTCCGGATGTGCTAAATGCACTGATGAGGGTCTTGGCTGCAGCTGAGTTAAGGATATAACATATGCAGAGATGTTGGGTAGGGTGGAGATGGGTCCTGAAGATTTGAGATATTGGTGCATGGGGCAGCACTTTGTTGATATTGTAGTTGGTTATATTTTCAGTCACAATACATTACTTTTATTACATTATAGATATAATATTGGACGTAGCAAAGTGACTATTGTATTGAGTTGGATTATATATTTTTCAAGTCATTAAAAAAATGACATACAAACAGGCACTAATTGAATAGCCAATATATTGTTTGTGAAAAGGTACTTTCTGTTGGCCTAGGGCTTACTGGATGCACAGTGATGTCTTTCAAACTATTCCTGTATATACTCAGATTACACAGTCATCCATTAGTGGTTTTTTTGGGTTAGATGGCGTAAATATAAATGTGTCGTTGAACCCCCCACCACTTGACAGTCAATTATCAAGGTTTGTCATGTAAACAAAACATGCTGATTACTAGTTCAGCAATAACTGGTTCTGTGTTGGAGAGTAAACCCACAACATTTACAATTAGAGTACCCGTGACGTTTCGCAGGTAATTACAACAACCAGCCTCATCGGGCAACAGCCAGAGTTGTAGAGAAATCCTCCGGTTTCGGACTATATTTATATTTATGCAATCTGACCCAAAAAATATATCTTGGATAATATTGAACGCGAAAGCCTACATGTTACACGTAGTAACATCGCTCGTTACTGGCAGACTAATTCCATATGTGAAACACTGCACCTTCGTAAGAAATGGCACAAATACCAAATGAATATACCAACTTATGGTCTAGACTTTATAATTGTAAACGTTTGTAGGTGTTTTAGATTGTCACTATGCTAAGTGACTTGTTTGAGCATTGGAATATTAGACCTCGTAACCGCACCCTGCGTAGACGGAATCAAGGTTGTTTCTTACTTGTGCGCAGATAAGCAAGTGCCTGGATCCTGAAAGCTCCCAGTGCCTCCGGGCCGTTCTGTTCCAGCCCCACTGTGACGAAGGCAGCCTCACTGGAGCATTCAGCCATGCTGACGTTGAGATCGTCGGTGAGGAAGAGTACACCGCCAGAATGGAGGACAGCAAAAACGTGTACACTCAGAACGACAGCATCTGCGTTCAAATGATTATTTCCTTAGTTCAGTGGTTCTTAACCATTACTGCAGCCATGCACCCCTTTGGTTCTCAATCGTTAAAAAACATTATGTTAATAAATACATAGGTTTGATGAGACAAAGTAGTTGTACTTACGTGCCCGTGCTTCATATGTGTTTCGATGATTTACCTTCTAAAAGAATCGGGCCATGTCTCGCACCCCCAGAAAGGGCATATTGCACCTCCAGGGGGTGCGTCCCCCCCAGGTTAAGAACCACTGCCTTAGTTCAGGGCCATCGCTTATATACAATGTCTTATATAACGTGATGGTCCAGATATTATTTCAAATCTTTTGATTCTTTAAGAGTCAAGTTTTGCTTCTAAAATAGCAATTTACCAATATCTTTTCCAAACTCTTGGAGTTCCTAGATCCCAAAGTTTGTTTTGAAAAGTAAATCAGTACCAATGATATAAACCCAAATTCAATCCATGTTGTTGCATTTCATGTTAAATATTGTTTTTTTTTATCATTAAACACAGTTATTAGATGTTTTGTTGCAATTGTAATTGGCAGTCATTTTATGAGACACTGTATATACTGTGTAACAATGTAGTGGAATGAGAGCACTCACCACCACCACCCTTGTTCACCTTCTGACTGAAAATAGGCAATTTGGAAACCACAATAATGTACATCACTGTACACCACAATACTGTACACCACAATATTGTACCATACATCACTGTTTCAGAGACAGAATATTTTCCATCAAATGTGTGAAAAACATTTAAAACTACACTTTAAAAAAATCCAAAGTTGAAATTATATTCACAATGAGTTTGCGTTAAAAGAAATAAAATTCCCACAGAAGATATCTCGGCCTCGCTGTGCGCTGCGTTGCACCGCTAGTCGAGTAGATAACCTTGCGTTCAATAAACCTTCGGAGCCAGGATGAACGTCCAACTCCAATCGTCATTTATTGATTGTAACAAGGTAAAACTGGTGAGAAAACAGATACAGCATTTGTTATAATCCGGAAACACCAACACAATGAACACCACAGCATCAGAACATTGTCTTAGATAACAATAGATCCTGGACGGACCAGGCCCCCACATTACCACTGAACAACTAGACAAAAGCACAAGCCGGTGCGTTGCATACAGGCACACAGTGTTTTCATCCCACTGCACCCCAAATGTACAGCATTACACATAACACTAAACTGTGGATGAGATACTTCGTCATCTTTACTCTCAGGATCACAACATAGGCACAAGTCTGACTCGACCTACTAAATCACAAGTAACATCCACAATAAGGAAAGTCGCAGGCTTCGTTACTAACTAGACCTCGTATTTACTACAACAACTTAACAGCACCATAAAGGCATTTACATCACTATAACGGTCATTCCAACATTACAACAGCATTGCCAATATTATAGGAATATAAACAAACTTACAGACAATGCTTCTTAAGCTCCCACAATGGACAAGTGCGGCTGTGATCTCACTGAGATGCGATGCGTGCCGCCATCTTGAATTATGAGTAAGATGGCCGTTGCCCGCGTGGTTCACAAAATCTAACATCGTGACTTCCTGGTCACGTGACCAAAATTAGCATAAAAAAACAGGAACTTCCTGTGAACGTACGCTCCACATCTGCCGTGAGGCAAGACAGAAGATGTTATCCTTTGTGTACGTGTTGTGGGTATAAACTTCGAGGGAGACTTCTCTCTTGGAGGCAACGCGTTTATTTCAGATAAACAATAATAGCCGTAACACTAAGGGTTATGGCCCCTGTAACACTACGGGGTACGGCCCCTTCACCCGATAACCTAAGGGAGGTACAGCCTCCCTTCTAGCGGGCCCTACAGACTCCGGTCTACGCTCTCACGGGTCCTCCGCTATGGGAGCTAGGGGAGGCGAGACTGACCCGGCCTAGCCAGGGTACGGGTCTCACCGCTGGTTCGCTACAACCCGGCTCCTACAAGAGCCTCGGTTGAGGGTCCCAGGGTGCTGGACTAGTCTTCGGGTCTTGAGGAGATAAACACTGCCGGTCCCGTTGAGAAGACCAGCTTTATACACAAGTTGGGGCTTACCCCGCCCCTAGCCACATCTTCCCTCGAACCTTCCAGAAGGGTCTGGGTCGGGAATGAACCGTTGGCCCCCAGCCCCCACCCCTTGGGGGTCTGGGGTCTCTACTTCCAGTCACAGGGTACCCAGGGGGGGTTTTACCCCAGGCCAACCACCACACCTCCCGCACACTCCCTCGGCCGCCCCCAATCGGTATGTGAGTGTGGTGACCATAAGAAGACCCACAGCGCCTTGGTATGGCACAACATCACTCCCCCCTCCGTAGCACCCAGCCATCCCGGCTGACAATAATCCTAAAGGGTACAACAATGTACAAGATACGCGAGCCTCAACTATAATAACCGCGAAAAAAGGTGAGTAACCCGACATAAATACTCCAACCCACCTGTACAAATGTACACTATATACAACCTATAGAAGAACAAGGTAAGTTCACGGCGTGTGCAAAAGTGACCCCTTCCCCTCCCGAGTTTACTGTACAAAGTACCCCAAAGAGTGCAATAAAAGGCAACAAGAATGAACAGCGGGCTGTACTCGTTGTGGAGTGTGTGGGGCGTGTATGTGAGTCGAGGGAGTGGGTCAAGAAAATCGCCGAGCCCTGGACCGAGTCCTCCCCTAAGCCGGCGGGACTCAGGGGTGACGGTTGCGGGTCAGAGGGCCATACAGGAAGAGTGTCCGAGGGGGCGGCGGGGGAACTCCTCTTGGCAGGGCGCGGTGGAGCAGATGCCAGCGGCGCCGGTGCAGGCGTCAGTTGTGGCGCCGGTGCAGGCGTCAGTTGTGGCGCCTGCAGAGGGGGGCAAGAACCTCCGCTGTTGCTCCGCATCATCAGTAGGCACACAACCCGGCTCGTCGTATACCTCACACAAACGGGCCGGACTGAGTGGGAATGAATCGGGAGCGCGTGAAACAAAGTACGGCTTAAGAACGCGACGGATTTACGTGCCAGCAGCGGCGACCCCAACGAATCAGCACGCATTGGGGCCGAACCACACGCACCACGTCGACGGGCCCCCGCCACAGTTTAGCCAACTTGGGGGACGTCCTCACAGGGACCTGAGGGCAGTGAAGCCAAGCTTTGTCGCCCGACCTCCACCTGTGGTCAGAAACGCGGGAGGCCTGCAGGCATTCACTAGTGTGTTGCCACGCCTCTGAATTAATTCTAGCAGCCTCTCGTGCTTCGGTTAGCCTCTCAATGTTAAAGCGAAGCGAGTCGGTCAATTTAGCAGGCTGTTTAGGTGGAGTCACGCCGAGTTGGACATCAACTGTGGGGGTCGTGCTCCCTGCCATACATGAGATAAAAGGGCGAGTAGCTGGTCGAAGCGTGGGGGGCCATGCGGTAAGCGGCTAGCACGCCAGGAATGCGCAAGTCCCAATCCTGCTGGGACTCGCTCACTTGGTGGCTAAGCATCGTCGTAAGCGTCCGGTTCAACCGCTCCACCATGCCATCCGTTTGCGGATGGTATGGAGACATGCGTACCATTCGAGTGCCAAGCAGGAAGCACACATCATGGAGCAATCTAGAAGATAAGTTCTTCCCTTGATCTGTTAGTAACCTTTCAGGTGCCTCTTTATCCATCACGTATCCATTGAGGAATGCCAGGCAATGGGCCAACGTGTAAAGTATTTTGCCCCAACCAACAAAAACCGATTTCCACGAGGTGTGGCAGGAAATGGCCCCAGGATGTCAAGAGCGACAAGCTCATTGACCCGCAAAACTTGTATGGATTGTAACGGTGGGGCCATTTCGGCGTGCGCATTGCACGCACCCTTCTAACAAATCGGCGACATCAGCCACCATGCCTGGCCAAAAAAGATCCCTACGAATGGTGTCCAAGGTTTTATGCACACCCAGGTGCATCAGCTGGTCCGTCAGTATGTAATACAGCAGATGTTCTTGCTTGGACCCGGCATGCATCCATGATGTTGTGTGGACAAAACAGCCGCCATTCGCCACTAAGTGGCGGTGACGCCACCACGACGCTTGTGCCAGGCCATGTGCACCTTGAGGCCACGTGAAGTGTAGAACGCCCGCTGGCAGGAGGTCACGGGGCAGACTCAGCGGGTGCCACGGGTCTGGCTGATTCACCACCTGTGCCCTGTGATGCTGCCGCCACGAAGCCGTTCGGCAGGTGCCCAAACCCCCGACTTCGCCACCACCAAGCAACGGAGCCAACCCCGCGTCCCCCTCACCTCACCTCACACGAACACACCCGCACGCATTCCCCCCCCCCATAGAGCTCCGAGGGGAGGTCACCTGGCCGACCGGTTTTTATCCGAGAAACCCTTATCGGGGTTAACTCTCACGGTTTCCGGCGATCAGGGAATTGGACGACCTCCCCCGTGCTACGTTGCGCCGCGGCGCTGCGACCAGCCGTAATATGGTGTGGTCGCGGCATGGGGCATTCGGCCACCGCGGTTGAGGTGCATTTTCCCCCCACACACACCCCCACGGGTCGACGGGGCAAGCAGGGGAGGGACGGGACAGCACGAATAGCGGGACCGCAGGAGCTGTTGCGCATAGTCATGGAGGGTTGGGATAATTACGCTTGAGCGCGCAGGCACCATTGTTAGGGGAGTTAAAGGATAAGGCTATTAGTATAAATAATTGGGAGAGGGGAGGCGCGCGAGGAGCCATGCACAGCTTCCCACGACGGGCCTTTGTGATGGACACCGCCGCATGAACCTCGATGATGGGGGCCTGCGTGAGAAAAGGATTGATTGGAATTTGCGCCGTGCAGGTCGCTCATTGATTAGCGGAACAAAGGCACCGCGGAGCTGCCTGGCCCGGGCGAGGGGGGCGCGTGCCATTGTTTGGAGTTCACGCCGCGCGGACAAAGGATTAATTAGCATAGCGAAGGCGCACGGTGCGTGGGAAGGGGGTAGGGGTCCGGGAATCAGGATAAATGGGAAGCGCAAAGGGGAAATCGGACGGTTCTCTCCAGGCCAGCGGACCCGCAGCAGCTCCAGCCAGCGACCCGGACGTCCGTGCGACGCGTCGAGGTGCGCTGTTAGCACCGGGAGCAGCGAACCACCGCGGGCACCAAACAGTGAGTGGGGAGGTGAAGTAGGGTAGCGTAAGCCGATAAATAGGGAATAGGTACAGGTTTGGGTGGAATAGGCCAGCCTCGTCGACTCACTGATTCAACATCAATTCGCAGGTAGCATATAATAAATCATTAATAGCGAAGCGTGGTCTCGCGTGATCTTGTTGAGCAGTGTGTCGCGTGGGGAGCTGCGTGTGTGTGCGTGCGACCACCCCGTGTGCGATACAGGTGCGCGATCATAACGCGAGTTGAGTTGGAGTGCACGGAACGGCGTGTGTGTGTGTGGGCGTGCGTACGTTCGCTCCGTGTGGGTTGCAGGCGCGCGATTAGGACAGGGAGGTATCGTAGTAGGGAGGGGCAGAATACTACTCGGTAATTAGCCATGCCGGCTACGCGGACCCGCGGGGGAGGGGAATCCTCGGGCGATGGTTCCCACGCCACGGGTGAGGAACCTAGCAGCGGGGGGGCGATTGATGATGCTAGCCCGGCCGTTAGCATTATCGAGGGAGGGATCTCGGGGGCTAGCGACCCTCACATATTGGTGTCAGAAGCGGGACGATCCCCCGCACCCCCAAGGGAAAGAGGCCCCCCAACCCAGGTTAAAATCAAATGCACATTTACGGGCAAAGGAATTCCATCATGGAAATCGTTTGCCCGCAGCATCAGGGGGGCTAAAATAGTTAATGGGTGGTCGGATGAGGAGGCGTTGCAGCAGTTAGAGATACATTTAGATGGACGGGCAGCTGACTTTGTGGAAGCTTTGCCCGCAAGCGTACAAACTCAGTGGGAAAAATTAATGTGCGAACTCGAACGGCGCTTCGGCGCCTATGACGAGGAGGATGCGCAGGCGGCCTTAGAGGCACGCCGCCGCCAGCCCGGCGAGGATCTGCGAGATTACGCCGAGGACGTACGCATGTTGACCCAGCTCGCGTACCCGGAGCACGAGGCGAAAGTAATTGAGAGCCTCGCCGCCGGGAAGGTCCAGCGATATTTGGCACGCACCCCGTGGTGGCAGCCAAATATAGACGGTGCACGCCTCTCCTTTAACACACTTGTCGAGCGCGCGCGTAAATGCGAGAAGCTCTCTGGTGAGCGCGCGCAGCCTCGAGGGAGGGGACGAGAGTGCGCCGTAGCGAGCCTACTCTCGGACGAGGAGGAGGAGCTCGCCATCGCAGGAAGGGGACGGGCAAGGGAGCCCCAGAGACCCAGCGAGACTACCCCGGGGTGGGTAGCCGGGTTACAGACCGGCATTGGAGATATTGCTGGCCGGGTAGACCGAATGGACGGTAAGGTAACCCACGTAGGTGAGAGGGTAACCCAGGTACGCGAGGAAGCAAATAAAAATGTGAAGACCCTCCAGTCTGAGATGGGTGAACTACGCTCGACAGTAGGGGGACTAGCCGGGAGGGTGTCCCAATTAGAGTCCGATGTGGGGCAACTGCGTACTGGGGGAGGGAGAGGGAGCGGACAGGGGACCCGCTACGGAACCGCCCCCCTCCCCGGGCATGTTATATGTGCGATCGCCGAGGGCATCTAGTGAGAGACTGTCCTGAAATCACCCGAGCTCGGCAGGCGCGGGGGGTTAAACTCCAACGCCTCCTAGTGAGCGGACCCACTAGGGGTGCAATCGACGCGGTCCCGATACAAATAGACGATAATGAGAATAATGGCGAGCGAGTGATCTCCACACAGGTTCCAGCAACAACGCCCACGGAAATGGTGACTCCTGGCGACTGGCTACGGGAGCTGGTGGCGGGGATCACGGGGGCCACGTCGCTGGTGGAAGGGGAGGTTAACGGAGTGCGTACCCGAATCCTGCTAGACACGGGGGCGGTGGCCTCGCTCGTGAGCGCAGCGCACTGCAGCGCGATCGGGGTCGACGTGCGTCACCTGCAGGCACCGGACCGCGCGCTGCACACGGCGAGCGGAGCCGGAATGGGGCTGCTGGGGAGAGCCACCCTAGAGGTCCGCATAGGCAGTCAGGTGTGCACCCAGGAGTTCTACGTGTCGAGTGCGTTGTGTCACGAGTGTATCGCAGGTACCGACCTCTTAGAACGGCTGGGACTCAACGTGCAACCCCGCCAGCGATGCGCCACCATGGAGAGCAACGGCGAGCGGATACCGTTCTTGGGACGAGAACCGACGCGCCCCCGCTTCGCACCTGTGGCCGCTATCCTGGCGACGGCAGTCACCATCGGCCCGCTCACCGAGATGCTGGTGCCGGTGGCAACATTCCCCACCGACCCCGCGCTCCGACCATCAGGAGAGGTAATGCTAACTCCTCACCCGGAGTTGGCAAAACGGTATGGGATAGTGGGATCCGCCACGTTGGTAAACGCAGATGGGGACCGATTGTTTATGCGGATGTTTAACCCCCACAGTACCCCAGCGATACTGCGGCGGCGCACCCCGATAGCCACCGTACACCCCCTGCACGCACGCCACTCTAACGACTCGGTGTTCGCACTCTGGGCTGAGGACCCCGGGCGTCCTGAGGGTGACCAGGACCTGGCCTGGCGAGTCGGCCCGACTCCCCGAGCCGAGGTCGTTCCCCTGCTCGACGCGTTACATGTACCATGGGCGGATTTACTAAGGGAGAGGCCGATCGGCTGCGCGAGTTACTGCGGGAGTATGCCGACGTATTCAGTGAACACGACTCGGACGTGGGTCGGACCGATCTTGTTAAGCACCAAATTGACACCGGTGCAGCCCGACCCATCAAACTCCCTGCGTACCGAGTGGGCGCACCCGAACGCGCCCAAATCAAAGAGGCAGTTGGGGACATGCTTCGCGATAACATAATTCAGCCCTCGGCGAGCCCCTGGTCAGCCCCAGTGGTACTAGTGACGAAAAAGGATGGGTCAACCCGGTTCTGCGTCGATTACCGTAAACTAAATGCAGTCACGCTCGGCGATGCCTTCCCCATACCCCGCATCGACGACACCTTCGACAGCCTCGCTGGAGCGCGATATTTTTCCACCCTCGATCTCGCGTCCGGGTACTGGCAGGTGGAGATGGCGGAGGAGGATCGGCCGAAAACCGCATTCACCACCCCGATGGGGCTATTCGAGTTTCGAGTACTCCCGTTCGGACTCACCAATGCGCCCGCGACGTTCCAGCGGCTGATGGAGTTGGTGATGCGGGGCTTGCAATGGGAACAGTGCCTGATTTACTTGGACGATGTGATAGTGTTCAGTAGATCTTTGTCTGAGCATTGGTTCAGGCTTCGAGAGGTGTTCCAGCGACTGCGAGCGGCTCATCTCAAGCTCAAGCCACGTAAGTGTTACATCGCACAACGCGAGGTGGGGTACCTCGGGCATCGCGTCAGCGAGGCAGGTGTGCACACCGATCCGGAGAAGGTACGCGCCGTAGTGGAGTGGCCACGGCCAAGGAATCTGACGGAGATCAGATCATTTTTGGGGCTCGCCACCTATTATCGCCGATTTGTAAAGGGATTCAGCGAGATTGCACGCCCCCTCACCCAACTCACCTCCCCTAAGCACCCCTACCAGTGGACGGGGGCCTGCCAGACGGCCTTCACCACTCTCAAAGACCACCTCACCCACGCCCCCACCCTCGCTTTCCCCGATTATACCACCGATTTTATTTTGGACACCGACGCCTGCAGCAGCGGGCTGGGCGCGGTGTTGTCACAGGTACAGGATGGGACGGAACGAGTCATCGCGTACGCCAGCCGGACCTTGAGTGGGGCCGAGCTTAACTATTGCGTGACCCGCCAAGAGTTGTACGCCGTGATTTTCGCATGTAAGCAGTTCCGGCCGTATTTGTACGGCAGGAAATGTCGCATACGCACTGACCATTATGCTCTGCAGTTCCTTCTTACATTCAAGGAGCCGCGGGGGCAGATGGCCCGGTGGTTGGCGCAGTTGCAGGAGTACAACCTGCAAATCGAGTATCGGGCTGGCCGGACGCATGCAAACGCGGACGCCTTGTCGAGGCGACCCACGGTGGACGCCGAGACAAGGGCGGAGGAGGCCTGCCCGTGCTTCACGGGGGGACGCTGCCGGCAGGCAACGGACCCCCGAGCGGCCGCGGCCACTGACCCCCCCCCAGCGAGAGAGAGTGCAGTGTGCGCCACAGAGGCCCTCACAGGTGGCACCGAGGATCCCGTCGACCGCACGGCAAGCGCGGGACCCGCGGCTCGGGACCCGATCGGACGGATCCAGGAGGACGTCGGCTGCGCCTTCCCGGGCCTGAACGACGAGCAGCTGAGACAGACCCAGCAGCGAGATCCCGATCTGGCGGCAGTGGAGGCGGCACTGCGGGAGGAAAAGAGCGCCCTACCAGGACCCTGGAGCGGTTTGTATGCCCGGTTGTGTGTGCAGAACGGAGTGGTACGGGAGTTAACCGAGGCCGGCCAGCCGGGGTGCATCTGTGTTCCTGCCCAGGTGCGACCCCAGCTGCTTCGGCTGGTGCATGACCACCCACTCGGGGGCCACGATGGGGAACGACGCACTCGAGAGACCCTGCGTCGCCAGTATCTCTGGCCCAAATTGGCACAAGACGTGGCGGCCTGGGTACAGGGCTGCCGCGCCTGTCAGCAGTGCGGGCCGAAACCGGCACGATACCAGGTACCCCTAAGGCCGTTCCGCGTCAGCCGCACGAATCAGCTGGTCGGGATTGACCTACAGGGGCCATTCCCGCGATCCCATCGAGGCAACCGATATATCCTAGTCGCAGTAGAGTATTTCACCCGCTACCCCGTGGCAGTGGCCATCCCTGATAAAACGGCCTTGGTGGTGGCCCGGGCATTCGTGGAACACTACGTGCTTAAGCACGGGATCCCAGAACGAGTCCTCACCGACCAGGGTAGCGAGTTCGAGGCCGAGTTGTTCCAGGCACTGTGCCGAGAGTTCGGAATCCAGAAGGACCGAACCACAGCGTACCACCCCCAGGCGAATGGTATGGTAGAACGCATGAATCAGACCCTAGCGGGGAAACTCAAACGTATGGCGGCTGCAAATCAACGGGATTGGGACGAACACCTCCCCTACGCCCTTTTCGCCTACGCCACCACCGTACACACGTCGACGGGGCAAACCCCGTTTTTAATGATGTTCGGCCGTGAGTCTCGTTTACCCGCAGATCTGCTATTCGGCGTCCCTTCCCCCCAGCCGGAGGAGGGAAGCCGCCCCGTGGAACACCTGTTGGAGACCCTGCGAGAAGCCCGAGGCCGAGCATACCCGCAAGGGGAAGCCGCGCATCGGCGGCAGGAACAGGGCACCCGACCCCGCATGGAACCCCCCTTATTCCTGACAGGTGCTAAGGTGTGGCTACACACCCCTCGCGTCGGGGCCGGGCAGGTGGGGAAACTGACGACCTACTGGCGGGGACCCTGGACCGTGGTGCGGCAGATATCCCCCTGGACGGTACTAATCTATGGCGGGGAGAGGGATCGAGAGACGGTGGTCAACGTCCGCCGCTTAAAACCGTGGAAAGCGGCCCCGGCGAGAGAGGACCCCGTCACCCGAAGGCCCCGAAATCCCGGAGTACCCGCGCCCCTCGTGTTGGGGGGCCTCGCACACTACATGGGCCCCGCCGGGCCCCCGAGACGCCCCGATCCAGTCCGGAGAAGACGCGGACGACGGCCACTAAACCCTTCCGCTGCTGAGTTTGTGCCCCAGCCCACAGGTGCCGGAGGACGGGGAGAGCCGCTGGAGTGGAGGAGGAGACCGCCGCAGGAGCTACAGAGGACGGAACCACCCGCCCCGAGGCCAGCCACCAGGTCCGGACGGATCCCCCGGACCCCGCAACGTTTCCTCGTGGGCGCGGCCCAAGCGAGGTGCTCCAGTCAACCCGGGACGGGGACTGGCACCTCGGGGGGCTATGTGATGCCGCCGCCACGAAGCCGTTCGGCAGGCGCCCAAACCCCCGACTTCGCCACCACCAAGCAACGGAGCCAACCCCGCGTCCCCCTCACCTCACCTCACACGAACACACCCGCACGCATTCCCCCCCCCCCATAGAGCTCCGAGGGGAGGTCACCTGGCCGACCGGTTTTTATCCGAGAAACCCTTATCGGGGTTAACTCTCACGGTTTCCGGCGATCAGGGAATTGGACGACCTCCCCCGTGCTACGTTGCGCCGCGGCGCTGCGACCAGCCGTAATATGGTGTGGTCGCGGCATGGGGCATTCGGCCACCGCGGTTGAGGTGCATTTTCCCCCCACACACACCCCCACGGGTCGACGGGGCAAGCAGGGGAGGAACGGGACAGCACGAATAGCGGGACCGCAGGAGCTGTTGCGCATAGTCATGGAGGGTTGGGATAATTACGCTTGAGCGCGCAGGCACCATTGTTAGGGGAGTTAAAGGATAAGGCTATTAGTATAAATAATTGGGAGAGGGGAGGCGCGCGAGGAGCCATGCACAGCTTCCCACGACGGGCCTTTGTGATGGACACCGCCGCATGAACCTCGATGATGGGGGCCTGCGTGAGAAAAGGATTGATTGGAATTTGCACCGTGCAGGTCGCTCATTGATTAGCGGAACAAAGGCACCGCGGAGCTGCCTGGCCCGGGCGAGGGGGGCGCGTGCCATTGTTTGGAGTTCACGCCGCGCGGACAAAGGATTAATTAGCATAGCGAAGGCGCACAGTGCGTGGGAAGCGGGTAGGGGTCCGGGAATCAGGATAAATGGGAAGCGCAAAGGGGAAATCGGACGGTTCTCTCCAGGCCAGCGGACCCGCAGCAGCTCCAGCCAGCGACCCGGACGTCCGTGCGACGCGTCGAGGTGCGCTGTTAGCACCGGGAGCAGCGAACCACCGCGGGCACCAAACAGTGAGTGGGGAGGTGAAGTAGGGTAGCGTAAGCCGATAAATAGGGAATAGGTACAGGTTTGGGTGGAATAGGCCAGCCTCGTCGACTCACTGATTCAACATCAATTCGCAGGTAGCATATAATAAATCATTAATAGCGAAGCGTGGTCTCGCGTGATCTTGTTGAGCAGTGTGTCGCGTGGGGAGCTGCGTGTGTGCGTGCGACCACCCCGTGTGCGATACAGGTGCGCGATCATAACGCGAGTTGAGTTGGAGTGCGCGGAGCGGCGTGTGTGTGTGTGGGCGTGCGTACGTTCGCTCCGTGTGGGTTGCAGGCGCGCGATTAGGACAGGGAGGTATCGTAGTAGGGAGGGGCAGAATACTACTCGGTAATTAGCCATGCCGGCTACGCGGACCCGCGGGGGAGGGGAATCCTCGGGCGATGGTTCCCACGCCACGGGTGAGGAACCTAGCAGCGGGGGGGCGATTGATGATGCTAGCCCGGCCGTTAGCATTATCGAGGGAGGGATCTCGGGGGCTAGCGACCCTCACAGCCCCCTACTATGACAACATAGATTCACTCACAGACCCACACAAAGATCTCCCATATATCCTTAACAAACTGTTGGGGCAAGTGCTGTTAGCGAGCACTTATGCAGGCCGGCACGGCACACGAGGGGGTGGGTGGCCAGCACCACGCCCGGCCGCATTTGTCTCCCTAGTGACGATGTTTACACAGCACCGCGCTTACCGCTGCACCACCACTCCCCCGCTGTTACAGTGCAGCACTGTCCCCAGGTAAGATGGCCGCCAGTCCCCACGTGACTCGGCGCGCGATTGTCGGCACCACGTGGTCACCCAGCGCGCGGTCTCTGAGTCTCTGTGTGAGAGTCTCTGGGTCTCTGTGTGAGAGTCTCTGGGTCTCTGTGTGAGGGTCTCTGTGTGAGGGTCTCTGTGTGAGAGTCTCTGGGTCTCTGTGTGAGTCTCTGGGTCTTTGTGTGAGGGTCTCTGTGTGAGGGTCTCTGTGTGAGGGTCTCTGGGTCTCTGTGTGAGCGTCTCTGGGTCTCTGTGTGAGAGTCTCTGGGTCTCTGTGTGAGAGTCTCTGGGTGTCTGTGTGAGAGTCTCTGTGTGAGGGTCTCTGGGTCTCTGTGTGAGCGTCTCTGGGTCTCTGTGTGAGGGTCTCTGGGTCTCTGTGTGAGCGTCTCTGGGTCTCTGTGTGAGAGTCTCTGGGTCTTTGTGTGAGAGTCTCTGGATCTCTGTGTGGGAGTCTCTGGGTCTTTGTGTGAGAGTCTCTGGGTCTCTGTGTAAGCGTCTCTGGGTCTCTGTGTGAGCGTCTGGGTCTCTGTGTGAGAGTCTCTGGGTCTTTGTGTGAGAGTCTCTGGGTCTCTGTGTGAGCGTCTCTGGGTCTCTGTGTGAGCGTCTCTGGGTCTCTGTGTGAGTCTCTGTGTGAGAGTCTCTGGGTCTCTGTGTGAGAGTCTCTGGGTCTCTGTGTGAGTCTCTGGGTCTCTGTGTGAGAGTCTCTGGGTCTCTGTGTGAGTCTCTGGGTCTCTGTGTGAGTCTCTGGGTCTCTGTGTGAGAGTCTCTGGGTCTCTGTGTTAGGGTCTCTGGGTCTCTGTGTGAGCGTCTCTGGGTCTCTGTGTGAGCGTCTCTGGGTCTCTGTGTGAGGGTCTCTGGGTCTCTGTGTGAGCGTCTCTGGGTCTCTGTGTGAGAGTCTCTGGGTCTCTGTGTGAGCGTCTCTGGGTCTCTGTGTGAGGGTCTCTGTGTGAGTCTCTGTGTGAGAGTCTCTGGGTCTCTGTGTGAGAGTCTCTGGGTCTCTGTGTGAGTCTCTGGGTCTCTGTGTGAGAGTCTCTGGGTCTCTGTGTGAGAGTCTCTGGGTCTCTGTGTGTGAGTCTCTGGGTCTCTGTGTGAGTCTCTGGGTCGCTGAGTCTCTGGGTCTCTGTGAGCGTCTCTGGGTCTCTGTGTGAGAGTCTCTGGGTCTCTGTGTGAGCGTCTCTGGGTCTCTGTGTGAGAGTCTCTGGGTCTCTGTGTGTGAGTCTCTGGGTCTCTGTGTGAGAGTCTCTGGGTCTCTGTGTGAGAGACTCTGGGTCTCTGTGTGAGAGTCTCTGGGTCTCTGTGTGAGTCTCTGGGTCTCTATGTGAGAGTCTCTGGGTCTCTGTGTGATAGTCTCTGGGTCTCTGTGTGTGAGTCTCTGGGTCTCTGTGTGAGTCTCTGGGTCTCTGAGTCTCTGGGTCTCTGTGTGAGTGTCTCTGGGTCTCTGTGTGAGAGTCTCTGGGTCTCTGTGTGAGAGTCTCTGGATCTCTGTGTGGGAGTCTCTGGGTCTTTGTGTGAGAGTCTCTGGGTCTCTGTGTAAGCGTCTCTGGGTCTCTGTGTGAGCGTCTGGGTCTCTGTGTGAGAGTCTCTGGGTCTTTGTGTGAGAGTCTCTGGGTCTCTGTGTAAGCGTCTCTGGGTCTCTGTGTGAGCGTCTGGGTCTCTGTGTGAGAGTCTCTGGGTCTTTGTGTGAGAGTCTCTGGGTCTCTGTGTGAGCGTCTCTGGGTCTCTGTGTGAGCGTCTCTGGGTCTCTGTGTGAGTCTCTGTGTGAGAGTCTCTGGGTCTCTGTGTGAGAGTCTCTGGGTCTCTGTGTGAGTCTCTGGGTCTCTGTGTGAGTCTCTGGGTCTCTGTGTGAGTCTCTGGGTCTCTGTGTGAGAGTCTCTGGGTCTCTGTGTTAGGGTCTCTGGGTCTCTGTGTGAGCGTCTCTGGGTCTCTGTGTGAGCGTCTCTGGGTCTCTGTGTGAGGGTCTCTGGGTCTCTGTGTGAGCGTCTCTGGGTCTCTGTGTGAGAGTCTCTGGGTCTCTGTGTGAGCGTCTCTGGGTCTCTGTGTGAGGGTCTCTGTGTGAGTCTCTGTGTGAGAGTCTCTGGGTCTCTGTGTGAGAGTCTCTGGGTCTCTGTGTGAGTCTCTGGGTCTCTGTGTGAGAGTCTCTGGGTCTCTGTGTGAGAGTCTCTGGGTCTCTGTGTGTGAGTCTCTGGGTCTCTGTGTGAGTCTCTGGGTCGCTGAGTCTCTGGGTCTCTGTGAGCGTCTCTGGGTCTCTGTGTGAGAGTCTCTGGGTCTCTGTGTGAGAGTCTCTGGGTCTCTGTGTGAGCGTCTCTGGGTCTCTGTGTGAGAGTCTCTGGGTCTCTGTGTGTGAGTCTCTGGGTCTCTGTGTGAGAGTCTCTGGGTCTCTGTGTGAGAGACTCTGGGTCTCTGTGTGAGAGTCTCTGGGTCTCTGTGTGAGTCTCTGGGTCTCTATGTGAGAGTCTCTGGGTCTCTGTGTGATAGTCTCTGGGTCTCTGTGTGTGAGTCTCTGGGTCTCTGTGTGAGTCTCTGGGTCTCTGAGTCTCTGGGTCTCTGTGTGAGTGTCTCTGGGTCTCTGTGTGAGAGTCTCTGGGTCTCTGTGTGAGAGTCTCTGGGTCTCTGTGTGAGAGTCTCTGGGTCTCTGTGTGAGTCTCTGGGTCTCTGTGTGAGGGTCTCTGTGTGAGGGTCTCTGTGTGAGAGTCTCTGGGTCTCTGTGTGAGTCTCTGGGTCTCTGTGTGAGGGTCTCTGTGTGAGGGTCTCTGTGTGAGGTTCTCTGGGTCTCTGTGTGAGAGTCTCTGTGTGAGGGTCTCTGGGTCTCTGTGTGAGCGTCTCTGGGTCTCTGTGTGAGAGTCTCTGGGTCTCTGTGTGAGAGTCTCTGGGTGTCTGTGTGAGAGTCTCTGTGTGAGGGTCTCTGGGTCTCTGTGTGAGCGTCTCTGGGTCTCTGTGTGAGGGTCTCTGGGTCTCTATGTGAGCGTCTCTGGGTCTCTGTGTGAGAGTCTCTGGGTCTTTGTGTGAGAGTCTCTGGATCTCTGTGTGGGAGTCTCTGGGTCTTTGTGTGAGAGTCTCTGGGTCTCTGTGTGAGCGTCTCTGGGTCTCTGTGCGAGCGTCTCTGGGTCTCTGTGTGAGAGTCTCTGGGTCTTTGTGTGAGAGTCTCTGGGTCTCTGTGTGAGCGTCTCTGGGTCTCTGTGTGAGCGTCTCTGGGTCTCTGTGTGAGTCTCTGTGTGAGAGTCTCTGGGTCTCTGTGTGAGAGTCTCTGGGTCTCTGTGTGAGTCTCTGGGTCTCTGTGTGAGAGTCTCTGGGTCTCTGTGTGAGAGTCTCTGGGTCTCTGTGTGAGGGTCTCTGGGTCTCTGTGTGAGAGTCTCTGGGTCTCTGTGTGAGAGTCTCTGTATGAGGGTCTCTGGGTCTCTGTGTGAGAGTCTCTGGGTCTCTGTGTGAGCGTCTCTGGGTCTCTGTGTGAGGGTCTCTGGGTCTCTGTGTGAGCGTCTCTGGGTCTCTGTGTGAGAGTCTCTAGGTCTCTGTGTGAGCGTCTCTGGGTCTCTGTGTGAGGGTCTCTGTGTGAGTCTCTGTGTGAGGGTCTCTGGGTCTCTGTGTGAGTCTCTGGGTCGCTGAGTCTCTGGGTCTCTGTGTGAGCGTCTCTGTGTCTCTGTGTGAGTCTCTGGGTCTCTGTGTGAGAGTCTCTGGGTCTCTGTGTGAGAGTCTCTGGGTCTCTGTGTGTGAGTCTCTGGGTCTCTGTGTGAGTCTCTGGGTCGCTGAGTCTCTGGGTCTCTGTGTGAGCGTCTCTGGGTCTCTGTGTGAGAGTCTCTGGGTCTCTGTGTGAGAGTCTCTGGGTCTCTGTGTGAGCGTCTCTGGGTCTCTGTGTGAGAGTCTCTGGGTCTCTGTGTGTGCGTCTCTGGGTCTCTGTGTGAGAGTCTCTGGGTCTCTGTGTGAGAGACTCTGGGTCTCTGTGTGAGAGTCTCTGGGTCTCTGTGTGAGTCTCTGGGTCTCTGTGTGAGAGTCTCTGGGTCTCTGTGTGAGAGTCTCTGGGTCTCTGTGTGTGAGTCTCTGGGTCTCTGTGTGAGTCTCTGGGTCTCTGTGTGAGTCTCTGGGTCTCTGTGTGAGGGTCTCTGTGTGAGGGTCTCTGTGTGAGAGTCTCTGGGTCTCTGTGTGAGTCTCTGGGTCTCTGTGTGAGGGTCTCTGTGTGAGGGTCTCTGTGTGAGGTTCTCTGGGTCTCTGTGTGAGAGTCTCTGTGTGAGGGTCTCTGGGTCTCTGTGTGAGCGTCTCTGGGTCTCTGTGTGAGAGTCTCTGGGTCTCTGTGTGAGAGTCTCTGGGTGTCTGTGTGAGAGTCTCTGTGTGAGGGTCTCTGGGTCTCTGTGTGAGCGTCTCTGGGTCTCTGTGTGAGGGTCTCTGGGTCTCTGTGTGAGCGTCTCTGGGTCTCTGTGTGAGAGTCTCTGGGTCTCTGTGTGAGAGTCTCTAGGTCTCTGTGTGAGTCTCTGGGTCTCTGTGTGAGGGTCTCTGTGTGAGGGTCTCTGTGTGAGAGTCTCTGAATCTCTGTGTGAGTCTCTGGGTCTCTGTGTGAGGGTCTCTGTGTGAGGTTCTCTGGGTCTCTGTGTGAGAGTCTCTGTGTGAGGGTCTCTGGGTCTCTGTGTGAGCATCTCTGGGTCTCTGTGTGAGAGTCTCTGGGTCTCTGTGTGAGAGTCTCTGGGTGTCTGTGTGAGAGTCTCTGTGTGAGGGTCTCTGGGTCTCTGTGTGAGCGTCTCTGGGTCTCTGTGTGAGGGTCTCTGGGTCTCTGTGTGAGCGTCTCTGGGTCTCTGTGTGAGAGTCTCTGGGTCTTTGTGTGAGAGTCTCTGGATCTCTGTGTGGGAGTCTCTGGGTCTTTGTGTGAGAGTCTCAGGGTCTCTGTGTGAGCGTCTCTGGGTCTCTGTGTGAGCGTCTCTGGGTCTCTGTGTGAGAGTCTCTGGGTCTCTGTGTGTGAGTCTCTGGGTCTCTGTGTGAGAGTCTCTGGGTCTCTGTGTGAGAGACTCTGGGTCTCTGTGTGAGAGTCTCTGGGTCTCTGTGTGAGTCTCTGGGTCTCTGTGTGAGAGTCTCTGGGTCTCTGTGTGAGAGTCTCTGGGTCTCTGTGTGAGAGTCTCTGGGTCTCTGTGTGAGAGACTCTGGGTCTCTGTGTGAGTCTCTGGGTCTCTGTGTGAGTCTCTGGGTCTCTGTGTGAGAGTCTCTGGGTCTCTGTGTGAGCGTCTCTGGGTCTCTGTGTGAGAGTCTCTGGGTCTCTGTGTGAGAGTCTCTAGGTCTCTGTGTGAGTCTCTGGGTCTCTGTGTGAGGGTCTCTGTGTGAGGGTCTCTGTGTGAGAGTCTCTGAGTCTCTGTGTGAGTCTCTGGGTCTCTGTGTGAGGGTCTCTGTGTGAGGGTCTCTGTGTGAGGTTCTCTGGGTCTCTGTGTGAGAGTCTCTGTGTGAGGGTCTCTGGGTCTCTGTGTGAGCGTCTCTGGGTCTCTGTGTGAGAGTCTCTGGGTCTCTGTGTGAGAGTCTCTGGGTGTCTGTGTGAGAGTCTCTGTGTGAGGGTCTCTGGGTCTCTGTGTGAGCGTCTCTGGGTCTCTGTGTGTGGGTCTCTGGGTCTCTGTGTGAGCGTCTCTGGGTCTCTGTGTGAGAGTCTCTGGGTCTTTGTGTGAGAGTCTCTGGATCTCTGTGTGGGAGTCTCTGGGTCTTTGTGTGAGAGTCTCAGGGTCTCTGTGTGAGCGTCTCTGGGTCTCTGTGTGAGCGTCTCTGGGTCTCTGTGTGAGAGTCTCTGGGTCTCTGTGTGAGAGTCTCTGGGTCTCTGTGTGTGAGTCTCTGGGTCTCTGTGTGAGTCTCTGGGTCTCTGTGTGAGTCTCTGGGTCTCTGTGTGAGGGTCTCTGTGTGAGGGTCTCTGTGTGAGAGTCTCTGGGTCTCTGTGTGAGTCTCTGGGTCTCTGTGTGAGGGTCTCTGTGTGAGGGTCTCTGTGTGAGCGTCTCTGGGTCTCTGTGTGAGCGTCTCTGGGTCTCTGTGTGAGAGTCTCTGGGTCTCTGTGTGAGAGTCTCTGGGTCTCTGTGTGTGAGTCTCTGGGTCTCTGTGTGAGTCTCTGGGTCTCTGTGTGAGTCTCTGGGTCTCTGTGTGAGGGTCTCTGTGTGAGGGTCTCTGTGTGAGAGTCTCTGGGTCTCTGTGTGAGTCTCTGGGTCTCTGTGTGAGGGTCTCTGTGTGAGGGTCTCTGTGTGAGGTTCTCTGGGTCTCTGTGTGAGAGTCTCTGTGTGAGGGTCTCTGGGTCTCTGTGTGAGCGTCTCTGGGTCTCTGTGTGAGAGTCTCTGGGTCTCTGTGTGAGAGTCTCTGGGTGTCTGTGTGAGAGTCTCTGTGTGAGGGTCTCTGGGTCTCTGTGTGAGCGTCTCTGGGTCTCTGTGTGAGGGTCTCTGGGTCTCTGTGTGAGCGTCTCTGGGTCTCTGTGTGAGAGTCTCTGGGTCTCTGTGTGAGAGTCTCTAGGTCTCTGTGTGAGTCTCTGGGTCTCTGTGTGAGGGTCTCTGTGTGAGGGTCTCTGTGTGAGAGTCTCTGAGTCTCTGTGTGAGTCTCTGGGTCTCTGTGTGAGGGTCTCTGTGTGAGGTTCTCTGGGTCTCTGTGTGAGAGTCTCTGTGTGAGGGTCTCTGGGTCTCTGTGTGAGCGTCTCTGGGTCTCTGTGTGAGAGTCTCTGGGTCTCTGTGTGAGAGTCTCTGGGTGTCTGTGTGAGAGTCTCTGTGTGAGGGTCTCTGGGTCTCTGTGTGAGCGTCTCTGGGTCTCTGTGTGAGGGTCTCTGGGTCTCTGTGTGAGCGTCTCTGGGTCTCTGTGTGAGAGTCTCTGGGTCTTTGTGTGAGAGTCTCTGGATCTCTGTGTGGGAGTCTCTGGGTCTTTGTGTGAGAGTCTCAGGGTCTCTGTGTGAGCGTCTCTGGGTCTCTGTGTGAGCGTCTCTGGGTCTCTGTGTGAGAGTCTCTGGGTCTCTGTGTGTGAGTCTCTGGGTCTCTGTGTGAGAGTCTCTGGGTCTCTGTGTGAGAGACTCTGGGTCTCTGTGTGAGAGTCTCTGGGTCTCTGTGTGAGTCTCTGGGTCTCTGTGTGAGAGTCTCTGGGTCTCTGTGTGAGAGTCTCTGGGTCTCTGTGTGAGAGTCTCTGGGTCTCTGTGTGAGAGACTCTGGGTCTCTGTGTGAGAGTCTCTGGGTCTCTGTGTGAGTCTCTGGGTCTCTGTGTGAGAGTCTCTGGGTCTCTGTGTGAGCGTCTCTGGGTCTCTGTGTGAGAGTCTCTGGGTCTCTGTGTGAGAGTCTCTAGGTCTCTGTGTGAGTCTCTGGGTCTCTGTGTGAGGGTCTCTGTGTGAGGGTCTCTGTGTGAGAGTCTCTGAGTCTCTGTGTGAGTCTCTGGGTCTCTGTGTGAAGGTCTCTGTGTGAGGGTCTCTGTGTGAGGTTCTCTGGGTCTCTGTGTGAGAGTCTCTGTGTGAGGGTCTCTGGGTCTCTGTGTGAGCGTCTCTGGGTCTCTGTGTGAGAGTCTCTGGGTCTCTGTGTGAGAGTCTCTGGGTGTCTGTGTGAGAGTCTCTGTGTGAGGGTCTCTGGGTCTCTGTGTGAGCGTCTCTGGGTCTCTGTGTGAGGGTCTCTGGGTCTCTGTGTGAGCGTCTCTGGGTCTCTGTGTGAGAGTCTCTGGGTCTTTGTGTGAGAGTCTCTGGATCTCTGTGTGGGAGTCTCTGGGTCTTTGTGTGAGAGTCTCAGGGTCTCTGTGTGAGCGTCTCTGGGTCTCTGTGTGAGCGTCTCTGGGTCTCTGTGTGAGCGTCTCTGGGTCTCTGTGTGAGAGTCTCTAGGTCTCTGTGTGAGCGTCTCTGGGTCTCTGTGTGAGGGTCTCTGTGTGAGTCTCTGTGTGAGAGTCTCTGGGTCTCTGTGTGAGTCTCTGGGTCGCTGAGTCTCTGGGTCTCTGTGTGAGCGTCTCTGGGTCTCTGTGTGAGTCTCTGGGTCTCTGTGTGAGAGTCTCTGGGTCTCTGTGTGAGAGTCTCTGGGTCTCTGTGTGTGAGTCTCTGGGTCTCTGTGTGAGTCTCTGGGTCGCTGAGTCTCTGGGTCTCTGTGTGAGCGTCTCTGGGTCTCTGTGTGAGAGTCTCTGGGTCTCTGTGTGAGAGTCTCTGGGTCTCTGTGTGAGCGTCTCTGGGTCTCTGTGTGAGAGTCTCTGGGTCTCTGTGTGTGAGTCTCTGGGTCTCTGTGTGAGAGTCTCTGGGTCTCTGTGTGAGAGACTCTGGGTCTCTGTGTGAGAGTCTCTGGGTCTCTGTGTGAGTCTCTGGGTCTCTGTGTGAGAGTCTCTGGGTCTCTGTGTGAGAGTCTCTGGGTCTCTGTGTGTGAGTCTCTGGGTCTCTGTGTGAGTCTCTGGGTCTCTGTGTGAGTCTCTGGGTCTCTGTGTGAGGGTCTCTGTGTGAGGGTCTCTGTGTGAGAGTCTCTGGGTCTCTGTGTGAGTCTCTGGGTCTCTGTGTGAGGGTCTCTGTGTGAGGGTCTCTGTGTGAGGTTCTCTGGGTCTCTGTGTGAGAGTCTCTGTGTGAGGGTCTCTGGGTCTCTGTGTGAGCGTCTCTGGGTCTCTGTGTGAGAGTCTCTGGGTCTCTGTGTGAGAGTCTCTGGGTGTCTGTGTGAGAGTCTCTGTGTGAGGGTCTCTGGGTCTCTGTGTGAGCGTCTCTGGGTCTCTGTGTGAGCGTCTCTGGGTCTCTGTGTGAGAGTCTCTGGGTCTCTGTGTGAGAGTCTCTAGGTCTCTGTGTGAGTCTCTGGGTCTCTGTGTGAGGGTCTCTGTGTGAGGGTCTCTGTGTGAGAGTCTCTGAGTCTCTGTGTGAGTCTCTGGGTCTCTGTGTGAGGGTATCTGTGTGAGGTTCTCTGGGTCTCTGTGTGAGAGTCTCTGTGTGAGGGTCTCTGGGTCTCTGTGTGAGCGTCTCTGGGTCTCTGTGTGAGAGTCTCTGGGTCTCTGTGTGAGAGTCTCTGGGTGTCTGTGTGAGAGTCTCTGTGTGAGGGTCTCTGGGTCTCTGTGTGAGCGTCTCTGGGTCTCTGTGTGAGGGTCTCTGGGTCTCTGTGTGAGCGTCTCTGGGTCTCTGTGTGAGAGTCTCTGGGTCTCTGTGTGGGAGTCTCTGGGTCTTTGAGTGAGAGTCTCAGGGTCTCTGTGTGAGCGTCTCTGGGTCTCTGTGTGAGCGTCTCTGGGTCTCTGTGTGAGAGTCTCTGGGTCTCTGTGTGTGAGTCTCTGGGTCTCTGTGTGAGAGTCTCTGGGTCTCTGTGTGAGAGACTCTGGGTCTCTGTGTGAGAGTCTCTGGGTCTCTGTGTGAGTCTCTGGGTCTCTGTGTGAGAGTCTCTGGGTCTCTGTGTGAGAGTCTCTGGGTCTCTGTGTGAGAGTCTCTGGGTCTCTGTGTGAGAGTCTCTGGGTCTCTGTGTGAGAGACTCTGGGTCTCTGTGTGAGAGTCTCTGGGTCTCTGTGTGAGTCTCTGGGTCTCTGTGTGAGAGTCTCTGGGTCTCTGTGTGAGCGTCTCTGGGTCTCTGTGTGAGAGTCTCTGGGTCTCTGTGTGCGAGTCTCTAGGTCTCTGTGTGAGTCTCTGGGTCTCTGTGTGAGGGTCTCTGTGTGAGGGTCTCTGTGTGAGAGTCTCTGAGTCTCTGTGTGAGTCTCTGGGTCTCTGTGTGAGGGTCTCTGTGTGAGGGTCTCTGTGTGAGGTTCTCTGGGTCTCTGTGTGAGAGTCTCTGTGTGAGGGTCTCTGGGTCTCTGTGTGAGCGTCTCTGGGTCTCTGTGTGAGAGTCTCTGGGTCTCTGTGTGAGAGTCTCTGGGTGTCTGTGTGAGAGTCTCTGTGTGAGCGTCTCTGGGTCTCTGTGTGAGGGTCTCTGGGTCTCTGTGTGAGCGTCTCTGGGTCTCTGTGTGAGAGTCTCTGGGTCTCTGTGTGAGAGTCTCTGGGTGTCTGTGTGAGAGTCTCTGTGTGAGGGTCTCTGGGTCTCTGTGTGAGCGTCTCTGGGTCTCTGTGTGAGGGTCTCTGGGTCTCTGTGTGAGCGTCTCTGGGTCTCTGTGTGAGAGTCTCTGGGTCTTTGTGTGAGAGTCTCTGGATCTCTGTGTGGGAGTCTCTGGGTCTTTGTGTGAGAGTCTCAGGGTCTCTGTGTGAGCGTCTCTGGGTCTCTGTGTGAGCGTCTCTGGGTCTCTGTGTGAGCGTCTCTGGGTCTCTGTGTGAGAGTCTCTAGGTCTCTGTGTGAGCGTCTCTGGGTCTCTGTGTGAGGGTCTCTGTGTGAGTCTCTGTGTGAGAGTCTCTGGGTCTCTGTGTGAGTCTCTGGGTCGCTGAGTCTCTGGGTCTCTGTGTGAGCGTCTCTGGGTCTCTGTGTGAGTCTCTGGGTCTCTGTGTGAGAGTCTCTGGGTCTCTGTGTGAGAGTCTCTGGGTCTCTGTGTGTGAGTCTCTGGGTCTCTGTGTGAGTCTCTGGGTCGCTGAGTCTCTGGGTCTCTGTGTGAGCGTCTCTGGGTCTCTGTGTGAGAGTCTCTGGGTCTCTGTGTGAGAGTCTCTGGGTCTCTGTGTGAGCGTCTCTGGGTCTCTGTGTGAGAGTCTCTGGGTCTCTGTGTGTGAGTCTCTGGGTCTCTGTGTGAGAGTCTCTGGGTCTCTGTGTGAGAGACTCTGGGTCTCTGTGTGAGAGTCTCTGGGTCTCTGTGTGAGTCTCTGGGTCTCTGTGTGAGAGTCTCTGGGTCTCTGTGTGAGAGTCTCTGGGTCTCTGTGTGTGAGTCTCTGGGTCTCTGTGTGAGTCTCTGGGTCTCTGTGTGAGTCTCTGGGTCTCTGTGTGAGGGTCTCTGTGTGAGGGTCTCTGTGTGAGAGTCTCTGGGTCTCTGTGTGAGTCTCTGGGTCTCTGTGTGAGGGTCTCTGTGTGAGGGTCTCTGTGTGAGGTTCTCTGGGTCTCTGTGTGAGAGTCTCTGTGTGAGGGTCTCTGGGTCTCTGTGTGAGCGTCTCTGGGTCTCTGTGTGAGAGTCTCTGGGTCTCTGTGTGAGAGTCTCTGGGTGTCTGTGTGAGAGTCTCTGTGTGAGGGTCTCTGGGTCTCTGTGTGAGCGTCTCTGGGTCTCTGTGTGAGCGTCTCTGGGTCTCTGTGTGAGCGTCTCTGGGTCTCTGTGTGAGAGTCTCTGGGTCTCTGTGTGAGAGTCTCTAGGTCTCTGTGTGAGTCTCTGGGTCTCTGTGTGAGGGTCTCTGTGTGAGGGTCTCTGTGTGAGAGTCTCTGAGTCTCTGTGTGAGTCTCTGGGTCTCTGTGTGAGGGTATCTGTGTGAGGTTCTCTGGGTCTCTGTGTGAGAGTCTCTGTGTGAGGGTCTCTGGGTCTCTGTGTGAGCGTCTCTGGGTCTCTGTGTGAGAGTCTCTGGGTCTCTGTGTGAGAGTCTCTGGGTGTCTGTGTGAGAGTCTCTGTGTGAGGGTCTCTGGGTCTCTGTGTGAGCGTCTCTGGGTCTCTGTGTGAGGGTCTCTGGGTCTCTGTGTGAGCGTCTCTGGGTCTCTGTGTGAGAGTCTCTGGGTCTTTGTGTGAGAGTCTCTGGATCTCTGTGTGGGAGTCTCTGGGTCTTTGAGTGAGAGTCTCAGGGTCTCTGTGTGAGCGTCTCTGGGTCTCTGTGTGAGCGTCTCTGGGTCTCTGTGTGAGAGTCTCTGGGTCTCTGTGTGTGAGTCTCTGGGTCTCTGTGTGAGAGTCTCTGGGTCTCTGTGTGAGAGACTCTGGGTCTCTGTGTGAGAGTCTCTGGGTCTCTGTGTGAGTCTCTGGGTCTCTGTGTGAGAGTCTCTGGGTCTCTGTGTGAGAGTCTCTGGGTCTCTGTGTGAGAGTCTCTGGGTCTCTGTGTGAGAGTCTCTGGGTCTCTGTGTGAGAGACTCTGGGTCTCTGTGTGAGAGTCTCTGGGTCTCTGTGTGAGTCTCTGGGTCTCTGTGTGAGAGTCTCTGGGTCTCTGTGTGAGCGTCTCTGGGTCTCTGTGTGAGAGTCTCTGGGTCTCTGTGTGCGAGTCTCTAGGTCTCTGTGTGAGTCTCTGGGTCTCTGTGTGAGGGTCTCTGTGTGAGGGTCTCTGTGTGAGAGTCTCTGAGTCTCTGTGTGAGTCTCTGGGTCTCTGTGTGAGGGTCTCTGTGTGAGGGTCTCTGTGTGAGGTTCTCTGGGTCTCTGTGTGAGAGTCTCTGTGTGAGGGTCTCTGGGTCTCTGTGTGAGCGTCTCTGGGTCTCTGTGTGAGAGTCTCTGGGTCTCTGTGTGAGAGTCTCTGGGTGTCTGTGTGAGAGTCTCTGTGTGAGCGTCTCTGGGTCTCTGTGTGAGGGTCTCTGGGTCTCTGTGTGAGCGTCTCTGGGTCTCTGTGTGAGAGTCTCTGGGTCTTTGTGTGAGAGTCTCTGGATCTCTGTGTGGGAGTCTCTGGGTCTTTGTGTGAGAGTCTCAGGGTCTCTGTGTGAGCGTCTCTGGGTCTCTGTGTGAGCGTCTCTGGGTCTCTGTGTGAGCGTCTCTGGGTCTCTGTGTGAGAGTCTCTGGGTCTCTGTGTGTGAGTCTCTGGGTCTCTGTGTGAGAGTCTCTGGGTCTCTGTGTGAGAGACTCTGGGTCTCTGTGTGAGAGTCTCTGGGTATCTGTGTGAGTCTCTGGGTCTCTGTGTGAGAGTCTCTGGGTCTCTGTGTGAGAGTCTCTGGGTCTCTGTGTGTGAGTCTCTGGGTCTCTGTGTGAGTCTCTGGGTCTCTGAGTCTCTGGGTCTCTGTGTGAGTGTCTCTGGGTCTCTGTGTGAGAGTCTCTGGGTCTCTGTGTGAGAGTCTCTGGGTCTCTGTGTGAGAGTCTCTGGGTCTCTGTGTGAGTCTCTGGGTCTCTGTGTGAGGGTCTCTGTGTGAGGGTCTCTGTGTGAGAGTCTCTGGGTCTCTGTGTGAGTCTCTGGGTCTCTGTGTGAGGGTCTCTGTGTGAGGGTCTCTGTGTGAGGTTCTCTGGGTCTCTGTGTGAGAGTCTCTGTGTGAGGGTCTCTGGGTCTCTGTGTGAGCGTCTCTGGGTCTCTGTGTGAGAGTCTCTGGGTCTCTGTGTGAGCGTCTCTGGGTCTCTGTGTGAGGGTCTCTATGTGAGTCTCTGTGTGAGAGTCTCTGGGTCTCTGTGTGAGAGTCTCTGGGTCTCTGTGTGAGTCTCTGGGTCTCTGTGTGAGAGTCTCTGGGTCTCTGTGTGAGAGTCTCTGGGTCTCTGTGTGTGAGTCTCTGGGTCTCTGTGTGAGCGTCTCTGGGTCTCTGTGTGAGAGTCTCTGGGTCTCTGTGTGAGAGTCTCTAGGTCTCTGTGTGAGTCTCTGGGTCTCTGTGTGAGGGTCTCTGTGTGAGGGTCTCTGTGTGAGAGTCTCTGAGTCTCTGTGTGAGTCTCTGGGTCTCTGTGTGAGGGTCTCTGTGTGAGGTTCTCTGGGTCTCTGTGTGAGAGTCTCTGTGTGAGGGTCTCTGGGTCTCTGTGTGAGCGTCTCTGGGTCTCTGTGTGAGAGTCTCTGGGTCTCTGTGTGAGAGTCTCTGGGTGTCTGTGTGAGAGTCTCTGTGTGAGGGTCTCTGGGTCTCTGTGTGAGCGTCTCTGGGTCTCTGTGTGAGGGTCTCTGGGTCTCTGTGTGAGCGTCTCTGGGTCTCTGTGTGAGAGTCTCTGGGTCTTTGTGTGAGAGTCTCAGGGTCTCTGTGTGAGCGTCTCTGGGTCTCTGTGTGAGCGTCTCTGGGTCTCTGTGTGAGAGTCTCTGGGTCTCTGTGTGTGAGTCTCTGGGTCTCTGTGTGAGAGTCTCTGGGTCTCTGTGTGAGAGACTCTGGGTCTCTGTGTGAGAGTCTCTGGGTCTCTGTGTGAGTCTCTGGGTCTCTGTGTGAGAGTCTCTGGGTCTCTGTGTGAGAGTCTCTGGGTCTCTGTGTGAGAGTCTCTGGGTCTCTGTGTGAGAGACTCTGGGTCTCTGTGTGAGAGTCTCTGGGTCTCTGTGTGAGTCTCTGGGTCTCTGTGTGAGAGTCTCTGGGTCTCTGTGTGAGTCTCTGGGTCTCTGTGTGAGGGTCTCTGTGTGAGGGTCTCTGTGTGAGAGTCTCTGGGTCTCTGTGTGAGTCTCTGGGTCTCTGTGTGAGGGTCTCTGTGTGAGGGTCTCTGTGTGAGGTTCTCTGGGTCTCTGTGTGAGAGTCTCTGTGTGAGGGTCTCTGGGTCTCTGTGTGAGCGTCTCTGGGTCTCTGTGTGAGAGTCTCTGGGTCTCTGTGTGAGAGTCTCTGGGTGTCTGTGTGAGAGTCTCTGTGTGAGGGTCTCTGGGTCTCTGTGTGAGCGTCTCTGGGTCTCTGTGTGAGGGTCTCTGTGTGAGCGTCTCTGGGTCTCTGTGTGAGAGTCTCTGGATCTTTGTGTGATAGTCTCTGGATCTCTGTGTGGGAGTCTCTGGGTCTTTGTGTGAGAGTCTCTGGGTCTCTGTGTGAGCGTCTCTGGGTCTCTGTGTGAGCGTCTCTGGGTCTCTGTGTGAGAGTCTCTGGGTCTTTGTGTGAGAGTCTCTGGGTCTCTGTGTGAGCGTCTCTGGGTCTCTGTGTGAGCGTCTCTGGGTCTCTGTGTGAGTCTCTGTGTGAGAGTCTCTGGGTCTCTGTGTGAGAGTCTCTGGGTCTCTGTGTGAGTCTCTGGGTCTCTGTGTGAGAGTCTCTTGGTCTCTGTGTGAGAGTCTCTGGGTCTCTGTGTGAGTCTCTGGGTCTTTGTGTGAGTCTCTGGGTCTCTGTGTGAGAGTGTCTGGGTCTCTGTGTGAGGGTCTCTGGGTCTCTGTGTGAGAGTCTCTGGGTCTCTGTGTGAGAGTCTCTGTATGAGGGTCTCTGGGTCTCTGTGTGAGAGTCTCTGGGTCTCTGTGTGAGTGTCTCTGGGTCTCTGTGTGAGGGTCTCTGGGTCTCTGTGTGAGCGTCTCTGGGTCTCTGTGTGAGAGTCTCTGGGTCTCTGTGTGAGCGTCTCTGGGTCTCTGTGTGAGGGTCTCTGTGTGAGTCTCTGTGTGAGAGTCTCTGGGTCTCTGTGTGAGAGTCTCTGGGTCTCTGTGTGAGTCTCTGGGTCTCTGTGTGAAAGTCTCTGGGTCTCTGTGTGAGAGTCTCTGGGTCTCTGTGTGTGAGTCTCTGGGTCTCTGTGTGAGCGTCTCTGGGTCTCTGTGTGAGAGTCTCTGGGTCTCTGTGTGAGAGTCTCTAGGTCTCTGTGTGAGTCTCTGGGTCTCTGTGTGAGGGTCTCTGTGTGAGGGTCTCTGTGTGAGAGTCTCTGAGTCTCTGTGTGAGTCTCTGGGTCTCTGTGTGAGGGTCTCTGTGTGAGGTTCTCTGGGTCTCTGTGTGAGAGTCTCTGTGTGAGGGTCTCTGGGTCTCTGTGTGAGCGTCTCTGGGTCTCTGTGTGAGAGTCTCTGGGTCTCTGTGTGAGAGTCTCTGGGTGTCTGTGTGAGAGTCTCTGTGTGAGGGTCTCTGGGTCTCTGTGTGAGCGTCTCTGGGTCTCTGTGTGAGGGTCTCTGGGTCTCTGTGTGGGAGTCTCTGGGTCTTTGTGTGAGAGTCTCAGGGTCTCTGTGTGAGCGTCTCTAGGTCTCTGTGTGAGTCTCTGGGTCTCTGTGTGAGGGTCTCTGTGTGAGGGTCTCTGTGTGAGAGTCTCTGAGTCTCTGTGTGAGTCTCTGGGTCTCTGTGTGAGGGTCTCTGTGTGAGCGTCTCTGTGTGAGGTTCTCTGGGTCTCTGTGTGAGAGTCTCTGTGTGAGGGTCTCTGGGTCTCTGTGTGAGCGTCTCTGGGTCTCTGTGTGAGAGTCTCTGGGTCTCTGTGTGAGAGTCTCTGGGTGTCTGTGTGAGAGTCTCTGTGTGAGGGTCTCTGGGTCTCTGTGTGAGCGTCTCTGGGTCTCTGTGTGAGGGTCTCTGGGTCTCTGTGTGAGCGTCTCTGGGTCTCTGTGTGAGAGTCTCTGGGTCTTTGTGTGAGAGTCTCTGGATCTCTGTGTGGGAGTCTCTGGGTCTTTGTGTGAGAGTCTCAGGGTCTCTGTGTGAGCGTCTCTGGGTCTCTGTGTGAGCGTCTCTGGGTCTCTGTGTGAGAGTCTCTGGGTCTCTGTGTGTGAGTCTCTGGGTCTCTGTGTGAGAGTCTCTGGGTCTCTGTGTGAGAGACTCTGGGTCTCTGTGTGAGAGTCTCTGGGTCTCTGTGTGAGTCTCTGGGTCTCTGTGTGAGAGTCTCTGGGTCTCTGTGTGAGAGTCTCTGGGTCTTTGTGTGTGAGTCTCTGGGTCTCTGTGTGAGTCTCTGGGTCTCTGAGTCTCTGGGTCTCTGTGTGAGTGTCTCTGGGTCTCTGTGTGAGAGTCTCTGGGTCTCTGTGTGAGAGTCTCTGGGTCTCTGTGTGAGAGTCTCTGGGTCTCTGTGTGAGTCTCTGGGTCTCTGTGTGAGGGTCTCTGTGTGAGGGTCTCTGTGTGAGAGTCTCTGGGTCTCTGTGTGAGTCTCTGGGTCTCTGTGTGAGGGTCTCTGTGTGAGGGTCTCTGTGTGAGGTTCTCTGGGTCTCTGTGTGAGAGTCTCTGTGTGAGGGTCTCTGGGTCTCTGTGTGAGCGTCTCTGGGTCTCTGTGTGAGAGTCTCTGGGTCTCTGTGTGAGAGTCTCTGGGTGTCTGTGTGAGAGTCTCTGTGTGAGGGTCTCTGAGTCTCTGTGTGAGCGTCTCTGGGTCTCTGTGTGAGGGTCTCTGGGTCTCTGTGTGAGCGTCTCTGGGTCTCTGTGTGAGAGTCTCTGGATCTTTGTGTGATAGTCTCTGGATCTCTGTGTGGGAGTCTCTGGGTCTTTGTGTGAGAGTCTCTGGGTCTCTGTGTGAGCGTCTCTGGGTCTCTGTGTGAGCGTCTCTGGGTCTCTGTGTGAGAGTCTCTGGGTCTCTGTGTGAGAGTCTCTGGGTCTCTGTGTGAGTCTCTGGGTCTCTGTGTGAGAGTCTCTGGGTCTCTGTGTGAGAGTCTCTGGGTCTCTGTGTGAGTCTCTGGGTCTTTGTGTGAGTCTCTGGGTCTCTGTGTGAGAGTCTCTGGGTCTCTGTGTGAGGGTCTCTGGGTCTCTGTGTGAGAGTCTCTGGGTCTCTGTGTGAGAGTCTCTGTATGAGGGTCTCTGGGTCTCTGTGTGAGAGTCTCTGGGTCTCTGTGTGAGCGTCTCTGGGTCTCTGTGTGAGGGTCTCTGGGTCTCTGTGTGAGCGTCTCTGGGTCTCTGTGTGAGAGTCTCTGGGTCTCTGTGTGAGCGTCTCTGGGTCTCTGTGTGAGGGTCTCTGTGTGAGTCTCTGTGTGAGAGTCTCTGGGTCTCTGTGTGAGAGTCTCTGGGTCTCTGTGTGAGTCTCTGGGTCTCTGTGTGAGAGTCTCTGGGTCTCTGTGTGAGAGTCTCTGGGTCTCTGTGTGTGAGTCTCTGGGTCTCTGTGTGAGTCTCTGGGTCGCTGAGTCTCTGGGTCTCTGTGTGAGCGTCTCTGGGTCTGTGTGTGAGAGTCTCTGGGTCTCTGTGTGAGAGTCTCTGGGTCTCTGTGTGAGTCTCTGGGTCTCTGTGTGAGGGTCTCTGTGTGAGGGTCTCTGTGTGAGAGTCTCTGGGTCTCTGTGTGAGTCTCTGGGTCTCTGTGTGAGGGTCTCTGTGTGAGGATCTCTGTGTGAGGTTCTCTGGGTCTCTGTGTGAGAGTCTCTGTGTGAGGGTCTCTGGGTCTCTGTGTGAGCGTCTCTGGGTCTCTGTGTGAGAGTCTCTGGGTCTCTGTGTGAGAGTCTCTGGGTCTTTGTGTGAGTCTCTGGGTCTCTGTGTGAGAGTCTCTGGGTCTCTGTGTGAGGGTCTCTGGGTCTCTGTGTGAGAGTCTCTGGGTCTCTGTGTGAGAGTCTCTGTATGAGGGTCTCTGGGTCTCTGTGTGAGAGTCTCTGGGTCTCTGTGTGAGCGTCTCTGGGTCTCTGTGTGAGGGTCTCTGGGTCTCTGTGTGAGCGTCTCTGGGTCTCTGTGTGAGAGTCACTGGGTCTCTGTGTGAGCGTCTCTGGGTCTCTGTGTGAGGGTCTCTGTGTGAGTCTCTGTGTGAGAGTCTCTGGTTCTCTGTGTGAGAGTCTCTGGGTCTCTGTGTGAGTCTCTGGGTCTCTGTGTGAGAGTCTCTGGGTCTCTGTGTGAGAGTCTCTGGGTCTCTGTGTGTGAGTCTCTGGGTCTCTGTGTGAGTCTCTGGGTCGCTGAGTCTCTGGGTCTCTGTGTGAGCGTCTCTGGGTCTGTGTGTGAGAGTCTCTGGGTCTCTGTGTGAGAGTCTCTGGGTCTCTGTGTGAGCGTCTCTGGGTCTCTGTGTGAGAGTCTCTGGGTCTCTGTGTGAGAGACTCTGGGTCTCTGTGTGAGAGTCTCTGGGTCTCTGTGTGTGAGTCTCTGGGTCTCTGTGTGAGTCTCTGGGTCTCTGTGTGAGTCTCTGGGTCTCTGTGTGAGTGTCTCTGGGTCTCTGTGTGAGAGTCTCTGGGTCTCTGTGTGTGAGTCTCTGGGTCTCTGTGTGAGTCTCTGGGTCTCTGTGTGAGTCTCTGGGTCTCTGTGTGAGGGTCTCTGTGTGAGGGTCTCTGTGTGAGAGTCTCTGGGTCTCTGTGTGAGTCTCTGGGTCTCTGTGTGAGGGTCTCTGTGTGAGGATCTCTGTGTGAGGTTCTCTGGGTCTCTGTGTGAGAGTCTCTGTGTGAGGGTCTCTGGGTCACTGTGTGAGCGTCTCTGGGTCTCTGTGTGAGAGTCTCTGGGTCTCTGTGTGAGAGTCTCTGGGTGTCTGTATGAGAGTCTCTGTGTGAGGGTCTCTGGGTCTCTGTGTGAGCGTCTCTGGGTCTCTGTGTGAGGGTCTCTGGGTCTCTGTGTGAGCGTCTCTGGGTCTCTGTGTGAGAGTCTCTGGGTCTCTGTGTGAGAGTCTCTGGGTCTCTGTGTGAGTCTCTGGGTCTCTGTGTGAGGGTCTCTGTGTGAGGGTCTCTGTGTGAGAGTCTCTGAGTCTCTGTGTGAGTCTCTGGGTCTCTGTGTGAGGGTCTCTGTGTGAGGGTCTCTGTGTGAGAGTCTCTGAGTCTCTGTGTGAGAGTCTCTGGGTCTCTGTGTGAGGGTCTCTGGGTCTCTGTGTGAGAGTCTCTGGGTCTCTGTGTGAGAGTCTCTGTATGAGGGTCTCTGGGTCTCTGTGTGAGAGTCTCTGGGTCTCTGTGTGAGCGTCTCTGGGTCTCTGTGTGAGGGTCTCTGGGTCTCTGTGTGAGCGTCTCTGGGTCTCTGTGTGAGAGTCACTGGGTCTCTGTGTGAGCGTCTCTGGGTCTCTGTGTGAGGGTCTCTGTGTGAGTCTCTGTGTGAGAGTCTCTGGGTCTCTGTGTGAGAGTCTCTGGGTCTCTGTGTGAGTCTCTGGGTCTCTGTGTGAGAGTCTCTGGGTCTCTGTGTGAGAGTCTCTGGGTCTCTGTGTGTGAGTCTCTGGGTCTCTGTGTGAGTCTCTGGGTCGCTGAGTCTCTGGGTCTCTGTGTGAGCGTCTCTGGGTCTGTGTGTGAGAGTCTCTGGGTCTCTGTGTGAGAGTCTCTGGGTCTCTGTGTGAGCGTCTCTGGGTCTCTGTGTGAGAGTCTCTGGGTCTCTGTGTGAGAGACTCTGGGTCTCTGTGTGAGAGTCTCTGGGTCTCTGTGTGAGTCTCTGGGTCTCTGTGTGAGTGTCTCTGGGTCTCTGTGTGAGAGTCTCTGGGTCTCTGTGTGTGAGTCTCTGGGTCTCTGTGTGAGTCTCTGGGTCTCTGTGTGAGTCTCTGGGTCTCTGTGTGAGGGTCTCTGTGTGAGGGTCTCTGTGTGAGAGTCTCTGGGTCTCTGTGTGAGTCTCTGGGTCTCTGTGTGAGGGTCTCTGTGTGAGGATCTCTGTGTGAGGTTCTCTGGGTCTCTGTGTGAGAGTCTCTGTGTGAGGGTCTCTGGGTCTCTGTGTGAGCGTCTCTGGGTCTCTGTGTGAGAGTCTCTGGGTCTCTGTGTGAGAGTCTCTGGGTGTCTGTGTGAGAGTCTCTGTGTGAGGGTCTCTGGGTCTCTGTGTGAGCGTCTCTGGGTCTCTGTGTGAGGGTCTCTGGGTCTCTGTGTGAGCGTCTCTGGGTCTCTGTGTGAGAGTCTCTGGGTCTCTGTGTGAGAGTCTCTGGGTCTCTGTGTGAGTCTCTGGGTCTCTGTGTGAGGGTCTCTGTGTGAGGGTCTCTGTGTGAGAGTCTCTGAGTCTCTGTGTGAGTCTCTGGGTCTCTGTGTGAGGGTCTCTGTGTGAGGGTCTCTGTGTGAGGTTCTCTGGGTCTCTGTGTGAGAGTCTCTGTGTGAGGGTCTCTGGGTTTCTGTGTGAGCGTCTCTGGGTCTCTGTGTGAGAGTCTCTGGGTCTCTGTGTGAGAGTCTCTGGGTGTCTGTGTGAGAGTCTCTGTGTGAGGGTCTCTGGGTCTCTGTGTGAGCGTCTCTGGGTCTCTGTGTGAGGGTCTCTGGGTCTCTGTGTGAGCGTCTCTGGGTCTCTGTGTGAGAGTCTCTGGGTCTTTGTGTGAGAGTCTCTGGATCTCTGTGTGGGAGTCTCTGGGTCTTTGTGTGAGAGTCTCTGGGTCTCTGTGTGAGCGTCTCTGGGTCTCTGTGTGAGCGTCTCTGGGTCTCTGTGTGAGAGTCTCTGGGTCTTTGTGTGAGAGTCTCTGGGTCTCTGTGTGAGCGTCTCTGGGTCTCTGTGTGAGCGTCTCTGGGTCTCTGTGTGAGTCTCTGTGTGAGAGTCTCTGGGTCTCTGTGTGAGAGTCTCTGGGTCTCTGTGTGAGTCTCTGGGTCTCTGTGTGAGAGTCTCTGAGTCTCTGGGTCTCTGTGTGAGTCTCTGGGTCTCTGTGTGAGTCTCTGGGTCTCTGTGTGAGAGTCTCTGGGTCTCTGTGTGAGGGTCTCTGGGTCTCTGTGTGAGAGTCTCTGGGTCTCTGTGTGAGAGTCTCTGTATGAGGGTCTCTGGGTCTCTGTGTGAGAGTCTCTGGGTCTCTGTGTGAGCGTCTCTGGGTCTCTGTGTGAGGGTCTCTGGGTCTCTGTGTGAGCGTCTCTGGGTCTCTGTGTGAGAGTCTCTGGGTCTCTGTGTGAGCGTCTCTGGGTCTCTGTGTGAGGGTCTCTGTGTGAGTCTCTGTGTGAGAGTCTCTGGGTCTCTGTGTGAGAGTCTCTGGGTCTCTGTGTGAGTCTCTGGGTCTCTGTGTGTTGTGTATACGCCCCCTTTTTATTTTTTTTAAATATTATTTGTTAATTTTTTTTTTTAGAATTATTCTGCCAACATATAAAATATCGCTTTTTTTTTAATAGACACGGGGCAACGTGAGAACGGACACGCCCCCACACTCCCACAGATGTGCGCACACCTCATTTCAAAGGAAAGAGGGCATGAAAGAAGGGTAATCAAGATCATAAAAACTCCCCGAATTTCACACAGGAGGAACAAGGGAGGGGGGAATGGCAGGCGGGGGGTTGGAATGACACCCTCTCGGAAAAAGCCTTGCAGGGCCGGGCACCACGGAGGAATATATAATTATATTCTTAACAAAGGAAATTAACACGCTCTCGGAAATAAATAAATAAGCGCATGCGCCGGGTGCTTCCACCGTGGAAACAACCGTCTTTGTCTTCCCACAACACGGACAGCAAAAATTGCACACGCAAGGAAATAACATTTCCATGAGAGATCGGGTCACGATGAAACATCGGGAACACGGTTTCGGCATAACTGGGGCATAATGGAAATAAGTCGCATTTCAACTTCCAAACCAAAACAACTTAAGCTGTGTGAGACAAAAGATATGATCCCGAGCAAGGGAGGGAATAATTAAGCTCGCTTAACGCGTAGGTTTTCGCGACAAATATTATTCAGTAACAAAAACATGGATTCGAATATTTCTTTTATATATATATATAACTCGACGCGAACCATCGGTCTGGCTAATGGATAACTTCGGTGGCGCCGTCACGAGGCCCCCACCTTCCCCCCTTTCCAGAACGACACACAGCTGTGTCTTCAAAGCTAATAAACACACGGACAAACACGCACGCGAAACACACGGACGGACACGCACACGACACACACACGGATGCAGATGGTCCCACCCACGGAAAGATTTTATGACAGACTTTGAACAACTCGGGAAACTTAGTGGATTTTCTCAATATAAACCGAAGGAAAATCCATCCAAAAAGTATATCGCCAGGGGCTCTGAGCACACGTCGTCCGGGCCACGGGCCCCAGCAGATCATCCGGGCCACGGGCCCCACCACAGATCGCCAGGGCTCTGAGCCCCATCTCGTCGCCAGGGCTTCGACTCCACCACAGATCGTCAAGAAGTTTTCGTCATCCAGAATGACGAGGTTCGCGAGTTAGCGACGTGCCGCTACAAGCCGAGGTCTGCACCAACTGAGAAGAATCGCTACCCTGAGTCGCTGAGCTGCGAGCGAAGCCAACAAAGACGCCAACGTCCACCCTGCCACGAACGAAGCATCGCTCCTCGTCAGAGTGACGACCAGCGAACAACCCGCAAGAAAGGCGGAGATCGCCAAGTGAGCGCCACCGAGCGCCACCCAGCGCCAGCAGAGCTGCGCCACCGAGCGCCACCGTGCGCCACCGTGCGCCACCGTGCGCCACCGTGCGCCACCGTGCGCCATCGTGCGCCACCGTGCACCACCGTGCGCCTACGAGCGACAACGAGCGACACCGAGCGACGTCCAGATCGACCAGCGTCAACCCAAAACCGACTCGTCATCCCGCCGTGGAGAAAGAGAGTCAAAGCCTTCCGTACGAGCGCCGCCGCTCACCTCACAGCGGAGAAAGTCTCGGCTACAGCTCGCACCGACAGCCGAGAGAGGTCGTATCGCTCCCCACATACAGACTCAAGGAAACACAGAGGAAATCTTGTCAAACCAGTTTCCTTTGTCATAGAGTCTCGCCGAAGAATTAATTAAAACAGAGCCAGATTCGCTCTCCCACACGAACACGCCCTCACCCACCACTATATCAAACATTCCGTTTTAAAGGATTTATACTTGCCGATGAATCTATTGACATATACTTTCGCCTCTGGGATACAATAAGTTTTTATTACCGCAAAATGAAGTGTGTCATGCTTGTTTTCAAACTCGGCCTGTCGCCGATTGTGATCGATACAAAAACGAACTAATGAGATGCCTGGTTGTTAGGAGGGTTTTAGTCATTCAGTTCGTTAAATGCATAAGAGTTTTGAGTTGTTCTCGCAAATGCATAAGTGTTTATTCATTCATTTTAGTCAAATGCATAGTCTCGTAATTGCATAAGGATTTTAGTTATTCATATTAATCGAATGCATAGTATCGCAAATGCATAAGAGTTTGGTTATTCATGAATTATTGACGCATGTTTGACCTGCATGATAGAATGTCACATGCTTGTTAGAATAAAATTGCTTAACACCAACTGTTCGAGTGCTTCTTTCCAAGTCCATGCAAAACTATCTTATTTTTGATAACTGTATCCTGTGATGAGATCTGAACTGGTGACTTAAATATCATAACACACACTAAGATAATCGGTAAACGTTTAATCGATGATAATCGTGTTATCCTGATTGATAACTCTGGATAAACGAAGCTGAGCCTAATTATCATAACTTCACACATTAACATACACGCAAGCATCCGCATAAATTACTACGATTATCTCAGCGATTATCATAATTTATGCATATAATTACACACATTATCATAATTTATGCATGTTAATACACACATTAACATAATTAATGCGATTTGCGCATTTTTCGGAAAATTATTAATTTTTATTATTTTCATCAAAAATTCATAACCCGACACATACAACATAATGGGGTGGCGTCGTCCGGGATCTCTCACAGACAGTGTTTTGCATGGATGATGGAATGAATCACTTCGTGTTAACCAGAATATCGTGACCAAACATTGCATTGTGATTGTAAACGGGCGTAAAACAAAGAAAAAACGCCCTCTAAGGTTAAAACCCAGAATAGCAGGTTGAAACAGAGACAGTGGAATTAAGATAATATCGTATCAAACCGATTGCATCCTGTGATAAATGGTGTTAGAGGTACGCACTCTGAATCGGAAAATAACAATAGCTCGAGTCAAACTGACTACACTCTGTGAGATAATTGTTTTATATGCACTCTAAAAGGAATTGTCAAAGTAACTCTTGCCATACCTAAGATGCTAGGATTAAGAATAATTTTTGAATAGGTTACGGGATACGGGGAGCTCGTATTAAAACGTACCGACCAATCTGTTACAAAGCAGTACAGTCAGAGAGACATATGGGAAGGGAGCTGTATCGATAACACGAACACACCTCGGGGGAAACTAATTGACTGGATAAAATGTAACGAAGGCGAACACGATGCAAAGGCTGCAGAGAAGGCAGGACAGGACTCATTCCTTTTCACACAGGCATACAGACAGGGATTGTGGAATGAAGAAAAATTCGGAAAGGAAACAGGAGAGAAATCGTCTCTAATAAACGAGGAAAAATGTCCTCACACCATCGTAAGGGAGGAGAAATCAGTGCTCGCGACACCAGCGAAACTCACAGACGTTGATCCACAGAATAAATATGGAAGTAACAGTAAATCACACTCTTGGGTACGTGGACAGAGTCCAGGGACTGATCGCAAAAAAATTATGGATATCGAACAAAAAATCCTTGACAAAGGGAAACCCTCACAATTCGAGAGAAGGGAGGGAGAGATACATATGCAAACAAAAACATGTGAGACTGACAACTTCACAGATAGAGGGAGGCAAAATGTTAAAGTAAAGTCGACTGGACATGCTCCACTAAGGGCAGAGGCAAAAACTGAAGGGAAATGGCAACACGAGCGACACAGCACTGGGCGCGCACACAGAAAATGCACACCGCTTAATCACGCCCGACACAGTACAGATCAAAGTGACAGATTGCCTGATGATAACTTGTTTGATGATGACGCTGTCGGCGATCAACTTTCGGAATACTTATTCAACAGTAAAACCCTTAAATTGATGGACAAGGCTCTAGTCAGAATTCCCGATTTTGACCCACACAATCAGACTATGGATATACACACACATATCGCAACAGTAGAAGAGGAGGCAATGATTAGAGGGCTGAGGAGACGGGATGAAAAAGCGAGTTTGTTGAAACGGAGTTTACAGAAAGAATCTATTCCAATGGTAAAGTCACTACCACACAAGGTTAGAAATGATTTTAAAAAACTGAGCCTGGCAGTGATTCGGAAGTTTGGAGAATATTCGACACTCACTGAGGGGTTTTATGCTGTAAAATCGATGACCCAGGGCATGGACCAAGATCCACGTGACTACCTCGTACAATTTAAAAGAGCGTATTACGCAGGCGATGTGAATCAATACCACGAAGGAGATAAAATGTTCAAAATTATGTTTTTTGAATCCTTGAGCCCAGAGATTACAGAAAGGGTGAGGATGGTTTTGAATCCAGAAACCGCATCCTTACGCCGCATAGAGAGCAAGGCGTACATGGCATGGTTATACAGAGCTAAGAATCGTAATTCGAATCCAGAACACAGGGAGAGGGATAAGGAACCCAGCCTCTCAGAGAGGAATAAAAATCACCGAGCAGTCCCACAATGCAGGACGGAGCAAGGGCGCACGCACACATGGCAAAATAACCCAGAGAGAGGTTGGCACGAGAATGAGAGCGGCACAAAGCCGAACATTCAGAGGAATCGCAGGAGGGGGAGGTTCAAAACAGAACCATACCAACACTCCATGCCACGACACACACGAGGCCAAAGTTGCACACTAAGATGGCGAGATAACCACCTAGCGGGAAGGTGTTACACAGACCGCGGAGGTATGGATGCGAACATTCAGGAGAATCGCAGGATGGGAGGTCAAACACAATCGATCCAATTCCGACCAATTCCTCCACCGGCTATACCAGGAGGGAATAGAGGAATAACACAGAATGCGGTCCAAATACATGATGAACCACCCACAGTGAGTGCGAGCGAGCGGCCAACACGCGCCCCACCCGCCGAGGTGTTAAACCCTGAGCTCAATGGGAAATACAAGCAGGCTGCAGGTGACAGGGCGGGCAGGGGCACGGGCGGTGCTCTTGTGAATGGCGCGCGGATCGGGTGCGGGGGCGGGGTTGCATTGAAGCGTGATCGGACAGTAGATAACGGACAGCAGAGACAAAGAGAGCACACAGAAACACGCCCTGAGGAGCGCAGGTGTGAGCCTTTGAATGAAAAATATCCAAGGGAAACCAAAATTTAAGTGGATCGGAGTGCTAAAATGGAGACGAATGTTCATGACATATCGGGAATGGTGTTGGAATCTAACACACTCGTAAAAACAAAGAGGGCAACATTACGAGGCACAGGAGTAAATCGACACACTGACTCGGCAAATGTGCATGTAATCGCAGAGAGAGCGAACGCCACGAACCAAGTGTCAAAGTGGGGCGTGTGCGCGAATTCTGGGTATGTGCAGCACAATTTTTCACCACACACTACCACGACGCGAAAGAGTGAGAAAGGAAACTACAAAAACGAACCTGAAAACCGTAATCGAATTATCAAAGTGATAAGTGGTAAACCAGGCAACATGAGGAAGGTGACGCATAAATGCGTTCGAAACCGCTAACTAGCGTTTCCCAGGATTTAACAAAAAAAAAAAGAATATTCGTCGGAGTTATGATGTATGAGAACCGATGTAACGCAATATCGATGTTTAAAGTGTTGTAATTGTCTTTGCTTAATTCAAATGTAACCATGTTGAGCAAAAACAAAAATGAATATTCGTCGGAGTTATGATGTATGAGAACCGATGTAACGCAATATCGATGTTTAACGTGTTGTAATTTTCTTTGCTTAATTCAAATGTAACCATGTTGAGCAAAAACAAAAATGAATATTCGTCGGAGTTATGATGTATGAGAACCGATGTAACGCAATATCGATGTTTAACGTGTTGTTTATTTTCTTTACTTATTTCAGATGTAACCAGGTTAAGATTGTAATACGTGCACGCGCGTCGTAAGAAATAACCGCCGAGAGTAAGGGCGGCTGATGGGATGCATGACATAAAAAGGGGGCATTACTTTGTTTGAAAATTCGCCAGTGGCCAAATCGACCCCTGATAATTTTCAAACGGGCGGACTGTTGTGTATACGCCCCCTTTTTATTTTTTTAAAATATTATTTGTTAATTTTTTTTTTAGAATTATTCTGCCAACATATAAAATATCGTTTTTTTTTTAATAGACACGGGGCAACGTGAGAACGGACACGCCCCCACACTCCCACAGATGTGCGCACACCTCATTTCAAAGGAAAGAGGGCATGAAAGAAGGGTAATCAAGATCATAAAAACTCCCCGAATTTCACACAGGAGGAACAAGGGAGGGGGGAATGGCAGGCGGGGGGTTGGAATGACACCCTCTCGGAAAAAGCCTTGCAGGGCCGGGCACCACGGAGGAATATATAATTATATTCTTAACAAAGGAAATTAACACGCTCTCGGAAATAAATAAATAAGCGCATGCGCCGGGTGCTTCCACCGTGGAAACAACCGTCTTTGTCTTCCCACAACACGGACAGCAAAAATTGCACACGCAAGGAAATAACATTTCCATGAGAGATCGGGTCACGATGAAACATCGGGAACACGGTTTCGGCATAACTGGGGCATAATGGAAATAAGTCGCATTTCAACTTCCAAACCAAAACAACTTAAGCTGTGTGAGACAAAAGATATGATCCCGAGCAAGGGAGGGAATAATTAAGCTCGCTTAACGCGTAGGTTTTCGCGACAAATATTATTCAGTAACAAAAACATGGATTCGAATATTTATTTTTTATATATATATATAACTCGACGCGAACCATCGGTCTGGCTAATGGCTAACTTCGGTGGCGCCGTCACGAGGCCCCCACCCCTCCCCTTCCAGAACGACACACAGCTGTGTCTTCAAAGCTAATAAACACACGGACAAACACGCACGCGAAACACACGGACGGACACGCACACGACACACACACACGGATGCAGATGGTCCCACCCACGGAAAGGTTTTATGACAGACTTTGAACAACTCGGGAAACTTAGTGGATTTTCTCAATATAAACCGAAGGAAAATCCATCCAAAAAGTATATCGCCAGGGGCTCTGAGCACACGTCGTCCGGGCCACGGGCCCCAGCAGATCATCCGGGCCACGGGCCCCACCACAGATCGCCAGGGCTCTGAGCCCCATCTCGTCGCCAGGGCTTCGACTCCACCACAGATCGTCGAGAAGTTTTCGTCATCCAGAATGACGAGGTTCGCGAGTTAGCGACGTGCCGCTACAAGCCGAGGTCTGCACCAACTGAGAAGAATCGCTACCCTGAGTCGCCGAGCTGCGAGCGAAGCCAACAAAGACGCCAACGTCCACCCTGCCACGAACGAAGCATCGCTCCTCGTCAGAGTGACGACCAGCGAACAACCCGCAAGAAAGGCGGAGATCGCCAAGCGAGCGCCACCGAGCGCCACCCAGCGCCAGCAGAGCTGCGCCACCGAGCGCCACCGTGCGCCACCGTGCGCCACCGTGCGCCACCGTGCGCCACCGTGCGCCATCGTGCGCCACCGTGCGCCACCGTGCGCCTACGAGCGACAACGAGCGACACCGAGCGACGCCCAGATCGACCAGCGTCAACCCAAAACCGACTCGTCATCCCGCCGTGGAGAAAGAGAGTCAAAGCCTTCCGTACGAGCGCCGCCGCTCACCTCACAGCGGAGAAAGTCTCGGCTACAGCTCGCACCGACAGCCGAGAGAGGTCGTATCGCTCCCCACATACAGACTCAAGGAAACACAGAGGAAATCTTGTCAAACCAGTTTCCTTTGTCATAGAGTCTCGCCGAAGAATTAATTAAAACAGAGCCAGATTCGCTCTCCCACACGAACACGCCCTCACCCACCACTATATCAAACATTCCGTTTTAAAGGATTTATACTTGCCGATGAATCTATTGACATATACTTTCGCCTCTGGGATACAATAAGTTTTTATTACCGCAAAATGAAGTGTGTCATGCTTGTTTTCAAACTCGGCCTGTCGCCGATTGTGATCGATACAAAAACGAACTAATGAGATGCCTGGTTGTTAGGAGGGTTTTAGTCATTCAGTTCGTTAAATGCATAAGAGTTTTGAGTTGTTCTCGCAAATGCATAAGTGTTTATTCATTCATTTTAGTCAAATGCATAGTCTCGTAATTGCATAAGGATTTTAGTTATTCATATTAATCGAATGCATAGTATCGCAAATGCATAAGAGTTTGGTTATTCATGAATTATTGACGCATGTTTGACCTGCATGATAGAATGTCACATGCTTGTTAGAATAAAATTGCTTAACACCAACTGTTCGAGTGCTTCTTTCCAAGTCCATGCAAAACTATCTTATTTTTGATAACTGTATCCTGTGATGAGATCTGAACTGGTGACTTAAATATCATAACACACACTAAGATAATCGGTAAACGTTTAATCGATGATAATCGTGTTATCCTGATTGATAACTCTGGATAAACGAAGCTGAGCCTAATTATCATAACTTCACACATTAACATACACGCAAGCATCCGCATAAATTACTACGATTATCTCAGCGATTATCATAATTTATGCATATAATTACACACATTATCATAATTTATGCATGTTAATACACACATTAACATAATTAATGCGATTTGCGCATTTTTCGGAAAATTATTAATTTTTATTATTTTCATCAAAAATTCATAACCCGACACATACAACATAATGGGGTGGCGTCGTCCGGGATCTCTCACAGACAGTGTTTTGCATGGATGATGGAATGAATCACTTCGTGTTAACCAGAATATCGTGACCAAACATTGCATTGTGATTGTAAACGGGCGTAAAACAAAGAAAAAACGCCCTCTAAGGTTAAAACCCATAATAGCAGGTTGAAACAGAGACAGTGGAATTAAAATAATATCGTATCAAACCGATTGCATCCTGTGATAAATGGTGTTAGAGGTACGCACTCTGAATCGGAAAATAACAATAGCTCGAGTCAAACTGACTACACTCTGTGAGATAATTGTTTTATATGCACTCTAAAAGGAATTGTCAAAGTAACTCTTGCCATACCTAAGATGCTAGGATTAAGAATAATTTTTGAATGGGTTACGGGATACGGGGAGCTCGTATTAAAACGTACCGACCAATCTGTTACAAAGCAGTACAGTCAGAGAGACATATGGGAAGGGAGCTGTATCGATAACACGAACACACCTCGGGGGAAACTAATTGACTGGATAAAATGTAACGAAGGCGAACACGATGCAAAGGCTGCAGAGAAGGCAGGACAGGACTCATTCCTTTTCACACAGGCATACAGACAGGGATTGTGGAATGAAGAAAAATTCGGAAAGGAAACAGGAGAGAAATCGTCTCTAATAAACGAGGAAAAATGTCCTCACACCATCGTAAGGGAGGAGAAATCAGTGCTCGCGACACCAGCGAAACTCACAGACGTTGATCCACAGAATAAATATGGAAGTAACAGTAAATCACACTCTTGGGTACGTGGACAGAGTCCAGGGACTGATCGCAAAAAAATTATGGATATCGAACAAAAAATCCTTGACAAAGGGAAACCCTCACAATTCGAGAGAAGGGAGGGAGAGATACATATGCAAACAAAAACATGTGAGACTGACAACTTCACAGATAGAGGGAGGCAAAATGTTAAAGTAAAGTCGACTGGACATGCTCCACTAAGGGCAGAGGCAAAAACTGAAGGGAAATGGCAACACGAGCGACACAGCACTGGGTGCGCACACAGAAAATGCACACCGCTTAATCACGCCCGACACAGTACAGATCAAAGTGACAGATTGCCTGATGATAACTTGTTTGATGATGACGCTGTCGGCGATCAACTTTCGGAATACTTATTCAACAGTAAAACCCTTAAATTGATGGACAAGGCTCTAGTCAGAATTCCCGATTTTGACCCACACAATCAGACTATGGATATACACACACATATCGCAACAGTAGAAGAGGAGGCAATGATTAGAGGGCTGAGGAGACGGGATGAAAAAGCGAGTTTGTTGAAACGGAGCTTACAGAAAGAATCTATTCCATGGGTAAAGTCACTACCACACAAGGTTAGAAATGATTTTAAAAAACTGAGCCTGGCAGTGATTCGGAAGTTTGGAGAATATTCGACACTCACTGAGGGGTTTTATGCTGTAAAATCGATGACCCAGGGCATGGACCAAGATCCACGTGACTACCTCGTACAATTTAAAAGAGCGTATTACGCAGGCGATGTGAATCAATACCACGAAGGAGATAAAATGTTCAAAATTATGTTTTTTGAATCCTTGAGCCCAGAGATTACAGAAAGGGTGAGGATGGTTTTGAATCCAGAAACCGCATCCTTACGCCGCATAGAGAGCAAGGCGTACATGGCATGGTTATACAGAGCTAAGAATCGTAATTCGGATCCAGAACACAGGGAGAGGGATAAGGAACCCAGCCTCTCAGAGAGGAATAAAAATCACCGAGCAGTCCCACAATGCAGGACGGAGCAAGGGCGCACGCACACATGGCAAAATAACCCAGAGAGAGGTTGGCACGAGAATGAGAGCGGCACAAAGCCGAACATTCAGAGGAATCGCAGGAGGGGGAGGTTCAAAACAGAACCATACCAACACCCCATGCCACGACACACACGAGGCCAAAGTTGCACACTAAGATGGCGAGATAACCACCTAGCGGGAAGGTGTTACACAGACCGCGGAGGTATGGATGCGAACATTCAGGAGAATCGCAGGATGGGAGGTCAAACACAATCGATCCAATTCCGACCAATTCCTCCACCGGCTATACCAGGAGGGAATAGAGGAATAACACAGAATGCGGTCCAAATACATGATGAACCACCCACAGTGAGTGCGAGCGAGCGGCCAACACGCGCCCCACCCGCCGAGGTGTTAAACCCTGAGCTCAATGGGAAATACAAGCAGGCCGCAGGTGACAGGGCGGGCAGGGGCACGGGCGGTGCTCTTGTGAATGGCGCGCGGATCGGGTGCGGGGGCGGGGTTGCATTGAAGCGTGATCGGACAGTAGATAACGGACAGCAGAGACAAAGAGAGCACACAGAGACACGCCCTGAGGAGCACAGGCGTGAGCCTTTGAATGAAAAATATCCAAGGGAAACCAAAATTTAAGTGGATCGGAGTGCTAAAATGGAGACGAATGTTCATGACATATCGGGAATGGTGTTGGAATCTAACACACTCGTAAAAACAAAGAGGGCAACATTACGAGGCACAGGAGTAAATCGACACACTGACTCGGCAAATGTGCATGTAATCGCAGAGAGAGCGAACGCCACGAACCAAGTGTCAAAGTGGGGCGTGTGCGCGAATTCTGGGTATGTGCAGCACAATTTTTCACCACACACTACCACGACGCGAAAGAGTGAGAAAGGAAACTACAAAAACGAACCCGAAAACCGTAATCGAATTATCAAAGTGATAAGTGGTAAACCAGGCAACATGAGGAAGGTGACGCATAAATGCGTTCGAAACCGCTACCTAGCGTTTCCCAGGATTTAACAAAAACAAAAATGAATATTCGTCGGAGTTATGATGTATGAGAACCGATGTAACGCAATATCGATGTTTAACGTGTTGTAATTTTCTTTGCTTAATTCAAATGTAACCATGTTGAGCAAAAACAAAAATGAATATTCGTCGGAGTTATGATGTATGAGAACCGATGTAACGCAATATCGATGTTTAACGTGTTGTAATTTTCTTTGCTTAATTCAAATGTAACCATGTTGAGCAAAAACAAAAAAGGAAATTCGTCGGAGTTATGATGTATGAGAATTGATGTAACGCAATATCGATGTTTAACGTGTTGTTTATTTTCTTTACTTATTTCAGATGTAACCAGGTTAAGATTGTAATACGTGCACGCGCGTCGTAAGAAATAACCGCCGAGAGTAAGGGCGGCTGATGGGATGCATGACATAAAAAGGGGGCATTACTTTGTTTGAAAATTCGCCAGTGGCCAAATCGACCCCTGATAATTTTCAAACGGGCGGACTGTTGTGTATACGCCCCCTTTTTATTTTTTTAAAATATTATTTGTTAATTTTTTTTTTTTGAATTATTCTGCCAACATATAAAATATCGTTTTTTTTTTAATAGACACGGGGCAACGTGAGAACGGACACGCCCCCACACTCCCACAGATGTGCGCACACCTCATTTCAAAGGAAAGAGGGCATGAAAGAAGGGTAATCAAGATCATAAAAACTCCCCGAATTTCACACAGGAGGAACAAGGGAGGGGGGAATGGCAGGCGGGGGGTTGGAATGACACCCTCTCGGAAAAAGCCTTGCAGGGCCGGGCACCACGGAGGAATATATAATTATATTCTTAACAAAGGAAATTAACACGCTCTCGGAAATAAATAAATAAGCGCATGCGCCGGGTGCTTCCACCGTGGAAACAACCGTCTTTGTCTTCCCACAACACGGACAGCAAAAATTGCACACGCAAGGAAATAACATTTCCATGAGAGATCGGGTCACGATGAAACATCGGGAACACGGTTTCGGCATAACTGGGGCATAATGGAAATAAGTCGCATTTCAACTTCCAAACCAAAACAACTTAAGCTGTGTGAGACAAAAGATATGATCCCGAGCAAGGGAGGGAATAATTAAGCTCGCTTAACGCGTAGGTTTTCGCGACAAATATTATTCAGTAACAAAAACATGGATTCGAATATTTATTTTATATATATATAACTCGACGCGAACCATCGGTCTGGCTAATGGATAACTTCGGTGGCGCCGTCACGAGGCCCCCACCCCCCCCCCTTCCAGAACGACACACAGCTGTGTCTTCAAAGCTAATAAACACACGGACAAACACGCACGCGAAACACACGGACGGACACGCACACGACACACACACACACGGATGCAGATGGTCCCACCCACGGAAAGGTTTTATGACAGACTTTGAACAACTCGGGAAACTTAGTGGATTTTCTCAATATAAACCGAAGGAAAATCCATCCAAAAAGTATATCGCCAGGGGCTCTGAGCACACGTCGTCCGGGCCACGGGCCCCAGCAGATCATCCGGGCCACGGGCCCCACCACAGATCGCCAGGGCTCTGAGCCCCATCTCGTCGCCAGGGCTTCGACTCCACCACAGATCGTCAAGAAGTTTTCGTCATCCAGAATGACGAGGTTCGCGAGTTAGCGACGTGCCGCTACAAGCCGAGGTCTGCACCAACTGAGAAGAATCGCTACCCTGAGTCGCCGAGCTGCGAGCGAAGCCAACAAAGACGCCAACGTCCACCCTGCCACGAACGAAGCATCGCTCCTCGTCAGAGTGACGACCAGCGAACAACCCGCAAGAAAGGCGGAGATCGCCAAGCGAGCGCCACCGAGCGCCACCCAGCGCCAGCAGAGCTGCGCCACCGAGCGCCACCGTGCGCCACCGTGCGCCACCGTGCGCCACCGTGCGCCACCGTGCGCCATCGTGCGCCACCGTGCGCCACCGTGCGCCTACGAGCGACAACGAGCGACACCGAGCGACGCCCAGATCGACCAGCGTCAACCCAAAACCGACTCGTCATCCCGCCGTGGAGAAAGAGAGTCAAAGCCTTCCGTACGAGCGCCGCCGCTCACCTCACAGCGGAGAAAGTCTCGGCTACAGCTCGCACCGACAGCCGAGAGAGGTCGTATCGCTCCCCACATACAGACTCAAGGAAACACAGAGGAAATCTTGTCAAACCAGTTTCCTTTGTCATAGAGTCTCGCCGAAGAATTAATTAAAACAGAGCCAGATTCGCTCTCCCACACGAACACGCCCTCACCCACCACTATATCAAACATTCCGTTTTAAAGGATTTATACTTGCCGATGAATCTATTGACATATACTTTCGCCTCTGGGATACAATAAGCTTTTATTACCGCAAAATGAAGTGTGTCATGCTTGTTTTCAAACTCGGCCTGTCGCCGATTGTGATCGATACAAAAACGAACTAATGAGATGCCTGGTTGTTAGGAGGGTTTTAGTCATTCAGTTCGTTAAATGCATAAGAGTTTTGAGTTGTTCTCGCAAATGCATAAGTGTTTATTCATTCATTTTAGTCAAATGCATAGTCTCGTAATTGCATAAGGATTTTAGTTATTCATATTAATCGAATGCATAGTATCGCAAATGCATAAGAGTTTGGTTATTCATGAATTATTGACGCATGTTTGACCTGCATGATAGAATGTCACATGCTTGTTAGAATAAAATTGCTTAACACCAACTGTTCGAGTGCTTCTTTCCAAGTCCATGCAAAACTATCTTATTTTTGATAACTGTATCCTGTGATGAGATCTGAACTGGTGACTTAAATATCATAACACACACTAAGATAATTGGTAAACGTTTAATCGATGATAATCGTGTTATCCTGATTGATAACTCTGGATAAACGAAGCTGAGCCTAATTATCATAACTTCACACATTAACATACACGCAAGCATCCGCATAAATTACTACGATTATCTCAGTGATTATCATAATTTATGCATATAATTACACACATTATCATAATTTATGCATGTTAATACACACATTAACATAATTAATGCGATTTGCGCATTTTTCGGAAAATTATTAATTTTTATTATTTTCATCAAAAATTCATAACCCGACACATACAACATGTGTGAGAGTCTCTGGGTCTCTGTGTGAGAGTCTCTGGGTCTCTGTGAGAGTCTCTGGGTCTCTGTGTGTGAGTCTCTGGTTTTCTGTGTGAGTCTCTGGGTCTCTGTGTGAGCGTCTCTGGGTCTCTGTATGAGAGTCTCTGGGTCTCTGTGTGTGAGTCTCTGGGTCTCTGTGTGAGAGTCTCTGGGTCTCTGTGTGAGAGACTCTGGGTCTCTGTGTGAGAGTCTCTGGGTCTCTGTGTGAGTCTCTGGGTCTCTGTGTGAGAGTCTCTGGGTCTCTGTGTGAGAGTCTCTGGGTCTCTGTGTGTGAGTATCTGGGTCTCAGTGTGAGTCTCTGGGTCTCTGAGTCTCTGGGTCTCTGTGTGAGTGTCTCTGGGTCTCTGTGTGAGAGTCTCTGGGTCTCTGTGTGAGAGACTCTGGGTCTCTGTGTGAGAGTCTCTGGGTCTCTGAGTCTCTGGGTCTCTGTGTGAGAGTCTCTGGGTCTCTGTGTGAGAGTCTCTGGGTCTCTGTGTGAGAGTCTCTGTGTGAGAGTCTCTGGGGCTCTGTGTGAGCGTCTCTGGGTCTCTGTGTGAGAGTCTCTGGGTCTCTGTGTGAGAGTATCTGGGTCTCTGCGTGAGTGTCTCTGGGTCTCTGTGTGAGAGTTTCTGGGTGTCTGTGTGAGAGTCTCTGGGTCTCTGTGTGAGTCTCTGGGTCTCTGTGTGAGAGTCTCTGGGTCTCTGTGTGAGAGTCTCTGGGTCTCTGTGTGTGAGTCTCTGGGTCTCTGTGTGAGTCTCTGGGTATCTGTGTGAGTCTCTGGGTCTCTGTGTGAGAGTCTCTATGTGAGAGTTTCTGGGTCTCTGTGTGAGCGTCTCTGGGTCTCTGTGTGAGAGTCTCTGGGTCTCTGTGTGTGAGTCTGGGTCTTTGTGTGAGAGTCTCTGGGTCTCTGTGTGAGAGTCTCTGGGTCTCTGTGTGAGCGTCTCTGGGTCTCTGTGTGAGTCTCTGGGTCTCTGTGTGAGAGTCTCTGTGTGATAGTCTCTGTGTGAGGGTCTCTGGGTCTCTGTGTGAGGGTCTCTGGGTCTCTGTGTGAGGGTCTCTGGGTCTCTGTGTGAGGGTCTCTGGGTCTCTGTGAGGGTCTCTGGGTCTCTGTGTGAGAGTCTCTGTGTGATAGTCTCTGTGTGAGGGTCTCTGGGTCTCTGTGTGAGGGTCTCTGGGTCTCTGTGTGAGAGTCTCTGGGTCTCTGTGTGAGTCTCTGGGTCGCTGAGTCTCTGGGTCTCTGTGTGAGCGTCTCTGGGTCTCTGTGTGAGAGTCTCTGGGTCTCTGTGTGAGAGTCTCTGGGTCTCTGTGTGAGCGTCTCTGGGTCTCTGTGTGAGAGTCTCTGGTTCTCTGTGTGTGAGTCTCTGGGTCTCTGTGTGAGAGTCTCTGGGTCTCTGTGTGAGAGACTCTGGGTCTCTGTGTGAGAGTCTCTGGGTCTCTGTGTGAGTCTCTGGGTCTCTGTGTGAGAGTCTCTGGGTCTCTGTGTGAGAGTCTCTGGGTCTCTGTGTGTGAGTCTCTGGGTCCCTGTGTGAAAGTCTCTGGGTCTCTGTGTGAGAGTCTCTGGGTCTCTGTGTGAGTCTCTGGGTCTCTGTGTGAGAGTCTCTGGGTCTCTGTGTGAGCGTCTCTGGGTCTCTGTGTGAGTCTCTGGGTCTCTGTGTGAGAGTCTCTGTGTGATAGTCTCTGTGTGAGGGTCTCTGGGTCTCTGTGTGAGGGTCTTTGGGTCTCTGTGTGAGAGTCTCTGGGTCTCTGTGTGAGTCTCTGGGTCGCTGAGTCTCTGGGTCTCTGTGTGAGCGTCTCTGGGTCTCTGTGTGAGCGTCTCTGGGTCTCTGTGTGAGAGTCTCTGGGTCTCTGTGTGAGAGTCTCTGGGTCTCTGTGTGAGCGTCTCTGGGTCTCTGTGTGAGAGTCTCTGGTTCTCTGTGTGTGAGTCTCTGGGTCTCTGTGTGAGAGTCTCTGGGTCTCTGTGTGAGAGACTCTGGGTCTCTGTGTGAGAGTCTCTGGGTCTCTGTGTGAGTCTCTGGGTCTCTGTGTGAGAGTCTCTGGGTCTCTGTGTGAGGGTCTCTGGGTCTCTGTGTGTGAGTCTCTGGGTCCCTGTGTGAGAGTCTCTGGGTCTCTGTGTGAGAGTCTCTGGGTCTCTGTGTGAGTGTCTCTGGGTCTCTGTGTGAGAGTCTCTGGGTCACTGTGTGAGAGTCTCTGGGTATCTGTGTGAGAGTCTCTGGGTCTCTGTGTGAGAGTCGCTGTGTGAGAGTCTCTGGGTCTCTGTGTGAGCGTCTCTGGGTCTCTGTGTGAGAGTCTCTGGGTCTCTGTGTGAGAGTCTCTGGGTCTCTGTGTGAGTGTCTCTGGGTCTCTGTGTGAGAGTCTCTGGGTCTCTGTGTGAGAGTTTCTGGGTCTCTGTGTGAGAGTCCATGGGTCTCTGTGTGAGTCTCTGGGTCTCTGTGTGAGTGTCTCTGGGTCTCTGTGTGAGAGTCTCTGGGTCTCTGTGTGAGAGTCTCTGGGTCTCTGTGTGAGAGTCTCTATGTGAGAGTTTCTGGGTCTCTGTGTGAGCGTCTCTGGGTCTCTGTGTGAGAGTCTCTGGGTCTCTGTGTGTGAGTCTCTGGGTCTCTGTGTGAGAGTCTCTGGGTCTCTGTGTGAGAGTCTCTGGGTCCCTGTGTGAGTGTCTCTGGGTCTCTGTGTGAGAGTCTCTGGGTCTCTGTGTGAGTCTCTGGGTCTCTGTGTGAGAGTCTCTGTGTGAGAGTCTCTGGGTCTCTGTGTGAGAGTCTCTGGGTCTCTGTGTGAGTCTCTGGGTCTCTATGTGAGAGTCTCTGGGTCTCTGTGTGAGAGACTCTGGGTCTCTGTGTGAGAGTCTCTGGGTCTCTGTGTGAGTCTCTGGGTCTCTGTGTGAGAGTCTCTGGGTCTCTGTGTGAGAGTCTCTGGGTCTCTGTGTGTGAGTCTCTGGGTCCCTGTGTGAGAGTCTCTGGGTCTCTGTGTGAGAGTCTCTGGGTCTCTGTGTGAGAGTCTCTGGTTCTCTGTGTGTGAGTCTCTGGGTCTCTGTGTGAGAGTCTCTGGGTCTCTGTGTGAGAGACTCTGGGTCTCTGTGTGAGAGTCTCTGGGTCTCTGTGTGAGTCTCTGGGTCTCTGTGTGAGAGTCTCTGGGTCTCTGTGTGAGAGTCTCTGGGTCTCTGTGTGTGAGTCTCTGGGTCCCTGTGTGAGAGTCTCTGGGTCTCTGTGTGAGAGTCTCTGGGTCTCTGTGTGAGTCTCTGGGTCTCTGTGTGAGAGTCTCTGGGTCTCTGTGTGAGCGTCTCTGGGTCTCTGTGTGAGTCTCTGGGTCTCTGTGTGAGAGTCTCTGTGTGATAGTCTCTGTGTGAGGGTCTCTGGGTCTCTGTGTGAGGGTCTCTGGGTCTCTGTGTGAGAGTCTCTGGGTCTCTGTGTGAGTCTCTGGGTCGCTGAGTCTCTGGGTCTCTGTGTGAGCGTCTCTGGGTCTCTGTGTGAGAGTCTCTGGGTCTCTGTGTGAGAGTCTCTGGGTCTCTGTGTGAGCGTCTCTGGGTCTCTGTGTGAGAGTCTCTGGTTCTCTGTGTGTGAGTCTCTGGGTCTCTGTGTGAGAGTCTCTGGGTCTCTGTGTGAGAGACTCTGGGTCTCTGTGTGAGAGTCTCTGGGTCTCTGTGTGAGTCTCTGGGTCTCTGTGTGAGAGTCTCTGGGTCTCTGTGTGAGGGTCTCTGGGTCTCTGTGTGTGAGTCTCTGGGTCCCTGTGTGAGAGTCTCTGGGTCTCTGTGTGAGAGTCTCTGGGTCTCTGTGTGAGTGTCTCTGGGTCTCTGTGTGAGAGTCTCTGGGTCACTGTGTGAGAGTCTCTGGGTATCTGTGTGAGAGTCTCTGGGTCTCTGTGTGAGAGTCGCTGTGTGAGAGTCTCTGGGTCTCTGTGTGAGCGTCTCTGGGTCTCTGTGTGAGAGTCTCTGGGTCTCTGTGTGAGAGTCTCTGGGTCTCTGTGTGAGTGTCTCTGGGTCTCTGTGTGAGAGTCTCTGGGTCTCTGTGTGAGAGTTTCTGGGTCTCTGTGTGAGAGTCCATGGGTCTCTGTGTGAGTCTCTGGGTCTCTGTTTGAGAGTCTCTGGGTCTCTGTGTGAGAGTCTCTGGGTCTCTGTGTGTGAGTCTCTGGGTCTCTGTGTGATTCTCTGGGTCTCTGTGTGAGTCTCTGGGTCTCTGTGTGAGTGTCTCTGGGTCTCTGTGTGAGAGTCTCTGGGTCTCTGTGTGAGAGTCTCTGGGTCTCTGTGTGAGAGTCTCTATGTGAGAGTTTCTGGGTCTCTGTGTGAGCGTCTCTGGGTCTCTGTGTGAGAGTCTCTGGGTCTCTGTGTGTGAGTCTCTGGGTCTCTGTGTGAGAGTCTCTGGGTCTCTGTGTGAGAGTCTCTGGGTCCCTGTGTGAGTGTCTCTGGGTCTCTGTGTGAGAGTCTCTGGGTCTATGTGTGAGTCTCTGGGTCTCTGTGTGAGAGTCTCTGTGTGAGAGTCTCTGGGTCTCTGTGTGAGAGTCTCTATGTGAGAGTTTCTGGGTCTCTGTGTGAGCGTCTCTGGGTCTCTGTGTGAGAGTCTCTGGGTCTCTGTGTGTGAGTCTCTGGGTCTCTGTGTGAGAGTCTCTGGGTCTCTGTGTGAGAGTCTCTGGGTCCCTGTGTGAGAGTCTCTGGGTCTCTGTGTGAGTCTCTGGGTCTCTATGTGAGAGTCTCTGGGTCTCTGTGTGAGAGACTCTGGGTCTCTGTGTGAGAGTCTCTGGGTCTCTGTGTGAGTCTCTGGGTCTCTGTGTGAGAGTCTCTGGGTCTCTGTGTGAGAGTCTCTGGGTCTCTGTGTGTGAGTCTCTGGGTCCTTGTGTGAGAGTCTCTGGGTCTCTGTGTGAGAGTCTCTGGGTCTCTGTGTGAGTGTCTCTGGGTCTCTGTGTGAGAGTCTCTGGGTCACTGTGTGAGAGTCTCTGGGTATCTGTGTGAGAGTCTCTGGGTCTCTGTGTGAGAGTCGCTGTGTGAGAGTCTCTGGGTCTCTGTGTGAGCGTCTCTGGGTCTCTGTGTGAGAGTCTCTGGGTCTCTGTGTGAGAGTCTCTGGGTCTCTGTGTGAGTGTCTCTGGGTCTCTGTGTGAGAGTCTCTGGGTCTCTGTGTGAGAGTTTCTGGGTCTCTGTGTGAGAGTCCATGGGTCTCTGTGTGAGTCTCTGGGTCTCTGTTTGAGAGTCTCTGGGTCTCTGTGTGAGAGTCTCTGGGTCTCTGTGTGTGAGTCTCTGGGTCTCTGTGTGATTCTCTGGGTCTCTGTGTGAGTCTCTGGGTCTCTGTGTGAGTGTCTCTGGGTCTCTGTGTGAGAGTCTCTGGGTCTCTGTGTGAGAGTCTCTGGGTATCTGTGTGAGAGTCTCTATGTGAGAGTTTCTGGGTCTCTGTGTGAGCGTCTCTGGGTCTCTGTGTGAGAGTCTCTGGGTCTCTGTGTGTGAGTCTCTGGGTCTCTGTGTGAGAGTCTCTGGGTCTCTGTGTGAGAGTCTCTGGGTCTCTGTGTGAGAGTCTCTATGTGAGAGTTTCTGGGTCTCTGTGTGAGCGTCTCTGGGTCTCTGTGTGAGAGTCTCTGGGTCTCTGCGTGAGTGTCTCTGGGTCTCTGTGTGAGAGTCTCTGGGTCTCTGTGTGAGAGTTTCTGGGTGTCTGTGTGAGAGTCTCTGGGTCTCTGTGTGAGTCTCTGGGTCTCTGTGTGAGAGTCTCTGGGTCTCTGTGTGAGAGTCTCTGGGTCTCTGCGTGAGTGTCTCTGGGTCTCTGTGTGAGAGTCTCTATGTGAGAGTTTCTGGGTCTCTGTGTGAGCGTCTCTGGGTCTCTGTGTGAGAGTCTCTGGGTCTCTGTGTGTGAGTCTGGGTCTTTGTGTGAGAGTCTGTGGGTCTCTGTGTGAGAGTCTCTGGGTCTCTGTGTGAGCGTCTCTGGGTCTCTGTGTGAGTCTCTGGGTCTCTGTGTGAGAGTCTCTGGGTCTCTGTGTGAGAGTCTCTGGGTCTCTGTGTGAGAGTCTCTATGTGAGAGTTTCTGGGTCTCTGTGTGAGCGTCTCTGGGTCTCTGTGTGAGAGTCTCTGGGTCTCTGTGTGTGAGTCTCTGGGTCTCTGTGTGAGAGTCTTTGGGTCTCTGTGTGAGAGTCTCTGGGTCCCTGTGTGAGTGTCTCTGGGTCTCTGTGTGAGAGTCTCTGGGTCTCTGTGTGAGTCTCTGGGTCTCTGTGTGAGAGTCTCTGTGTGAAAGTCTCTGGGTCTCTGTGTGAGAGTCTCTGGGTCTCTGTGTGAGTCTCTGGGTCTCTATGTGAGAGTCTCTGGGTCTCTGTGTGAGAGACTCTGGGTCTCTGTGTGAGAGTCTCTGGGTCTCTGTGTGAGTCTCTGGGTCTCTGTGTGAGAGTCTCTGGGTCTCTGTGTGAGAGTCTCTGGGTCTCTGTGTGTGAGTCTCTGGGTCCCTGTGTGAGAGTCTCTGGGTCTCTGTGTGAGAGTCTCTGGGTCTCTGTGTGAGTGTCTCTGGGTCTCTGTGTGAGAGTCTCTGGGTCACTGTGTGAGAGTCTCTGGGTATCTGTGTGAGAGTCTCTGGGTCTCTGTGTGAGAGTCGCTGTGTGAGAGTCTCTGGGTCTCTGTGTGAGCGTCTCTGGGTCTCTGTGTGAGAGTCTCTGGGTCTCTGTGTGAGAGTCTCTGGGTCTCTGTGTGAGTGTCTCTGGGTCTCTGTGTGAGAGTCTCTGGGTCTCTGTGTGAGAGTTTCTGGGTCTCTGTGTGAGAGTCCATGGGTCTCTGTGTGAGTCTCTGGGTCTCTGTTTGAGAGTCTCTGGGTCTCTGTGTGAGAGTCTCTGGGTCTCTGTGTGTGAGTCTCTGGGTCTCTGTGTGATTCTCTGGGTCTCTGTGTGAGTCTCTGGGTCTCTGTGTGAGTGTCTCTGGGTCTCTGTGTGAGAGTCTCTGGGTCTCTGTGTGAGAGTCTCTGGGTATCTGTGTGAGAGTCTCTATGTGAGAGTTTCTGGGTCTCTGTGTGAGCGTCTCTGGGTCTCTGTGTGAGAGTCTCTGGGTCTCTGTGTGTGAGTCTCTGGGTCTCTGTGTGAGAGTCTCTGGGTCTCTGTGTGAGAGTCTCTGGGTCTCTGTGTGAGAGTCTCTATGTGAGAGTTTCTGGGTCTCTGTGTGAGCGTCTCTGGGTCTCTGTGTGAGAGTCTCTGGGTCTCTGCGTGAGTGTCTCTGGGTCTCTGTGTGAGAGTCTCTGGGTCTCTGTGTGAGAGTTTCTGGGTGTCTGTGTGAGAGTCTCTGGGTCTCTGTGTGAGTCTCTGGGTCTCTGTGTGAGAGTATCTGGGTCTCTGTGTGAGAGTCTCTGGGTCTCTGTGTGTGAGTCTCTGGGTCTCTGTGTGAGTCTCTGGGTCTCTGTGTGAGTCTCTGGGTCTCTGTGTGAGAGTCTCTATGTGAGAGTTTCTGGGTCTCTGTGTGAGCGTCTCTGGGTCTCTGTGTGAGAGTCTCTGGGTCTCTGTGTGTGAGTCTGGGTCTTTGTGTGAGAGTCTCTGGGTCTCTGTGTGAGAGTCTCTGGGTCTCTGTGTGAGCGTCTCTGGGTCTCTGTGTGAGTCTCTGGGTCTCTGTGTGAGAGTCTCTGTGTGATAGTCTCTGTGTGAGGGTCTCTGGGTCTCTGTGTGAGGGTCTCTGGGTCTCTGTGTGAGGGTCTCTGGGTATCTGTGTGAGGGTCTCTGGGTCTCTGTGTGAGGGTCTCTGGGTCTCTGTGAGGGTCTCTGGGTCTCTGTGTGAGAGTCTCTGTGTGATAGTCTCTGTGTGAGGGTCTCTGGGTCTCTGTGTGAGGGTCTCTGGGTCTCTGTGTGAGAGTCTCTGGGTCTCTGTGTGAGTCTCTGGGTCGCTGAGTCTCTGGGTCTCTGTGTGAGCGTCTCTGGGTCTCTGTGTGAGAGTCTCTGGGTCTCTGTGTGAGAGTCTCTGGGTCTCTGTGTGAGCGTCTCTGGGTCTCTGTGTGAGAGTCTCTGGTTCTCTGTGTGTGAGTCTCTGGGTCTCTGTGTGAGAGTCTCTGGGTCTCTGTGTGAGAGACTCTGGGTCTCTGTGTGAGAGTCTCTGGGTCTCTGTGTGAGTCTCTGGGTCTCTGTGTGAGAGTCTCTGGGTCTCTGTGTGAGAGTCTCTGGGTCTCTGTGTGAGTCTCTGGGTCTCTGTGTGAGAGTCTCTGGGTCTCTGTGTGAGAGTCTCTGGGTCTCTGTGTGTAAGTCTCTGGGTCCCTGTGTGAGAGTCTCTGGGTCTCTGTGTGAGAGTCTCTGGGTCTCTGTGTGAGTGTCTCTGGGTCTCTGTGTGAGAGTCTCTGGGTCACTGTGTGAGAGTCTCTGGGTATCTGTGTGAGAGTCTCTGGGTCTCTGTGTGAGAGTCGCTGTGTGAGAGTCTCTGGGTCTCTGTGTGAGCGTCTCTGGGTCTCTGTGTGAGAGTCTCTGGGTCTCTGTGTGAGAGTCTCTGGGTCTCTGTGTGAGTGTCTCTGGGTCTCTGTGTGAGAGTCTCTGGGTCTCTGTGTGAGAGTTTCTGGGTCTCTGTGTGAGAGTCCATGGGTCTCTGTGTGAGTCTCTGGGTCTCTGTTTGAGAGTCTCTGGGTCTCTGTGTGAGAGTCTCTGGGTCTCTGTGTGTGAGTCTCTGGGTCTCTGTGTGATTCTCTGGGTCTCTGTGTGAGTCTCTGGGTCTCTGTGTGAGTGTCTCTGGGTCTCTGTGTGAGAGTCTCTGGGTCTCTGTGTGAGAGTCTCTGGGTATCTGTGTGAGAGTCTCTATGTGAGAGTTTCTGGGTCTCTGTGTGAGCGTCTCTGGGTCTCTGTGTGAGAGTCTCTGGGTCTCTGTGTGTGAGTCTCTGGGTCTCTGTGTGAGAGTCTCTGGGTCTCTGTGTGAGAGTCTCTGGGTCTCTGTGTGAGAGTCTCTATGTGAGAGTTTCTGGGTCTCTGTGTGAGCGTCTCTGGGTCTCTGTGTGAGAGTCTCTGGGTCTCTGCGTGAGTGTCTCTGGGTCTCTGTGTGAGAGTCTCTGGGTCTCTGTGTGAGAGTTTCTGGGTGTCTGTGTGAGAGTCTCTGGGTCTCTGTGTGAGTCTCTGGGTCTCTGTGTGAGAGTCTCTGGGTCTCTGTGTGAGAGTCTCTGGGTCTCTGTGTGTGAGTCTCTGGGTCTCTGTGTGAGTCTCTGGGTCTCTGTGTGAGTCTCTGGGTCTCTGTGTGAGAGTCTCTATGTGAGAGTTTCTGGGTCTCTGTGTGAGCGTCTCTGGGTCTCTGTGTGAGAGTCTCTGGGTCTCTGTGTGTGAGTCTGGGTCTTTGTGTGAGAGTCTCTGGGTCTCTGTGTGAGAGTCTCTGGGTCTCTGTGTGAGCGTCTCTGGGTCTCTGTGTGAGTCTCTGGGTCTCTGTGTGAGAGTCTCTGTGTGATAGTCTCTGTGTGAGGGTCTCTGGGTCTCTGTGTGAGGGTCTCTGGGTCTCTGTGTGAGGGTCTCTGGGTCTCTGTGTGAGGGTCTCTGGGTCTCTGTGTGAGGGTCTCTGGGTCTCTGTGAGGGTCTCTGGGTCTCTGTGTGAGAGTCTCTGTGTGATAGTCTCTGTGTGAGGGTCTCTGGGTCTCTGTGTGAGGGTCTCTGGGTCTCTGTGTGAGAGTCTCTGGGTCTCTGTGTGAGTCTCTGGGTCGCTGAGTCTCTGGGTCTCTGTGTGAGCGTCTCTGGGTCTCTGTGTGAGAGTCTCTGGGTCTCTGTGTGAGAGTCTCTGGGTCTCTGTGTGAGCGTCTCTGGGTCTCTGTGTGAGAGTCTCTGGTTCTCTGTGTGTGAGTCTCTGGGTCTCTGTGTGAGAGTCTCTGGGTCTCTGTGTGAGAGACTCTGGGTCTCTGTGTGAGAGTCTCTGGGTCTCTGTGTGAGTCTCTGGGTCTCTGTGTGAGAGTCTCTGGGTCTCTGTGTGAGAGTCTCTGGGTCTCTGTGTGTGAGTCTCTGGGTCCCTGTGTGAGAGTCTCTGGGTCTCTGTGTGAGAGTCTCTGGGTCTCTGTGTGAGTCTTTGGGTCTCTGTGTGAGAGTCTCTGGGTCTCTGTGTGAGCGTCTCTGGGTCTCTGTGTGAGTCTCTGGGTCTCTGTGTGAGAGTCTCTGTGTGATAGTCTCTGTGTGAGGGTCTCTGGGTCTCTGTGTGAGGGTCTCTGGGTCTCTGTGTGAGAGTCTCTGGGTCTCTGTGTGAGTCTCTGGGTCGCTGAGTCTCTGGGTCTCTGTGTGAGCGTCTCTGGGTCTCTGTGTGAGAGTCTCTGGGTCTCTGTGTGAGAGTCTCTGGGTCTCTGTGTGAGCGTCTCTGGGTCTCTGTGTGAGAGTCTCTGGTTCTCTGTGTGTGAGTCTCTGGGTCTCTGTGTGAGAGTCTCTGGGTCTCTGTGTGAGATACTCTGGGTCTCTGTGTGAGAGTCTCTGGGTCTCTGTGTGAGTCTCTGGGTCTCTGTGTGAGAGTCTCTGGGTCTCTGTGTGAGAGTCTCTGGGTCTCTGTGTGTGAGTCTCTGGGTCCCTGTGTGAGAGTCTCTGGGTCTCTGTGTGAGAGTCTCTGGGTCTCTGTGTGAGTGTCTCTGGGTCTCTGTGTGAGAGTCTCTGGGTCACTGTGTGAGAGTCTCTGGGTATCTGTGTGAGAGTCTCTGGGTCTCTGTGTGAGAGTCGCTGTGTGAGAGTCTCTGGGTCTCTGTGTGAGCGTCTCTGGGTCTCTGTGTGAGAGTCTCTGGGTCTCTGTGTGAGAGTCTCTGGGTCTCTGTGTGAGTGTCTCTGGGTCTCTGTGTGAGAGTCTCTGGGTCTCTGTGTGAGAGTTTCTGGGTCTCTGTGTGAGAGTCCATGGGTCTCTGTGTGAGTCTCTGGGTCTCTGTGTGAGTCTCTGGGTCTCTGTGTGAGTGTCTCTGGGTCTCTGTGTGAGAGTCTCTGGGTCTCTGTGTGAGAGTCTCTGGGTCTCTGTGTGAGAGTCTCTATGTGAGAGTTTCTGGGTCTCTGTGTGAGCGTCTCTGGGTCTCTGTGTGAGAGTCTCTGGGTCTCTGTGTGTGAGTCTCTGGGTCTCTGTGTGAGAGTCTCTGGGTCTCTGTGTGAGAGTCTCTGGGTCCCTGTGTGAGTGTCTCTGGGTCTCTGTGTGAGAGTCTCTGGGTCTATGTGTGAGTCTCTGGGTCTCTGTGTGAGAGTCTCTGTGTGAGAGTCTCTGGGTCTCTGTGTGAGAGTCTCTATGTGAGAGTTTCTGGGTCTCTGTGTGAGCGTCTCTGGGTCTCTGTGTGAGAGTCTCTGGGTCTCTGTGTGTGAGTCTCTGGGTCTCTGTGTGAGAGTCTCTGGGTCTCTGTGTGAGAGTCTCTGGGTCCCTGTGTGAGAGTCTCTGGGTCTCTGTGTGAGTCTCTGGGTCTCTATGTGAGAGTCTCTGGGTCTCTGTGTGAGAGACTCTGGGTCTCTGTGTGAGAGTCTCTGGGTCTCTGTGTGAGTCTCTGGGTCTCTGTGTGAGAGTCTCTGGGTCTCTGTGTGAGAGTCTCTGGGTCTCTGTGTGTGAGTCTCTGGGTCCCTGTGTGAGAGTCTCTGGGTCTCTGTGTGAGAGTCTCTGGGTCTCTGTGTGAGTGTCTCTGGGTCTCTGTGTGAGAGTCTCTGGGTCACTGTGTGAGAGTCTCTGGGTATCTGTGTGAGAGTCTCTGGGTCTCTGTGTGAGAGTCGCTGTGTGAGAGTCTCTGGGTCTCTGTGTGAGCGTCTCTGGGTCTCTGTGTGAGAGTCTCTGGGTCTCTGTGTGAGAGTCTCTGGGTCTCTGTGTGAGTGTCTCTGGGTCTCTGTGTGAGAGTCTCTGGGTCTCTGTGTGAGAGTTTCTGGGTCTCTGTGTGAGAGTCCATGGGTCTCTGTGTGAGTCTCTGGGTCTCTGTTTGAGAGTCTCTGGGTCTCTGTGTGAGAGTCTCTGGGTCTCTGTGTGTGAGTCTCTGGGTCTCTGTGTGATTCTCTGGGTCTCTGTGTGAGTCTCTGGGTCTCTGTGTGAGTGTCTCTGGGTCTCTGTGTGAGAGTCTCTGGGTCTCTGTGTGAGAGTCTCTGGGTATCTGTGTGAGAGTCTCTATGTGAGAGTTTCTGGGTCTCTGTGTGAGCGTCTCTGGGTCTCTGTGTGAGAGTCTCTGGGTCTCTGTGTGTGAGTCTCTGGGTCTCTGTGTGAGAGTCTCTGGGTCTCTGTGTGAGAGTCTCTGGGTCTCTGTGTGAGAGTCTCTATGTGAGAGTTTCTGGGTCTCTGTGTGAGCGTCTCTGGGTCTCTGTGTGAGAGTCTCTGGGTCTCTGCGTGAGTGTCTCTGGGTCTCTGTGTGAGAGTCTCTGGGTCTCTGTGTGAGAGTTTCTGGGTGTCTGTGTGAGAGTCTCTGGGTCTCTGTGTGAGTCTCTGGGTCTCTGTGTGAGAGTCTCTGGGTCTCTGTGTGAGAGTCTCTGGGTCTCTGCGTGAGTGTCTCTGGGTCTCTGTGTGAGAGTCTCTATGTGAGAGTTTCTGGGTCTCTGTGTGAGCGTCTCTGGGTCTCTGTGTGAGAGTCTCTGGGTCTCTGTGTGTGAGTCTGGGTCTTTGTGTGAGAGTCTCTGGGTCTCTGTGTGAGAGTCTCTGGGTCTCTGTGTGAGCGTCTCTGGGTCTCTGTGTGAGTCTCTGGGTCTCTGTGTGAGAGTCTCTGGGTCTCTGTGTGAGAGTCTCTGGGTCTCTGTGTGAGAGTCTCTATGTGAGAGTTTCTGGGTCTCTGTGTGAGCGTCTCTGGGTCTCTGTGTGAGAGTCTCTGGGTCTCTGTGTGTGAGTCTCTGGGTCTCTGTGTGAGAGTCTTTGGGTCTCTGTGTGAGAGTCTCTGGGTCCCTGTGTGAGTGTCTCTGGGTCTCTGTGTGAGAGTCTCTGGGTCTCTGTGTGAGTCTCTGGGTCTCTGTGTGAGAGTCTCTGTGTGAGAGTCTCTGGGTCTCTGTGTGAGAGTCTCTGGGTCTCTGTGTGAGTCTCTGGGTCTCTGTGTGAGAGTCTCTGGGTCTCTGTGTGAGAGTCTCTGGGTCTCTGTGTGTGAGTCTCTGGGTCCCTGTGTGAGAGTCTCTGGGTCTCTGTGTGAGAGTCTCTGGGTCTCTGTGTGAGTGTCTCTGGGTCTCTGTGTGAGAGTCTCTGGGTCACTGTGTGAGAGTCTCTGGGTATCTGTGTGAGAGTCTCTGGGTCTCTGTGTGAGAGTCGCTGTGTGAGAGTCTCTGGGTCTCTGTGTGAGCGTCTCTGGGTCTCTGTGTGAGAGTCTCTGGGTCTCTGTGTGAGAGTCTCTGGGTCTCTGTGTGAGTGTCTCTGGGTCTCTGTGTGAGAGTCTCTGGGTCTCTGTGTGAGAGTTTCTGGGTCTCTGTGTGAGAGTCCATGGGTCTCTGTGTGAGTCTCTGGGTCTCTGTTTGAGAGTCTCTGGGTCTCTGTGTGAGAGTCTCTGGGTCTCTGTGTGTGAGTCTCTGGGTCTCTGTGTGATTCTCTGGGTCTCTGTGTGAGTCTCTGGGTCTCTGTGTGAGTGTCTCTGGGTCTCTGTGTGAGAGTCTCTGGGTCTCTGTGTGAGAGTCTCTGGGTATCTGTGTGAGAGTCTCTATGTGAGAGTTTCTGGGTCTCTGTGTGAGCGTCTCTGGGTCTCTGTGTGAGAGTCTCTGGGTCTCTGTGTGTGAGTCTCTGGGTCTCTGTGTGAGAGTCTCTGGGTCTCTGTGTGAGAGTCTCTGGGTCTCTGTGTGAGAGTCTCTATGTGAGAGTTTCTGGGTCTCTGTGTGAGCGTCTCTGGGTCTCTGTGTGAGAGTCTCTGGGTCTCTGCGTGAGTGTCTCTGGGTCTCTGTGTGAGAGTCTCTGGGTCTCTGTGTGAGAGTTTCTGGGTGTCTGTGTGAGAGTCTCTGGGTCTCTGTGTGAGTCTCTGGGTCTCTGTGTGAGAGTATCTGGGTCTCTGTGTGAGAGTCTCTGGGTCTCTGTGTGTGAGTCTCTGGGTCTCTGTGTGAGTCTCTGGGTCTCTGTGTGAGTCTCTGGGTCTCTGTGTGAGAGTCTCTATGTGAGAGTTTCTGGGTCTCTGTGTGAGCGTCTCTGGGTCTCTGTGTGAGAGTCTCTGGGTCTCTGTGTGTGAGTCTGGGTCTTTGTGTGAGAGTCTCTGGGTCTCTGTGTGAGAGTCTCTGGGTCTCTGTGTGAGCGTCTCTGGGTCTCTGTGTGAGTCTCTGGGTCTCTGTGTGAGAGTCTCTGTGTGATAGTCTCTGTGTGAGGGTCTCTGGGTCTCTGTGTGAGGGTCTCTGGGTATCTGTGTGAGGGTCTCTGGGTCTCTGTGTGAGGGTCTCTGGGTCTCTGTGTGAGGGTCTCTGGGTCTCTGTGAGGGTCTCTGGGTCTCTGTGTGAGAGTCTCTGTGTGATAGTCTCTGTGTGAGGGTCTCTGGGTCTCTGTGTGAGGGTCTCTGGGTCTCTGTGTGAGAGTCTCTGGGTCTCTGTGTGAGTCTCTGGGTCGCTGAGTCTCTGGGTCTCTGTGTGAGCGTCTCTGGGTCTCTGTGTGAGAGTCTCTGGGTCTCTGTGTGAGAGTCTCTGGGTCTCTGTGTGAGCGTCTCTGGGTCTCTGTGTGAGAGTCTCTGGTTCTCTGTGTGTGAGTCTCTGGGTCTCTGTGTGAGAGTCTCTGGGTCTCTGTGTGAGAGACTCTGGGTCTCTGTGTGAGAGTCTCTGGGTCTCTGTGTGAGTCTCTGGGTCTCTGTGTGAGAGTCTCTGGGTCTCTGTGTGAGAGTCTCTGGGTCTCTGTGTGTGAGTCTCTGGGTCCCTGTGTGAGAGTCTCTGGGTCTCTGTGTGAGAGTCTCTGGGTCTCTGTGTGAGTCTTTGGGTCTCTGTGTGAGAGTCTCTGGGTCTCTGTGTGAGCGTCTCTGGGTCTCTGTGTGAGTCTCTGGGTCTCTGTGTGAGAGTCTCTGTGTGATAGTCTCTGTGTGAGGGTCTCTGGGTCTCTGTGTGAGGGTCTCTGGGTCTCTGTGTGAGAGTCTCTGGGTCTCTGTGTGAGTCTCTGGGTCGCTGAGTCTCTGGGTCTCTGTGTGAGCGTCTCTGGGTCTCTGTGTGAGAGTCTCTGGGTCTCTGTGTGAGAGTCTCTGGGTCTCTGTGTGAGCGTCTCTGGGTCTCTGTGTGAGGGTCTCTGGGTCTCTGTGAGGGTCTCTGGGTCTCTGTGTGAGAGTCTCTGTGTGATAGTCTCTGTGTGAGGGTCTCTGGGTCTCTGTGTGAGGGTCTCTGGGTCTCTGTGTGAGAGTCTCTGGGTCTCTGTGTGAGTCTCTGGGTCGCTGAGTCTCTGGGTCTCTGTGTGAGCGTCTCTGGGTCTCTGTGTGAGAGTCTCTGGGTCTCTGTGTGAGAGTCTCTGGGTCTCTGTGTGAGCGTCTCTGGGTCTCTGTGTGAGAGTCTCTGGTTCTCTGTGTGTGAGTCTCTGGGTCTCTGTGTGAGAGTCTCTGGGTCTCTGTGTGAGAGACTCTGGGTCTCTGTGTGAGAGTCTCTGGGTCTCTGTGTGAGTCTCTGGGTCTCTGTGTGAGAGTCTCTGGGTCTCTGTGTGAGAGTCTCTGGGTCTCTGTGTGTGAGTCTCTGGGTCCCTGTGTGAGAGTCTCTGGGTCTCTGTGTGAGAGTCTCTGGGTCTCTGTGTGAGTCTTTGGGTCTCTGTGTGAGAGTCTCTGGGTCTCTGTGTGAGCGTCTCTGGGTCTCTGTGTGAGTCTCTGGGTCTCTGTGTGAGAGTCTCTGTGTGATAGTCTCTGTGTGAGGGTCTCTGGGTCTCTGTGTGAGGGTCTCTGGGTCTCTGTGTGAGAGTCTCTGGGTCTCTGTGTGAGTCTCTGGGTCGCTGAGTCTCTGGGTCTCTGTGTGAGCGTCTCTGGGTCTCTGTGTGAGAGTCTCTGGGTCTCTGTGTGAGAGTCTCTGGGTCTCTGTGTGAGCGTCTCTGGGTCTCTGTGTGAGAGTCTCTGGTTCTCTGTGTGTGAGTCTCTGGGTCTCTGTGTGAGAGTCTCTGGGTCTCTGTGTGAGATACTCTGGGTCTCTGTGTGAGAGTCTCTGGGTCTCTGTGTGAGTCTCTGGGTCTCTGTGTGAGAGTCTCTGGGTCTCTGTGTGAGAGTCTCTGGGTCTCTGTGTGTGAGTCTCTGGGTCCCTGTGTGAGAGTCTCTGGGTCTCTGTGTGAGAGTCTCTGGGTCTCTGTGTGAGTGTCTCTGAGTCTCTGTGTGAGAGTCTCTGGGTCACTGTGTGAGAGTCTCTGGGTATCTGTGTGAGAGTCTCTGGGTCTCTGTGTGAGAGTCGCTGTGTGAGAGTCTCTGGGTCTCTGTGTGAGCGTCTCTGGGTCTCTGTGTGAGAGTCTCTGGGTCTCTGTGTGAAAGTCTCTGGGTCTCTGTGTGAGTGTCTCTGGGTCTCTGTGTGAGAGTCTCTGGGTCTCTGTGTGAGAGTTTCTGGGTCTCTGTGTGAGAGTCCATGGGTCTCTGTGTGAGTCTCTGGGTCTCTGTGTGAGTGTCTCTGGGTCTCTGTGTGAGAGTCTCTGGGTCTCTGTGTGAGAGTCTCTGGGTCTCTGTGTGAGAGTCTCTATGTGAGAGTTTCTGGGTCTCTGTGTGAGCGTCTCTGGGTCTCTGTGTGAGAGTCTCTGGGTCTCTGTGTGTGAGTCTCTGGGTCTCTGTGTGAGAGTCTCTGGGTCTCTGTGTGAGAGTCTCTGGGTCCCTGTGTGAGTGTCTCTGGGTCTCTGTGTGAGAGTCTCTGGGTCTCTGTGTGAGTCTCTGGGTCTCTGTGTGAGTCTCTGGGTCTCTATGTGAGAGTCTCTGGGTCTCTGTGTGAGAGACTCTGGGTCTCTGTGTGAGAGTCTCTGGGTCTCTGTGTGAGTCTCTGGGTCTCTGTGTGAGAGTCTCTGGGTCTCTGTGTGAGAGTCTCTGGGTCTCTGTGTGTGAGTCTCTGGGTCCCTGTGTGAGAGTCTCTGGGTCTCTGTGTGAGAGTCTCTGGGTCTCTGTGTGAGTGTCTCTGGGTCTCTGTGTGAGAGTCTCTGGGTCACTGTGTGAGAGTCTCTGGGTATCTGTGTGAGAGTCTCTGGGTCTCTGTGTGAGAGTCGCTGTGTGAGAGTCTCTGGGTCTCTGTGTGAGCGTCTCTGGGTCTCTGTGTGAGAGTCTCTGGGTCTCTGTGTGAGAGTCTCTGGGTCTCTGTGTGAGTGTCTCTGGGTCTCTGTGTGAGAGTCTCTGGGTCTCTGTGTGAGAGTTTCTGGGTCTCTGTGTGAGAGTCCATGGGTCTCTGTGTGAGTCTCTGGGTCTCTGTTTGAGAGTCTCTGGGTCTCTGTGTGAGAGTCTCTGGGTCTCTGTGTGTGAGTCTCTGGGTCTCTGTGTGATTCTCTGGGTCTCTGTGTGAGTCTCTGGGTCTCTGTGTGAGTGTCTCTGGGTCTCTGTGTGAGAGTCTCTGGGTCTCTGTGTGAGAGTCTCTGGGTCTCTGTGTGAGAGTCTCTATGTGAGAGTTTCTGGGTCTCTGTGTGAGCGTCTCTGGGTCTCTGTGTGAGAGTCTCTGGGTCTCTGTGTGTGAGTCTCTGGGTCTCTGTGTGAGAGTCTCTGGGTCTCTGTGTGAGAGTCTCTGGGTCCCTGTGTGAGTGTCTCTGGGTCTCTGTGTGAGAGTCTCTGGGTCTCTGTGTGAGTCTCTGGGTCTCTGTGTGAGAGTCTCTGTGTGAGAGTCTCTGGGTCTCTGTGTGAGAGTCTCTGGGTCTCTGTGTGAGAGTTTCTGGGTCTCTGTGTGAGAGTCTCTGGGTCTCTGTGTGAGAGTCTCTGGGTCTCTGTGTGAGAGTCTCTGGGTCTCTGTGTGCGGGTCTCTTTGTCTCTGTGTGAGAGTCTCTGTGTTGGAGTCTCTGGGTCTCTGTGTGAGAGTTTCTGGGTCTCTGTGTGAGTGTCTCTGGGTCTCTGTGTGAGAGTCTCTGGGTCTCTGTGTGAGAGTCTCTGGGTCTCTGTGTGAGAGTCGCTGTGTGAGAGTCTCTGGGTCTCTGTGTGAGCGTCTCTGGGTCTCTGTGTGAGAGTCTCTGGGTCTCTGTGTGAGAGTCTCTGGGTCTCTGTGTGAGTGTCTCTGGGTCTCTGTGTGAGAGTCTCTGGGTCTCTGTGTGAGAGTTTCTGGGTCTCTGTGTGAGAGTCTCTGGGTCTCTGTGTGAGTCTCTGGGTCTCTGTTTGAGAGTCTCTGGGTCTCTGTGTGAGAGTCTCTGGGTCTCTGTGTGTGAGTCTCTGGGTCTCTGTGTGATTCTCTGGGTCTCTGTGTGAGTCTCTGGGTCTCTGTGTGAGTGTCTCTGGGTCTCTGTGTGAGAGTCTCTGGGTCTCTGTGTGAGAGTCTCTGGGTCTCTGTGTGAGAGTCTCTATGTGAGAGTTTCTGGGTCTCTGTGTGAGCGTCTCTGGGTCTCTGTGTGAGAGTCTCTGGGTCTCTGTGTGTGAGTCTCTGGGTCTCTGTGTGAGAGTCTCTGGGTCTCTGTGTGAGAGTCCCTGGGTCTCTGTGTGAGAGTCTCTGGGTCTCTGTGTGAGAGTTTCTGGGTCTCTGTGTGAGAGTCTCTGGGTCTCTGTGTGAGATTCTCTGGGTCTCTGTGTGAGAGTCTCTGGGTCTCTGTGTGCGGGTCTCTTTGTCTCTGTGTGAGAGTCTCTGTGTTGGAGTCTCTGGGTCTCTGTGTGAGAGTTTCTGGGTCTCTGTGTGAGAGTTTCTGGGTCTCTGTGTGAGAGTCTCTGGGTCTCTGTGTGAGAGTCTCTGGGTCTCTGTGTGAGCGTCTCTGGGTCTCTGTGTGAGTCTCTGGGTCTCTGTGTGAGAGTCTCTGTGTGATAGTCTCTGTGTGAGGGTCTCTGGGTCTCTGTGTGAGGGTCTCTGGGTCTCTGTGTGAGGGTCTCTGGGTCTCTGTGAGGGTCTCTGGGTCTCTGTGTGAGAGTCTCTGGGTCTCTGTGTGAGAGTCTCTGGGTCTCTGTGTGAGAGTTTCTGGGTCTCTGTGTGAGCGTCTCTGGGTCTCTGTGTGAGAGACTCTGGGTCTCTGTGTGCGGGTCTCTGGGTCTCTGTGTGGGTCTCTGGGTTTCTGTGTGAGTCTCTGGGTCTCTGTGTGAGAGTCTCTGGGTCTCTGTGTGAGTCTCTGGGTCTCTGTGTGTGAGTCTCTGGGTTTCTGTGCGAGAGACTCTGGGTCTCTGTGTGAGTGTCTCTGGGTCTCTGTGTGAGTCTCTGGGTCTCTGTGTGAGTCTCTGGGTCTCTGTGTGTGAGTCTCTGGGTCTCTGTGTGAGTGTCTCTGGGTCTCTTTGTGAGAGTCTCTGGGTCTCTGTGTGAGAGTCTCTGGGTCTCTGTGTGAGGGTCTCTGGGTCTCTGGGTCTCTGTGTGAGAGTCTCTGGGTCTCTGTGTGTGAGTCTCTGGGTCTCTGGGTCTCTGTGTGAGAGTCTCTGGGTCTCTGTGTGAGAGTCTCTGGGTCTCTGTGTGAGAGTCTCTGTGTGAGAGTCTCTGGGTCTCTGTGTGAGCGTCTCTGGGTCTCTGTGTGAGAGTCTCTGGGTCTCTGTGTGAGAGTCTCTGGGTCTCTGTGTGAGAGTCTCTGTGTGAGAGTCTCTGGGTCTCTGTGTGAGCGTCTCTGGGTCTCTGTGTGAGAGTCTCTGGGTCTCTGTGTCAGAGTCTCTGGGTCTCTGTGTGAGTGTCTCTGGGTCTCTGTGTGAGAGTCTCTGGGTCTCTGTGTGAGAGTTTCTGGGTCTCTGTGTGAGAGTCTCTGGGTCTCTGTGTGAGTCTCTGGGTCTCTGTGTGAGAGTCTCTGGGTCTCTGTGTGAGAGTCTCTGGGTCTCTGTGTGTGAGTCTCTGGGTCTCTGTGTGAGTCTCTGGGTCACTGTGTGAGTCTTTGGGTCTCTGTGTGAGAGTCTCTATGTGAGAGTTTCTGGGTCTCTGTGTGAGCGTCTCTGGGTCTCTGTGTGAGAGTCTCTGGGTCTCTGTGTGTGAGTCTCTGGGTCTCTGTGTGAGAGTCTCTGGGTCTCTGTGTGTGAGTCTCTGGGTCTCTGTGTGAGTGTCTCTGAGTCTCTGTGTGAGAGTCTCTGGGTCTCTGTGTGAGTCTCTGGGTCTCTGTGTGAGAGTCTCTGTGTGAGAGTCTCTGGGTCTCTGTGTGAGAGTTTCTGGGTCTCTGTGTGAGAGTCTCTGGGTCTCTGTGTGAGAGTCTCTGGGTCTCTGTGTGCGGGTCTCTTTGTCTCTGTGTGAGAGTCTCTGTGTTAGAGTCTCTGGGTCTCTGTGTGAGAGTTTCTGGGTCTCTGTGTGAGAGTCTCTGGGTCTCTGTGTGAGAGTCTCTGGGTCTCTGTGTGCGGGTATCTGGGTCTCTGTGTGAGTCTCTGGGTCTCTGTGTGAGAGTCTCTGGGTCTCTGTGTGAGCGTCTCTGGGTCTCTGTGTGAGTCTCTGGGTCTCTGTGTGAGTGTCTCTGTGTGATAGTGTTGTATTCTAGCCTTCTTCCATCATTGATATATAATGAATGAAAACACACCAAAGCGCAGCAAACTGCAAAACACCAGGTGTTGTAGTAATGAACGGGAGGAGGGCTAAGATGGCAGAATTGCAACCTTGCTTCAGGGATAGATAAGGCCTGATAAACGGGCACGTGTCACCTGCAAGGGCAGAGACAGTGGGAGAGTCAGCCAGACATAGCTAAGGCAAAAAGCCCAACCATCTATGACCTCAGCACATGGGCGAATAATGGAACAGTGTCGACTCGAATGCAATGAAAGGAAGCAGAGGCGCCTTTGTCTGGATTACGGCCACAGAAGGCCGGGGGGGTCATCACTGATTGTGTGTTAGGAATTTCGAGCTAATTGGAACACGTGCACACAGGGAGGAGAAACACGCCTTGTTCTCTGCAGCTGAAAGAGCCAAGATAAGCTCAGCTCAAGGTTGTGTACACAGGAGAGGGGGATGATTTAAACAACCTGCGCGTCTGAACGTGAGGGGGCCTTGTCCTGAAATTAATCACACTCCCAGAGCAGAAGGTTGGATGACCACAGTGAGACGAATAAGAGTGTTGTCTCTCTCTCAAGGTTGCAGGCTCAGCTGAACAGCGAGGCTGCGGGGGTTAGCAGAAGTTCGTGTTCGCCTAGTTAAGTCAAAAAGCTCAATTATTCTGCATTGCTATTAAAGTCGGAACTTAACAACAGGGTAGGCTCGACCCGAAGCATAACGGGATAAATCACCACCAGGTCGAAGTAAAATACATAATAAAAGAGCGATGTTAAATCCAGGGTCGGAGAGAAAGGGAGATCCCGGCCGTCTTTGTATCCCCGCAGCGCGGGATGGGAGTGTGTATGTGCTCGGGGAGGCACCGCTACTTGAGTCAAGCACCACGATGGGAAATGACAGACCTTAGGCTACATACAGAATCATAACTGGAAATGGTAAGGGACAAATGTTAAAACTTTTAATCATTTCTTCATGCGTCAGCGAGGGTCGGGGGGAGTGTGCCCCTCCCTCCAGGTGGTGCAACACGGACAAAGATGCCTATGAGACGATTTGTAACGTCTGTGTTTTGGTTCATGAAGAAGGCCAAACAAGAGATAATATCGCACCCAGACAGAGACGACCTCGAGGCAATTTGTAACACCTGATTGTTTGCTCGTGGATTTTATGGAGGGAATATGACCACGGGATATATCGTGGGTGATGCACACAAGGACACACGGACGTACGGACACACACATGAACACACCTACACACGGACAGATCCTGACACAGTAAATCAAAAGAAAACCCCGCCTTGTGGGCAGGACCCAAAGGGGTTTTTCGGCATAAAAGAAAGGACTCTGAGCATTGGAAACCAGTTCGACCAGGAGTCAACTCATCACGAGTGCGACCAACAGGGTCGGCTCAGGAGCGAGCTCGACCGGGAGGGTCGGCTCGACTCTTCAGCTTCTGGGACTCAGCCGAGTTCAGACGGCTCTCGGGGCTCGACTCAAGCGGCTCCCCATCTCCTCTGCAGGCGGGCAAGACCCGCGCGACAGCCAACCTCTGCCGAGTCGGTTTCCCTGCTGCCGCGAGAATCGCGGTTTGGCGACGACGCTGCGAGCGAGCTGTGGGCGCCACCTACCGACGTGGTTCCGAACTACGACAGCGTATCAACAGGCATCCAACCAATTCACCACGGTGACAGAGGAGCGACTAATACGTATGACGCGCACCGCCCCCTCACCACACGACCACCAGGCGTCTGTTTGACATAAAGAACCGACTCCGAACACTGACTATTGAAGACAACTCTTACCACTCAAACCCACTCGAACCCATAAGCCGTCCGTGGCTGTGAAGAAAACACTCGAGACCGAGTGATGGCCATCCGTCGTTTATAAGAGTATTCGTAATTTTATCTTTAATATTTAGTGGGCTGTACTCTTAATCGCATAAATTCCCAGCAGATCCATCAATACGAATTGATTCTTGGCACCTCCTTCCGCCGAGCAACGCTCACGTGGGGAGTGGTGGCCCACCAGATCCTTAACAGGTGATCTGGTCCCCAACTAGTAAACTCTGTATAAGATAACGATCTTCGGAAAAGGAGCGCCGTCGCAGGTCCTTACTCCGAGCCATTCTGTTGTCAGATAACCTGCCGATGTATCTGTTGAGATTGGTGCCTTTAAGAATAATAACTGTTTTTGATTGTGTTTTTATAGCCGTATAATCTTTCAAGTATAATCATTCATTAACGTTAAGGTTTTCTTAGCATAGTATTTGCATGTTTTAACGACTCTCTCTCACTAACAACAATCGCGTTACGCGGGATCCATGTGCCGTTGTCAAGTGAAATCAGACAATCATTGATGATACTGTATTGATGCCGTGTTGACGTTCCGGGATTGAGAGTTCGCATACTATATCATAGTTGAGGTTGAATTAGTAATAAATTGATTAATACAGAAGTGGTTGTGTGATTCTTTCCTGAAGTCTATGCATAAGATCTGCTTCTGCGTTGAGATCTGAACTTGGTGACCTTAATAAACACACTAATACATACTCAATAAATGTTAAAGCGATAACGGGGTGAACCGGGGACCTAAAGATAAGCGAGAATGAGACGAACCTAGACAACGATGCCGAGTTAATCTAAGTTAATCTTGTATACTTACACCACACCTGCATAACTGCATACGATTAATTGCCGTATTCCGATCGATAACCCACCCTCGTCACCGAGGCGGGGTCTGGTTATCATAACGACTTGCATTATCATAATTACACCCACTCGCATAATTACTACGATTACCTCTCGAATTGGCATAATTAAATGTGCATAATTACATAAATTAATATATTTCCGGATAATTACACATTTGGCCAAATTTCATTTGATTATTATTATTTTCACTGAATATTCATAACCCACATATACAACAATAGTCTCTGTGTGAGGGTCTCTGGGTCTCTGTGTGAGGGTCTCTGGGTCTCTGTGTGAGGGTCTCTGGGTCTCTGTGTGAGGGTCTCTGGGTCTCTGTGAGGGACTCTGAGTCTCTGTGTGAGAGTCTCTGGGTCTCTGTGTGAGAGTCTCTGGGTCTCTGTGTGAGGGTCTCTGGGTCTCTGTGTGAGGGTCTCTGGGTCTCTGTGTGAGGGTCTCTGGGTCTCTGTGTGAGAGTCTCTGGGTCTCTGTGTGAGTCTCTGGGTCTCTGTGTGTGAGTCTCTGGGTTTCTGTGCGAGAGACTCTGGGTCTCTGTGTGAGTGTCTCTGGGTCTCTGTGTGAGTCTCTGGGTCTCTGTGTGAGAGTCTCTGGGTCTCTGTGTGAGAGTCTCTGGGTCTATGTGTGAGAGTCTCTGGGTCTCTGAGTCTCTGGGTCTCTGAATGAGAGTCTCTGGGTCTCTGTGTGAGAGTCTCTGGGTCTCTGTGTGAGAGTCTCTGTGTGAGAGTCTCTGGGTCTCTGTGTGAGCGTCTCTGGGTCTCTGTGTGAGAGTATCTGGGTCTCTGTGTGAGAGTCTCTGGGTCTCTGTGTGAGTGTCTCTGGGTCTCTGTGTGAGAGTCTCTGGGTCTCTGTGTGAGAGTTTCTGGGTCTCTGTGTGAGAGTCTCTGGGTCTCTGTGTGAGTCTCTGGGTCTCTGTGTGAGAGTCTCTGGGTCTCTGTGTGAGAGTCTCTGGGTCTCTGTGTGTGAGTCTCTGGGTCTCTGTGTGAGTCTCTGGGTCACTGTGTGAGTCTTTGGGTCTCTGTGTGAGAGTCTCTATGTGAGAGTTTCTGGGTCTCTGTGTGAGCGTCTCTGGGTCTCTGTGTGAGAGTCTCTGGGTCTCTGTGTGTGAGTCTCTGGGTCTCTGTGTGAGTCTCTGGGTCTCTGTGTGAGAGTCTCTGGGTCTCTGTGTGAGTGTCTCTGAGTCTCTGTGTGAGAGTCTCTGGGTCTCTGTGCGGGTCTCTTGGTCTCTGTGTGAGAGTCTCTGTGTGAGAGTCTCTGGGTCTCTGTGTGAGAGTTTCTGGGTCTCTGTGTGAGAGTCTCTGGGTCTCTGTGTGAGAGTCTCTGGGTCTCTGTGTGCGGGTCTCTGGGTCTCTGTGTGGGTCTCTGGGTTTCTGTGTGAGTCTCTGGGTCTCTGTGTGAGAGTCTCTGGGTCTCTGTGTGAGCGTCTCTGGGTCTCTGTGTGAGTCTCTGGGTCTCTGTGTGAGAGTCTCTGTGTGATAGTCTCTGTGTGAGGGTCTCTGGGTCTCTGTGTGAGGGTCTCTGGGTCTCTGTGTGAGGGTCTCTGGGTCTCTGTGTGAGGGTCTCTGGGTCTCTGTGAGGGTCTCTGAGTCTCTGTGTGAGAGTCTCTGGGTCTCTGTGTGAGAGTCTCTGGGTCTCTGTGTGAGGGTCTCTGGGTCTCTGTGTGAGGGTCTCTGGGTCTCTGTGTGAGGGTCTCTGGGTCTCTGTGTGAGAGTCTCTGGGTCTCTGTGTGAGTCTCTGGGTCTCTGTGTGTGAGTCTCTGGGCCTCTGTCTGAGTGTCTCTGGGTCTCTTTGTGAGAGTCTCTGGGTCTCTGTGTGAGAGTCTCTGGGTCTCTGTGTGAGGGTCTCTGGGTCTCTGGGTCTCTGTGTGAGAGTCTCTGGGTCTCTGTGTGTGAGTCTCTGGGTCTCTGGGTCTCTGTGTGAGAGTCTCTGGGTCTCTGTGTGAGAGTCTCTGTGTGAGAGTCTCTGGGTCTCTGTGTGAGCGTCTCTGGGTCTCTGTGTGAGAGTCTCTGGGTCTCTGTGTGAGAGTCTCTGGGTCTATGTGTGAGAGTCTCTGGGTCTCTGAGTCTCTGGGTCTCTGTGTGAGAGTCTCTGGGTCTCTGTGTGAGAGTCTCTGGGTCTCTGTGTGAGAGTCTCTGTGTGATAGTCTCTGGGTCTCTGTGTGAGCGTCTCTGGGTCTCTGTGTGAGAGTCTCTGGGTCTCTGTGTGAGAGTCTCTGGGTCTCTGTGTGAGTGTCTCTGGGTCTCTGTGTGAGAGTCTCTGGGTCTCTGTGTGAGAGTTTCTGGGTCTCTGTGTGAGAGTCTCTGGGTCTCTGTGTGAGTCTCTGGGTCTCTGTGTGAGAGTCTCTGGGTCTCTGTGTGAGAGTCTCTGGGTCTCTGTGTGTGAGTCTCTGGGTCTCTGTGTGAGTCTCTGGGTCACTGTGTGAGTCTTTGGGTCTCTGTGTGAGAGTCTCTATGTGAGAGTTTCTGGGTCTCTGTGTGAGCGTCTCTGGGTTTCTGTGCGAGAGACTCTGGGTCTCTGTGTGAGTGTCTCTGGGTCTCTGTGTGAGTCTCTGGGTCTCTGTGTGAGAGTCTCTGGGTCTCTGTGTGAGAGTCTCTGGGTCTATGTGTGAGAGTCTCTGGGTCTCTGAGTCTCTGGGTCTCTGAATGAGAGTCTCTGGGTCTCTGTGTGAGAGTCTCTGGGTCTCTGTGTGAGAGTCTCTGTGTGAGAGTCTCTGGGTCTCTGTGTGAGCGTCTCTGGGTCTCTGTGTGAGAGTCTCTGGGTCTCTGTGTGAGAGTCTCTGGGTCTCTGTGTGAGTGTCTCTGGGTCTCTGTGTGAGAGTCTCTGGGTCTCTGTGTGAGAGTTTCTGGGTCTCTGTGTGAGAGTCTCTGGGTCTCTGTGTGAGTCTCTGGGTCTCTGTGTGAGAGTCTCTGGGTCTCTGTGTGAGAGTCTCTGGGTCTCTGTGTGTGAGTCTCTGGGTCTCTGTGTGAGTCTCTGGGTCACTGTGTGAGTCTTTGGGTCTCTGTGTGAGAGCCTCTATGTGAGAGTTTCTGGGTCTCTGTGTGAGCGTCTCTGGGTCTCTGTGTGAGAGTCTCTGGGTCTCTGTGTGTGAGTCTCTGGGTCTCTGTGTGAGAGTCTCTGGGTCTCTGTGTGTGAGTCTCTGGGTCTCTGTGTGAGTGTCTCTGAGTCTCTGTGTGAGAGTCTCTGGGTCTCTGTGTGAGTCTCTGGGTCTCTGTGTGAGAGTCTCTGTGTGAGAGTCTCTGGGTCTCTGTGTGAGAGTTTCTGGGTCTCTGTGTGAGAGTCTCTGGGTCTCTGTGTGAGAGTCTCTGGGTCTCTGTGTGCGGGTCTCTTTGTCTCTGTGTGAGAGTCTCTGTGTTAGAGTCTCTGGGTCTCTGTGTGAGAGTTTCTGGGTCTCTGTGTGAGAGTCTCTGGGTCTCTGTGTGAGAGTCTCTGGGTCTCTGTGTGCGGGTCTCTGGGTCTCTGTGTGGGTCTCTGGGTTTCTGTGTGAGTCTCTGGGTCTCTGTGTGAGAGTCTCTGGGTCTCTGTGTGAGCGTCTCTGGGTCTCTGTGTGAGTCTCTGGGTCTCTGTGTGAGAGTCTCTGTGTGATAGTCTCTGTGTGAGGGTCTCTGGGTCTCTGTGTGAGGGTCTCTGGGTCTCTGTGTGAGGGTCTCTGGGTCTCTGTGTGAGGGTCTCTGGGTCTCTGTGAGGGTCTCTGAGTCTCTGTGTGAGAGTCTCTGGGTCTCTGTGTGAGAGTCTCTGGGTCTCTGTGTGAGGGTCTCTGGGTCTCTGTGTGAGGGTCTCTGGGTCTCTGTGTGAGGGTCTCTGGGTCTCTGTGTGAGAGTCTCTGGGTCTCTGTGTGAGTCTCTGGGTCTCTGTGTGTGAGTCTCTGGGCCTCTGTCTGAGTGTCTCTGGGTCTCTTTGTGAGAGTCTCTGGGTCTCTCTGTGAGAGTCTCTGGGTCTCTGTGTGAGGGTCTCTGGGTCTCTGGGTCTCTGTGTGAGAGTCTCTGGGTCTCTGTGTGTGAGTCTCTGGGTCTCTGGGTCTCTGTGTGAGAGTCTCTGGGTCTCTGTGTGAGAGTCTCTGTGTGAGAGTCTCTGGGTCTCTGTGTGAGCGTCTCTGGGTCTCTGTGTGAGAGTCTCTGGGTCTCTGTGTGAGAGTCTCTGGGTCTATGTGTGAGAGTCTCTGGGTCTCTGAGTCTCTGGGTCTCTGTGTGAGAGTCTCTGGGTCTCTGTGTGAGAGTCTCTGGGTCTCTGTGTGAGAGTCTCTGTGTCTCTGTGTGAGAGTATCTGGGTCTCTGTGTGAGAGTCTCTGGGTCTCTGTGTGTGAGTCTCTGGGTCTCTGTGTGAGTCTCTGGGTCACTGTGTGAGTCTTTGGGTCTCTGTGTGAGAGTCTCTATGTGAGAGTTTCTGGGTCTCTGTGTGAGCGTCTCTGGGTCTCTGTGTGAGAGTCTCTGGGTCTCTGTGTGTGAGTCTCTGGGTCTCTGTGTGAGAGTCTCTGGGTCTCTGTGTGTGAGTCTCTGGGTCTCTGTGTGAGTGTCTCTGATTCTCTGTGTGAGAGTCTCTGGGTCTCTGTGTGAGTCTCTGGGTCTCTGTGTGAGAGTCTCTGTGTGAGAGTCTCTGGGTCTCTGTGTGAGAGTTTATGGGTCTCTGTGTGAGAGTCTCTGGGTCTCTGTGTGAGAGTCTCTGGGTCTCTGTATGCGGGTCTCTGGGTCTCTGTGTGGGTCTCTGGGTTTCTGTGTGAGTCTCTGGGTCTCTGTGTGAGAGTCTCTGGGTCTCTGTGTGAGCGTCTTTGGGTCTCTGTGTGAGTCTCTGGGTCTCTGTGTGAGAGTCTCTGTGTGATAGTCTCTGTGTGAGGGTCTCTGGGTCTCTGTGTGAGGGTTTCTGGGTCTCTGTGTGAGGGTCTCTGGGTCTCTGTGTGAGGGTCTCTGGGTCTCTGTGAGGGTCTCTGAGTCTCTGTGTGAGAGTCTCTGGGTCTCTGTGTGAGAGTCTCTGGGTCTCTGTGTGAGAGTCTCTGGGTCTCTGTGTGAGTCTCTGGGTCTCTGTGTGAGGGTCTCTGTGTGAGGGTCTCTGTGTGAGAGTCACTGGGTCTCTGTGTGAGTCTCTGGGTCTCTGTGTGAGGGTCTCTGTGTGAGGGTCTCTGTGTGAGGGTCTCTGGGTCTCTGTGTGAGAGTCTCTGTGTTAGAGTCTCTGGGTCTCTGTGTGAGAGTTTCTGGGTCTCTGTGTGAGAGTCTCTGGGTCTCTGTGTGAGAGTCTCTGGGTCTCTGTGTGCGGGTCTCTGGGTCTCTGTGTGGGTCTCTGGGTTTCTGTGTGAGTCTCTGGGTCTCTGTGTGAGAGTCTCTGGGTCTCTGTGTGAGCGTCTCTGGGTCTCTGTGTGAGTCTCTGGGTCTCTGTGTGAGAGTCTCTGTCTGATAGTCTCTGTGTGAGGGTCTCTGGGTCTCTGTGTGAGGGTCTCTGGGTCTCTGTGTGAGGGTCTCTGGGTCTCTGTGTGAGGGTCTCTGGGTCTCTGTGAGGGTCTCTGAGTCTCTGTGTGAGAGTCTCTGGGTCTCTATGTGAGAGTCTCTGGGTCTCTGTGTGAGGGTCTCTGGGTCTCTGTGTGAGGGTCTCTGGGTCTCTGTGTGAGGGTCTCTGGGTCTCTGTGTGAGAGTCTCTGGGTCTCTGTGTGAGTCTCTGGGTCTCTGTGTGTGAGTCTCTGGGCCTCTGTCTGAGTGTCTCTGGGTCTCTTTGTGAGAGTCTCTGGGTCTCTGTGTGAGAGTCTCTGGGTCTCTGTGTGAGGGTCTCTGGGTCTCTGGGTCTCTGTGTGAGAGTCTCTGGGTCTCTGTGTGTGAGTCTCTGGGTCTCTGGGTCTCTGTGTGAGAGTCTCTGGGTCTCTGTGTGAGAGTCTCTGTGTGAGAGTCTCTGGGTCTCTGTGTGAGCGTCTCTGGGTCTCTGTGTGAGAGTCTCTGGGTCTCTGTGTGAGAGTCTCTGGGTCTATGTGTGAGAGTCTCTGGGTCTCTGAGTCTCTGGGTCTCTGTGTGAGAGTCTCTGGGTCTCTGTGTGAGAGTCTCTGGGTCTCTGTGTGAGAGTCTCTGTGTGATAGTCTCTGGGTCTCTGTGTGAGCGTCTCTGGGTCTCTGTGTGAGAGTCTCTGGGTCTCTGTGTGAGAGTCTCTGGGTCTCTGTGTGAGTGTCTCTGGGTCTCTGTGTGAGAGTCTCTGGGTCTCTGTGTGAGAGTTTCTGGGTCTCTGTGTGAGAGTCTCTGGGTCTCTGTGTGAGTCTCTGGGTCTCTGTGTGAGAGTATCTGGGTCTCTGTGTGAGAGTCTCTGGGTCTCTGTGTGTGAGTCTCTGGGTCTCTGTGTGAGTCTCTGGGTCACTGTGTGAGTCTTTGGGTCTCTGTGTGAGAGTCTCTATGTGAGAGTTTCTGGGTCTCTGTGTGAGCGTCCCTGGGTCTCTGTGTGAGAGTCTCTGGGTCTCTGTGTGTGAGTCTCTGGGTCTCTGTGTGAGAGTCTCTGGGTCTCTGTGTGTGAGTCTCTGGGTCTCTGTGTGAGTGTCTCTGATTCTCTGTGTGAGAGTCTCTGGGTCTCTGTGTGAGTCTCTGGGTCTCTGTGTGAGAGTCTCTGTGTGAGAGTCTCTGGGTCTCTGTGTGAGAGTTTATGGGTCTCTGTGTGAGAGTCTCTGGGTCTCTGTGTGAGAGTCTCTGGGTCTCTGTATGCGGGTCTCTGGGTCTCTGTATGGGTCTCTGGGTTTCTGTGTGAGTCTCTGGGTCTCTGTGTGAGAGTCTCTGGGTCTCTGTGTGAGCGTCTCTGGGTCTCTGTGTGAGTCTCTGGGTCTCTGTGTGAGAGTCTCTGTGTGATAGTCTCTGTGTGAGGGTCTCTGGGTCTCTGTGTGAGGGTCTCTGGCTCTCTGTGTGAGGGTCTCTGGGTCTCTGTGTGAGGGTCTCTGGGTCTCTGTGAGGGTCTCTGAGTCTCTGTGTGAGAGTCTCTGGGTCTCTGTGTGAGAGTCTCTGGGTCTCTGTGTGAGAGTCTCTGGGTCTCTGTGTGAGTCTCTGGGTCTCTGTGTGAGGGTCTCTGTGTGAGGGTCTCTGTGTGAGAGTCACTGGGTCTCTGTGTGAGTCTCTGGGTCTCTGTGTGAGGGTCTCTGTGTGAGGGTCTCTGTGTGAGGGTCTCTGGGTCTCTGTGTGAGAGTCTCTGTGTGAGGGTCTCTGGGTCTCTGTGTGAGCGTCTCTGGGTCTCTGTGTGAGGGTCTCTGGGTCTCTGTGTGAGCGTCTCTGGGTCTCTTTGTGAGAGTCTCTGGGTCTTTGTGTGAGAGTCTCTGGATCTCTGTGTGTGAGTCTCTGGGTCTCTGAGTCTCTGGGTCTCTGTGTGAGTGTCTCTGGGTCTCTGTGTGAGAGTCTCTGGGTCTCTGTGTGAGTCTCTGGGTCTCTGTGTGAGGGTCTCTGTGTGAGGGTCTCTGTGTGAGAGTCTCTGGGTCTCTGTGTGAGTCTCTGGGTCTCTGTGTGAGGGTCTCTGTGTGAGGGTCTCTGTGTGAGGGTCTCTGGATCTCTGTGTGAGAGTCTCTGTGTGAGGGTCTCTGGGTCTCTGTGTGAGCGTCTCTGGGTCTCTGTGTGAGAGTCTCTGGGTGTCTGTGTGAGAGTCTCTGTGTGAGGGTCTCTGGGTCTCTGTGTGAGCGTCTCTGGGTCTCTGTGTGAGGGTCTCTGGGTCTCTGTGTGAGCGTCTCTCGGTCTCTGTGCGAGAGTCTCTGGGTCTTTGTGTGAGAGTCTCTGGATCTCTGTGTGTGAGTCTCTGGGTCTCTGAGTCTCTGGGTCTCTGTGTGAGTGTCTCTGGGTCTCTGTGTGAGAGTCTCTGGGTCTCTGTGTGTGGGTCTCTTTGTCTCTGTGTGAGAGTCTCTGTGTTAGAGTCTCTGGGTCTCTGTGTGAGAGTTTCTGGGTCTCTGTGTGAGAGTCTCTGGGTCTCTGTGTGAGAGTCTCTGGGTCTCTGTGTGCGGGTCTCTGGGTCTCTGTGTGGGTCTCTGGGTTTCTGTGTGAGTCTCTGGGTCTCTGTGTGAGAGTCTCTGGGTCTCTGTGTGAGCATCTCTGGGTCTCTGTGTGAGTCTCTGGGTCTCTGTGTGAGAGTCTCTGTGTGATAGTCTCTGAGTGAGGGTCTCTGGGTCTCTGTGTGAGGGTCTCTGGGTCTCTGTGTGAGGGTCTCTGGGTCTCTGTGTGAGGGTCTCTGGGTCTCTGTGGGGGTCTCTGAGTCTCTGTGTGAGAGTCTCTGGGTCTCTGTGTGAGAGTCTCTGGGTCTCTCTGTGAGAGTCTCTGGGTCTCTGTGTGAGTCTCTGGGTCTCTGTGTGGGGGTCTCTGTGTGAGGGTCTCTGTGTGAGAGTCTCTGGGTCTCTGTGTGAGTCTTTGGGTCTCTGTGTGAGGGTCTCTGTGTGAGGGTCTCTGTGTGAGGGTCTCTGGGTCTCTGTGTGAGAGTCTCTGTGTGAGTCTCTGGGATTCTGTGTGAGGGTCTCTGTGTGAGAGTCTCTGTGTGAGGGTCTCTGGGTCTCTGTGTGAGCGTCTCTGGGTCTCTTTGTGAGGGTCTCTGGGTCTCTGTGTGAGCGTCTCTGGGTCTCTGTGTGTGAGTCTCTGGGTCTCTGTGTGAGAGTCTCTGGGTCTCTGTGTGAGAGTCTCTGGGTCTCTGTGTGAGTGTCTCTGAGTCTCTGTGTGAGACTCTCTGGGTCTCTGTGTGAGTCTCTGGGTCTCTGTGTGAGAGTCTCTGTGTGAGAGTCTCTGGGTCTCTGTGTGAGAGTTTCCGGGTCTCTGTGTGAGAGTCTCTGGGTCTCTGTGAGAGAGTCTCTGGGTCTCTGTGTGTGGGTCTCTTTGTCTCTGTGTGAGAGTCTCTGTGTTAGAGTCTCTGGGTCTCTGTGTGAGAGTTTCTGGGTCTCTGTGTGAGAGTCTCTGGGTCTCTGTGTGAGAGTCTCTGGGTCTCTGTGTGCGGGTCTCTGGGTCTCTGTGTGGGTCTCTGGGTTTCTGTGTGAGTCTCTGGGTCTCTGTGTGAGAGTCTCTGGGTCTCTGTGTGAGCATCTCTGGGTCTCTGTGTGAGTCTCTGGGTCTCTGTGTGAGAGTCTCTGTGTGATAGTCTCTGAGTGAGGGTCTCTGGGTCTCTGTGTGAGGGTCTCTGGGTCTCTGTGTGAGAGTCTCTGGGTCTCTGTGTGAGTGTCTCTGAGTCTCTGTGTGAGAGTCTCTGGGTCTCTGTGTGAGTCTCTGGGTCTCTGTGTGAGAGTCTCTGTGTGAGAGTCTCTGGGTCTCTGTGTGAGAGTTTCTGGGTCTCTGTGTGAGAGTCTCTGGGTCTCTGTGTGAGAGTCTCTGGGTCTCTGTGTGTGGGTCTCTTTGTCTCTGTGTGAGAGTCTCTGTGTTAGAGTCTCTGGGTCTCTGTGTGAGAGTTTCTGGGTCTCTGTGTGAGAGTCTCTGGGTCTCTGTGTGAGAGTCTCTGGGTCTCTGTGTGCGGGTCTCTGGGTCTCTGTGTGGGTCTCTGGGTTTCTGTGTGAGTCTCTGGGTCTCTGTGTGAGAGTCTCTGGGTCTCTGTGTGAGCATCTCTGGGTCTCTGTGTGAGTCTCTGGGTCTCTGTGTGAGAGTCTCTGTGTGATAGTCTCTGAGTGAGGGTCTCTGGGTCTCTGTGTGAGGGTCTCTGGGTCTCTGTGTGAGGGTCTCTGGGTCTCTGTGTGAGGGTCTCTGGGTCTCTGTGGGGGTCTCTGAGTCTCTGTGTGAGAGTCTCTGGGTCTCTGTGTGAGAGTCTCTGGGTCTCTGTGTGAGAGTCTCTGGGTCTCTCTGTGAGAGTCTCTGGGTCTCTGTGTGAGTCTCTGGGTCTCTGTGTGGGGGTCTCTGTGTGAGGGTCTCTGTGTGAGAGTCTCTGGGTCTCTGTGTGAGTCTTTGGGTCTCTGTGTGAGGGTCTCTGTGTGAGGGTCTCTGTGTGAGGGTCTCTGGGTCTCTGTGTGAGAGTCTCTGTGTGAGTCTCTGGGATTCTGTGTGAGGGTCTCTGTGTGAGGGTCTCTGTGTGAGGGTCTCTGGGTCTCTGTGTGAGAGTCTCTGTGTGAGTCTCTGGGATTCTGTGTGAGGGTCTCTGTGTGAGAGTCTCTGTGTGAGGGTCTCTGGGTCTCTGTGTGAGCGTCTCTGGGTCTCTTTGTGAGGGTCTCTGGGTCTCTGTGTGAGCGTCTCTGGGTCTCTGTGTGTGAGTCTCTGGGTCTCTGTGTGAGAGTCTCTGGGTCTCTGTGTGAGAGTCTCTGGGTCTCTGTGTGAGTGTCTCTGAGTCTCTGTGTGAGACTCTCTGGGTCTCTGTGTGAGTCTCTGGGTCTCTGTGTGAGAGTCTCTGTGTGAGAGTCTCTGGGTCTCTGTGTGAGAGTTTCCGGGTCTCTGTGTGAGAGTCTCTGGGTCTCTGTGAGAGAGTCTCTGGGTCTCTGTGTGTGGGTCTCTTTGTCTCTGTGTGAGAGTCTCTGTGTTAGAGTCTCTGGGTCTCTGTGTGAGAGTTTCTGGGTCTCTGTGTGAGAGTCTCTGGGTCTCTGTGTGAGAGTCTCTGGGTCTCTGTGTGCGGGTCTCTGGGTCTCTGTGTGGGTCTCTGGGTTTCTGTGTGAGTCTCTGGGTCTCTGTGTGAGAGTCTCTGGGTCTCTGTGTGAGCATCTCTGGGTCTCTGTGTGAGTCTCTGGGTCTCTGTGTGAGAGTCTCTGTGTGATAGTCTCTGAGTGAGGGTCTCTGGGTCTCTGTGTGAGGGTCTCTGGGTCTCTGTGTGAGAGTCTCTGGGTCTCTGTGTGAGTGTCTCTGAGTCTCTGTGTGAGAGTCTCTGGGTCTCTGTGTGAGTCTCTGGGTCTCTGTGTGAGAGTCTCTGTGTGAGAGTCTCTGGGTCTCTGTGTGAGAGTTTCTGGGTCTCTGTGTGAGAGTCTCTGGGTCTCTGTGTGAGAGTCTCTGGGTCTCTGTGTGTGGGTCTCTTTGTCTCTGTGTGAGAGTCTCTGTGTTAGAGTCTCTGGGTCTCTGTGTGAGAGTTTCTGGGTCTCTGTGTGAGAGTCTCTGGGTCTCTGTGTGAGAGTCTCTGGGTCTCTGTGTGCGGGTCTCTGGGTCTCTGTGTGGGTCTCTGGGTTTCTGTGTGAGTCTCTGGGTCTCTGTGTGAGAGTCTCTGGGTCTCTGTGTGAGCATCTCTGGGTCTCTGTGTGAGTCTCTGGGTCTCTGTGTGAGAGTCTCTGTGTGATAGTCTCTGAGTGAGGGTCTCTGGGTCTCTGTGTGAGGGTCTCTGGGTCTCTGTGTGAGGGTCTCTGGGTCTCTGTGTGAGGGTCTCTGGGTCTCTGTGGGGGTCTCTGAGTCTCTGTGTGAGAGTCTCTGGGTCTCTGTGTGAGAGTCTCTGGGTCTCTCTGTGAGAGTCTCTGGGTCTCTGTGTGAGTCTCTGGGTCTCTGTGTGGGGGTCTCTGTGTGAGGGTCTCTGTGTGAGAGTCTCTGGGTCTCTGTGTGAGTCTTTGGGTCTCTGTGTGAGGGTCTCTGTGTGAGGGTCTCTGTGTGAGGGTCTCTGGGTCTCTGTGTGAGAGTCTCTGTGTGAGGGTCTCTGGGTCTCTGTGTGAGAGTCTCTGGGTCTCTGTGTGATAGTCTCTGGGTGTCTGTGTGAGAGTCTCTGTGTGAGGGTCTCTGGGTCTCTGTGTGAGCGTCTCTGGGTCTCTGTGTGAGGGTCTCTGGGTCTCTGTGTGAGCGTCTCTGGGTCTCTGTGTGAGAGTCTCTGGGTCTTTGTGTGAGAGTCTCTGGATCTCTGTGTGTGAGTCTCTGGGTCTCTGTGTGAGAGTCTCTGGGTCTCTGTGTGAGAGACTCTGGGTCTCTGTGTGAGAGTCTCTGGGTCTCTGTGTGAGTCTTTGGGTCTCTGTGTGAGAGTCTCTGGGTCTCTGTGTGCGGGTCTCTGGGTCTCTGTGTGGGTCTCTGGGTTTCTGTGTGAGTCTCTGGGTCTCTGTGTGAGAGTCTCTGGGTCTCTGTGTGAGCATCTGTGGGTCTCTGTGTGAGTCTCTGGGTCTCTGTGTGAAAGTCTCTGTGTGATAGTCTCTGTGTGAGGGTCTCTGGGTCTCTGTGTGAGGGTCTCTGGGTCTCTGTGTGAGGGTCTCTGGGTCTCTGTGTGAGGGTCTCTGGGTCTCTGTGAGGGTCTCTGAGTCTCTGTATGAGAGTCTCTGGGTCTCTGTGTGAGAGTCTCTGGGTCTCTGTGTGAGAGTCTCTGGGTCTCTGTGTGCGGGTCTCTGGGTCTCTGTGTGGGTCTCTGGGTTTCTGTGTGAGTCTCTGGGTCTCTGTGTGAGAGTCTCTGGGTCTCTGTGTGAGCATCTCTGGGTCTCTGTGTGAGTCTCTGGGTCTCTGTGTGAGAGTCTCTGTGTGATAGTCTCTGAGTGAGGGTCTCTGGGTCTCTGTGTGAGGGTCTCTGGGTCTCTGTGTGAGAGTCTCTGGGTCTCTGTGTGAGTGTCTCTGAGTCTCTGTGTGAGAGTCTCTGGGTCTTTGTGTGAGTCTCTGGGTCTCTGTGTGAGAGTCTCTGTGTGAGAGTCTCTGGGTCTCTGTGTGAGAGTTTCTGGGTCTCTGTGTGAGAGTCTCTGGGTCTCTGTGTGAGAGTCTCTGGGTCTCTGTGTGTGGGTCTCTTTGTCTCTGTGTGAGAGTCTCTGTGTTAGAGTCTCTGGGTCTCTGTGTGAGAGTTTCTGGGTCTCTGTGTGAGAGTCTCTGGGTCTCTGTGTGAGAGTCTCTGGGTCTCTGTGTGCGGGTCTCTGGGTCTCTGTGTGGGTCTCTGGGTTTCTGTGTGAGTCTCTGGGTCTCTGTGTGAGAGTCTCTGGGTCTCTGTGTGAGCATCTCTGGGTCTCTGTGTGAGTCTCTGGGTCTCTGTGTGAGAGTCTCTGTGTGATAGTCTCTGAGTGAGGGTCTCTGGGTCTCTGTGTGAGGGTCTCTGGGTCTCTGTGTGAGGGTCTCTGGGTCTCTGTGTGAGGGTCTCTGGGTCTCTGTGGGGGTCTCTGAGTCTCTGTGTGAGAGTCTCTGGGTCTCTGTGTGAGAGTCTCTGGGTCTCTCTGTGAGAGTCTCTGGGTCTCTGTGTGAGTCTCTGGGTCTCTGTGTGGGGGTCTCTGTGTGAGGGTCTCTGTGTGAGAGTCTCTGGGTCTCTGTGTGAGTCTTTGGGTCTCTGTGTGAGGGTCTCTGTGTGAGGGTCTCTGTGTGAGGGTCTCTGGGTCTCTGTGTGAGAGTCTCTGTGTGAGGGTCTCTGGGTCTCTGTGTGAGAGTCTCTGGGTCTCTGTGTGATAGTCTCTGGGTGTCTGTGTGAGAGTCTCTGTGTGAGGGTCTCTGGGTCTCTGTGTGAGCGTCTCTGGGTCTCTGTGTGAGGGTCTCTGGGTCTCTGTGTGAGCGTCTCTGGGTCTCTGTGTGAGAGTCTCTGGGTCTTTGTGTGAGAGTCTCTGGATCTCTGTGTGTGAGTCTCTGGGTCTCTGTGTGAGAGTCTCTGGGTCTCTGTGTGAGAGACTCTGGGTCTCTGTGTGAGAGTCTCTGGGTCTCTGTGTGAGTCTTTGGGTCTCTGTGTGAGAGTCTCTGGGTCTCTGTGTGCGGGTCTCTGGGTCTCTGTGTGGGTCTCTGGGTTTCTGTGTGAGTCTCTGGGTCTCTGTGTGAGAGTCTCTGGGTCTCTGTGTGAGCATCTGTGGGTCTCTGTGTGAGTCTCTGGGTCTCTGTGTGAGAGTCTCTGTGTGATAGTCTCTGTGTGAGGGTCTCTGGGTCTCTGTGTGAGGGTCTCTGGGTCTCTGTGTGAGGGTCTCTGGGTCTCTGTGTGAGGGTCTCTGGGTCTCTGTGAGGGTCTCTGAGTCTCTGTATGAGAGTCTCTGGGTCTCTGTGTGAGAGTCTCTGGGTCTCTGTGTGAGAGTCTCTGGGTCTCTGTGTGAGTCTCTGGGTCTCTGTGTGAGGGTCTCTGTGTGAGGGTCTCTGTGTGAGAGTCTCTGGGTCTCTGTGTGAGTCTCTGGGTCTCTGTGTGAGGGTCTCTGTGTGAGAGTCTCTGTGTGAGGGTCTCTGGGTCTCTGTGTGAGCGTCTCTGGGTCTCTGTGTGAGGGTCTCTGGGTCTCTGTGTGAGCGTCTCTGGGTCTCTGTGTGTGAGTCTCTGGGTCTCTGTGTGAGAGTCTCTGGGTCTCTGTGTGAGAGTCTCTGGGTCTCTGTGTGAGTGTCTCTGAGTCTCTGTGTGAGAGTCTCTGGGTCTCTGTGTGAGTCTCTGGGTCTCTGTGTGAGAGTCTCTGTGTGAGAGTCTCTGGGTCTCTGTGTGAGAGTTTCTGGGTCTCTGTGTGAGAGTCTCTGGGTCTCTGTGTGAGAGTCTCTGGGTCTCTGTGTGTGGGTCTCTTTGTCTCTGTGTGAGAGTCTCTGTGTTAGAGTCTCTGGGTCTCTGTGTGAGAGTCTCTGGGTCTCTGTGTGAGAGTCTCTGGGTCTCTGTGTGAGTGTCTCTGAGTCTCTGTGTGAGAGTCTCTGGGTCTCTGTGTGAGTCTCTGGGTCTCTGTGTGAGAGTCTCTGTGTGAGAGTCTCTGGGTCTCTGTGTGAGAGTTTCTGGGTCTCTGTGTGAGAGTCTCTGGGTCTCTGTGTGAGAGTCTCTGGGTCTCTGTGTGCGGGTCTCTGGGTCTCTGTGTGGGTCTCTGGGTTTCTGTGTGAGTCTCTGGGTCTCTGTGTGAGAGTCTCTGGGTCTCTGTGTGAGCATCTCTGGGTCTCTGTGTGAGTCTCTGGGTCTCTGTGTGAGAGTCTCTGTGTGATAGTCTCTGAGTGAGGGTCTCTGGGTCTCTGTGTGAGGGTCTCTGGGTCTCTGTGTGAGGGTCTCTGGGTCTCTGTGTGAGGGTCTCTGGGTCTCTGTGGGGGTCTCTGAGTCTCTGTGTGAGAGTCTCTGGGTCTCTGTGTGAGAGTCTCTGGGTCTCTCTGTGAGAGTCTCTGGGTCTCTGTGTGAGTCTCTGGGTCTCTGTGTGAGGGTCTCTGTGTGAGGGTCTCTGTGTGAGAGTCTCTGGGTCTCTGTGTGAGTCTCTGGGTCTCTGTGTGAGGGTCTCTGTGTGAGGGTCTCTGTGTGAGGGTCTCTGGGTCTCTGTGTGAGAGTCTCTGTGTGAGGGTCTCTGGGTCTCTGTGTGAGAGTCTCTGGGTCTCTGTGTGATAGTCTCTGGGTGTCTGTGTGAGAGTCTCTGTGTGAGGGTCTCTGGGTCTCTGTGTGAGCGTCTCTGGGTCTCTGTGTGAGGGTCTCTGGGTCTCTGTGTGAGCGTCTCTGGGTCTCTGTGTGAGAGTCTCTGGGTCTTTGTGTGAGAGTCTCTGGATCTCTGTGTGTGAGTCTCTGGGTCTCTGTGTGAGAGTCTCTGGGTCTCTGTGTGAGAGACTCTGGGTCTCTGTGTGAGAGTCTCTGGGTCTCTGTGTGAGTCTTTGGGTCTCTGTGTGAGAGTCTCTGGGTCTCTGTGTGCGGGTCTCTGGGTCTCTGTGTGGGTCTCTGGGTTTCTGTGTGAGTCTCTGGGTCTCTGTGTGAGAGTCTCTGGGTCTCTGTGTGAGCATCTGTGGGTCTCTGTGTGAGTCTCTGGGTCTCTGTGTGAGAGTCTCTGTGTGATAGTCTCTGTGTGAGGGTCTCTGGGTCTCTGTGTGAGGGTCTCTGGGTCTCTGTGTGAGGGTCTCTGGGTCTCTGTGTGAGGGTCTCTGGGTCTCTGTGAGGGTCTCTGAGTCTCTGTGTGAGAGTCTCTGGGTCTCTGTGTGAGAGTCTCTGGGTCTCTGTGTGAGAGTCTCTGGGTCTCTGTGTGAGTCTCTGGGTCTCTGTGTGAGGGTCTCTGTGTGAGGGTCTCTGTGTGAGAGTCTCTGGGTCTCTGTGTGAGTCTCTGGGTCTCTGTGTGAGGGTCTCTGTGTGAGGGTCTCTGTGTGAGGGTCTCTGGGTCTCTGTGTGAGAGTCTCTGTGTGAGGGTCTCTGGGTCTCTGTGTGAGAGTATCTGGGTCTCTGTGTGAGAGTCTTTGGGTGTCTGTGTGAGAGTCTCTGTGTGAGGGTCTCTGGGTCTCTGTGTGAGCGTCTCTGGGTCTCTGTGTGAGGGTCTCTGGGTCTCTGTGTGAGCGTCTCTGGGTATCTGTGTGAGAGTCTCTGGGTCTTTGTGTGAGAGTCTCTGGATCTCTGTGTGTGAGTCTCTGGGTCTCTGAGTCTCTGGGTCTCTGTGTGAGTGTCTCTGGGTCTCTGTGTGAGAGTCTCTGGGTCTCTGTGTGAGAGTCTCTGGGTCTCTGTGTGAGAGTCTCTGGGTCTCTGTGTGAGAGTCTCTGTGTGAGAGTCTCTGGGTCTCTGTGTGAGCGTCTCTGGGTCTCTGTGTGAGAGTCTCTGGGTCTCTGTGTGAGAGTCTCTGGGTCTCTGTGTGAGTGTCTCTGGGTCTTTGTGTGAGAGTCTCTGGGTCTCTGTGTGAGAGTTTCTGGGTCTCTGTGTGAGAGTTTCTGGGTCTCTGTGTGAGAGTCTCTGGGTCTCTGTGTGAGAATCTCTGGGTCTCTGTGTGCGGGTCTCTTTGTCTCTGTGTGAGAGTCTCTGTGTGAGAGTCTCTGGGTCTCTGTGTGAGAGTTTCTGGGTCTCTGTGTGAGAGTCTCTGGGTCTCTGTGTGAGAGTCTCTGGGTCTCTGTGTGCGGGTCTCTGGGTCTCTGTGTGGGTCTCTGGGTTTCTGTGTGAGTCTCTGGGTCTCTGTGTGAGAGTCTCTGGGTCTCTGTGTGAGCATCTCTGGGTCTCTGTGTGAGTCTCTGGGTCTCTGTGTGAGAGTCTCTGTGTGATAGTCTCTGAGTGAGGGTCTCTGGGTCTCTGTGTGAGGGTCTCTGGGTCTCTGTGTGAGGGTCTCTGGGTCTCTGTGTGAGGGTCTCTGGGTCTCTGTGGGGGTCTCTGAGTCTCTGTGTGAGAGTCTCTGGGTCTCTCTGTGAGAGTCTCTGGGTCTCTGTGTGAGTCTCTGGGTCTCTGTGTGAAGGTCTCTGTGTGAGGGTCTCTGTGTGAGAGTCTCTGGGTCTCTGTGTGAGTCTCTGGGTCTCTGTGTGAGGGTCTCTGTGTGAGGGTCTCTGTGTGAGGGTCTCTGGGTCTCTGTGTGAGAGTCTCTGTGTGAGGGTCTCTGGGTCTCTGTGTGAGAGTCTCTGGGTCTCTGTGTGATAGTCTCTGGGTGTCTGTGTGAGAGTCTCTGTGTGAGGGTCTCTGGGTCTCTGTGTGAGCGTCTCTGGGTCTCTGTGTGAGGGTCTCTGGGTCTCTGTGTGAGCGTCTCTGGGTCTCTGTGTGAGAGTCTCTGGGTCTTTGTGTGAGAGTCTCTGGATCTCTGTGTGTGAGTCTCTGGGTCTCTGTGTGAGAGTCTCTGGGTCTCTGTGTGAGAGACTCTGGGTCTCTGTGTGAAAGTCTCTGGGTCTCTGTGTGAGTCTTTGGGTCTCTGTGTGAGAGTCTCTGGGTCTCTGTGTGCGGGTCTCTGGGTCTCTGTGTGGGTCTCTGGGTTTCTGTGTGAGTCTCTGGGTCTCTGTGTGAGAGTCTCTGGGTCTCTGTGTGAGCATCTGTGGGTCTCTGTGTGAGTCTCTGGGTCTCTGTGTGAGAGTCTCTGTGTGATAGTCTCTGTGTGAGGGTCTCTGGGTCTCTGTGTGAGGGTCTCTGGGTCTCTGTGTGAGGGTCTCTGGGTCTCTGTGTGAGGGTCTCTGGGTCTCTGTGAGGGTCTCTGAGTCTCTGTGTGAGAGTCTCTGGGTCTCTGTGTGAGAGTCTCTGGGTCTCTGTGTGAGAGTCTCTGGGTCTCTGTGTGAGTCTCTGGGTCTCTGTGTGAGGGTCTCTGTGTGAGGGTCTCTGCGTGAGAGTCTCTGGGTCTCTGTGTGAGTCTCTGGGTCTCTGTGTGAGGGTCTCTGTGTGAGGGTCTCTGTGTGAGGGTCTCTGGGTCTCTGTGTGAGAGTCTCTGTGTGAGGGTCTCTGGGTCTCTGTGTGAGAGTCTCTGGGTCTCTGTGTGAGAGTCTCTGGGTGTCTGTGTGAGAGTCTCTGTGTGAGGGTCTCTGGGTCTCTGTGTGAGCGTCTCTGGGTCTCTGTGTGAGGGTCTCTGGGTCTCTGTGTGAGCGTCTCTGGGTATCTGTGTGAGAGTCTCTGGGTCTTTGTGTGAGAGTCTCTGGATCTCTGTGTGTGAGTCTCTGGGTCTCTGAGTCTCTGGGTCTCTGTGTGAGTGTCTCTGGGTCTCTGTGTGAGAGTCTCTGGGTCTCTGTGTGAGAGTCTCTGGGTCTCTGTGTGAGAGTCTATGGGTCTCTGTGTGAGAGTCTCTGTGTGAGAGTCTCTGGGTCTCTGTGTGAGCGTCTCTGGGTCTCTGTGTGAGAGTCTCTGGGTCTCTGTGTGAGAGTCTCTGGGTCTCTGTGTGAGAGTCTATGGGTCTCTGTGTGAGAGTCTCTGTGTGAGAGTCTCTGGGTCTCTGTGTGAGCGTCTCTGGGTCTCTGTGTGAGAGTCTCTGGGTCTCTGTGTGAGTGTCTCTGGGTCTCTGTGTGAGAGTCTCTGGGTCTCTGTGTGAGAGTTTCTGGGTCTCTGTGTGAGTGTCTCTGGGTCTCTGTGTGAGAGTCTCTGGGTCTCTGTGTGAGAGTCTCTGGGTCTCTGTGTGAGAGTCTCTATGTGAGAGTTTCTGGGTCTCTGTGTGAGCGTCTCTGGGTCTCTGTGTGAGTCTCTGGGTCTCTGTGTGAGAGTCTCTGGGTCTCTGTGTGAGAGTCTCTGGGTCTCTGTGTGTGAGTCTCTGGGTCTCTGTGTGAGTCTCTAGGTCTCTGTGTGAGTGTCTCTGGGTCTCTGTGTGAGAGTCTCTGGGTCTCTGTGTGAGAGTCTCTGGGTCTCTGTGTGAGAGTCTCTATGTGAGAGTTTCTGGGTCTCTGTGTGAGCGTCTCTGGGTCTCTGTGTGAGAGTCTCTGGGTCTCTGTTTGTGAGTCTCTGGGTCTCTGTGTGAGCGTCTCTGGGTCTCTGTGTGAGAGTCTCTGGGTCTCTGTGTGAGTGTCTCTGGGTCTCTGTGTGAGAGTCTCTGGGTCTCTGTGTGAGTCTCTGGGTCTCTGTGTGAGAGTCTCTGTGTGAGAGTCTCTGGGTCTCTGTGTGAGAGTCTCTGGGTCTCTGTGTGAGAGTCTCTGGGTCTCTGTGTGAGAGTCTCTGGGTCTCTGTGTGCGGGTCTCTTTGTCTCTGTGTGAGAGTCTCTGTGTTAGAGTCTCTGGGTCTCTGTGTGAGAGTTTCTGGGTCTCTGTGTGAGAGTCTCTGGGTCTCTGTGTGAGAGTCTCTGGGTCTCTGTGTGCGGGTCTCTGGGTCTCTGTGTGAGAGTCTCTGGGTCTCTGTGTGAGCGTCTCTGGGTCTCTGTGTGAGTCTCTGGGTCTCTGTGAGAGAGTCTCTGTGTGATAGTCTCTGTGTGAGGGTCTCTGGGTCTCTGTGTGATGGTCTCTGGGTCTCTGTGTGAGGGTCTCTGGGTCTCTGTGAGGGTCTCTGGATCTCTGTGTGAGAGTATCTGGGTCTCTGTGTGAGAGTCTCTGGGTCTCTGTGTGAGAGTTTCTGGGTCTCTGTGTGAGCGTCTCTGGGTCTCTGTGTGAGAGTCTCTGGGTCTCTGTGTGCGGGTCTCTGGGTCTCTGTGTGGGTCTCTGGGTTTCTGTGTGAGTCTCTGGGTCTCTGTGTGAGAGTCTCTGGGTCTCTGTGTGAGCGTCTCTGGGTCTCTGTGTGAGTCTCTGGGTCTCTGTGTGAGAGTCTCTGTGTGATAGTCTCTGTGTGAGGGTCTCTGGGTCTCTGTGTGAGGGTCTCTGGGTCTCTGTGTGAGGGTCTCTGGGTCTCTGTGTGAGAGTCTCTGGGTCTCTGTGTGAGGGTCTCTGGGTCTCTGTGTGAGGGTCTCTGGGTCTCTGTGTGAGAGTCTCTGGGTCTCTGTGTGAGTCTCTGGGTCTCTGTGTGTGAGTCTCTGGGTTTCTGTGCGAGAGACTCTGGGTCTCTGTGTGAGTGTCTCTGGGTCTCTGTGTGAGAGTCTCTGGGTCTCTGTGTGAGTCTCTGGGTCTCTGTGTGAGAGTCTCTGTGTGAGAGTCTCTGGGTCTCTGTGTGAGAGTCTCTGGGTCTCTGTGTGAGAGTCTCTGGGTCTCTGTGTGAGAGTCTCTGGGTCTCTGTGTGCGGGTCTCTTTGTCTCTGTGTGAGAGTCTCTGTGTTAGAGTCTCTGGGTCTCTGTGTGAGAGTTTCTGGGTCTCTGTGTGAGAGTCTCTGGGTCTCTGTGTGAGAGTCTCTGGGTCTCTGTGTGCGGGTCTCTGGGTCTCTGTGTGAGAGTCTCTGGGTCTCTGTGTGAGCATCTCTGGGTTTCTGTGTGAGTCTCTGGGTCTCTGTGTGAGAGTCTCTGTGTGATAGTCTCTGTGTGAGGGTCTCTGGGTCTCTGTGTGATGGTCTCTGGGTCTCTGTGTGAGGGTCTCTGGGTCTCTGTGAGGGTCTCTGGGTCTCTGTGTGAGAGTATCTGGGTCTCTGTGTGAGAGTCTCTGGGTCTCTGTGTGAGAGTTTCTGGCTCTCTGTGTGAGCGTCTCTGGGTCTCTGTGTGAGAGTCTCTGGGTCTCTGTGTGCGGGTCTCTGGGTCTCTGTATGGGTCTCTGGGTTTCTGTGTGAGTCTCTGGGTCTCTGTGTGAGTCTCTGGGTCTCTGTGTGAGTCTCTGGGTCTCTGTGTGTGAGTCTCTGGGTCTCTGTGTGAGTGTCTCTGGGTCTCTTTGTGAGAGTCTCTGGGTCTCTGTGTGAGAGTCTCTGGGTCTCTGTGTGAGGGTCTCTGGGTCGCTGTGTGAGAGTCTCTGGGTCTCTGTGTGTGAGTCTCTGGGTCTCTGGGTCTCTGTGTGAGAGTCTCTGGGTCTCTGTGTGAGAGTCTCTGGGTCTCTGTGTGAGAGTCTCTGTGTGAGAGTCTCTGGGTCTCTGTGTGAGCGTCTCTGGGTCTCTGTGTGAGAGTCTCTGGGTCTCTGTGTGAGAGTCTCTGGGTCTCTGTGTGAGAGTCTCTGGGTCTCTGAGTCTCTGGGTCTCTGTGTGTGAGTCTCTGGGTTTCTGTGCGAGAGACTCTGGGTCTCTGTGTGAGTGTCTCTGGGTCTCTGTGTGAGTCTCTGGGTCTCTGTGTGAGTCTCTGGGTCTCTGTGTGTGAGTCTCTGGGTCTCTGTGTGTGAGTCTCTGGGTCTCTTTGTGAGTGTCTCTGGGTCTCTATGTGAGAGTCTCTGGGTCTCTGTGTGAGAGTCTCTGGGTCTCTGTGTGAGGGTCTCTGGGTCGCTGTGTGAGAGTCTCTGGGTCTCTGTGTGTGAGTCTCTGGGTCTCTGGGTCTCTGTGTGAGAGTCTCTGGGTCTCTGTGTGAGAGTCTCTGTGTCTCTGTGTGAGAGTCTCTGTGTGAGAGTCTCTGGGTCTCTGTGTGAGCGTCTCTCGGTCTCTGTGTGAGAGTCTCTGGGTCTCTATGTGAGAGTCTCTGGGTCTCTGTGTGAGAGTCTCTGGGTCTCTGAGTCTCTGGGTCTCTGTGTGAGAGTCTCTGGGTCTCTGTGTGAGAGTCTCTGGGTCTCTGTGTGAGAGTCTCTGTGTGAGAGTCTCTGGGTCTCTGTGTGAGCATCTCTGGGTTTCTGTGTGAGTCTCTGGGTCTCTGTGTGAGAGTCTCTGTGTGATAGTCTCTGTGTGAGGGTCTCTGGGTCTCTGTGTGATGGTCTCTGGGTCTCTGTGTGAGGGTCTCTGGGTCTCTGTGAGGGTCTCTGGGTCTCTGTGTGAGAGTATCTGGGTCTCTGTGTGAGAGTCTCTGGGTCTCTGTGTGAGAGTTTCTGGCTCTCTGTGTGAGCGTCTCTGGGTCTCTGTGTGAGAGTCTCTGGGTCTCTGTGTGCGGGTCTCTGGGTCTCTGTGTGGGTCTCTGGGTTTCTGTGTGAGTCTCTGGGTCTCTGTGTGAGTCTCTGGGTCTCTGTGTGAGTCTCTGGGTCTCTGTGTGTGAGTCTCTGGGTCTCTGTGTGAGTGTCTCTGGGTCTCTTTGTGAGAGTCTCTGGGTCTCTGTGTGAGAGTCTCTGGGTCTCTGTGTGAGGGTCTCTGGGTCGCTGTGTGAGAGTCTCTGGGTCTCTGTGTGTGAGTCTCTGGGTCTCTGGGTCTCTGTGTGAGAGTCTCTGGGTCTCTGTGTGAGAGTCTCTGGGTCTCTGTGTGAGAGTCTCTGTGTGAGAGTCTCTGGGTCTCTGTGTGAGCGTCTCTGGGTCTCTGTGTGAGAGTCTCTGGGTCTCTGTGTGAGAGTCTCTGGGTCTCTGTGTGAGAGTCTCTGGGTCTCTGAGTCTCTGGGTCTCTGTGTGAGTCTCTGGGTCTCTGTGTGTGAGTCTCTGGGTCTCTGTGTGAGTGTCTCTGGGTCTCTTTGTGAGAGTCTCTGGGTCTCTGTGTGAGAGTCTCTGGGTCTCTGTGTGAGGGTCTCTGGGTCGCTGTGTGAGAGTCTCTGGGTCTCTGTGTGTGAGTCTCTGGGTCTCTGGGTCTCTGTGTGAGAGTCTCTGGGTCTCTGTGTGAGAGTCTCTGGGTCTCTGTGTGAGAGTCTCTGTGTGAGAGTCTCTGGGTCTCTGTGTGAGCGTCTCTGGGTCTCTGTGTGAGAGTCTCTGGGTCTCTGTGTGAGAGTCTCTGGGTCTCTGTGTGAGAGTCTCTGGGTCTCTGAGTCTCTGGGTCTCTGTGTGTGAGTCTCTGGGTTTCTGTGCGAGAGACTCTGGGTCTCTGTGTGAGTGTCTCTGGGTCTCTGTGTGAGTCTCTGGGTCTCTGTGTGAGTCTCTGGGTCTCTGTGTGTGAGTCTCTGGGTCTCTGTGTGTGAGTCTCTGGGTCTCTTTGTGAGTGTCTCTGGGTCTCTATGTGAGAGTCTCTGGGTCTCTGTGTGAGAGTCTCTGGGTCTCTGTGTGAGGGTCTCTGGGTCGCTGTGTGAGAGTCTCTGGGTCTCTGTGTGTGAGTCTCTGGGTCTCTGGGTCTCTGTGTGAGAGTCTCTGGGTCTCTGTGTGAGAGTCTCTGTGTCTCTGTGTGAGAGTCTCTGTGTGAGAGTCTCTGGGTCTCTGTGTGAGCGTCTCTCGGTCTCTGTGTGAGAGTCTCTGGGTCTCTATGTGAGAGTCTCTGGGTCTCTGTGTGAGAGTCTCTGGGTCTCTGAGTCTCTGGGTCTCTGTGTGAGAGTCTCTGGGTCTCTGTGTGAGAGTCTCTGGGTCTCTGTGTGAGAGTCTCTGTGTGAGAGTCTCTGGGTCTCTGTGTGAGCATCTCTGGGTTTCTGTGTGAGTCTCTGGGTCTCTGTGTGAGAGTCTCTGTGTGATAGTCTCTGTGTGAGGGTCTCTGGGTCTCTGTGTGATGGTCTCTGGGTCTCTGTGTGAGGGTCTCTGGGTCTCTGTGAGGGTCTCTGGGTCTCTGTGTGAGAGTATCTGGGTCTCTGTGTGAGAGTCTCTGGGTCTCTGTGTGAGAGTTTCTGGCTCTCTGTGTGAGCGTCTCTGGGTCTCTGTGTGAGAGTCTCTGGGTCTCTGTGTGCGGGTCTCTGGGTCTCTGTGTGGGTCTCTGGGTTTCTGTGTGAGTCTCTGGGTCTCTGTGTGAGTCTCTGGGTCTCTGTGTGAGTCTCTGGGTCTCTGTGTGTGAGTCTCTGGGTCTCTGTGTGAGTGTCTCTGGGTCTCTTTGTGAGAGTCTCTGGGTCTCTGTGTGAGAGTCTCTGGGTCTCTGTGTGAGGGTCTCTGGGTCGCTGTGTGAGAGTCTCTGGGTCTCTGTGTGTGAGTCTCTGGGTCTCTGGGTCTCTGTGTGAGAGTCTCTGGGTCTCTGTGTGAGAGTCTCTGGGTCTCTGTGTGAGAGTCTCTGTGTGAGAGTCTCTGGGTCTCTGTGTGAGCGTCTCTGGGTCTCTGTGTGAGAGTCTCTGGGTCTCTGTGTGAGAGTCTCTGGGTCTCTGTGTGAGAGTCTCTGGGTCTCTGAGTCTCTGGGTCTCTGTGTGTGAGTCTCTGGGTTTCTGTGCGAGAGACTCTGGGTCTCTGTGTGAGTGTCTCTGGGTCTCTGTGTGAGTCTCTGGGTCTCTGTGTGAGTCTCTGGGTCTCTGTGTGTGAGTCTCTGGGTCTCTGTGTGTGAGTCTCTGGGTCTCTTTGTGAGTGTCTCTGGGTCTCTATGTGAGAGTCTCTGGGTCTCTGTGTGAGAGTCTCTGGGTCTCTGTGTGAGGGTCTCTGGGTCGCTGTGTGAGAGTCTCTGGGTCTCTGTGTGTGAGTCTCTGGGTCTCTGGGTCTCTGTGTGAGAGTCTCTGGGTCTCTGTGTGAGAGTCTCTGGGTCTCTGTGTGAGAGTCTCTGTGTGAGAGTCTCTGGGTCTCTGTGTGAGCGTCTCTGGGTCTCTGTGTGAGAGTCTCTGGGTCTCTATGTGAGAGTCTCTGGGTCTCTGTGTGAGAGTCTCTGGGTCTCTGAGTCTCTGGGTCTCTGTGTGAGAGTCTCTGGGTCTCTGTGTGAGAGTCTCTGGGTCTCTGTGTGAGAGTCTCTGTGTGAGAGTCTCTGGGTCTCTGTGTGAGCGTCTCTGGGTCTCTGTGTGAGAGTCTCTGGGTCTCTGTGTGAGAGTCTCTGGGTCTCTGTGTGAGAGTCTCTGGGTCTCTGAGTCTCTGGGTCTCTGTGTGTGAGTCTCTGGGTTTCTGTGCGAGAGACTCTGGGTCTCTGTGTGAGTGTCTCTGGGTCTCTGTGTGAGTCTCTGGGTCTCTGTGTGAGTCTCTGGGTCTCTGTGTGTGAGTCTCTGGGTCTCTGTGTGTGAGTCTCTGGGTCTCTTTGTGAGTGTCTCTGGGTCTCTATGTGAGAGTTTCTGGGTCTCTGTGTGAGAGTCTCTGGGTCTCTGTGTGAGGGTCTCTGGGTCGCTGTGTGAGAGTCTCTGGGTCTCTGTGTGTGAGTCTCTGGGTCTCTGGGTCTCTGTGTGAGAGTCTCTGGGTCTCTGTGTGAGAGTCTCTGTGTGAGAGTCTCTGGGTCTCTGTGTGAGCGTCTCTGGGTCTCTGTGTGAGAGTCTCTGGGTCTCTGTGTGAGAGTCTCTGGGTCTCTGTGTGAGAGTCTCTGGGTCTCTGAGTCTCTGGGTCTCTGTGTGAGAGTCTCTGGGTCTCTGTGTGAGAGTTTCTGGGTCTCTGTGTGAGTGTCTCTGGGTCTCTGTGTGAGAGTCTCTGGGTCTCTGTGTGAGAGTCTCTGGGTCTCTGTGTGAGAGTCTCTGTGTGAGAGTCTCTGGGTCTCTGTGTGAGCGTCTCTGGGTCTCTGTGTGAGAGTCTCTGGGTCTCTGTGTGAGAGTCTCTGGGTCTCTGTGTGAGTGTCTCTGGGTCTCTATGTGAGAGTCTCTGGGTCTCTATGTGAGAGTTTCTGGGTCTCTGTGTGAGAGTCTCTGGGTCTCTGTGTGAGAGACTCTGGGTCTCTGTGTGAGAGTCTCTGGGTCTCTGTGTGAGTCTCTGGGTCTCTGTGTGAGAGTCTCTGGGTCTCTGTGTGCGGGTTTCTGGGTCTCTGTGTGGGTCTCTGGGTTTCTGTGTGAGTCTCTGGGTCTCTGTGTGAGAGTCTCTGGGTCTCTGTGTGAGCATCTCTGGGTCTCTGTGCGAGTCTCTGGGTCTCTGTGTGAGAGTCTCTGTGTGATAGTCTCTGTGTGAGGGTCTCTGGGTCTCTGTGTGATGGTTTCTGGGTCTCTGTGTGAGGGTCTCTGGGTCTCTGTTTGAGGGTCTCTGGGTCTCTGTGAGGGTCTCTGAGTCTCTGTGTGAGAGTCTCTGGGTCTCTGTGTGAGAGTCTCTGGGTCTCTGTGTGAGAGTCTCTGGGTCTCTGTGTGAGTCTCTGGGTCTCTGTGTGAGGGTCTCTGTGTGAGGGTCTCTGTGTGAGAGTCTCTGGGTCTCTGTGTGAGTCTCTGGGTCTCTGTGTGAGGGTCTCTGTGTGAGGGTCTCTGTGTGAGGGTCTCTGGGTCTCTGTGTGAGAGTCTCTGTGTGAGGGTCTCTGGGTCTCTGTGTGAGAGTCTCTGGGTCTCTGTGTGAGAGTCTCTGGGTGTCTGTGTGAGAGTCTCTGTGTGAGGGTCTCTGGGTCTCTGTGTGAGCGTCTCTGGGTCTCTGTGTGAGGGTCTCTGGGTCTCTGTGTGAGCGTCTCTGGGTCTCTGTGTGAGAGTCTCTGGGTCTTTGTGTGAGAGTCTCTGGATCTCTGTGTGTGAGTCTCTGGGTCTCTGAGTCTCTGGGTCTCTGTGTGAGTGTCTCTGGGAATCTGTGTGAGAGTCTCTGGGTCTCTGTGTGAGAGTCTCTGGGTCTCTGTGTGAGAGTCTCTGGGTCTCTGTGTGAGAGTCTCTGTGTGAGAGTCTCTGGGTCTCTGTGTGAGCGTCTCTGGGTCTCTGTGTGAGAGTCTCTGGGTCTCTGTGTGAGAGTCTCTGGGTCTCTGTGTGAGTGTCTCTGGGTCTCTGTGTGAGAGTCTCTGGGTCTCTGTGTGAGAGTTTCTGGGTCTCTGTGTGAGAGTCTCTGGGTCTCTGTGTGAGTCTCTGGGTCTCTGTGTGAGAGTCTCTGGGTCTCTGTGTGAGAGTCTCTGGGTCTCTGTGTGTGAGTCTCTGGGTCTCTGTGTGAGTCTCTGGGTCTCTGTGTGAGTGTCTCTGGGTCTCTGTGTGAGAGTCTCTGGGTCTCTGTGTGAGAGTCTCTGGGTCTCTGTGTGAGAGTCTCTATGTGAGAGTTTCTGGGTCTCTGTGTGAGCGTCTCTGGGTCTCTGTGTGAGAGTCTCTGGGTCTCTGTGTGAGTCTCTGGGTCTCTGTGTGAGAGTCTCTGGGTCTCTGTGTGAGAGTCTCTGGGTCTCTGTGTGAGTGTCTCTGGGTCTCTGTGTGAGAGTCTCTGGGTCTCTGTGTGAGTCTCTGGGTCTCTGTGTGAGAGTCTCTGTGTGTTAGTCTCTGGGTCTCTGTGTGAGAGTCTCTGGGTCTCTGTGTGAGAGTTTCTGGGTCTCTGTGTGAGAGTCTCTGGGTCTCTGTGTGAGAGTCTCTGGGTCTCTGTGTGAGAGTCTATGAGTCTCTGTGTGCGGGTCTCTTTGTCTCTGTGTGAGAGTCTCTGTGTTAGAGTCTCTGGGTCTCTGTGTGAGAGTTTCTGGGTCTCTGTGTGAGAGTCTCTGGGTCTCTGTGTGAGAGTCTCTGGGTCTCTGTGTGCGGGTCTCTGGGTCTCTGTGTGAGAGTCTCTGGGTCTCTGTGTGAGCATCTCTGAGTCTCTGTGTGAGTCTCTGGGTCTCATTGTGAGAGTCTCTGTGTGATAGTCTCTGTGTGAGGGTCTCTGGGTCTCTGTGTGATGGTCTCTGGGTCTCTGTGTGAGGGTCTCTGGGTCTCTGTGAGGGTCTCTGGGTCTCTGTGTGAGAGTATCTGGGTCTCTGTGTGAGAGTCTCTGGGTCTCTGTGTGAGAGTTTCTGGGTCTCTGTGTGAGCGTCTCTGGGTCTCTGTGTGAGAGTCTCTGGGTCTCTGTGTGCGGGTCTCTGGGTCTCTGTGTGGGTCTCTGGGTTTCTGTGTGAGTCTCTGGGTCTCTGTGTGAGAGTCTCTGGGTCTCTGTGTGAGCGTCTCTGGGTCTCTGTGTGAGTCTCTGGGTATCTGTGTGAGAGTCTCTGTGTGATAGTCTCTGTGTGAGGGTCTCTGGGTCTCTGTGTAAGGGTCTCTGGGTCTCTGTGTGAGGGTCTCTGGGTCTCTGTGTGAGAGTCTCTGGGTCTCTGTGTGAGGGTCTCTGGGTCTCTGTGTGAGGGTCTCTGGGTCTCTGTGTGAGAGTCTCTGGGTCTCTGTGTGAGTCTCTGGATCTCTGTGTGTGAGTCTCTGGGTTTCTGTGCGAGAGACTCTGGGTCTCTGTGTGAGTGTCTCTGGGTCTCTGTGTGAGTCTCTGGGTCTCTGTGTGCGTCTCTGGGTCTCTGTGTGTGAGTCTCTGGGTCTCTGTGTGAGTGTCTCTGGGTCTCTTTGTGAGAGTCTCTGGGTCTCTGTGTGAGAGTCTCTGGGTCTCTGTGTGAGGGTCTCTGGGTCGCTGTGTGAGAGTCTCTGGGTCTCTGTGTGTGAGTCTCTGGGTCTCTGGGTCTCTGTGTGAGAGTCTCTGGGTCTCTGTGTGAGAGTCTCTGGGTCTCTGTGTGAGAGTTTCTGTGTGAGAGTCTCTGGGTCTCGGTGTGAGCGTCTCTGGGTCTCTGTGTGAGAGTCTCTGGGTCTCTGTGTAAGAGTCTCTGGGTCTCTGTGTGAGAGTCTCTGGGTCTCTGAGTCTCTGGGTCTCTGTGTGAGAGTCTCTGGGTCTCTGTGTGAGAGTCTCTGGGTCTCTGTGTGAGAGTCTCTGTGTGAGAGTCTCTGGGTCTCTGTGTGAGCGTCTCTGGGTCTCTGTGTGAGAGTCTTTGGGTCTCTGTGTGAGAGTCTCTGGGTCTCTGTGTGAGTGTCTCTGGGTCTCTATGTGAGAGTCTCTGGGTCTCTATGTGAGAGTTTCTGGGTCTCTGTGTGAGAGTCTCTGGGTCTCTGTGTGAGTCTCTGGGTCTCTGTGTGAGAGTCTCTGGGTCTCTGTGTGTGAGTCTCTGGGTCTCTGTGTGAGTCTCTGAGTCTTTGTGTGAGTCTCTGGGTCTCTGTGTGAGAGTCTCTATGTGAGAGTTTCTGGGTCTCTGTGTGAGCGTCTCTGGGTCTCTGTGTGAGAGTCTCTGGGTCTCTGTGTGTGAGTCCCTGGGTCTCTGTGTGAGAGTATCTGAGTCTCTGTGTGAGAGTCTCTGGGTCTCTGTGTGAGTGTCTCTGAGTCTCTGTGTGAGAGTCTCTGGGTCTCTGTGTGAGTCTCTGGGTCTCTGTGTGAGAGTCTCTGTGTGAGAGTCTCTGGGTCTCTGTGTGAGAGTTTCTGGGTCTCTGTGTGAGGGTCTCTGGGTCTCTGTGTGAGAGTCTCTGGGTCTCTGTGTGCGGGTCTCTTTGTCTCTGTGTGAGCGACTCTGTGTTAGAGTCTCTGGGTCTCTGTGTGAGCGTCTCTGGGTCTCTGTGTGAGAGTCTCTGGGTCTCTGTGTGAGAGTCTCTGGGTCTCTGTGTGAGTGTCTCTGGGTCTCTGTGCGAGAGTCTCTGGGTCTCTGTGTGAGAGTTTCTGGGTCTCTGTGTGAGAGTCTCTGGGTATCTGTGTGAGTCTCTGGGTCTCTGTGTGAGTGTCTCTGGGTCTCTGTGTGAGAGTCTCTGGGTCTCTGTGTGAGAGTTTCTGGGTCTCTGTGTGAGAGTCTCTGGGTATCTGTGTGAGTCTCTGGGTCTCTGTGTGAGTGTCTCTGGGTCTCTGTGTGAGAGTCTCTGGGTCTCTGTGTGAGAGTTTCTGGGTCTCTGTGTGAGAGTCTCTGGGTATCTGTGTGAGTCTCTGGGTCTCTGTGTGAGTGTCTCTGGGTCTCTGTGTGAGAGTCTCTGGGTCTCTGTGTGAGAGTTTCTGGGTCTCTGTGTGAGAATCTCTGGGTATCTGTGTGAGTCTCTGGGTCTCTGTGTGAGAGTCTCTGGGTCTTTGTGTGAGTCTCTGGGTCTCTGTGTGAGAGTCTCTATGTGAGAGTTTCTGGGTCTCTGTGTGAGCGTCTCTGTGTCTCTGTGTGAGAGTCTCTGGGTCTCTGTGTGTGAGTCCCTGGGTCTCTGTGTGAGAGTATCTGGGTCTCTGTGTGAGAGTCTCTGGGTCTCTGTGTGAGTGTCTCTGAGTCTCTGTGTGAGCGTCTCTGGGTCTCTGTGTGAGTCTCTGGGTCTCTGTGTGAGAGTCTCTGTGTGAGAGTCTCTGGGTCTCTGTGTGAGAGTTTCTGGGTCTCTGTGTGAGAGTCTCTGGGTCTCTGTGTGAGAGTCTCTGGGTCTCTGTGTGCGGGTCTCTTTGTCTCTGTGTGAGCGTCTCTGTGTTAGAGTATCTGGGTCTCTGTGTGAGAGTTTCTGGGTCTCTGTGTGAGAGTCTCTGGGTCTCTGTGTGTGAGTCCCTGGGTCTCTGTGTGAGAGTATCTGGGTCTCTGTGTGAGAGTCTCTGGGTCTCTGTGTGAGTGTCTCTGAGTCTCTGTGTGAGAGTCTCTGGGTCTCTGTGTGAGTCTCTGGGTCTCTGTGTGAGAGTCTCTGTGTGAGAGTCTCTGGGTCTCTGTGTGAGAGTTTCTGGGTCTCTGTGTGAGAGTCTCTGGGTCTCTGAGTCTCTGGGTCTCTGTGTGAGAGTCTCTGGGTCTCTGTGTGAGAGTCTCTGGGTCTCTGTGTGAGAGTCTCTGTGTGAGAGTCTCTGGGTCTCTGTGTGAGCGTCTCTGGGTCTCTGTGTGAGAGTCTTTGGGTCTCTGTGTGAGAGTCTCTGGGTCTCTGTGTGAGTGTCTCTGGGTCTCTATGTGAGAGTCTCTGGGTCTCTATGTGAGAGTTTCTGGGTCTCTGTGTGAGAGTCTCTGGGTCTCTGTGTGAGTCTCTGGGTCTCTGTGTGAGAGTCTCTGGGTCTCTGTGTGTGAGTCTCTGGGTCTCTGTGTGAGTCTCTGAGTCTTTGTGTGAGTCTCTGGGTCTCTGTGTGAGAGTCTCTATGTGAGAGTTTCTGGGTCTCTGTGTGAGCGTCTCTGGGTCTCTGTGTGAGAGTCTCTGGGTCTCTGTGTGTGAGTCCCTGGGTCTCTGTGTGAGAGTATCTGAGTCTCTGTGTGAGAGTCTCTGGGTCTCTGTGTGAGTGTCTCTGAGTCTCTGTGTGAGAGTCTCTGGGTCTCTGTGTGAGTCTCTGGGTCTCTGTGTGAGAGTCTCTGTGTGAGAGTCTCTGGGTCTCTGTGTGAGAGTTTCTGGGTCTCTGTGTGAGGGTCTCTGGGTCTCTGTGTGAGAGTCTCTGGGTCTCTGTGTGCGGGTCTCTTTGTCTCTGTGTGAGCGACTCTGTGTTAGAGTCTCTGGGTCTCTGTGTGAGCGTCTCTGGGTCTCTGTGTGAGAGTCTCTGGGTCTCTGTGTGAGAGTCTCTGGGTCTCTGTGTGAGTGTCTCTGGGTCTCTGTGCGAGAGTCTCTGGGTCTCTGTGTGAGAGTTTCTGGGTCTCTGTGTGAGAGTCTCTGGGTATCTGTGTGAGTCTCTGGGTCTCTGTGTGAGTGTCTCTGGGTCTCTGTGTGAGAGTCTCTGGGTCTCTGTGTGAGAGTTTCTGGGTCTCTGTGTGAGAGTCTCTGGGTATCTGTGTGAGTCTCTGGGTCTCTGTGTGAGTGTCTCTGGGTCTCTGTGTGAGAGTCTCTGGGTCTCTGTGTGAGAGTTTCTGGGTCTCTGTGTGAGAGTCTCTGGGTATCTGTGTGAGTCTCTGGGTCTCTGTGTGAGTGTCTCTGGGTCTCTGTGTGAGAGTCTCTGGGTCTCTGTGTGAGAGTTTCTGGGTCTCTGTGTGAGAATCTCTGGGTATCTGTGTGAGTCTCTGGGTCTCTGTGTGAGAGTCTCTGGGTCTTTGTGTGAGTCTCTGGGTCTCTGTGTGAGAGTCTCTATGTGAGAGTTTCTGGGTCTCTGTGTGAGCGTCTCTGTGTCTCTGTGTGAGAGTCTCTGGGTCTCTGTGTGTGAGTCCCTGGGTCTCTGTGTGAGAGTATCTGGGTCTCTGTGTGAGAGTCTCTGGGTCTCTGTGTGAGTGTCTCTGAGTCTCTGTGTGAGCGTCTCTGGGTCTCTGTGTGAGTCTCTGGGTCTCTGTGTGAGAGTCTCTGTGTGAGAGTCTCTGGGTCTCTGTGTGAGAGTTTCTGGGTCTCTGTGTGAGAGTCTCTGGGTCTCTGTGTGAGAGTCTCTGGGTCTCTGTGTGCGGGTCTCTTTGTCTCTGTGTGAGCGTCTCTGTGTTAGAGTATCTGGGTCTCTGTGTGAGAGTTTCTGGGTCTCTGTGTGAGAGTCTCTGGGTCTCTGTGTGTGAGTCCCTGGGTCTCTGTGTGAGAGTATCTGGGTCTCTGTGTGAGAGTCTCTGGGTCTCTGTGTGAGTGTCTCTGAGTCTCTGTGTGAGAGTCTCTGGGTCTCTGTGTGAGTCTCTGGGTCTCTGTGTGAGAGTCTCTGTGTGAGAGTCTCTGGGTCTCTGTGTGAGAGTTTCTGGGTCTCTGTGTGAGAGTCTCTGGGTCTCTGTGTGAGAGTCTCTGGGTCTCTGTGTGCGGGTCTCTTTGTCTCTGTGTGAGCGACTCTGTGTTAGAGTCTCTGGGTCTCTGTGTGAGCGTCTCTGGGTCTCTGTGTGAGAGTCTCTGGGTCTCTGTGTGAGAGTCTCTGGGTCTCTGTGTGAGTGTCTCTGGGTCTCTGTGTGAGAGTCTCTGGGTCTCTGTGTGAGAGTTTCTGGGTCTCTGTGTGAGAGTCTCTGGGTCTCTGTGTGAGCCTCTGGGTCTCTGTGTGAGAGTTTCTGGGTCTCTGTGTGTGAGTCTCTGGGTCTCTGTGTGAGTCTCTGGGTCTTTGTGTGAGTCTCTGGGTCTCTGTGTGAGAGTCTCTATGTGAGAGTTTCTGGGTCTCTGTGTGAGCGTCTCTGGGTCTCTGTGTGAGAGTCTCTGGGTCTCTGTGTGTGAGTCCCTGGGTCTCTGTGTGAGAGTATCTGGGTCTCTGTGTGAGAGTCTCTGGGTCTCTGTGTGAGTGTCTCTGAGTCTCTGTGTGAGAGTCTCTGGGTCTCTGTGTGAGTCTCTGGGTCTCTGTGTGAGAGTCTCTGTGTGAGAGTCTCTGGGTCTCTGTGTGAGAGTTTCTGGGTCTCTGTGTGAGAGTCTCTGGGTCTCTGTGTGAGAGTCTCTGGGTCTCTGTGTGCGGGTCTCTTTGTCTCTGTGTGAGCGTCTCTGTGTTAGAGTCTCTGGGTCTCTGTGTGAGAGTTTCTGGGTCTCTGTGTGAGAGTCTGCGGGTCTCTGTGTGAGAGTCTCTGGGTCTCTGTGTGCGGGTCTCTGGGTCTTTGTGTGTGTCTCAGGGTTTCTGTGTGAGTCTCTGGGTCTCTGTGTGAGAGTCTCTGGGTCTCTGTGTGAGCGTCTCTGGGTCTCTGTGTGAGTCTCTGGGTCTCTGTGTGAGAGTCTCTGTGTGATAATTCTCTGTGTGAGGGTCTCTGGGTCTCTGTGTGAGGGTCTCTGGGTCTCTGTGTGAGGGTCTCTGGGTCTCTGTGAGGGTCTCTGAGTCTCTGTGTGAGAGTCTCTGGGTCTCTGTGTGAGAGTCTCTGGGTATCTGTGTGAGAGTCTCTGGGTCTCTGCGTGAGTCTCTGGGTCTCTGTGTGAGGGTCTCTGTGTGAGGGTCTCTGTGTGAGAGTCTCTGGGTCTCTGTGTGAGTCTCTGGGTCTCTGTGTGAGGGTCTCTGTGTGAGGGTCTCTGTGTGAGGGTCTCTGGGTCTCTGTGTGAGAGTCTCTGTGTGAGGGTCTCTGGGTCTCTGTGTGAGCGTCTCTGGGTCTCTGTGTGAGAGTCTCTGGGTCTCTGTGAGAGTCTCTGGGTGTCTGTGTGAGAGTCTCTGTGTGAGGGTCTCTGGGTCTCTGTGTGAGCGTCTCTGGGTCTCTGTGTGAGGGTCTCTGGGTCTCTGTGTGAGCGTCTCTGGGTCTCTGTGTGAGAGTCTCTGGGTCTTTGTGTGAGAGTCTCTGGATCTCTGTGGGGGAGTCTCTGGGTCTTTGTGTGAGAGTCTCTGGGTCTCTGTGTGAGCGTCTCTGGGTCTCTGTGTGAGCGTCTCTGGGTCTCTGTGTGAGAGTCTCTGGGTCTTTGTGTGAGAGTCTCTGGGTCTCTGTGTGAGCGTCTCTGGGTCTCTGTGTGAGCGTCTTTGGGTCACTGTGTGAGTCTCTGTGTGAGAGTCTCTGGGTCTCTGTGTGAGAGTCTCTGGGTCTCTGTGTGAGTCTCTGGGTCTCTGTGTGAGAGTCTCTGGGTCTCTGTGTGAGAGTCTCTGGGTCTCTGTGTGAGTCTCTGGGTCTCTGTGTGAGTCTCTGGGTCTCTGTGTGAGAGTCTCTGGGTCTCTGTGTGAGGGTCTCTGGGTCTCTGTGTGAGAGTCTCTGGGTCTCTGTGTGAGAGTCTCTGTATGAGGGTCTCTGGGTCTCTGTGTGAGAGTCTCTGGGTCTCTGTGTGAGCGTCTCTGGGTCTCTGTGTGAGGGTCTCTGGGTCTCTGTGTGTGAGTCTCTGGGTCTCTGTGTGAGAGTCTCTGGGTCTCTGTGTGAGAGACTCTGGGTCGCTGTGTGAGAGTCTCTGGGTCTCTGTGTGAGAGTCTCTGGGTCTTTGTGTGAGAGTCTCTGGATCTCTGTGTGTGAGTCTCTGGGTCTCTGTGTGAGAGTCTCTGGGTCTCTGTGTGAGAGACTCTGGGTCTCTGTGTGAGAGTCTCTGGGTCTCTGTGTGAGTCTCTGGGTCTCTGTGTGAGAGTCTCTGGGTCTCTGTGTGAGGGTCTCTGGGTCTCTGTGTGAGAGTCTCTGGGTCTCTGTGTGAGAGTCTCTGTATGAGGGTCTCTGGGTCTCTGTGTGAGAGTCTCTGGGTCTCTGTGTGAGGGTCTCTGGGTCTCTGTGTGTGAGTCTCTGGGTCTCTGTGTGAGAGTCTCTGGGTCTCTGTGTGAGAGACTCTGGGTCTCTGTGTGAGCGTCTCTGGGTCTCTGTGTGAGAGTCTCTGGGTCTTTGTGTGAGAGTCTCTGGATCTCTGTGTGTGAGTCTCTGGGTCTCTGTGTGAGAGTCTCTGGGTCTCTGTGTGAGAGACTCTGGGTCTCTGTGTGAGAGTCTCTGGGTCTCTGTGTGGGTCTCTGGGTTTCTGTGTGAGTCTCTGGGTCTCTGTGTGAGAGTCTCTGGGTCTCTGTGTGAGCATCTGTGGGTCTCTGTGTGAGTCTCTGGGTCTCTGTGTGAGAGTCTCTGTGTGATAGTCTCTGTGTGAGGGTCTCTGGGTCTCTGTGTGAGGGTCTCTGGGTCTCTGTGTGAGGGTCTCTGGGTCTCTGTGTGAGGGTCTCTGGGTCTCTGTGAGGGTCTCTGAGTCTCTGTGTGAGAGTATCTGGGTCTCTGTGTGAGAGTCTCTGGGTCTCTGTGTGAGTGTCTCTGAGTCTCTGTGTGAGAGTCTCTGGGTCTCTGTGTGAGTCTCTGGGTCTTTGTGTGAGAGTCTCTGTGTGAGAGTCTCTGGGTCTCTGTGTGAGAGTTTCTGGGTCTCTGTGTGAGAGTCTCTGGGTCTCTGTGTGAGAGTCTCTGGGTCTCTGTGTGCGGGTCTCTTTGTCTCTGTGTGAGCGACTCTGTGTTAGAGTCTCTGGGTCTCTGTGTGAGCGTCTCTGGGTCTCTGTGTGAGAGTCTCTGGGTCTCTGTGTGAGAGTCTCTGGGTCTCTGTGTGAGTGTCTCTGGGTCTCTGTGTGAGAGTCTCTGGGTCTCTGTGTGAGAGTTTCTGGGTCTCTGTGTGAGAGTCTCTGGGTCTCTGTGTGAGCCTCTGGGTATCTGTGTGAGAGTCTCTGGGTCTCTGTGTGTGAGTCTCTGGGTCTCTGTGTGAGTCTCTGGGTCTTTGTGTGAGTCTCTGGGTCTCTGTGTGAGAGTCTCTATGTGAGAGTTTCTGGGTCTCTGTGTGAGCGTCTCTGGGTCTCTGTGTGAGAGTCTCTGGGTCTCTGTGTGTGAGTCCCTGGGTCTCTGTGTGAGAGTATCTGGGTCTCTGTGTGAGAGTCTTTGGGTCTCTGTGTGAGTGTCTCTGAGTCTCTGTGTGAGAGTCTCTGGGTCTCTGTGTGAGTCTCTGGGTCTCTGTGTGAGAGTCTCTGTGTGAGAGTCTCTGGGTCTCTGTGTGAGAGTTTCTGGGTCTCTGTGTGAGAGTCTCTGGGTCTCTGTGTGAGAGTCTCTGGGTCTCTGTGTGCGGGTCTCTTTGTCTCTGTGTGAGCGTCTCTGTGTTAGAGTCTCTGGGTCTCTGTGTGAGAGTTTCTGGGTCTCTGTGTGAGAGTCTGTGGGTCTCTGTGTGAGAGTCTCTGGGTCTCTGTGTGCGGGTCTCTGGGTCTTTGTGTGTGTCTCTGGGTTTCTGTGTGAGTCTCTGGGTCTCTGTGTGAGAGTCTCTGGGTCTCTGTGTGAGCGTCTCTGGGTCTCTGTGTGAGTCTCTGGGTCTCTGTGTGAGAGTCTCTGTGTGATAATTCTCTGTGTGAGGGTCTCTGGGTCTCTGTGTGAGGGTCTCTGGGTCTCTGTGTGAGGGTCTCTGGGTCTCTGTGAGGGTCTCTGAGTCTCTGTGTGAGAGTCTCTGGGTCTCTGTGTGAGAGTCTCTGGGTCTCTGTGTGAGAGTCTCTGGGTATCTGTGTGAGTCTCTGGGTCTCTGTGTGAGGGTCTCTGTGTGAGGGTCTCTGTGTGAGAGTCTCTGGGTCTCTGTGTGAGTCTCTGGGTCTCTGTGTGAGGGTCTCTGTGTGAGGGTCTCTGTGTGAGGGTCTCTGGGTCTCTGTGTGAGAGTCTCTGTGTGAGGGTCTCTGGGTCTCTGTGTGAGCGTCTCTGGGTCTCTGTGTGAGAGTCTCTGGGTCTCTGTGAGAGTCTCTGGGTGTCTGTGTGAGAGTCTCTGTGTGAGGGTCTCTGGGTCTCTGTGTGAGCGTCTCTGGGTCTCTGTGTGAGTATCTCTGGGTCTCTGTGTGAGCGTCTCTGGGTCTCTGTGTGAGAGTCTCTGGGTCTTTGTGTGAGAGTCTCTGGATCTCTGTGGGGGAGTCTCTGGGTCTTTGTGTGAGAGTCTCTGGGTCTCTGTGTGAGCGTCTCTGGGTCTCTGTGTGAGCGTCTCGGGGTCTCTGTGTGAGAGTCTCTGGGTCTTTGTGTGAGAGTCTCTGGGTCTCTGTGTGAGCGTCTCTGGGTCTCTGTGTGAGCGTCTTTGGGTCTCTGTGTGAGTCTCTGTGTGAGAGTCTCTGGGTCTCTGTGTGAGAGTCTCTGGGTCTCTGTGTGAGTCTCTGGGTCTCTGTGTGAGAGTCTCTGGGTCTCTGTGTGAGAGTCTCTGGGTCTCTGTGTGAGTCTCTGGGTCTCTGTGTGAGTCTCTGGGTCTCTGTGTGAGAGTCTCTGGGTCTCTGTGTGAGGGTCTCTGGGTCTCTGTGTGAGAGTCTCTGGGTCTCTGTGTGAGAGTCTCTGTATGAGGGTCTCTGGGTCTCTGTGTGAGAGTCTCTGGGTCTCTGTGTGAGCGTCTCTGGGTCTCTGTGTGAGGGTCTCTGGGTCTCTGTGTGTGAGTCTCTGGGTCTCTGTGTGAGAGTCTCTGGGTCTCTGTGTGAGAGACTCTGGGTCTCTGTGTGAGAGTCTCTGGGTCTCTGTGTGAGAGTCTCTGGGTCTTTGTGTGAGAGTCTCTGGATCTCTGTGTGTGAGTCTCTGGGTCTCTGTGTGAGAGTCTCTGGGTCTCTGTGTGAGAGACTCTGGGTCTCTGTGTGAGAGTCTCTGGGTCTCTGTGTGAGTCTCTGGGTCTCTGTGTGAGAGTCTCTGGGTCTCTGTGTGAGGGTCTCTGGGTCTCTGTGTGAGAGTCTCTGGGTCTCTGTGTGAGAGTCTCTGTATGAGGGTCTCTGGGTCTCTGTGTGAGAGTCTCTGGGTCTCTGTGTGAGCGTCTCTGGGTCTCTGTGTGAGGGTCTCTGGGTCTCTGTGTGTGAGTCTCTGGGTCTCTGTGTGAGAGTCTCTGGGTCTCTGTGTGAGAGACTCTGGGTCTCTGTGTGAGCGTCTCTGGGTCTCTGTGTGAGAGTCTCTGGGTCTTTGTGTGAGAGTCTCTGGATCTCTGTGTGTGAGTCTCTGGGTCTCTGTGTGAGAGTCTCTGGGTCTCTGTGTGAGAGACTCTGAGTCTCTGTGTGAGAGTCTCTGGGTCTCTGTGTGAGTCTTTGGGTCTCTGTGTGAGAGTCTCTGGGTCTCTGTGTGCGGGTCTCTGGGTCTCTGTGTGGGTCTCTGGGTTTCTGTGTGAGTCTCTGGGTCTCTGTGTGAGAGTCTCTGGGTCTCTGTGTGAGCATCTGTGGGTCTCTGTGTGAGTCTCTGGGTCTCTGTGTGAGAGTCTCTGTGTGATAGTCTCTGTGTGAGGGTCTCTGGGTCTCTGTGTGAGGGTCTCTGGGTCTCTGTGTGAGGGTCTCTGGGTCTCTGTGTGAGGGTCTCTGGGTCTCTGTGTGAGGGTCTCTGGGTCTCTGTGAGGATCTCTGAGTCTCTGTGTGAGAGTCTCTGGGTCTCTGTGTGAGAGTCTCTGGGTCTCTGTGTGAGAGTCTCTGGGTCTCTGTGTGAGTCTCTGGGTCTCTGTGTGAGAGTCTCTGGGTCTCTGTGTGAGAGTTTCTGGGTCTCTGTGTGAGAGTCTCTGGGTCTCTGTGTGAGCCTCTGGGTCTCTGTGTGAGAGTCTCTGGGTCTCTGTGTGTGAGTCTCTGGGTCTCTGTGTGAGTCTCTGGGTCTTTGTGTGAGTCTCTGGGTCTCTGTGTGAGAGTCTCTATGTGAGAGTTTCTGGGTCTCTGTGTGAGCGTCTCTGGGTCTCTGTGTGAGAGTCTCTGGGTCTCTGTGTGTGAGTCCCTGGGTCTCTGTGTGAGAGTATCTGGGTCTCTGTGTGAGAGTCTCTGGGTCTCTGTGTGAGTGTCTCTGAGTCTCTGTGTGAGAGTCTCTGGGTCTCTGTGTGAGTCTCTGGGTCTCTGTGTGAGAGTCTCTGTGTGAGAGTCTCTGGGTCTCTGTGTGAGAGTTTCTGGGTCTCTGTGTGAGAGTCTCTGGGTCTCTGTGTGAGAGTCTCTGGGTCTCTGTGTGCGGGTCTCTTTGTCTCTGTGTGAGCGTCTCTGTGTTAGAGTCTCTGGGTCTCTGTGTGAGAGTTTCTGGGTCTCTGTGTGAGAGTCTGTGGGTCTCTGTGTGAGAGTCTCTGGGTCTCTGTGTGCGGGTCTCTGGGTCTTTGTGTGTGTCTCTGGGTTTCTGTGTGAGTCTCTGGGTCTCTGTGTGAGAGTCTCTGGGTCTCTGTGTGAGCGTCTCTGGGTCTCTGTGTGAGTCTCTGGGTCTCTGTGTGAGAGTCTCTGTGTGATAATTCTCTGTGTGAGGGTCTCTGGGTCTCTGTGTGAGGGTCTCTGGGTCTCTGTGTGAGGGTCTCTGGGTCTCTGTGAGGGTCTCTGAGTCTCTGTGTGAGAGTCTCTGGGTCTCTGTGTGAGAGTCTCTGGGTCTCTGTGTGAAAGTCTCTGGGTCTCTGTGTGAGTCTCTGGGTCTCTGTGTGAGGGTCTCTGTGTGAGGGTCTCTGTGTGAGAGTCTCTGGGTCTCTGTGTGAGTCTCTGGGTCTCTGTGTGAGGGTCTCTGTGTGAGGGTCTCTGTGTGAAGGTCTCTGGGTCTCTGTGTGAGAGTCTCTGTGTGAGGGTCTCTGGGTCTCTGTGTGAGCGTCTCTGGGTCTCTGTGTGAGAGTCTCTGGGTCTCTGTGAGAGTCTCTGGGTGTCTGTGTGAGAGTCTCTGTGTGAGGGTCTCTGGGTCTATGTGTGAGCGTCTCTGGGTCTCTGTGTGAGGGTCTCTGGGTCTCTGTGTGAGCGTCTCTGGGTCTCTGTGTGAGAGTCTCTGGGTCTTTGTGTGAGAGTCTCTGGATCTCTGTGGGGGAGTCTCTGGGTCTTTGTGTGAGAGTCTCTGGGTCTCTGAGTGAGCGTCTCTGGGTCTCTGTGTGAGCGTCTCTGGGTCTCTGTGTCAGAGTCTCTGGGTCTTTGTGTGAGAGTCTCTGGGTCTCTGTGTGAGCGTCTCTGGGTCTCTGTGTGAGCGTCTTTGGGTCTCTGTGTGAGTCTCTGTGTGAGAGTCTCTGGGTCTCTGTGTGAGAGTCTCTGGGTCTCTGTGTGAGTCTCTGTGTCTCTGTGTGAGAGTCTCTGGGTCTTTTTGTGAAAGTCTCTGGGTCTCTGTGTGAGTCTCTGGGTCTCTGGGTGAGTCTCTGGGTCTCTGTGTGAGAGTCTCTGGGTCTCTGTGTGAGGGTCTCTGGGTCTCTGTGTGAGAGTCTCTGGGTCTCTGTGTGAGAGTCTCTGTATGAGGGTCTCTGGGTCTCTGTGTGAGAGTCTCTGGGTCTCTGTGTGAGCGTCTCTGGGTCTCTGTGTGAGGGTCTCTGGGTCTCTGTGTGGTAGTCTCTGGGTCTCTGTGTGAGAGTCTCTGGGTTTCTGTGTGAGAGACTCTGGGTCTCTGTGTGAGAGTCTCTGGGTCTCTGTGTGAGAGTCTCTGGGTCTTTGTGTGAGAGTCTCTGGATCTCTGTGTGTGAGTCTCTGGGTCTCTGTGTGAGAGTCTCTGGGTCTCTGTGTGAGAGACTCTGGGTCTCTGTGTGAGAGTCTCTGGGTCTCTGTGTGAGTCTCTGGGTCTCTGTGTGAGAGTCTCTGGGTCTCTGTGTGAGGGTCTCTGGGTCTCTGTGTGAGAGTCTCTGGGTCTCTGTGTGAGAGTCTCTGTATGAGGGTCTCTGGGTCTCTGTGTGAGAGTCTCTGGGTCTCTGTGTGAGCGTCTCTGGGTCTCTGTGTGAGGGTCTCTGGGTCTCTGTGTGTGAGTCTCTGGGTCTCTGTGTGAGAGTCTCTGGGTCTCTGTGTGAGAGACTCTGGGTCTCTGTGTGAGCGTCTCTGGGTCTCTGTGTGAGAGTCTCTGGGTCTTTGTGTGAGAGTCTCTGGATCTCTGTGTGTGAGTCTCTGGGTCTCTGTGTGAGAGTCTCTGGGTCTCTGTGTGAGAGACTCTGGGTCTCTGTGTGAGAGTCTCTGGGTCTCTGTGTGAGTCTTTGGGTCTCTGTGTGAGAGTCTCTGGGTCTCTGTGTGCGGGTCTCTGGGTCTCTGTGTGGGTCTCTGGGTTTTTGTGTGAGTCTCTGGGTCTCTGTGTGAGAGTCTCTGGGTCTCTGTGTGAGCATCTGTGGGTCTCTGTGTGAGTCTCTGGGTCTCTGTGTGAGAGTATCTGTGTGATAGTCTCTGTGTGAGGGTCTCTGGGTCTCTGTGTGAGGGTCTCTGGGTCTCTGTGTGAGGGTCTCTGGGTCTCTGTGTGAGGGTCTCTGGGTCTCTGTGAGGGTCTCTGAGTCTCTGTGTGAGAGTCTCTGGGTCTCTGTGTGAGAGTCTCTGGGTCTCTGTGTGAGAGTCTCTGGGTCTCTGTGTGAGTCTCTGGGTCTCTGTGTGAGGGTCTCTGTGTGAGGGTCTCTGTGTGAGAGTCTCTGGGTCTCTGTGTGAGTCTCTGGGTCTCTGTGTGAGGGTCTCTGTGTGAGGGTCTCTGTGTGAGGGTCTCTGGGTCTCTGTGTGAGAGTCTCTGTGTGAGGGTCTCTGGGTCTCTGTGTGAGAGTCTCTGGGTCTCTGTGTGAGAGTCTCTGGGTGTCTGTGTGAGAGTCTCTGTGTGAGGGTCTCTGGGTCTCTGTGTGAGCGTCTCTGGGTCTCTGTGTGAGGGTCTCTGGGTCTCTGTGTGAGTGTCTCTGGGTATCTGTGTGAGAGTCTCTGGGTCTTTGTGTGAGAGTCTTAGGATCTCTGTGTGTGAGCCTCTGGGTCTTTGAGTCTCTGGGTCTCTGTGTGAGTGTCTCTGGGTCTCTGTGTGAGAGTCTCTGGGTCTCTGTGTGAGAGTCTCTGGGTCTCTGTGTGCGGGTCTCTGGGTCTCTGTGTGGGTCTCTGGGTTTCTGTGTGAGTCTCTGGGTCTCTGTGTGAGAGTCTCTGGGTCTCTGTGTGAGCATCTGTGGGTCTCTGTGTGAGTCTCTGGGTCTCTGTGTGAGAGTCTCTGTGTGATAGTCTCTGTGTGAGGGTCTCTGGGTCTCTGTGTGAGGGTCTCTGGGTCTCTGTGTGAGGGTCTCTGGGTCTCTGTGTGAGGGTCTCTGGGTCTCTGTGTGAGGGTCTCTGGGTCTCTGTGAGGATCTCTGAGTCTCTGTGTGAGAGTCTCTGGGTCTCTGTGTGAGAGTCTCTGGGTCTCTGTGTGAGAGTCTCTGGGTCTCTGTGTGAGTCTCTGGGTCTCTGTGTGAGAGTCTCTGGGTCTCTGTGTGAGAGTTTCTGGGTCTCTGTGTGAGAGTCTCTGGGTCTCTGTGTGAGCCTCTGGGTCTCTGTGTGAGAGTCTCTGGGTCTCTGTGTGTGAGTCTCTGGGTCTCTGTGTGAGTCTCTGGGTCTTTGTGTGAGTCTCTGGGTCTCTGTGTGAGAGTCTCTATGTGAGAGTTTCTGGGTCTCTGTGTGAGCGTCTCTGGGTCTCTGTGTGAGAGTCTCTGGGTCTCTGTGTGTGAGTCCCTGGGTCTCTGTGTGAGAGTATCTGGGTCTCTGTGTGAGAGTCTCTGGGTCTCTGTGTGAGTGTCTCTGAGTCTCTGTGTGAGAGTCTCTGGGTCTCTGTGTGAGTCTCTGGGTCTCTGTGTGAGAGTCTCTGTGTGAGAGTCTCTGGGTCTCTGTGTGAGAGTTTCTGGGTCTCTGTGTGAGAGTCTCTGGGTCTCTGTGTGAGAGTCTCTGGGTCTCTGTGTGCGGGTCTCTTTGTCTCTGTGTGAGCGTCTCTGTGTTAGAGTCTCTGGGTCTCTGTGTGAGAGTTTCTGGGTCTCTGTGTGAGAGTCTGTGGGTCTCTGTGTGAGAGTCTCTGGGTCTCTGTGTGCGGGTATCTGGGTCTTTGTGTGTGTCTCTGGGTTTCTGTGTGAGTCTCTGGGTCTCTGTGTGAGAGTCTCTGGGTCTCTGTGTGAGCGTCTCTGGGTCTCTGTGTGAGTCTCTGGGTCTCTGTGTGAGAGTCTCTGTGTGATAATTCTGTGTGTGAGGGTCTCTGGGTCTCTGTGTGAGGGTCTCTGGGTCTCTGTGTGAGGGTCTCTGGGTCTCTGTGAGGGTCTCTGAGTCTCTGTGTGAGAGTCTCTGGGTCTCTGTGTGAGAGTCTCTGGGTCTCTGTGTGAGAGTCTCTGGGTCTCTGTGTGAGTCTCTGGGTCTCTGTGTGAGGGTCTCTGTGTGAGGGTCTCTGTGTGAGAGTCTCTGGGTCTCTGTGTGAGTCTCTGGGTCTCTGTGTGAGGGTCTCTGTGTGAGGGTCTCTGTGTGAGGGTCTCTGGGTCTCTGTGTGAGAGTCTCTGTGTGAGGGTCTCTGGGTCTCTGTGTGAGCGTCTCTGGGTCTCTGTGTGAGAGTCTCTGGGTCTCTGTGAGAGTCTCTGGGTGTCTGTGTGAGAGTCTCTGTGTGAGGGTCTCTGGGTCTATGTGTGAGCGTCTCTGGGTCTCTGTGTGAGGGTCTCTGGGTCTCTGTGTGAGCGTCTCTGGGTCTCTGTGTGAGAGTCTCTGGGTCTTTGTGTGAGAGTCTCTGGATCTCTGTGGGGGAGTCTCTGGGTCTTTGTGTGAGAGTCTCTGGGTCTCTGTGTGAGCGTCTCTGGGTCTCTGTGTGAGCGTCTCTGGGTCTCTGTGTGAGAGTCTCTGGGTCTTTGTGTGAGAGTCTCTGGGTCTCTGTGTGAGCGTCTCTGGGTCTCTGTGTGAGCGTCTTTGGGTCTCTGTGTGAGTCTCTGTGTGAGAGTCTCTGGGTCTCTGTGTGAGAGTCTCTGGGTCTCTGTGTGAGTCTCTGGGTCTCTGTGTGAGAGTCTCTGGGTCTTTTTGTGAAAGTCTCTGGGTCTCTGTGTGAGTCTCTGGGTCTCTGGGTGAGTCTCTGGGTCTCTGTGTGAGAGTCTCTGGGTCTCTGTGTGAGGGTCTCTGGGTCTCTGTGTGAGAGTCTCTGGGTCTCTGTGTGAGAGTCTCTGTATGAGGGTCTCTGGGTCTCTGTGTGAGAGTCTCTGGGTCTCTGTGTGAGCGTCTCTGGGTCTCTGTGTGAGGGTCTCTGGGTCTCTGTGTGTGAGTCTCTGGGTCTCTGTGTGAGAGTCTCTGGGTTTCTGTGTGAGAGACTCTGGGTCTCTGTGTGAGAGTCTCTGGGTCTCTGTGTGAGAGTCTCTGGGTCTTTGTGTGAGAGTCTCTGGATCTCTGTGTGTGAGTCTCTGGGTCTCTGTGTGAGAGACTCTGGGTCTCTGTGTGAGAGTCTCTGGGTCTCTTTGTGAGTCTCTGGGTCTCTGTGTGAGAGTCTCTGGGTCTCTGTGTGAGGGTCTCTGGGTCTCTGTGTGAGAGTCTCTGGGTCTCTGTGTGAGAGTCTCTGTATGAGGGTCTCTGGGTCTCTGTGTGAGAGTCTCTGGGTCTCTGTGTGAGCGTCTCTGGGTCTCTGTGTGAGGGTCTCTGGGTCTCTGTGTGTGAGTCTCTGGGTCTCTGTGTGAGAGTCTCTGGGTCTCTGTGTGAGAGACTCTGGGTCTCTGTGTGAGCGTCTCTGGGTCTCTGTGTGAGAGTCTCTGGGTCTTTGTGTGAGAGTCTCTGGATCTCTGTGTGTGAGTCTCTGGGTCTCTGTGTGAGAGTCTCTGGGTCTCTGTGTGAGAGACTCTGGGTCTCTGTGTGAGAGTCTCTGGGTCTCTGTGTGAGTCTTTGGGTCTCTGTGTGAGAGTCTCTGGGTCTCTGTGTGCGGGTCTCTGGGTCTCTGTGTGGGTCTCTGGGTTTTTGTGTGAGTCTCTGGGTCTCTGTGTGAGAGTCTCTGGGTCTCTGTGTGAGCATCTGTGGGTCTCTGTGTGAGTCTCTGGGTCTCTGTGTGAGAGTATCTGTGTGATAGTCTCTGTGTGAGGGTCTCTGGGTCTCTGTGTGAGGGTCTCTGGGTCTCTGTGTGAGGGTCTCTGGGTCTCTGTGTGAGGGTCTCTGGGTCTCTGTGAGGGTCTCTGAGTCTCTGTGTGAGAGTCTCTGGGTCTCTGTGTGAGAGTCTCTGGGTCTCTGTGTGAGAGTCTCTGGGTCTCTGTGTGAGTCTCTGGGTCTCTGTGTGAGGGTCTCTGTGTGAGGGTCTCTGTGTGAGAGTCTCTGGGTCTCTGTGTGAGTCTCTGGGTCTCTGTGTGAGGGTCTCTGTGTGAGGGTCTCTGTGTGAGGGTCTCTGGGTCTCTGTGTGAGAGTCTCTGTGTGAGGGTCTCTGGGTCTCTGTGTGAGAGTCTCTGGGTCTCTGTGTGAGAGTCTCTGGGTGTCTGTGTGAGAGTCTCTGTGTGAGGGTCTCTGGGTCTCTGTGTGAGCGTCTCTGGGTCTCTGTGTGAGGGTCTCTGGGTCTCTGTGTGAGTGTCTCTGGGTATCTGTGTGAGAGTCTCTGGGTCTTTGTGTGAGAGTCTTAGGATCTCTGTGTGTGAGCCTCTGGGTCTTTGAGTCTCTGGGTCTCTGTGTGAGTGTCTCTGGGTCTCTGTGTGAGAGTCTCTGGGTCTCTGTGTGAGAGTCTCTGGGTCTCTGTGTGAGAGTCTCTGTGTGAGAGTCTCTGGGTCTCTGTGTGAGCGTCTCTGGGTCTCTGTGTGAGAGTCTCTTGGTCTCTGTGTGAGAGTCTCTGGGTCTCTGTGTGAGTGTCTCTGGGGCTCTGTGTGAGAGTCTCTGGGTCTCTGTGTGAGAGTTTCTGGGTCTCTGCGTGAGAGTCTCTGGGTCCCTGTGTGAGAGTCTCTGGGTCTCTGTGTGTGAGTCTCTGGGTCTCTGTGTGAGTCTCTGGGTCTCTGTGTGAGTGTCTCTGGGTCTCTGTGTGAGAGTCTCTGGGTCTCTGTGTGAGAGTCTCTGGGTCTCTGTGTGAGAGTCTCTTTGTGAGAGTTTCTGGGTCTCTGTGTGAGCGTCTCTGGGTCTCTGTGTGAGTCTCTGGGTCTCTGTGTGAGAATCTCTGGGTCTCTGTGTGAGAGTCTCTGGGTCTCTGTGTGTGAGTCTCTGGGTCTCTGTGTGAGTCTCTAGGTCTCTGTGTGAGTGTCTCTGGGTCTCTGTGTGAGAGTCTCTGGGTCTCTGTGTGAGAGTCTCTAGGTCTCTGTGTGAGAGTCTCTATGTGAGAGTTTCTGGGTCTCTGTGTGAGCGTCTCTGGGTCTCTGTGTGAGAGTCTCTGGGTCTCTGTGTGTGAGTCTCTGGGTCTCTGTGTGAGAGTCTCTGGGTCTCTGTGTGAGAGTCTCTGGGTCTCTGTGTGAGTGTCTCTGGGTCTCTGTGTGAGAGTCTCTGGGTCTCTGTGTGAGTCTCTGGGTCTCTGTGTGAGAGTCTCTGTGTGAGAGTCTCTGGGTCTCTGTGTGAGAGTCTCTGGGTCTCTGTGTGAGTGTCTCTGGGTCTCTGTGTGAGAGTCTCTGGGTCTCTGTGTGTGAGTCTCTGGGTCTCTGTGTGAGAGTCTCTGGGTCTCTGTGTGAGAGTCTCTGGGTCTCTGTGTGAGTGTCTCTGGGTCTCTGTGTGAGAGTCTCTGGGTCTCTGTGTGAGTCTCTGGGTCTCTGTGTGAGAGTCTCTGTGTGAGAGTCTCTGGGTCTCTGTGTGAGAGTCTCTGGGTCTCTGTGTGAGTGTCTCTGGGTCTCTGTGTGAGAGTCTCTGGGTCTCTGTGTGAGTCTCTGGGTCTCTGTGTGAGAGTCTCTGTGTGAGAGTCTCTGGGTCTCTGTGTGAGAGTCTCTGGGTCTCTGTGTGAGAGTCTCTGGGTCTCTGTGTGCGGGTCTCTTTGTCTCTGTGTGAGAGTCTCTGTGTTAGAGTCTCTGGGTCTCTGTGTGAGAGTTTCTGGGTCTCTGTGTGAGAGTCTCTGGGTCTCTGTGTTAGAGTCTCTGGGTCTCTGTGTGCGGGTCTCTGGGTCTCTGTGTGAGAGTCTCTGGGTCTCTGTGTGAGCGTCTCTGGGTCTCTGTGTGAGTCTCTGGGTCTCTGTGTGAGAGTCTCTGGGTCTCTGTGTGAGTCTCTGGGTCTCTGTGTGAGAGTCTCTGGGTCTCTGTGTGAGAGTCTCTGGGTCTCTGTGTGCGGGTCTCTTTGTCTCTGTGTGAGAGTCTCTGTGTTAGAGTCTCTGGGTCTCTGTGTGAGAGTTTCTGGGTCTCTGTGTGAGAGTCTCTGGGTCTCTGTGTGAGAGTCTCTGGGTCTCTGTGTGCGGGTCTCTGGGTCTCTGTGTGAGAGTCTCTGGGTCTCTGTGTGAGCGTCTCTGGGTCTCTGTGTGAGTCTCTGGGTCTCTGTGTGAGAGTCTCTGTGTGATAGTCTCTGTGTGAGGGTCTCTGGGTCTCTGTGTGATGGTCTCTGGGTCTCTGTGTGAGGGTCTCTGGGTCTCTGTGAGGGTCTCTGGGTCTCTGTGTGAGAGTATCTGGGTCTCTGTGTGAGAGTCTCTGGGTCTCTGTGTGAGAGTTTCTGGGTCTCTGTGTGAGCGTCTCTGGGTCTCTGTGTGAGAGTCTCTGGGTCTCTGTGTGCGGGTCTCTGTGTCTCTGTGTGGGAGTCTCTGGGTCTCTGTGTGAGGGTCTCTGGGTCTCTGTGTGAGGGTCTCTGGGTCTCTGTGTGAGAGTCTCTGGGTCTCTGTGTGAGTCTCTGGGTCTCTGTGTGTGAGTCTCTGGGTTTCTGTGCGAGAGACTCTGGGTCTCTGTGTGAGTGTCTCTGGGTCTCTGTGTGAAAGTCTCTGGGTCTCTGTGTGAGTCTCTGGGTCTCTGTGTGAGAGTCTCTGTGTGAGAGTCTCTGGGTCTCTGTGTGAGAGTCTCTGGGTCTCTGTGTGAGAGTCTCTGGGTCTCTGTGTGAGAGTCTCTGGGTCTCTGTGTGCGGGTCTCTTTGTCTCTGTGTGAGAGTCTCTGTGTTAGAGTCTCTGGGTCTCTGTGTGAGAGTTTCTGGGTCTCTGTGTGAGAGTCTCTGGGTCTCTGTGTGAGAGTCTCTGGGTCTCTGTGTGCGGGTCTCTGGGTCTCTGTGTGAGAGTCTCTGGGTCTCTGTGTGAGCGTCTCTGGGTCTCTGTGTGAGTCTCTGGGTCTCTGTGTGAGAGTCTCTGTGTGATAGTCTCTGTGTGAGGGTCTCTGGGTCTCTGTGTGATGGTCTCTGGGTCTCTGTGTGAGGGTCTCTGGGTCTCTGTGAGGGTCTCTGGGTCTCTGTGTGAGAGTATCTGGGTCTCTGTGTGAGAGTCTCTGGGTCTCTGTGTGAGAGTTTCTGGGTCTCTGTGTGAGCGTCTCTGGGTCTCTGTGTGAGAGTCTCTGGGTCTCTGTGTGCGGGTCTCTGGGTCTCTGTGTGGGTCTCTGGGTTTCTGTGTGAGTCTCTGGGTCTCTGTGTGAGAGTCTCTGGGTCTCTGTGTGAGCGTCTCTGGGTCTCTGTGTGAGTCTCTGGGTCTCTGTGTGAGAGTCTCTGTGTGATAGTCTCTGTGTGAGGGTCTCTGGGTCTCTGTGTGAGGGTCTCTGGGTCTCTGTGTGAGGGTCTCTGGGTCTCTGTGTGAGAGTCTCTGGGTCTCTGTGTGAGGGTCTCTGGGTCTCTGTGTGAGGGTCTCTGGGTCTCTGTGTGAGAGTCTCTGGGTCTCTGTGTGAGTCTCTGGGTCTCTGTGTGTGAGTCTCTGGGTTTCTGTGCGAGAGACTCTGGGTCTCTGTGTGAGTGTCTCTGGGTCTCTGTGTGAGTCTCTGGGTCTCTGTGTGAGTCTCTGGGTCTCTGTGTGTGAGTCTCTGGGTCTCTGTGTGAGTGTCTCTGGGTCTCTTTGTGAGAGTCTCTGGGTCTCTGTGTGAGAGTCTCTGGGTCTCTGTGTGAGGGTCTCTGGGTCGCTGTGTGAGAGTCTCTGGGTCTCTGTGTGTGAGTCTCTGGGTCTCTGGGTCTCTGTGTGAGAGTCTCTGGGTCTCTGTGTGAGAGTCTCTGGGTCTCTGTGTGAGAGTCTCTGTGTGAGAGTCTCTGGGTCTCTGTGTGAGCGTCTCTGGGTCTCTGTGTGAGAGTCTCTGGGTCTCTGTGTGAGAGTCTCTGGGTCTCTGTGTGAGAGTCTCTGGGTCTCTGAGTCTCTGGGTCTCTGTGTGAGAGTCTCTGGGTCTCTGTGTGAGAGTCTCTGGGTCTCTGTGTGAGAGTCTCTGTGTGAGAGTCTCTGGGTCTCTGTGTGAGCGTCTCTGGGTCTCTGTGTGAGAGTCTCTGGGTCTCTATGTGAGAGTCTCTGGGTCTCTATGTGAGAATTTCTGGGTCTCTGTGTGAGAGTCTCTGGGTCTCTGTGTGAGAGACTCTGGGTCTCTGTGTGAGAGTCTCTGGGTATCTGTGTGAGTCTCTGGGTCTCTGTGTGAGAGTCTCTGGGTCTCTGTGTGCGGGTCTCTGGGTCTCTGTGTGGGTCTCTGGGTTTCTGTGTGAGTCTCTGGGTCTCTGTGTGAGAGTCTCTGGGTCTCTGTGTGAGCATCTCTGGGTCTCTGTGTGAGTCTCTGGGTCTCTGTGTGAGAGTCTCTGTGTGATAGTCTCTGTGTGAGGGTCTCTGGGTCTCTGTGTGATGGTTTCTGGGTCTCTATGTGAGGGTCTCTGGGTCTCTGTGTGAGGGTCTCTGGGTCTCTGTGAGGGTCTCTGAGTCTCTGTGTGAGAGTCTCTGGGTCTCTGTGTGAAAGTCTCTGGGTCTCTGTGTGAGAGTCTTTGGGTCTCTGTGTGAGTCTCTGGGTCTCTGTGTGAGGGTCTCTGTGTGAGGGTCTCTGTGTGAGAGTCTCTGGGTCTCTGTGTGAGTCTCTGGGTCTCTGTGTGAGGGTCTCTGTGTGAGGGTCTCTGTGTGAGGGTCTCTTGGTCTCTGTGTGAGAGTCTCTGTGTGAGGGTCTCTGGGTCTCTGTGTGAGAGTCTCTGGGTCTCTGTGTGAGAGTCTCTGGGTGTCTGTGTGAGAGTCTCTGTGTGAGGGTCTCTGTGTCTCTGTGTGAGCGTCTCTGGGTCTCTGTGTGAGGGTCTCTGGGTCTCAGTGTGAGCATCTCTGGGTCTCTGTGTGAGAGTCTCTGGGTCTTTGTGTGAGAGTCTCTGGATCTCTGTGTGTGAGTCTCTGGGTCTCTGAGTCTCTGGGTCTCTGTGTGAGAGTCTCTGGGTCTCTGTGTGAGAGTCTTTGGGTCTCTGAGTCTCTGGGTCTCTGTGTGAGAGTCTCTGGGTCTCTGTGTGAGAGTCTCTGGGTCTCTGTGTGAGAGTCTCTGGGTCTCTGTGTGAGAGTCTCTGTGTGAGAGTCTCTGGGTCTCTGTGTGAGCGTCTCTGGGTCTCTGTGTGAGAGTCTCTGGGTCTCTGTGTGAGAGTCTCTGGGTCTCTGTGTGAGTGTCTCTGGGTCTCTGTGTGAGAGTCTCTGGGTCTCTGTGTGAGAGTTTCTGGGTATCTGTGTGAGAGTCTCTGGGTCTCTGTGTGAGTCTCTGGGTCTCTGTGTGAGAGTCTCTGGGTCTCTGTGTGAGAGTCTCTGGGTCTCTGTGTGTGAGTCTCTGGGTCTCTGTGTGAGTCTCTGGGTCTCTGTGTGAGTGTCTCTGGGTCTCTGTGTGAGAGTCTCTGGGTCTCTGTGTGAGAGTCTCTGGGTCTCTGTGTGAGAGTCTCTATGTGAGAGTTTCTGGGTCTCTGTGTGAGCGTCTCTGGGTCTCTGTGTGAGTGTCTCTGGGTCTCTGTGTGAGAGTCTCTGGGTCTCTGTGTGAGTCTCTGGGTCTCTGTGTGAGAGTCTCTGTGTGAGAGTCTCTGGGTCTCTGTGTGAGAGTCTCTGGGTCTCTGTGTGAGAGTTTCTGGGTCTCTGTGTGAGAGTCTCTGGGTCTCTGTGTGAGAGTCTCTGGGTCTCTGTGTGAGAGTCTCTGGGTCTCTGTGTGAGAGTCTCTGGGTCTCTGTGTGAGAGTCTCTGTGTTAGAGTCTCTGGGTCTCTGTGTGAGAGTTTCTGGGTCTCTGTGTGAGAGTCTCTGGGTCTCTGTGTGAGAGTCTCTGGGTCTCTGTGTGCGGGTCTCTGGGTCTCTGTGTGAGAGTCTCTGGGTCTCTGTGTGAGCGTCTCTGGGTCTCTGTGTGAGTCTCTGGGTCTCATTGTGAGAGTCTCTGTGTGATAGTCTCTGTGTGAGGGTCTCTGGGTCTCTGTGTGATGGTCTCTGGGTCTCTGTGTGAGGGTCTCTGGGTCTCTGTGAGGGTCTCTGGGTCTCTGTGTGAGAGTATCTGGGTCTCTGTGTGAGAGTCTCTGGGTCTCTGTGTGAGAGTTTCTGGGTCTCTGTGTGAGCGTCTCTGGGTCTCTGTGTGAGAGTCTCTGGGTCTCTGTGTGCGGGCCTCTGGGTCTCTGTGTGGGTCTCTGGGTTTCTGTGTGAGTCTCTGGGTCTCTGTGTGAGAGTCTCTGGGTCTCTGTGTGAGCGTCTCTGGGTCTCTGTGTGAGTCTCTGGGTCTCTGTGTGAGAGTCTCTGTGTGATAGTCTCTGTGTGAGGGTCTCTGGGTCTCTGTGTGAGGGTCTCTGGGTCTCTGTGTGAGGGTTTCTGGGTCTCTGTGTGAGTGTCTCTGGGTCTCTGTGTGAGGGTCTCTGGGTCTCTGTGTGAGGGTCTCTGGGTCTCTGTGTGAGAGTCTCTGGGTCTCTGTGTGAGTCTCTGGGTCTTTGTGTGTGAGTCTCTGGGTTTCTGTGCGAGAGACTCTGGGTCTCTGTGTGAGTGTCTCTGGGTCTCTGTGTGTGTCTCTGGGTCTCTGTGTGAGTCTCTGGGTCTCTGTGTGTGAGTCTCTGGGTCTCTGTGTGAGTGTCTCTGGGTCTCTTTGTGAGAGTCTCTGGGTCTCTGTGTGAGAGTCTCTGGGTCTCTGTGTGAGGGTCTCTGGGTCGCTGTGTGAGAGTCTCTGGGTCTCTGTGTGTGAGTCTCTGGGTCTCTGGGTCTCTGTGTGAGAGTCTCTGGGTCTCTGTGTGAGAGTCTCTGGGTCTCTGTGTGAGAGTCTCTGGGTCTCTGTGTGAGAGTCTCTGGGTCTCTGAGTCTCTGGGTCTCTTTGTGAGAGTCTCTGGGTCTCTGTGTGAGAGTCTCTGGGTCTCTGTGTGAGAGTCTCTGTGTGAGAGTCTCTGGGTCTCTGTGTGAGCGTCTCTGGGTCTCTGTGTGAGAGTCTCTGGGTCTCTGTGTGAGAGTCTCTGGGTCTCTGTGTGAGTGTCTCTGGGTCTCTATGTGAGAGTCTCTGGGTCTCTATGTGAGAGTTTCTGGGTCTCTGTGTGAGAGTCTCTGGGTCTCTGTGTGAGTCTCTGGGTCTCTGTGTGAGAGTCTCTGGGTCTCTGTGTGTGAGTCTCTGGGTCTCTGTGTGAGTCTCTGAGTCTTTGTGTGAGTCTCTGGGTCTCTGTGTGAGAGTCTCTATGTGAGAGTTTCTGGGTCTCTGTGTGAGCGTCTCTGGGTCTCTGTGTGAGAGTCTCTGGGTCTCTGTGTGTGAGTCCCTGGGTCTCTGTGTGAGAGTATCTGGGTCTCTGTGTGAGAGTCTCTGGGTCTCTGTGTGAGTGTCTCTGAGTCTCTGTGTGAGAGTCTCTGGGTCTCTGTGTGAGTCTCTGGGTCTCTGTGTGAGAGTTTCTGTGTGAGAGTCTCTGGGTCTCTGTGTGAGTCTCTGAGTCTTTGTGTGAGTCTCTGGGTCTCTGTGTGAGAGTCTCTATGTGAGAGTTTCTGGGTCTCTGTGTGAGCGTCTCTGGGTCTCTGTGTGAGAGTCTCTGGGTCTCTGTGTGTGAGTCCCTGGGTCTCTGTGTGAGAGTATCTGGGTCTCTGTGTGAGAGTCTCTGGGTCTCTGTGTGAGTGTCTCTGAGTCTCTGTGTGAGAGTCTCTGGGTCTCTGTGTGAGTCTCTGGGTCTCTGTGTGAGAGTTTCTGTGTGAGAGTCTCTGGGTCTCTGTGTGAGAGTCTCTGGGTCTCTGTGTGAGTGTCTCTGGGTCTCTGTGTGAGAGTCTCTGGGTCTCTGTGTGAGAGTTTCTGGGTCTCTGTGTGAGAGTCTCTGGGTATCTGTGTGAGTCTCTGGGTCTCTGTGTGAGTGTCTCTGGGTCTCTGTGAGAGAGTCTCTGGGTCTCTGTGTGAGAGTTTCTGGGTCTCTGTGTGAGAGTCTCTGGGTATCTGTGTGAGTCTCTGGGTCTCTGTGTGAGTGTCTCTGGGTCTCTGTGTGAGAGTCTCTGGGTCTCTGTGTGAGAGTTTCTGGGTCTCTGTGTGAGAGTCTCTGGGTATCTGTGTGAGTCTCTGGGTCTCTGTGTGAGAGTCTCTGGGTCTTTGTGTGAGTCTCTGGGTCTCTGTGTGAGAGTCTCTATGTGAGAGTTTCTGGGTCTCTGTGTGAGCGTCTCTGGGTCTCTGTGTGAGAGTCTCTGGGTCTCTGTGTGTGAGTCCCTGGGTCTCTGTGTGAGAGTATCTGGGTCTCTGTGTGAGAGTCTCTGGGTCTCTGTGTGAGTGTCTCTGAGTCTCTGTGTGAGCGTCTCTGGGTCTCTGTGTGAGTCTCTGGGTCTCTGTGTGAGAGTCTCTGTGTGAGAGTCTCTGGGTCTCTGTGTGAGAGTTTCTGGGTCTCTGTGTGAGAGTTTCTGGGTCTCTGTGTGAGAGTCTCTGGGTCTCTGTGTGTGAGTCCCTGGGTCTCTGTGTGAGAGTATCTGGGTCTCTGTGTGAGAATCTCTGGGTCTCTGTGTGAGTGTCTCTGAGTCTCTGTGTGAGAGTCTCTGGGTCTCTGTGTGAATCTCTGGGTCTCTGTGTGAGAGTCTCTGTGTGAGAGTCTCTGGGTCTCTGTGTGAGAGTTTCTGGGTCTCTGTGTGAGAGTCTCTGGGTCTCTGTGTGAGAGTCTCTGGGTCTCTGTGTGCGGGTCTCTTTGTCTCTGTGTGAGTGACTCTGTGTTAGAGTCTCTGGGTCTCTGTGTGAGCGTCTCTGGGTCTCTGTGTGAGAGTCTCTGGGTCTCTGTATGAGAGTCTCTGGGTCTCTGTGTGAGTGTCTCTGGGTCTCTGTGTGAGAGTCTCTGGGTCTCTGTGTGAGAGTTTCTGGGTCTCTGTGTGAGAGTCTCTGGGTCTCTGTGTGAGAGTCTCTGGGTCTCTGTGTGTGAGTCCCTGGGTCTCTGTGTGAGAGTATCTGGGTCTCTGTGTGAGAGTCTCTGGGTCTTTGTGTGAGTCTCTGGGTCTCTGTGTGAGAGTCTCTGTGTCTCTGTGTGAGTCTCTGGGTCTCTGTGTGAGAGTCTCTGTGTGAGAGTCTCTGGGTCTCTGTGTGAGAGTTTCTGGGTCTCTGTGTGAGAGTCTCTGGGTCTCTGTGTGAGAGTCTCTGGGTCTCTGTGTGAGCGTCTCTGGGTCTCTGTGTGAGTCTCTGGGTCTCTGTGTGAGAGTCTCTGTGTGATAATTCTCTGGGTGAGGGTCTCTGGGTCTCTGTGTGAGGGTCTCTGGGTCTCTGTGTGAGGGTCTCTGGGTCTCTGTGAGGGTCTCTGAGTCTCTGTGTGAGAGTCTCTGGGTCTCTGTGTGAGAGTCTCTGGGTCTCTGTGTGAGAGTCTCTGGGTCTCTGTGTAAGTCTCTGGGTCTCTGTGTGAGGGTCTCTGTGTGAGGGTCTCTGTGTGAGAGTCTCTGGGTCTCTGTGTGAGTCTCTGGGTCTCTGTGTGAGGGTCTCTGTGTGAGGGTCTCTGTGTGAGGGTCTCTGGGTCTCTGTGTGAGAGTCTCTGTGTGAGGGTCTCTGGGTCTCTGTGTGAGCGTCTCTGGGTCTCTGTGTGAGAGTCTCTGGGTCTCTGTGAGAGTCTCTGGGTGTCTGTGTGAGAGTCTCTGTGTGAGGGTCTCTGGGTCTCTGTGTGAGCGTCTCTGGGTCTCTGTGTGAGGGTCTCTGGGTCTCTGTGTGAGCGTCTCTGGGTCTCTGTGTGAAAGTCTCTGGGTCTTTGTGTGAGAGTCTCTGGATCTCTGTGGGGGAGTCTCTGGGTCTTTGTGTGAGAGTCTCTGGGTTTCTGTGTGAGCGTCTCTGGGTCTCTGTGTGAGCGTCTCTGGGTCTCTGTGTGAGAGTCTCTGGGTCTTTGTGTGAGAGTCTCTGGGTCTCTGTGTGAGCGTATCTGGGTCTCTGTGTGAGCGTCTTTGGGTTTCTGTGTGAGTCTCTGTGTGAGAGTCTCTGGGTCTCTGTGTGTGAGTCCCTGGGTCTCTGTGTGAGAGTATCTGGGTCTCTGTGTGAGAGTCTCTGGGTCTCTGTGTGAGTGTCTCTGAGTCTCTGTGTGAGCGTCTCTGGGTCTCTGTGTGAGTCTCTGGGTCTCTGTGTGAGAGTCTCTGTGTGAGAGTCTCTGGGTCTCTGTGTGAGAGTTTCTGGGTCTCTGTGTGAGAGTCTCTGGGTCTCTGTGTGAGAGTCTCTGGGTCTCTGTGTGCGGGTCTCTTTGTCTCTGTGTGAGCGTCTCTGTGTTAGAGTATCTGGGTCTCTGTGTGAGAGTTTCTGGGTCTCTGTGTGAGAGTCTCTGGGTCTCTGTGTGTGAGTCCCTGGGTCTCTGTGTGAGAGTATCTGGGTCTCTGTGTGAGAATCTCTGGGTCTCTGTGTGAGTGTCTCTGAGTCTCTGTGTGAGAGTCTCTGGGTCTCTGTGTGAGTCTCTGGGTCTCTGTGTGAGAGTCTCTGTGTGAGAGTCTCTGGGTCTCTGTGTGAGAGTTTCTGGGTCTCTGTGTGAGAGTCTCTGGGTCTCTGTGTGAGAGTCTCTGGGTCTCTGTGTGCGGGTCTCTTTGTCTCTGTGTGAGTGACTCTGTGTTAGAGTCTCTGGGTCTCTGTGTGAGCGTCTCTGGGTCTCTGTGTGAGAGTCTCTGGGTCTCTGTATGAGAGTCTCTGGGTCTCTGTGTGAGTGTCTCTGGGTCTCTGTGTGAGAGTCTCTGGGTCTCTGTGTGAGAGTTTCTGGGTCTCTGTGTGAGAGTCTCTGGGTCTCTGTGTGAGAGTCTCTGGGTCTCTGTGTGTGAGTCCCTGGGTCTCTGTGTGAGAGTATCTGGGTCTCTGTGTGAGAGTCTCTGGGTCTTTGTGTGAGTCTCTGGGTCTCTGTGTGAGAGTCTCTGGGTCTCTGTGTGAGTCTCTGGGTCTCTGTGTGAGAGTCTCTGTGTGAGAGTCTCTGGGTCTCTGTGTGAGAGTTTCTGGGTCTCTGTGTGAGAGTCTCTGGGTCTCTGTGTGAGAGTCTCTGGGTCTCTGTGTGAGCGTCTCTGGGTCTCTGTGTGAGTCTCTGGGTCTCTGTGTGAGAGTCTCTGTGTGATAATTCTCTGGGTGAGGGTCTCTGGGTCTCTGTGTGAGGGTCTCTGGGTCTCTGTGTGAGGGTCTCTGGGTCTCTGTGAGGGTCTCTGAGTCTCTGTGTGAGAGTCTCTGGGTCTCTGTGTGAGAGTCTCTGGGTCTCTGTGTGAGAGTCTCTGGGTCTCTGTGTAAGTCTCTGGGTCTCTGTGTGAGGGTCTCTGTGTGAGGGTCTCTGTGTGAGAGTCTCTGGGTCTCTGTGTGAGTCTCTGGGTCTCTGTGTGAGGGTCTCTGTGTGAGGGTCTCTGTGTGAGGGTCTCTGGGTCTCTGTGTGAGAGTCTCTGTGTGAGGGTCTCTGGGTCTCTGTGTGAGCGTCTCTGGGTCTCTGTGTGAGAGTCTCTGGGTCTCTGTGAGAGTCTCTGGGTGTCTGTGTGAGAGTCTCTGTGTGAGGGTCTCTGGGTCTCTGTGTGAGCGTCTCTGGGTCTCTGTGTGAGGGTCTCTGGGTCTCTGTGTGAGCGTCTCTGGGTCTCTGTGTGAAAGTCTCTGGGTCTTTGTGTGAGAGTCTCTGGATCTCTGTGGGGGAGTCTCTGGGTCTTTGTGTGAGAGTCTCTGGGTTTCTGTGTGAGCGTCTCTGGGTCTCTGTGTGAGCGTCTCTGGGTCTCTGTGTGAGAGTCTCTGGGTCTTTGTGTGAGAGTCTCTGGGTCTCTGTGTGAGCGTCTCTGGGTCTCTGTGTGAGCGTCTTTGGGTTTCTGTGTGAGTCTCTGTGTGAGAGTCTCTGGGTCTCTGTGTGAGAGTCTCTGGGTCTCTGTGTGAGTCTCTGGGTCTCTGTGTGAGAGTCTCTGGGTCTCTGTGTGAGAGTCTCTGGGTCTCTGTGTGAGTCTCTGGGTCTCTGTGTGAGTCTCTGGGTCTCTGTGTGAGAGTCTCTGGGTCTCTGTGTGAGGGTCTCTGGGTCTCTGTGTGAGAGTCTCTGGGTCTCTGTGTGAGAGTCTCTCTATGAGGGTCTCTGGGTCTCTGTGTGAGAGTCTCTGGGTCTCTGTGTGAGCGTCTCTGGGTCTCTGTGTGAGGGTCTCTGGGTCTCTGTGTGTGAGTCTCTGGGTCTCTGTGTGAGAGTCTCTGGGTCTCTGTGTGAGAGACTCTGGGTCTCTGTGTGAGAGTCTCTGGGTCTCTGTGTGAGTCTCTGGGTCTCTGTGTGAGAGTCTCTGGGTCTCTGTGTGAGAGTCTCTGGGTCTTTGTGTGTGAGTCTCTGGGTCTCTGTGTGAGTGTCTCTGGGTCTATGTGTGAGAGTCTCTGGGTCTCTGTGTGAGAACGTGATTTTTGGGCAAAAACGTGATTTTTGGGCAAAAACGTGATTTGGGGCCAAAAACGTGATTTTTGGGCAAAAACGTGATTTTTGGGCAAAAACGTGATTTTTGGGCAAAAACGTGATTTGGGGCAAAAAACGTGATTTTTGGGCAAAAACGTGATTTGGGGCCAAAAACGTGATTTTTGGGCAAAAACGTGATTTTTGGGCAAAAACGTGATTTGGGGGCAAAGACGTGATTTGGGGGCAAAAACGTGATTTTTGGGGAAAAACGTGATTTGGGGGAAAAAAACGTGATTTGGGGGCAAAAACGTGATTTTTGGGCAAAAACGTGATTTGGGGGCAAAAACGTGATTTGGGAGCAAAAACGTGATTTTTGTGCAAAAACGTGATTTGGGGCGAAAAACGTGATTTTTGGGCAAAAACGTGATTTTTGGGCAAAAACGTGATTTGGGGGCAAAAACGTGATTTTTGGGCAAAACGTGATTTAGGGCCAAAAACGTGATTTTTGGGCAAAAACGTGATTTTTGGGCAAAAACGTGATTTGGGGCCAAAAACGTGATTTTTGGGCAAAAACATGATTTGGGGCCAAAAACGTAATTTTTGGGCAAAAACGTGATTTTTGGGCAAAAACGTGATTTTTGGGCAAAAACGTGATTTGGGGCCAAAAACGTGATTTTTGGGCAAAAACGTGATTTGGGGCCAAAAACGTGATTTTTGGGCAAAAACGTGATTTTTGGGCAAAAACGTGATTTTTGGGCAAAAACGTGATTTTTGGGCAAAAACGTGATTTGGGGCCAAAACCGTGATTTTTGGGCAAAAACGTGATTTGGGGCCAAAAACGTGATTTTTGGGCAAAAACGTGATTTTTGGGCAAAAACGTGATTTGGGGCGAAAAACGTAATTTTTGGGCAAAAACGTGATTTTTGGGCAAAAACGTGATTTGAGGGCAAAAACGTGATTTTTGGGCAAAACGTGATTTAGGGCCAAAAACGTGATTTTTGGGCAAAAACGTGATTTTTGGGCAAAAACGTGATTTGGGGCTAAAAACGTGATTTTTGGGCAAAAACGTGATTTGGGGCCAAAACGTGATTTTTGGGCAAAAACGTGATTTTTGGGCAAAAACGTGATTTGGGGCCAAAAATGTGATTTTTGGGCAAAAACGTGATTTTTGGGCAAAAACGTGATTTTTGGGCAAAAACGTGATTTGGGGCCAAAAACGTGATTTGGGGGCAAAAACGTGATTTGGGGGCAAAAACGTGATTTTTGGGCAAAAACGTGATTTTTGGCCAAAAAAGTGATTTTTGGGCAAAAGCGTTATTTTTGGGCAAAAACGTGGTTTTTGGGCAAAAACGTGCTTTGGGGCCAAAAACGTGATTTTTTGGGCAAAAACGTGATTTGGGGCCAAAAACGTGATTTTTGGGCAAAAACGTGATTTTTGGGCAAAAACGTGATTTGGGGCCAAAAACGTGATTTTTGGGCAAAAACGTGATTTTTGGGCAAAAACGTGATTTGGGGCCAAAAACGTGATTTTTGGGCAAAAACGTGATTTGGGGCCAAACACGTGATTTTTGGGCAAAAACGTGATTTTTGGGCAAAAACGTGATTTTTGGGCAAAAACGTGATTTGGGGCCAAAAATGTAATTTTTGGGCAAAAACGTGATTTTTGGGCAAAAACGTGATTTTTGGGCAAAAACGTGATTTGGGGCCAAAAACGTGATTTGGGGGCAAAAACGTGATTTTTGGGCAAAAACGTGATTTGGGGGAAAAAAACGTGATTTGGGGGCAAAAACGTGATTTTTGGGCAAAAACGTGATTTGGGGGCAAAAACGTGATTTGGGAGCAAAAACGTGATTTTTGTGCAAAAACGTGATTTGGGGCGAAAAACGTGATTTTTGGGCAAAAACGTGATTTTTAGGCAAAAACGTGATTTGGGGGCAAAAACGTGATTTTTGGGCAAAACGTGATTTAGGGCCAAAAACGTGATTTTTGGGCAAAAACGTGATTTTTGGGCAAAAACGTGATTTGGGGCCAAAAACGTGATTTTTGGGCAAAAACGAGATTTGGGGCCAAAAACGTAATTTTTGGGCAAAAACGTGATTTTTGGGCAAAAACGTGATTTTTGGGCAAAAACGTGATTTGGGGCCAAAAACGTGATTTTTGGGCAAAAACGTGATTTGGGGGAAAAAAACGTGATTTGGGGGCAAAAACGTGATTTTTGGGCAAAAACGTGATTTTTGGGCAAAAACGTGATTTGGGGCCAAAAACGTGATTTTTAGGCAAAAACGTGATTTGGGGCCAAAAACGTGATTTTTGGGCAAAAACGTGATTTTTGGGCAAAAACGTGATTTTTGGGCAAAAACGTGATTTGGGGCCAAAAACGTGATTTTTGGGCAAAAACGTGATTTTTGGGCAAAAACGTGATTTTTGGGCAAAAACGTGATTTGGGGCCAAAAACGTGATTTTGGGCAAAAACGTGATTTGGGGCCAAAAACGTGATTTTTGGGCAAAAACGTGATTTGGGGCCAAAAACCTGATTTTTGGGCAAAAACGTGATTTGGGGCCAAAAACGTGATTTTTGGGCAAAAACGTGATTTTTGGGCAAAAACGTGATTTTTGGGCAAAAACGTGATTTGGGGCCAAAAACGTGATTTTTGGGCAAAAACGTGATTTTTGGGCAAAAACGTGATTTGGGGCGAAAAATGTGATTTTTGGACAAAAACGTGATTTGGGGCCAAAAACGTGATTTTTGGGCAAAAACGTGATTTTTGGGCAAACACGTGATTTGGGGCCAAAAACGTGATTTTTGGGCAAAAACGTGATTTTTGGGCAAAAACGTGATTTGGGACGAAAAATGAGATTTTTGGACAAAAACGTGATTTGGGGCCAAAAACGTGATTTGGGGGCAAAAACGTGATTTGGGGGCAAAAACGTGATTTTTGGGCAAAAACGTGATTTTTGGCCAAAAAAGTGATTTTTGGGCAAAAGCGTTATTTTTGGGCAAAAACGTGATTTTTGGGCAAAAACGTGATTTGGGGCCAAAAACGTGATTTTTGGGCAAAAACGTGATTTTTGGGCAAAAACGTGATTTTTTGGCAAAAACGTGATTTTTGGCCAAAAACGTGATTTGGGGCCAAAAATGTGATTTTGGGCAAAAACGTGATTTTTGGGCAAAAACGTGATTTTTGGGCAAAAACGTGATTTGGGGCCAAAAACGTGATTTGGGGGCAAAAACGTGATTTTTGGGCAAAAACGTGATTTTTGGGCAAAAACGTGATTTGGGGCCAAAAAAGTGATTTTTGGTCAAAAGCGTTATTTTTGGGCAAAAACGTGATTTGGGGCCAAAAACGTGATTTTTGGGCAAAGACGTGATTTTTGGGCAAAAACGTGATTTGGGGCCAAAAACGTGATTTTTGGGCAAAAACGTGATTTGGGGCCAAAAACGTGATTTTTGGGCAAAAACGTGATTTTTGGCCAAAAACGTGATTTGGGGCCAAAAATGTGATTTTGGGCAAAAACGTGATTTTTGGGCAAAAACGTGATTTTTGGGCAAAAACGTGATTTGGGGCCAAAAACGTGATTTGGGGGCAAAAACGTGATTTTTGGGCAAAAACGTGATTTTTGGGCAAAAACGTGATTTGGGGCCAAAAAAGTGATTTTTGGTCAAAAGCGTTATTTTTGGGCAAAAACGTGATTTGGGGCCAAAAACGTGATTTTTGGGCAAAGACGTGATTTTTGGGCAAAAACGTGATTTGGGGCCAAAAACGTGATTTTTGGGCAAAAACGTGATTTGGGGCCAAAAACGTGATTTTTGGGCAAAAACGTGATTTTTGGGCAAAAACGTGATTTTTGGGCAAAAACGTGATTTTTGGGCAAAACGTGATTTGGGGCTAAAAACGTGATATTTGGGCAAAAAACGTGATTTGGGGCCAAGAACGTGATTTTTGGGCAAAAACGTGATTTTGGGCAAAAACGTGATTTTTGGGCAAAAACGTGATTTGGGGCCAAAAACGTGATTTTTGGGAAAAAACGGATTTTTGGGCAAAAACGTGATTTTTGGGCAAAAATGTGATTAGGGGCCAAAAACGTGATTTTTGGGCAAAAACGTGATTTTTGGGCAAAAACGTGATTTGGGGCCAAAAACGTGATTTTTGGGCAAAAACGTGATTTTTGGGCAAAAACGTGATTTGGGGCCAAAAACGTGATTTTTGGGCAAAAACGTGATTTTTGGGCAAAAACGTGATTTGGGGCCAAAAACGTGATTTTTGGGCAAAAACGTGATTTTTGGACAAAAACGTGATTTTTGGGCAAAAGCGTGATTTGGGGGCAAAAACGTGATTTGGGGGCAAAAACGTGATTTTTGGGCAAAAACGTGATTTTTGGACAAAAACGTGATTTGGGGCCAAAAACGTGATTTTTGGGCAAAAACGTGATTTTTGGGCAAAAACGTGATTTTTGGCCAAAAACGTGATTTTTGGGCAAAAACGTGATTTTTGGCCAAAAACGTGATTTTTGGGCAAAAACGTGATTTTTGGACAAAACGTGATTTTTGGGCAAAAACGTGATTTGGGGGAACAAACGTGATTTTTGGGCAAAAACGTGATTTGGGGGCAAAAACGTGATTTTTGGGCAAAAACGTGATTTTTGGGCAAAAACGTGATTTTTGGGCAAAAACGTGATTTGGGGCCAAAAACGTGATTTGGGGGCAAAAACGTGATTTGGGGGCAAAAACGTGATTTTTGGGCAAAAACGTGATTTGGGCCAAAAACGTGATTTGGGGGCAAAAACGTGATTTGGGGGCAAAAACGTGATTTTGGGCAAAAACGTGATTTTTGGGCAAAAACGTGATTTTTGGGCAAAAACGTGATTTTTGGGCATAAACGTGATTTTTGGGCAAAAACGTGATTTGGGGCCAAAAACGTGATGTTTGGTGAAAAACGTGATTTTTGGGCAAAAACGTGATTTGGGGGAACAAACGTGATTTTTGGGCAAAAACGTGATTTGGGGCAAAAACGTGATTTGGGGGCAAAAACGTGATTTTTGGGCAAAAACGTGATTTGGGGACAAAAACGTGA